>NW_028318379.1:530000-1207134 GCF_062004578.1 Staurois parvus
TAAATGAACGAACAAACAAATTTATACATTAATAGTTAATGATATGGCTTGTTAATAAATTTGATGTTTTGCGGAATCGGATGAATGTTAAAACCTATGGCCTAGAGTGCTGTTTCCAAGTGGCCTTTTAACAATAGGAACATGGTGCATTTCACTATCATGGTACAACAGTGATTGGTGGGCATTGTGGAGGTTAGTTGTTCCTAAAGGATGTGATTTGGTGTGATAAACCTTTACATCTTCCAGGACTAGCTTTCAATATTCTGTCGCATGACATCCACGAATTACAAAGGAAGTCCGTGCTGGAAGACTTCACTCTGCGAGACACTGTGACATCAGGTCTGAACAGGAGGCTGCTAGTTATATAAAACCCAAAATCTATTACTAATTGTGGGTCTTACTCTGATCAATGTCTGAATGGGGAAGAATATTCACTCAGAGCAGCCAGCTCAACATTTCTTGTAGTTGCTTGGACTTGCGAGAAGAAAAAAAAATGATGATGCAGCACAGCAATTTTTAAAAAAAAGAATAAAAAAAACTCAGTATCACAATTGGAGAGCAGTAGAGTCCCAGAAACAAAAAAGTCACTATAGGATTGGAAAAAAGGAGTCCAAGTATTAAAAGACCACTTGTCAGCAAAGTATTGGGTAATCTCTGTGCACTGAAACAAATACAAAAACAGAAGGTTCCACCATCTAAGTGTATCAGTTAAATAAAACTAATTAAAAAAAAGGATTAAAATGCACTCACAAAAGGTAGAAAGACCCAGGCACATCATCAGTCCTTAGCTGCTTGCAGAGTTTGGCAGGGAAACGGCCGGAAGACACGTAGAGTAGCGCTTAGGAGTGGCTGTGTTGATCAAGCAGAGTTCGGCTGAATAGCAATGCAGGGCATGGCATAGCAGAGATGGATTCACAGATAGAAGCCATAACTACGCTGGAGCACAAGGAGTGCTGGAACCAAAACCGGAAGTGATATCGGATGTGATGTCATCGGTGACAAGTGCGTGGTAACATGTTTCGGAGCTCAGGGACGCTCCTTTGTCAAACCACAAAAGACAGAACATCAATGTGGCATTTTTATTAAGGGAAGGAGGAGGGGAGGGGCAGTATGTAAGATAGGACACTCTGTAATCACAATAGGATATACCTGGCCAGATCAAAAGGGTTATAAGGGGAAGCTCTAGCCCAATAATTTCAGAAAAGAAAAAGAAAAAAAAACAAATAATGTTTTTATTTCAACTGTCACTTTATTTCATGGCCTTTTCCTTGACAAACTCTGAAAGCGACTAAGGACTGATGATGTGCCTGCATCTTTCTACCTTTGTAAGTGCATTTTAATCATTGTATTTATTAGTTTTATTAAATTGATTCACTTAGATGGTGGCACCTTCTGTTTTCTTGTTTGTCAAAAATGTTTTTACATTTTACGTTATTTTCTCTACATCTTTAGTTACATTACTTACCTGTAATGACGTACATCCCACAATTCTGTAGAGTCTGTAGAAAACTTCACTGCAGGGCTGCCCTGTCCTCTTCCTGCTGCTACAGGAGAGAATCCTGTGGCTGATCAAACTCCTCCCTATTCATAGACAGTGTTACAAGCAGTTTAGTCAAAGAACTGTTCTTAGGAAAGGAGAGGGCAGGAGGTGGCGTACCTCTGTCAAATCATTTGTAGTGCAGCTGAGACCTGAAGCTGTTAACCACCACAGGACTGGAAGTTTAGTAGCAGGAAGAGGACAGGGCAGCCCTTTGGTAAAGATTTCTACAGAATCCAACACATAGTGGAAAATATTTTTTACAGGTGATCTAAGTATAATAATATATAATTATGTGGCTTAAAGCTAAATATTCGTTATTTTTTCCTCTACAAGTTTAGACAAATATATAAAAGCAAAATGTCCATAGTCAAATCTAGTATGTATACAGCATATCTGAGTTGCAATGGACTATTGGAACCACTGGCAGCTTTCTGCCACAATGCCCAGCAGGGTTGATAGATAGAAATTTATGTAGGTATAGCGTACATAATTTTACTTTGCTTTATTTGAATTTGCACATCAGCCAGAAGTGTGTTATGCGGTGTGCTTCCCAAAGCCCCTCAACAACATATGCACTAGGATCTAGGATCCTGCATGCTACTTTTTGCCACAGTGAACAGCCATTGTAGAATACGTGCCAGCTTTTAGTGAGAAATCGACTGTTAACAGACTGGAAATGTTTTAGCTTTACAAATGTATTGTTATGTATATTCACCTCTCTCTTTATTGGGTACACCTGTTCTATTGTTTGGTAACACAAATTGCTAATCAGCCAATCACATGACAGCAGCTCAATGCATTTAGGCATCTAGACATGGTGAAGAGGACTTGCTGAAGTTCAAACCGAGCATCAAAATGGGAAAGAAAGGGGATTTAAGAGACTTTGAGCATGGCATGGGTTGTTGGTACTAGGCGGGCTGGTCTGAGTATTTCAAAAACTGCTGATCTACTGGGATTTCCATACACAACCAAATCTAGGGTTTACAGAGAATGGTCCAAAAAAGAGAAAATGTCCAGTGAGAGGCAGTTGTGTGGATGAAAATGCCTTGTTGATGTCAGAAGTCAGAGGAGAATGGGCAGACAGGTTGTTGCTACATTCAGATGGTAGAGTCAGAATTTTTCATAAACAACATGAAAACATGGATCCATCCTGCCTTGTATGAACAGTTCAGGCTGGTAGGTGGTGGTGTAATGGTGTGGGGGAGATTTTCTTGGCACTTACAAGGTGTACCTAATAAAGTTATCTCTCGATCTCCTTGCATAGAGAAAAAAAACTGTTTAGCAAAAAAAAAAAAAAATATTAAAAAATAAAATAAAGAAAATAAAGAAAAAATACCTAGATCAAGGTTTGATCTAGTTCAGTGCCAGGGTTAGTGTTTGGGTCAAGATCAGGGTCAAACATCAAGGTCAAAGGTCAGGATTTTCATTTTATTTTTATTTGGTGTCAGTTAGTGTCAGTGTGTTTTAGGTAAAAAACAAAACAAAATGTGCACTATTGTTTCTGGGCTGTACTATGGGTACAAGCAACAAATAACATACACATATATGGTATCCCTGCGATCGTCAGGAGCTGGAAAATTTATTTTGGGTTGTTCTTTGGTGGTAGATTATGGTAGTAACAAGAAACACACAGCTAAATTAAAAAAATATATATTTTTTACTATTTTGGGCCAGTTTTACTTTGATAATAAAAAAAATTACCATTTACCACTAAATGAAAGGCCAATTTGTCCTGATAAAAACAAGGTATGATTCACTTGGATGTACAAAGTAGTTGTGATGATATGGACGGTTTTACTAACACGTCAAAATTGTGCTTAGGCATTAAGATTTGTTTTACCCTTAGGAATGAAGGGGTTAAACATAATAATTGTGTCATAAGTAATGCAAAGTTGCAATAATGTGTGTTGTTGTTTCTGCTGCCACTGTACTGTGTAATATTGAAGTTCTTGATAAGAGATTTGGAAGAAAGTCATCCTCTGGATGTGATTAGGTCATACATAGTTGCTGGAAAAAGGATGAAATGAAAGAAAGATTGTAAATGAGGTCTAATAAGTCTAAGAATGCCCCTTTGACAGAGCCGTGCCTTTTTCTATGGTCTCTGTACCAGAAATGTCTGGTTTAAGAAACTGAGTCACTCAATAAAAGATGAAATGCAGAAGAAGGGATTAATTTATATTAGGACTAGTGTAAGGGGGTGTTAGATATACAGGTTATTTTAGGGGCTAAGTACCAGAGTGGTTTGGTGTTATGGGCCACTTAATGGGGGTAAGGACTGCCAAATTAATGGCCAGATTAAAGCTAAATTCCGAGCAAATATCAACAAGACAAATTAAAACATTTTGTTATGTATTTATTAAAAATTTTAGGGACCAATTTACACCTATTCATTGTGACAGTGTGCACATAACAACGATGCATAACACACAATATGCTTTGATGCATTGTGATGCCATTTATTTTGAATAGCACCCCAACACACTAAGGCAATGGGCATTCATTTCAGACTTGTCCCTCAATTCTATTTTAAAGCTCCATGCACACTGGGGTTCTTCTAAACACTTTTCTACTGACAGGAGGAATGCAGCTGCAAAAACGCTCCTAAGCCACGCTATTTCAAATGCATTTAGGTAAATCAAGCGCTTGGGTGTTTATTCATTTCACTGGCCAGGATATTTTTTTTTTGCCCATTTAAATAAAAATGATTAAGCACTAAAGGTGCCTAGAGTCAACTCGTGTTTAGACACGTCAGTCGATTTTTTTTCTACCAAAATGCTTTTGTTTGAAACATACAAGTGTCTTTTTTTTGTCTGCCTCTGAACTCCTGTAAATGCCTATTGTGTTCATGGATACATAGGTCAACCACTTCAATCCCTGGCACTTTCACCTCCTTCCTGCCCAGGCCAATTTTCAGCTGTTCAAAGGACACAGCTTGTCACAAAGTGTGCTGAGTGCACGCCCCAGGGGGCACGCAGGAGGTGCTGTTTCAGGAGGATGTCTATAGACGCCCTCTCAGAACTGGAAAATCGCGCTGTAGCCATCTTTTGGCTATAGCATGGTCAAGAACTGGAGTTTAGAGGCAGAGGAAAAAAAGCTCAAATGCCTGAGCTCAAGTGTGCATGTGGCCCAGGGGCGGACTGACCATTTGGAAACTCGGGCACTGCCCGAGGTCAGTAGGGGGCCCCATGAGATGCCCCTGGTACCTTTTTCATAGGCTTTTTTGAGTTTGGGCAAGGACACAGGGGCCCCATGATCTCCTATTGCCCGGGGGCCCCATGAGTTGTCAGTCCGCCCCTGATGTGGCCTAAATGCATATAGCATAAATACCCGGATTTAACTGAATTTTAGCTTCTTGTATTTCCTTCTACAATCTCTCTAGTAGCACAGGAGTCAAGCAGATATGGAAAAGGCTTTTCTTTTTAACACCTTCTCTGAGCTTCCTTACCTGCTTGACTTGTCCACTTACTCCCGTCAGTACTGAGTACTTAGTACTTTTCTGCAAAGACCACATTATACAGTTCTAACAATACTCCTGCTAACACATTTCCCATGTACACACACACACACACAGACATAACCAGCCATAGGATGGAGGTACTCTACCAATTCCCGCACACCCTCCAACTTTTCTCTTTAAGTTTGTGTTATGCCCCAGAGCCCAATTCAACAACAAACTAGGCTACCCAGTGAATTTAGTCTAAACTTAAGCTAATGAATTCAAAATACATTTAGTTTTGTTTGTTAATTATTATTTTTTAATCTTTTTATCTGCTTTAAGAGATGTGATTTATTTTGATAAATTCTAACTTATACTATCATAACAAAGGGGCCCCCAGATATTCCCCCCCCCCCATGTGAATCAGTAGGGGTACATAGAACTCCAAACCATTCAACAAAAAAGTAAAAAAAAACGTTTTTGACAAGTCCTATATTAAAAATTAAAAATAGATAAATAAATGTCACTAAGGTAGATCCAACTTCAATCATGATGAATTCTGGCTGCCGACCCACACACACACACAAAACAATTCTGCCACTCGCTGAACACAACCACTCCAATGTCCCACCACTCAATGAATGACATCCCGTCATCATGACTGAAGTTGGATCTACTTCGAGGGACATTTTTTTTTGTGGGGGGTTAATAAAGGACTTGTCAAAAACTGTCTCTGTGTTTTACTTTTGACACATTGTTGGGGAATGCATAGGGGTACAATATACATTCACATGGGGGGGCCGGGATCTTTAGGCCTGCTTGTTAAAAGAGGTTTCTGGATTTCGATAAGCCTTCTGCCCCAGACTCCCACAACCACTGGGTCAGGGTTGTGAGGAAGATGCCCTTGTCCTCATAAACATGGGGACAAAATGCTTTGGGGGAGCCCTCCCAATGCATATTGACATGTTGAGGGCTTGTGTCCTGGTATGGTTCAGGACGGGGGGGGCTCACTCATCCCCCATTTTCTGGCCTGCCGGGCTGCATGCTCGGATAAGGGTCTGGTATGGATTTTGGTTGTAAATCACAACCAGTGAACCAATAAGGAGAGAGAGGCTCCTTATTGTGTAAGGCTCCATTCACCCCTATGCAGTTTGTTTTTTGTCCATTTTGCTTTTTTTCTATGAGCTTTTTTTACATGTTTTTACAGCGTTTTGCGTTTGGTTCACACTTTTTGTTTTTTAAACTGGATTTTTTTTTTGTTGCTTTGCAGAATAAAAATGCAAAGTGCAAAACGCAGCAGAAACGAGGCAATAACGCACTACCATGCACTTCAGCAGCTTCTCCATTGAATTGTATTGTAGGAAAAATGCTGCTTTTTACTTTTAAGAAAAGTCCCTGACCCTTTCCAAGAATGCAGCATCTCAAAAAACCATAGATGTGGAAACCATGTTAAATGGACTGTAGTGCGTTACTGCAAAAAGCACTAAAAACCGCATTGGTGTGAACAGAGCCTAAATGGGAACTCCATAGCAGGAGGGGGCCAAGAGCACCAGCGAGGGAGCAGAAAAGAGGAGGATACAACGGGTAACTGAGTTAGCATCCTGTATACAGCCATAGAGATTGGAAACTCACTACTGTGTGTGTACTGCCTGGTGGCAGTATCTGGTGGAGGAGGGTGGTTGTAGATGGACCTGGGGTATGGTGCACTTACAGGCTGAGAAAGCATTCAGTCTCAGATCTAAGTCCCAAAGAGCAGAATAGCAGAAATGTCCCTGCTCTGTCCTTCCTCACCAGGAACCTTTCTCTATCTCTACACAAGAAGAGCTCTATCCCTATGCTTCCCACTTTGCAAAATGTGAGCCAACTGCAGCAGGACAGTACTATTTATTAGCATTGCCCTCACTAAAGATGGCCGCGGTGTCACCCAGGGTTGTAACATCCAATTGGACAACTGTTCCCCTGATGACACTGATGGAAGCTCAAGTTCCTCTTAGCTTCCTTTCTTGACACAGCGGCCATGACACAGCACCATCTACAAGCACTACACCTGCCTACACACTTGAACTGTCTACTCATTTCAGTTTGCAGAGAACTCCACCACAGTGTTCATTCATTTTTAGTGGTTCACTGATAGAAAGTCTGGTCTGGTCAAATGTTCTGCACACACTATGCCTCAACTTCCATGTGGTGTGAGAACACTGTCAGAGCTTGTGGAGTTCTACAACCTCCACCCCCTGCCAAGTAGTGCTGTACCAACATGTCCCAGGTAGCTGCATCCTTACTGGAAACACTACCAGCTTACAGAATAGAAGAGGAAGTAGGGGGTTAATTATATATGGAAACCTTCATATTTATGTGGTTTTCCATATACTATGTGGATTCCTTCTTTTTTCTCTTTTTTAAGGGACGTACTTTGTTTCCCTTTCAAACCCCTATATCTTTATGGCTTGGGTGGCGCTCCTGCCAGGCAGTGGTTGCGGCTTTGATCCTCTAGTCTAATCTATAGACAGCTAATACATTCATGACAGGTAATAGTGCTAACATTATATTATCTTGAAATTTTTGCATGATTATGTAATTATATTTACTTGTTCATGGATGTATGTGGTGAAATTTTGAATATATTTTTGATTATATTATATTATATGTTGAATTGCTATTTATAGAACTTTGTATTAGTTCTCCCTGAAACAGCAGGCTTTGCCCTGCGAAACGAGTAATTTGAATGAATATGATCACTGGAGCTACTGTATTTACATTAATAAGGAATTAACTATTTTTTAATCTCTTTTGAGACACCTACATTACCAGATTGTTACAGTTTTAAACATTTTAATAGTTTTTTTGTACAATAAACACGTAACTTTTTATATATAATCTTGGTGTGGTACCTTCAAAGTCCTATTCGTTTTGTGTTAGGGTTTTTTGAGTTTTCTTTTTTAGAAAAGGAAGTAGAAAACATATAGAAGTATACCAAAACAAGGAAAGGTAAGAACAATGTACTACTGTACTTACATTCCACATGAATTTATTTTCCATGAAATGGTTTTTGTCCCTTGTATCTAAGTAAACCTGGTGTAATGCATGGGCTAATGTATAAACTGCATTATATATACTGTAACTATAGGATGAAAAATATTCATAGATTTTAGGCAAAATGGAATCCTGAATGTTATTTTCAGTACAGTTTACAGTTGCATAGTCACAGCTGAAAAGTTCTTCCCATATCATTTTAAGGAAAATATCATTTGGGTAAAGTTTAGGGCTTAGGCTTTGAACAAAGTTTTCAAAGCCTGGGATTTTATTTGTAGAAACGCTGAAAGCAAGACTTCCATTGAAAGGTTGGAAATTGAAAAAGCTGTAATCAAAGCCAGCAGAGACATCCCACTGAGAGGCAATGATCCATACCTTCTGTTTAATGGGAAACATGAATAGTATAATTCGTAGTGTTGTTATATAGTCCTGATCACCATACAGAATAATAACATTAACTGATGCCGTGGTTAATAATTGAACAATCTTATTTCTTTTATTTTCACTTAAAGCATCGTGATAAGGGATAAATTCCATAAATGCTGTGCAATAACCAATACTTGTCAGCTCTTTCTGGAGGACCTGACTGAACTTTATACCAGACTCATTTTCTGAAACCAAGACACCAGTCCATGGCCATCCAAAATGTTGAATTAAATGTATAAATGCTTTGAATTGATTATAGTCATTTGGCACTGTACGGTAGAAAAATGGAAACTGAACTTTATCGCTAAGGACAGGATCCATGGTTGCATAGCTAATCTGGGAAATATAAATATATCATATTTAGCGTGCACCATATAACAAGTTACTAAATCACCTGCCACCATTCTGGCCAGATCCCCAGTTGTGCCAGTGGGTGGGGGATCCTCTACCGACACCCACTGTCACAATTCAAAAACAGCACGGCCGTGTAGGGCTCCATCCACACAGATTTTTTTTTTTCATTGACATAGCATGTGTTGCATATAGATATTTACCCTGACATACCACCCACCTGTGATACATGGCATTGTATCCTGTTCCTTCACAGATTGAGCCCGATTTAAAAAATGTGGAACAACCCATATGTAAGAAAAATATATTTGAAATATATTTTAAAAATATTATTCCCAAATATTGCCATATATTTGAAATACTACAAATTTGGCCATATTCAATATGTTAAAAAAATAAATAAATATAATAAATATATATATATATATATATATATATATATATATATATATACACATACACACACACACACATATACACATACACACACACACACACACTGTATGTTGAAATGCATTTTTATATGTTAAAATGACTTTTTTATATGTTAAAAAAAATCTGAAGAATATATTTAAAAAATATATATTTTTAAAAATATATATTTTAAATATATTCTTCAGATTTTTTAATATATAAAATTAATTTTAATATATATTTTTACATATATTTGTAAATGCATTCCAAAAATGTAGATTTATATTTTTAAAGACATACAGTATATTTGAAATTTATTTTTTTAAATATTTTTCATATATTTTGTAATAAAAATGCATTTCAACATGCAGTATATATTATATATATTTGAAATATATTCTGAAATATATTGAATATGGCCAAAATTGTAGTATTTCAAATATATGGCAATATATTTGGGAATAATCTTTTTAAAATATATTTCAAATATATTTTTCTTCCATGTGGGAACCAAAATCACGAATGCTTAGTATTTACTATGTGACTACTACATACCAGGCTGCAGCAAATTTGCACCAATTTTTTGTGGCGTGTAATTTGTAATGAATTGCTTGCTCCAGCATTTGAGCATACACCAGCTAAGACTTGGCAAGTCTTCAAATAAAAATGTAATTTTTCTGTAATGTTTTTAATGTCTATCTAACAGGTAGTAGAGAATTTGCATGTGCACCCCATGTATGAACGAAACCACATTCAGTGAATACTAATATTAAACGAAAATGTAGAAACCAGTAAAATAAAATAAACAATAGTGCATACCGTGCTGGTAGTATCACCCTGTGCGCAGATATGCTAAGCGTGGCTTCAGCTAGTGCACATACACAGTTTAGTATATTGCGGACTCTGAGAAGGTTTTCAATAAAAACATCTCTATATGGTTTCTGCCTTATGCTACATAAACAGCACAAATATTTTTTTTTTTTCACTACTTATTTTACTGTGTTTGGTACATGTGCATTTAAATTAATTTCATTGTAGATTGTAAGCTCGAAAGAGCAGGGCCCTTGAATCCCTCGTGTTCTGTTTTGTTACTGTATTGTCTCATGTACTGTCCCCCACTATAATGTACAGCGCTGAGAAAACCTTTTAGCGCTATAAAAATACTGTATAATAATAATAATTTCATAAAATGTTGGCGTACACTTCTTGCAATTTTTGTGAACAGAAGGCAAAAAAATTAGAAAATCAGATTTTTTGGGGGGTGTTCAACATCCTTGGCAAAGTAAGGCCTAGTTCACACTGTTACGTAGCTGCGGGCTGGTTGTGGGTGCAGGAATCATACCTGTTCCCACAGCTGCATCACGTTTCTCTTGCAAGATGCGTGAGGGTGGACAATTGCAGGTGCTGGAACCGCATGAAAACAGTCATGGCATTGCATATGAATGGGCTGCCACGCTCAGGCAAACGTGGGTTGCATGGCCCTCACTAGTGTGAACCAGGCCTCAGACTGTATGGTTCCCACTGAACATAAGTTCAGTGTCCTATCAGCTAGATGCTGAGATTGTGTTCATTTGTTATCAGGTGTAGTGCCCCTGTTCTAGTGATGTAGTGGGTGGAGTCTGTGTCCTTTTTCAAAAAAGCTGTGGGTGAGGCCGGGCAGTTGGTATGAGAACAGGACGTCCCTTACCAATACCATGTAGGTCTGTGTCCTGTATTCAGGATAAAGAGAGACCTTTCCAGGAGTAGTAAAGGTAGACACCCAATAGAGATGATGAAAGACCCTTGCCACCCCTGAAGTTCACCAAGCAGGTCAGTGGCTCTGTTTATGGTGGACTTGGGCCCTAGGACAGAAAAGTTAATGCAGTAAAGCATTGAAAGTATGTAGACTAGACATTCTTCATTCCGGGCAACAGGCCTCAGGTCAGCAATATGAGAGAAGGCAGGCCAGGAAAGTGAGTGACACAAGATGGCAGAGTACCTCCAAAGAGGAAGCAGGGGTAGGACCTGGGCCAGCTTGGCGTGAACCACTGCCCTATCCAGGTATCTTCAATATTCACTCAAGCTTGTGAAGCCAGAGTAAAAGAAATGTATCTATATTCTTATTTATCTGGTCTATTAAACTGGGCCTGTGATGTCTCCTTCTGAGTGTCATAATATTTAAATAGAGAGTATTTTTTATTTGAGTTATCCCGAGTCCCACTGAAGCTTATGAGGTGACCATATGACATGGTAGCCTTTCATTTGTACAAAAAGAAGGCTGTCAAAAAACACTGATATTAGGGTTTAGTAACCTGGGGAACCACAATAATCCTAAATGCACTTGATTGATGGATCGATTCATTTATTTATTCCCATGTATTAATTTTTAATGAACACAATACTTACTTGAGGTATATTATATAATCCAAATATTCTGGCCAATAATAGGGACACCTTAGAGGAAATGCCATTCACTACAGCCACCAGCTTCTCTGCCATGGCACAGTTATAGTTAGGGGTTGGATTTTTACCAGAAATTATGTCAAACATTCCAACCATCGAAGGCCGTTCATGTAAGCATGAATCCACAATGTGAAATCCCAAGGTAATGTTGCTTAGAAGATCTGGATTCCCATTAATTTCTGTGATTGCATAAACAAATGCCAACGAGTGCTGGTAGTTCATGAATTTAATTCTGGTATAAAGAAAAAATAAATAAACTTAGTTTCTTGTTTGTATGTAGAATTAGCAGCTAAAGTAATGCAATTTTTTACAGTTATTTTTACCAAACCACTGACCTAGCTGAATCCCTTTTACTGCTTTACCTTAGTCACTATTAGTTTATGCAAGAAAACAAAAGAAACAACAGCTCAACCACATAGTGTAGCATTAAAAAGTAAATGACAAATTATTGAAAAAACAGAAATGCATTAACAAATGTATGCATGTGTAGGGCATCGTATAAAGGTGAATTGGGAGCCAAGAATGTCCTAGGGGCAGCAAGAGAACTACGAGCCTTGGTCACTAGCTGGGGATGAAGCATGAGGGGTGCGTTTTCGAAGCCTCTGCTTTCAAAATATATGTAATGTTTTGGTGGTTCTATCTTTAGGCCAAAAAAAAAAACTTTAACCTGCACATTTTAACCTGTGTATGAAAAGGAAAAAAAATGCTTTGGCTGCGATATGGTTAGAACATCACAGGCAATGTCTGCACAAGGATCATTATGGCACACATACTAGTAATAGTTGTATCAAAGCTAAAGGATTAAAAGGATTGAAAGCTTTAAAAAACTTACATGAGTATATTAACATTTATAAGAGTTTTTAGTGATTAAGTTTAGATATACTTTATTCACTGTATAGGCATTTAAAACGTGTAATCCTATCAAACTAATATTTTTGCAGATGTGCTAATTTAGTATCAATTTAGCTAATATATATATACATTTGTTAAATAAGTGTTCATCAAATAACAGATCTACAGTCATGGCCGAAATTGTTGGCACCCTTGATATTTTTCCTGAAAATCAAGTATTTCACACAAAAAAGGTATTGCATTAACACATGTTTTGCTATACACATGTTTATTCCCTTTGTATGTATTGGAACAAATATAAAACAGAGGCAGAAAAGCAAATATGACATAATGTAACACAAAACCCCAAAAATGGGCTGGACAAAAGTATTGGCACCCTTAACTTAATATTTGGTTGCACACCCTTTGGAAAACATAACTGAAATCAGTCGCTTCCTATAACCATCAATAAGCTTCTGACACCTCTCACCCGGAATTTTGGACCACTCTTCCTTTGCAAACAGCTCCAGGTCTCTCTTATTGGAAGGACACCTTTTCCCAACAGCAATTTTAAGATCTCTCCACAGGTGTTCAATGGGATTTAGATCTGGGCTCATTGCTGGCCACTTCAGAACTCTCCAGCGCTTCTTTGCCATCCATTTCTGAGTGCTTTTTGACGTATGTTTGGGGTCATTGTCCTGCTGGAAGACCCAGGATCTTGGACGCAAACCCAGCTTTCTGACACTGGGCCCTACAGTGCGACCCAAAATCCTTTGGTAATCCTCAGATTTCATGATGCCTTGCACACAGTCAAGGCACCCAGTGCCAGAGGCAGCAAAACAACCCCAAAACATCATTGAACCTCCACCATATTTTACCGTAGGTACTGTGTTTTGTTCTTTGTAGGCCTCATTCCGTTTTCGGTAAACAGTAGAATGATGTGCTTTACCGAAAAGCTCTATCTTGGTCTCATCTGTCCACAAGACGTTTTCCCAGAAGGCTTTTGGCTTACTCAAGTACATTTTGGCAAACTGTAGTCTTGCTTTTTTATGTCTCTGTGTCAGCAGTGGGGTCCTCCTGGGTCTCCTGCCATAGCGTTTCATTTCATTTAAATGTCGACGGATAGTTCGCGCTGACACTGATGCTCCCTGAGCCTGCAGGACAGCTTGAATGTCTTTGGAACATGTTTGGGGCTGCTTATCCACCATCCGGACTATTCTGCGTTGCAATCTTTCATCAATTTTCCTCATCCGTCCACGACCAGGGAGATTAGCTACAGTGCCATGGGTTGCAAACTTCTTGATAATGTTGCGCACTGTGGACAAAGGCAAATCTAGTTCTCTGGAGATGGACTTGTAACCTTGAGATTGTTGATATTTTGCCACAATTTTGGTTCTCAGGTCCTCAGACAGTTCTCGTCTCCTCTTTCTGTTGTCCATGCTTAGTGTGGCACAGACAGACACACAATGCAAAGGTTAAGTGAACGTCTCTCCTTTTTATCTGCTTTCAGGTGTGATTTCTATATTGCCCACACCTGTTACTTGCCCCAGGTGAGTTTACAGGAGCATCACATGCTTGTAACATTCTTATTTATCCGCAGTTGTGAAAGGGTGCCAATACTTTTGTCCAGCCCATTTTTGGAGGTTTGTGTGACATTATGTCGAATTTGCTTTCTTTCCTCCCTTTTTTTGTTTTGTCCCAATACACACAAAGGGAATAAACATGTGTATAGCAAAACATGTGTTAATGCAATACGTTTCGTGAGAAATACATGATTTCCTGGAGAAATATCAAGGGTGCCAACAATTTCGGCCATGACTGTATATCCAGTGCCTACTTACATGGAGCAAAACGGGTTGTATTCGTTCGGTACATTCTTAAAGTCAGTTTCTACCGTTTGCACGACCATTGATTGAATGGTTAAAACCCCTCCGATAATTAGATCACCTTCTTGATGAGAACTTTTTTTATAAGGAAATAACAAAGAGCATTGTGATCTCTTCAGGCTGCCAACAGAGAGAGGGAAAATCAAGAGAACCAATGCAGCACAGAAAACTTTGCAAATCCTAAATGCTAAACTGTAAAATTTCATTTTTCAGCCAGCAGCAAAATAAAAAACAACTTTCAGGTGAACTTATACAGAGTACTGGTACAAGTAAAGATAAAACATGCACATAAAGAATACTTGACTGATTGCTGAGCTGTATAGCCAGCAAGAATCCATGCACAGTGCTTGCTTATATACAGTATGTAGGTCTTTCTACTGACTTTGGAGAAAAACAAAGCAATTTCATGTCTTATAATTAGCTTAATATGCAGGACCTGATTATCCAAGCATAGATACATTTTTTTAGTGCGCAATTTCTTCTACTGTTTTCACCATTAGCAGAAACATCTGCAAGGCTTTTCATATAAATGTATAACAAAAAATGCACAATTTTCATTAATGGTATTTTTTTTTTAATTCTTTACTTGGAAAGAACTTAAGTACAAAATTACTAGACTGAGTAAGTTAAAGTGATTGTAAAATGTATTTTTTTTTTAAAATAGCAAACATGTTATACTTTTCTGTCCTGTGCAATGGTTTTATACAGAGCAGCCCTGATCCTCCTCTCCTCGGGTCCCCTACAGGATCTCCTGGCTCCTCCCCTTTGCTGAGTGCCCCTATAGCAAGCCGCTTGCTATGGGTGATCTTGTGCAGGCTAATGTTCCTGAGCTAGCTCTGTGTGTCCATTGACACACAGAGAGCATGGCTCAACCCTGCCCCCCTCTTCCTTCTCACTGGGTGTGATTGACAGCACCAGGGGCCAATGGCTCATGCTGCTGTCTCTGAGCAAAGGAGGAGGCAGGGAGCTGAAAGAGCCACTGCCCTTGTGCACATCACTGGGTCGAGATAGGGCTCAGGTAAGTATAAGGAGGGGGGGGGGAGGCTGGAGGAGAAGCTGAGCATTGAAGGTTTTTCAGTCTTTACAAGCACTTTAATAGATCAACCAAAGGAAACACTAAGACATTCTACAATGAGTTTATTACCCAAAATGAGTTATTACAAATGCATTCAAACTCACAGTTTTTAGTAAATATTTGTTGGTCTTATTCTTATATAATCAAAATTAAGAGCACATATTCTAAACTGGCATCTCTTTCTTGAATCTTTTATTTGAATTAGGAGTGGCCTGTGAGAAAGAGAGAAAGAAAGAGAGAGAGAGAGAGAGAGAGAGAGAGAGAGAGAGAGAGAGAGAAAGGACACGGGGGGGGGGGGGGGGCTTACCTCTTCCTCTGCTGGGGCAAAGGACAATGGGTATCCCAGTAAGAACTGATTGTGAGTTGAAGAGCAGGGACTCCTGAGGTGGATGTGGTCTGTTTCCAGAAAGTTAGAATGCAAGCTTTTGCTGAACTGAGAAGGTGTATTTCCAATGCCGATGTGACACAGCTGTGAGGTATGGTGGTTTTTACAGAGCCCTAAAATTCTTGAAGTCTAGGGCAGTCCCAGAAAATGTACAGAAGGGTGTCTTCTGCTGTTTGACACCTCCAGCATTGTTTTGATATTAGTAGCTACTGTATATCTGATGGGGTTTTATAGGCATCCTGCACCACCATGTAAGGGTATGCCTAGAGTATGTCATGGCTTCATGAACAAAAATAAGTATGCAGTGAAAAGGGGATCTAAAATTACTCTTCCCAATTTCATAAGAACGGTAGTTGTTGTTGACAACCCTCACCAACCAGATATAAGCTGTGATGTAGCAGAGCTTGGTCAAGGCATAATCGTTCAAATAGAGTAGCAACAGTGTTTTATAGTCATATGGTAGGGTGCAGATATAGAAACCAAAGTTGAACATTGGCCCATTTTTTACAAAACAATTGTCCTATGGGAAGGGAAGAGTTGGTAGTAAATCTGCATCTGAATTTTTTCACAGTACAAATACACTTTTTGAAGAGAGTTCTAAAATTGTGAGTCTGTGAGGTCATATTTAAAGTTTAGATATCCTAGAATAAGTGTCATAGGACTTGGCATGGGTGGGAAGGAAGTAACTTGAAAGATTTCCCATGTTGAAATGATGAACAGGTATAGGTTGATAGACAGACAACATGTCTGGTGGGTTGCTGAGTCATGACAGGTCAGCAAGGGGAATTGAGATGAGGGCCAGTGTCAAATTAATTCAGGGTTTGAAGTCTGTGTGCACCAATCTACCAGTCTGGTCGGATGAATGGCCTCATGCTTTTTAATTTGTTCTGGAAACCCAATATTCTATTTTGGCAAAGTAACTATATATCTGTGTAATCAAACTGGTTTCTCAGTCCACATAATTTTCAAGAAATATGCTTTAAGATCTTGTGACAACCCTGGGGGAATGTTTGATCTTCAGAGTTTGGAGCAGATGCACTATATTGCCAAAAGTATTGGGACACCCCCTTAAATCATTGGATTCAGGAGTCCCAGTTACCTCCATGGCCACAGATGTATAAAATCAAGCACCTAGGCATGCAAACTACTTATACAAACATTGGTGAAAGAATGGGTCACTCTCAGGAGCTCAGTGAATTCAAACGTGGTACTGTGATAGGTTGCCACCTGTGCAACAAGTCCATCGAAGAAATTTCCTTGCTACTAAATATTCCATGGTCAGCTGTTAATGGTAGTATAACAAAGTGGAAGCAACTGGGAACAACAGCACCTTGGCCACGTAAAATGATAGACTGGGTCAGCGCATGCTGAAGCGCACACTGCACATAAGTCACCAACTGTCTGCAGAGTCAATAGCTAAAGACCTCTAAACTTCATGTGGCCTTCAGATTAGAACAATAGTGCATAGTGAGCTTCATGGAATGGGCTTCCATGGCGGAGCAGCTGTGTTGAGCCTTATACTGTATAACCAAGGGCAATGCAAAGCATCAGATGCAGTGATGTAAAGCACGCTGCCACTGGACTTTAGAGCAGTGGAGGCATATTCTCTGGAGTTTCTGACAATCTGATGGACATGTCTGAGTTTGGCAGTTGCCAGGAGAACGGTACTTGCCTGACTGCATTGTGCCAAGTTTGTAAAGTTTGCTGGAGGGGGAATTATGGCGTGGGGGTTGTTTTTCAGGGGGTGGCCTTGGCCCCTTAGTTCCAGTGAAGGAAACTCTTCAGGAGTCAGCATACCAAAACATTTTGGGCAATTTCATGCTCCCAACTTTGTGGGAACAGTTTGGGGATGGCCCCTCCCTGTTCCAGCATGACTGCACACCAGTGCACAAAGCAAGGTCCATAAAGACATAAATGAGAGAGTTTGGGGTAGAGGAACTTGACTGGCCTGCACCTCAACCCAATAGAACACCTTTGGGATGAATAAGGCTGCTTTCACACTGTAGCAGTTTTTTTAAGTGTTTTTGCGTAAAAAAAAAAACACCTGAAAAGCTCAAGAAAACTGCTTCCCTGTGTATGTGAATGTATATCTATGTATATATATATGCCCTTCCATGGACACAGGCCTTAGTGAGGCGGAAGGGTTTGTGTGCTTCAATGATGTTGAGAGCTATGCTGGCGGCAGCATTGCTGCTGGTAGGGCCACCCAAGCCAGACAGGTCGCAACTGAGGGGCCAGACTGTGTCCATCCCTAACCACGCAGGATGACTCCTGCATGGTAGGGGTTGGGGAAAGACCTGGCAACCTACCCTGTAAAACAATTGCTAAGAAAATTCATGGAAAGTCACTTACGGATTGCAAATGTACCCAAAGGTGGGTCCCCCAGGCCTGTAAATACCCAACAAATGACTGGGGAAGAGCAAAGATCCTTTGCAAGTAATTTGGGAAATGACGCAAATGGGTCAAATCCCTCGGGAAGCCCTGCTGCTAATGCTGCCTACAGGGAAAGAAAGAATCTGCGCTGCACTAAAGTTCACAAAATTGCAACATGGAATGTTCGTGGAATGTGTCAAGGAAAATTGGAAATTGCCAAACAAGAAATGGCAAGACTAAACATAGATTTACTTGGAATCAGTGAATTGCGTTGGAAAGATGATAGCTATTTTCAGTCAGATAACTTTTCAGTGTAATATTCGGGTAATCAAGAAATTAGAAGAAATGGCGTAGCTTTCATAGCTCAGAAACCCATTGCTTCTGCAATTGAAAGTTACACCATCATCAGTGATCACATAATGGCCATTCGTTTATGTGGGAAACCATTAAATATCACAATTTTACAAATATATGAGCCAACAACAGATGCTCCAGATAAAGAAATTGAGCTTTTTTATGCCAACTCGATTTCAGCCTTAAAACAGGTACTAAAAAAGGATATTATTTACGTCAAGGGCGATTTTAATGCAAAAGTTGGCAGCCAGAAGGAGATGAATATTGTTGGAAGGCTTGGACTGGGCGAAAGAAATGAAGCTGGTGAGCGTTTGATTCAATTCTGTAGTGAAAACTGTTTTTGGATTGCAAATACTGCGTTCATACAGCCTAACTGTCGACTGTATACATGGACATCACCAAATGGAAAACATTGCAATCAGATTGACTATATACTCTGCAACCAACGTTGGAAAAGTTCAATCCAAGCCATAAAAACATTCCCTGGTGCTGATTGTGGTTCTGACCATGAACTACTTATAGCAACCATCAAAGTGAAAATCTGTAACATCAAAAGAAATGCCGCACCTAAACGATTTGACATCTCAAAAATTCCAGTTACATATGCTGTTGAAATTAAGAACAGTTTTGAGCTCCTCAGCATGATGCAAAAGGAGCCAAACGAATTGTGGCATGATATAAAATCAACAATCAAATTGCACTTAAGCATATACCTTATAAAAAAAACAGGAAAAAGGTGTGACTGGCTATCTGAAAAAACTATTAAAATTGCTGATGAAAGGAGAAGAGCCAAGGTAATTAGGGACCTTGTTGAGGTAAGAAGGTTGAATGCAGAATTTCAAAGAGCAGCAAGGAAGGTCAAAGAAGAGCGCTGGGATCAACAGTGCAGAAAATTAGAAGAAGGTAAAAAAAGCCATACCAGAAATCTTTTTTCACAGGTAAAGAAAGCTTGAATTCCGTTTTCTGCTCGCAAAAGAGCAATAAAAGACAAGAATGGGAATATCCTGATTGATCAGCAAGGCATCAAATGCAGTTGGAAAGAATATAAAGAAGAGCTGTTGGCAGCCAATGATAACATGGAACCAGTACTTGGAGACCCAGTAGAGTTAGAGCCAGCTATACTTAATGAGGAAGTAGTATGGGCACTGAAGAAGCTACCAAACAACAAAGCTCCTGGAATTGACTACATTCCAGTTGAATTGCTATGACCCATCCCATCAATAGTGATAAAAGAAATCTGCCAGAAAATATGGGAGACTATGAAGTGGCCAAGAGAGTGGAAAAGATCAGTTTTTATACCTCTACCAAAGAAAGGCGATTCAAGAGACTGCAACAATTACTGCACAATTGCATTGATTCCTCACATAAGCAAAATCTTGCTAAAAATTATTCAACAGTGCCTAAGACCAGTCATTGAAAGAGAATTACCTGATTCACAAGCTGGTTTCCAAAGAGGTTGAGGTACACGCGATCAGATTGCTAATCTACGTTGGATTATGGAAAAATGTAGTGAATATCAAAAAAGCATCTACATGTGTTTCATTGATTACACCAAAGCATTCGACTATGTTGTACATGACAAGCTATGGAAAGCATTGCAAGAAATGTGAGTGCCAATGCACCTTGTACAGTTAATAAGGTCACTTTATATCAACCAAGAAGCTACTGTTCGGACACAATATGATGACACTGAGTGTTTTAAAATTGGCAAAGGTGTACGACAAGGTTGTATTCTCTCCCCTTTTCTTTTCAATCTGTATGCAGAGGTCATCATCAGGAAACTAGATCTAGAAGAATCTGAAATTGTTGTGAAGATCGGTGGTAGGAATACTAATAACCTTCGATATGCTGATGATACAACTTTACTGGCAGAAACAGAAGAGGACCTGAAACACCTGATAGCAAAAACACAGGAGGAGAGTGCAAAAATGGGACTCCGTCTTAACATAAAAAAAAAACAAAGATCATGACAACATCTAAAACTCGAACAACCAAAATATACGTTGATGAAGAGGAAATAGAATGTGTTCAGTATTTCTGTTTCCTAGGATCTATGATAAACCAAACAGGAGATTGCGCTCCTGAAATTAAAAAACAGATCGGATTAGGTCGAAACGCCATGCTAAGTATGCAAAAATTGTGGAAAAGTAAGGATATCATCACCAAATGCAAGCTGGTAAACACGATAGTTTTCCCTTTAACAACGTACGTGTGTGAAAGCTGGGTTATGAAAAGAGCGGATAGAAAGAAGATTGATGCATTCGAATTATGGTGCTGGAGAAGGCTATTAAAGATACCCTGGACAGCAATGATTACCAACAGAGAGGTTATAGAGTGAGTTAAACCTGGAATAACTTTAGAAGGAAAGAGTCAAATTACAGCTGACTCATTTTGGACATGTGATGGGATTTGATTCCTTAGAGAAGGCAACATTACTTGGTATGGTCAATGGGGGGAGAAAAAGAGGAAGGCCGAAAACACGCTGGTTGGATAATATGGAATTGAACACTGGCCTAAGCATGTATCAGCTAATAAGAAAGGTGCAAGACCGGAAAGAGTGGAGAGTGACGGCCCAATCGCCAAGAGTCGGACACGACTGAGTGGATAGAGAGATCTATGTATATTTTCACACTGAGGCGTTGCGTTTGCAGTGCGCTGTAAAAACTCCTGCTTGCAGCATCTTTGAGGCATGTTTGGGGAGTTAAAAGAAAGCCTAAAAAATGCCTTTTCTCATTGAAATGAATGGCAACCGCCTCAAAAATTATGCAAAAATGCTTAAACCGCTCCAAAAACACACCGCGGGAAGGTCTGGCTGTTTCAGCTGTCAGCGGGTTTCCCCACTAACAGCTGAATGTAAAAGAAAGAATTGCTGCTAATTAAAAAATAATACAAAAATGGCAATTTTCTCAGACTTGCACTCCAGAGGCAGTAAACAGTCCTCGAACTTGTTTTTTATTACTATTTTTAATTTTATTAGGGGTAATAAACTTGGATGGCTTCAGGGATACATGGGATGCCCAAGGTACAGTAAACTGAAAACAACTTCCCGGCAACTATGTACAAGTCCAAGAATAGGAATTTTCTCTTCTAGGAGAGTTCTCCAGCCTCTTCTGGAGTACCACCCCAGACCCCAGATAATTATCTTCTTATCTAGCTGTACTGATGGCTTTCCCTGAGCAAGGGGATCCAGTGGCTGCTACTGCAAAATGTTAAAAGTTCCAGGTATGGAGCGAGGCAGGTTTCCCACCCAAATTCTTTTTCCCCTTTCTGGCCCAGGGGATGCAGGATTGCTCACTCACTTCTTTTTCTATGAAATGGTGGGTTGGTAGCTGCTTTCAGGCCCTCTGCTGGGCTGGCTCCTTCCCTGGCTCACAGGTGGTCCTCTCTCTGGGGGCCGGTGAGGTCTGGGTGATCCTCCTTCCAAGCTTCCTGCCTGTAGGTAGGCCCCTTCCCAAGCTTTTACATCTCTGTCTCTCCATTTTCCACCTGAACTGTCCAGCTGCTGAGGAGACTCAGTCATACTTAAATCCTGCCCCAACCCCATCCCAAGCTTTCTACTTGGGAATTGGAAAGAATTAGAGATGAGCGAATCGAACCAGGCGAAGTGGAATTGGTTTCGAATTTCAGGAAAAATTCGATTTGCGTCGAATCCGAATATTTGCATACTTCGGGTGCGCGAATCGGATTTTTCCCGATCAGCTGGCAAAAGTGTCCCTGCAGAGAGCTCTGCTATTTCTGACAGTTCCTTCACATGTACAGCGGTTGAAACATTGTATCTATTTGTTTCCATTTAGGATACAGATGTTTTTATTCGGAAATAAATAGATACAATGTTTCAACCGCTTTAAATGTGAAGGAACTGTCAGAGAACTGTCAGAAATAGCGGAGCTCTCTGCAGATACACTTTTTGCTGTACTGGAATACTTCTTCTTTTCATTCTTCTTTTCATTCTTCTTTTCATTCTTCTTCTTCTTTTCATTCTTCTCATTCTTCTTTTCTTCTTCATGAAAAGAAGAATGAGAAGAAGAATGAAAAGAAGAATGAAAAGAAGAATGAAAAGAAGAATGAGAAGAAGAATGAAAAGAAGAATGAGAAGAATGAAAAGAAGAATGAGAAGAATGAAAAGAAGAATGAAAAGAAGAAGAAGAAGAATGAAAAGAAGAATGAAAAGAAGAAGAAGAAGAATCTTTTCATTCTTCTCATTCTTCTTTTCATTCTTCTTCTTCTTCTTTTCATTCTTCTTCTTCTTTTCATTCTTCTTTTCATTCTTCTTCTTTTCATTCTTCTTCTTCTTTTCATTCTTCTTCTTTTTTTCATTCTTCTCATTCTTCTTTTCATTCTTCTTCTTCTTTTCATTCTTCTTCTTCTTCTTTTCATTCTTCTTCTTTTCATTCTTCTTTTCATTCTTCTCATTCTTCTTTTCATTCTTCTTTTCATTCTTCTTCTCATTCTTCTTTTCATTCTTCTTCTTTTCATTCTTCTTTTCATTCTTCTCATTCTTCTTTTCATTCTTCTCATTCTTCTTTTCTTCTTCATGAAAAGAAGAATGAGAAGAAGAATGAAAAGAAGAAGAATGAAAAGAAGAATGAAAAGAAGAATGAGAAGAATGAAAAGAAGAATGAAAAGAAGAATGAGAAGAAGAATGAAAAGAATGAAAAGAAGAATGAGAAGAATGAAAAGAAGAAGAAGAAGAATGAAAAGAAGAAGAATGAAAAGAAGAATGAAAAGAAGAAGAAGAATCTTTTCATTCTTCTTTTCATTCTTCTTCTTCTTTTCATTCTTCCTCTTCTTCTTTTCATTCTTCTTCTTCTTCTTTTCATTCTTCTTCTTCTTTTCATTCTTCTTTTCATTCTTCTTCTTTTTCTTTCCATTCTTCTTTTCATTCTTCTTCTTCTTTCCATTCTTCTTTTCATTCTTCCTCTTCTTCTTTTCATTCTTCTTCTTCTTTTCATTCTTCTTTTCATTCTTCTGAAAAGAAGAATGAAAAGAAGAAGAATGAACAGAAGAAGAAGAATGAAAAGAAGAATGAGAATGAAAAGAAGAATGAAAAGAAGAAGAATGAAAAGAAGAATGAGAAGAAGAATGAACAGAAGAATGAGAAGAATGAAAAGAAGAATGAAAAGAAGAAGAAGAATGAAAAGAAGAATGAGAAGAATGAAAAGAGGAATGAGAAGAAGAATGAGAAGAATGAAAAGAAGAATGAGAAGAATGAAAAGAAGAATGAAAAGAAGAAGAAGAAGAATGAAAAGAGGAATGAAAAGAAGAATGAAAAGAAGAAGAAGAAGAATCTTTTCATTCTTCTCATTCTTCTTTTCATTCTTCTTCTTCTTTTCATTCCTCTTTTCATTCTTCTTCTTCTTCTTCTTTTCATTCTTCTTCTTCTTCTGAGGATGAGGATGAAGAAGAAGAAGAAGAAGAAGAAGTAGTAGAATGAAAATAAGAAGAATTCCAAGCCGGCAAAAAGTGTATCTGCAGAGCTCCGCTAAGTGTATCTGCAGAGCTCCACTAAGTGTATCTGCAGAGCTCAGCGGTTGAAACATTGTATCTATTTGTTTCCATTTATGGAAACAAATAGATACAATGTTTCAACCGCTGTAAATGTGAATGTCAGAGAACTGTCAGAAATAGAGGAGCTCTGCAGATACACTTAGCGGAGCTCTGCAGATACACTTTTTGCCGGTTTGGAATTCTTCTTATTTTCATCCTACTTCTTCTTCTTCATCCTCATCCTCAGAAGAAGAAGAAGAGGATGAGGATGAGGATGAAGAAGAAGAAGAAGAAGTAGGATGAAAATAAGAATTCCAAGCCGGCAAAAAGTGTATCTGCAGAGCTCCACTAAGTGTATCTGCAGAGCTCCGCTAAGAAATAGCGGAGCTCTGCAGATACACTTTTTGCCGACTTGGAATTCTCCTTCTTCTCATCCTTCTTCTTCTTCTCATCCTTCTCCTTCTTCTCATCCTTCTCCTCATCCTTCTTCTTCTTCTCATCCTTCTCCTTCTTCTCATCCTTCTTCTCATCCTTCTCCTTCTTCTCATCCTTTTCCTTCTTCTCATCCTTTTCCTTCTTCTCATCCTTTTCCTTCTTCTCATCCTTTTCCTTCTTCTCATCCTTTTCCTTCTTCTCATCCTTTTCCTTCTTCTCATCCTTTTCCTTCTTCTCATCCTTTTCCTTCTTCTCATCCTTTTCCTTCTTCTCATCCTTTTCCTTCTTCTCATCCTTCTCCTTCTTCTCATCCTTCTCCTTCTTCTCATCCTTCTCCTTCTTCTCATCCTTCTTCTCATCCTTCTCCTTCTCCTTCTTCTCATCCTTCTCCTTCTTCTCATCCTTCTCCTTCTTCTCATCCTTCTCCTTCTCCTCATCCTTCTCCTCCTCATCCTTCTCCTTCTCATCCTTCTCCTTCTTCTCATCCTTCTCCTTCTTCTCATCCTTCTCCTTCTTCTCATCCTTCTCCTTCTTCTCATCCTTCTCCTTCTTCTCATCCTTCTCCTTCTTCTTCTCATCCTTCTCCTTCTTCTCATCCTTCTCCTTCTCCTTCTCCTTCCTCATCTCCAAGGGCATTTAAATTAAAGGTACAGTGTTCTGCACTAATTTAAAGGCTCTCTGAAGCCTAGAAAGCCTTTTTATAAGTTGAATTCGTAGCGAATAAATTTGCATCGAATCGAATTTCTTCCTCAAATTCGGCGAATCAGCCGAATCGAATTTTTGAATAATTCGCTCATCTCTAGTAAGAATCATTTAAGTATGCAGACCAACCCTTCCTCAGCCACACCCGCTGAGTTCTAGAGACTTCTCCAAGTCTCTAGATCAGGGGATGGTATCGGGGAACTTCTCTGCAGAGCCTTTCAGTCCTGACACAACTTTGACCATGCTGACTATTGTCCAGGCTGCTACTCAGCCTCTCTATCTAAAAAAATAAGTAACTGGCTAGGCCCCTGAACTATCCAGTACTTGTATTTTTGGTCAGCTCCCATCACTCAGCCTTACTGCTACAAAAGTCCAGGATGGTCACCTGTGCCTGAAAGAATTCCTCAAAGGATTGTCTAACATGTTCTTCCTTGAGGAGAGTCAAATTCAGTCTCCAGATGTGCTTGCCTCTCTGAGGGGAGTCTGAAGCATTCAAGACCACAGATACTATATGGTGATCAGAGAACTCTACTGCCTGCACTACTGGGGGTAGGGAAAGCAGAGCTTTCCTTCCAAAAAACCTACCTATCCTACTCTGACTCCTACCTCGATGAAAAGTGAATCCTGTGTTGTTAGGGAGGTATTTAATGTGCACAGCCACAAAACCAGCATTCCTAACCATGCTATTAAAAAATGACTATTATATCCCAGCTTGTCATTAAAGTCCTTGCTGCTCTTGGGCCTAATCACAGTATTAAAGTCACCTCCAAAGACCATTTGTGGAACATGTATAAAGAAATGGCTTGATCCTTGTAAAAAAGGAATTTCCTGTCCCACTTTGTTTGTGGCCCATAAGCATTAATTGTCCTCCCACAAAGACGTCTAAGACCATACATCTCTCAACCTCAATATATCGCTGGACAGTTAATGTGCCGATTTTAAACAACACAGCCACACCGCTGTAAGGCTCAGCAGCAAGAGACCAGATGGACCATACCTACACTTTCTTTTGGCCATATGAATATCTGCCAAGGAGGTGAGCCTTGTCTCTTGTAAAATTTCAGCATTTAATTGTCTGAACAAAATGAAGGCCATAAAATCAGCACTTTTATTGTCATCACTTTTAATGGAGCGGGACCTGCCATTTGGTTTATTGGGTTATTGCTTCTTAGCTCCCCTCTGCTGCTCATCAGCAGATCAGGTTCGGAGTTTGAGGAGCAGGAAGTATCCTTCCATTCATCTCTGCATGAGGTTAATGGGGAAGATGAAATCTTCATTCGAGGCATTGCCCTATGTGCAGTTCCACTCAAGGCCTTTGCAGAGTAATATTCTGTTGGCATGGAGCAAAAAGATTCCAGTGCTGGATTACCACATCTTTGCCCCCCATATGCTGCAAAGCTTGAATTGGTGGTTGGAAGTGTGGAATTTGGAAAAAAGAAGGGACCACAGTCCAGGGGATGTGGTCTCTGCAGGAAAAGATCTTTCCCATCAATATTCTGGAGCAAGTGAGGCTTGCCCAGAGAAAGGCATGTTCCAGTTCTATCAGCAGTATTTATTCCAGGGAATAAATAGAGAATTGGCAGGTGGACTACCTCAGTCGTCTGCTTTTTTTTCCAGGGGAATGGACTCTGCCTCCCGAGGTGTTCTCAGCAACCTGCCAGTGTTGGGGGTACCCGGACATAGATCTATTGATGTCTAGGTTCAACAGCAAGGTGGACAGGTTTGTGTCCAGGATGCAGGACCCTCTTGCTTTAGAAATAGATGCCTTGGTGCTACTATGGGATCAGTTTTCCCTTATATATGTTTTTCCCCTGATTCAGCTACTACGCAGGATTCGAGAGGGGGTGATTCCAGTGATATTAGTGACACCAGCCTGGCCCAGGAGGTGTTGGTAAGTGGACATTGTCAGACTAGCAGTGGCCTCTTCCAGATCGGTCAGACCTGCTGTCTCAGGGACCTACATTGCACCCAGCTTTACAGTCGCTGCATTTAACAGCATGGCTGTTGAGACCCAAGTCTCGAAGGATAGGGGAGTGTCAGATTTGGTTATTCACACAATGTTGAATTCTAGGAAGCTGGTTTCTAGGAACATTTATTATAGAACATGGAAAGTTGAATTGGCACCCCAGGAAATATTTGATTGGGAGAATTTTGTCTCTTCTCCAGTCAGGAGTAGAAAAGAAGTTGGCTGTTGATACTAATAAGGGTCAAGTTTCAGCCTTGGCTTTTTTTCTTCCAAAGACCGATTGCTTCTCACTCTTTGGTTCATATTTTGTTACAGGGAGTGATGCGTACTATTCCTCCTGCCAGACAGCCCCTCTGTCCTTGGGACTTGAACTTGGTCTTGGCAGTTTTACAGAAACCACCATTTGAACCTCAGGGTTCTGCTAACTCAAAAGGGTCTGTTTTTGCTGGCAATCACCTCTGCAAGAAGGGCATCTAAGTTGGCAGCTCTTTCTTGTAGGGAACCATTTTTGGTTTTACATCATAAGGTAAGGCAGTGTTACAGCCCCATACATACTTTTTGCCAAAGGTGGTTTCTAGTTTTCATCTCAATCAGGACATTGTTCTGCCTTCACTCTTACCTAGGCCTCAATTGGCAAAAGAAAGATCTTTGCATGCCTTGTATGTGGTTCGGGCAATAAGAGTCTTTTTGAGAATGATGGCGCAGATTAGAAAGATGGATTCCTTGTCTGTTTTGCCTGAAGGTCATAGAAGAGGACAGGCAGCATCCAAATCAACTATTTCTAAATGGATTTGTCAGTTAATCATTCAAGCCTATGGTTTGAAAGCACACTCTACCAGAAATGTGGAGGCATCTTGGGCTATCTTCCACCAGGCATCAGTTGTTCAGGTTTGCAAGGCTGCTACATGGTGTTTAGTTCATACATTCACAAGGTGGATGTCAGAGCCACAGAGGATTCTGCTTCTGGCCGCAGTGTTTTACGTACAGCTGAATAGCTCCCTTTTGGAATGTTGACACAGGTTATTGTAATGTTACCCACCCCTCAAGGTTATTGCTTTGGAATATCCCACATAGTCATTATTATGGCCTGCTCTCCAGGTGAGAAAGAAAATTGGATTTTTTTCTACCTATTTGCCTGTAAAGTCGATTTCTTGGAGTATGTCATGGGACACAGAGGTCCCTCCCCTCTTTCTGGATTTCCATTGCTTGCTACAAAGTGCTTCCTGTGTAGGAGGGGTTATATGGGGGAGGCAAAAATGCAAAATGACAGATCCATGGCCAGCTGGTGCTTGTAAACAAAAAAGCTGGGAATACATGGTGAGGTCATTTACCGCATATGGCCAGGACCATGTTTAAAAAAATGACATAATCCATGGTCCCTGGCCAGTTTGTTTACAGGTAACAGTCAGCCTGCGTCAGGTGTGCAATTGGTCAGCATCATTGGGTGGCAGGTCATTGTGTCGGCGGATCCACATTGCAACAACTGCTGTAGGTAAACAAACCAGCCATGGATCTGTCATTTAGCAATGGTAGCATTATTGCCATGCAGTTGTCAGCAGATGGTTGGCAGTTGCAGCTCATCACAATTTTATTTCCTTTTAAATATTTGGGGACAAATGTAATATTGGTTACCAATGTATCCATCATTTATTATTCTAAAAAGCAAATGTCTGGTGCCCCTTTATTTTAAAGGGGGAATCCAGATTCTGATAAGTCCCCCCTGCAATTCTCCACTTCCTAATAGGGCATCAGATGTGGGGATTAGGACTGTGGGGTCAAGCTTTGCCTGCTCACTGTTGAAAGTACGTGGCCTTGTATGATTCAGTATGGGGAGCAACACACTCACTCCCTCTCCCTTTCCTGGTCAGTCAGGGAACATGTCTGGCTGCCTGTACCATGTTATTAGGTGTAGCCTATCACAGCATGTCAACAGTAAGCAAGATGTCATGAATGGAAAGGCGCTGTACTGCACTAGTGACAAAAACTCACAATGCCTCTTACTAAGTACTTTGGACTGTCTACTTTCCAAAAAGGAGTCATTTGGAGGGAATTTGTACTGTCCTGGCATTTTAGGTCCTCAAGAAATGAGAGAAGCTGTCAGTACATCAGTAGATAATAATAAAAATAATAATAATACATAATTTGTCTAAAATGCAATACTGTACGCAAAACTACAGATAATAAAGAAAGATGAATCATTACTTCTGAATTTTAAACTAGGTTTCAGTTTATGTCACTACTAATTTACAAGCATCTATCTGTATGCATATGATTTACTTTTGAACGCATTTATTTAATTCTGATGTCACTTTTCTAACTTTTTCGGCTATTCAGTTTATGGTAACTTGAACTTTCGTTGACTTGTTTACCAGCTGGGGTTGGATATATTAATAAACACATTGCAATCTGCACTAACATTGTGTTAATTGAAGGGATGAACTCACAAAGGTTAATGCACCTGAGGTCTACGTCCCGGAGGAGACTGAGGGAAATAATAGTGTAACTTGTAATTACAGAGAAAAAAAAGAGAACAGAAGCCCTGGCTCTAATGTCATAGCAAGCATCAAGTCTCTTGGGGCCCAGTGAGACATTTGTTAAGCCTGAACTAAAGTTACTACTCTGACAGCATTGCTTCAGTTCTAATGTGTCCCTGTCATGCAACAATATGCTTCTCTTGCCTATACATGACTAGTGCACTAGAGATAGGCAAATCAAGACCCCCTCCAACACCATTACAGTCTTCCACACCAACTCCCTTTATGCATTACCTTAAATAAAAACATAACATCAAATTGGAGTAAAATGGCCAACACGGCCTTTTATTTACACTTCAACTTCAAATACACAAAAACATTCCTTAAAACAGAAACACCTAATCAGAGTTGTTGGTCTTCGAAGGCACCAAAGCCGAACCGAAATCCACCTGCAGAAACCATGTTACACTAGGCCTCCAGCAGCAACACCCCGTCTCGGAGGCAACCATACCATTCGCAGTGTAGAACCACCACCTTCCATCCAGTTAAACCACGGTTAACTGGAATGCCCCCGGGCACACCATACCACTGATGGGTCCCACACCATTATTTTTACCTTCCAAAATCAGTACCACCTCCAAAAACCAACAACCTCACCCGAACCGGAATAACACCTTCCCCAGGAGTGACATAATACCCCACAAAAACAGGGAGGGTGGGAGGGAAGCTCTCTCCTCACATGTCCCACTTCCAGAGTGAGGACCCTCCCCAAACCCCCCACCCCAAGGTGTAGAAAACCCCATCTACACCTCCCAGCTACCGTTCAAGAAATATCCATCCCTACAACCCCGCCTATGGCTATCTTAACCCTATCCTGTCTTTCCTTAACCACTCTAGGCCCAGTCATGTCTGCCCTGCGCTATTTCTTTTCCTTCTCTTTTCGCTACGGGCATTTCTTTTTTTTAATAAACAGAGCTTGTCTTATTCAATCGCCTGTTAGTGTCCATGACTTGGCACCTAATATTATTTAGATATTAACCACTTCAAGTCCGTACGCTTTTACCCCCTTCCTGTCCAGGCCAATTTTCAGCTTTCCGCGTTATCACACTTTGAATGACAATTGCGCGGTCATGCAACACTGTAATCATATACATTTTTTAGCATTTTTTTGAGACAGATAAAGCTTTATTTTGGTGGTATTTATTCACCAATGGGATTTTTATTTTTTTCTATATAAATGAAAATGTCCCAAAATTTTGAAAAAAAGTGTTTTTCTTATAAAATTTTGCAAATAAATAATATGTTATCATAAATCTTGGACAAAATTTATTCAGTTATCTTTTTAGTAAAACAAATTACCCAAATTAGTTTAACCAAAAATTATAATTTTTTAAAATTATTTTTACATTTCTATTTTATTTTTTATATTATTTATGTTTTTTTTTCTTTTACATACTGTCACCCTAGCAGTACAGTGTCACCATGGTGACACTGTACTACTTGTGGGGGGTGATGAAGAGGTTTTTTTTTTTTTTCTCAACACTGATTGCTTTTACACCCATAAAGTCTGTAAAAGCAATCATTTCTCCTTCTCTCTGGCTGCAGTCTTGCAGCCATTGAGAAATACTGTGTGAGCTGTGATTGGTCACAGCTTGTCACATGGTACAAGGCTGTTGTGAATAGCCTTGTACCATGTGACCTCTGTGATCATTCACAGATTTCACACGTAGTAAGCAATGATGTCAGAAGTGACATATTGCTTACTACTCTGCCAATCAGTGATCACATGATTGGAATCTCGCACAGAGGTCCCGTACGACGATCGGTGTTCCACTGTGTCCGGAAGACATAGCGGGCACCAGATCGCGGTGCTGCGCACTCCCAGGGAGTACACACAAGTAGGGGGCAGGGAGGCTGTTTATAAACAGCCACCCGCCCCTGCAGTGCCACTTTCCAGCCATTTATATACAACGGTCGGACGGGAAGTGGTTAATAAAAGATACAAAATATAAGCAAGAAATAAAGTTGTTATTTTAGTGGCATTTTAGCAAAACACACACTGCAGCCTACTGTAAATTAATTTTTATTTTTCAATATTCAAAATGCAATGATCACATCCTACTACAAAATTTTGTGTGTAATTCTATTTATTTATGTTTCTTTCAATTACAAAAGAGTGAAGAGAGTGTAGAATAAAGGGCTGAAGCAAACCCTTGCAATAGGGTGTGTATTAACACTCATATTACTCTAACATACCCTATATTGCCAAAAGTATTGGGATGCCTGCCTTTACACCTACATGAACTTTAAAGGCATCCCAGTCTTAGTACATAGGGTTCTATATAGAGTTGGCCCACCCTTTGCAGTTACAACAGCTTCAACTCTTTTGGGAAGGCTGTCCACAAGGTATAGGAATGTGTCTATGGGAATGTTTGAGCATTCTTCCAGAAGCGCATTTGTGAGGTCAAACTGTATAGGTGGTGGAGAACATTGGCTCAGGTATAGTAAGGCACGTGTTTATGTCATAAAGCTTAAGGGAGTACATTCTGATGACCTGTCCATTAGGCTGGGAGGGCAGTGGTAGGATATGACTTGGTGAGGTAATTGAACCATTTACGGTTGAGAGATTTCAAGAAGAGAGAGGTAGAGGCTTGAAGATCCAGGTTCTCTAGGCGAAGTAGGCTGTTGAGGTCTCCTTTCACTCACATCTGTTATTGACGGAGGGGGTAGCGATGTCCATCTTCTCAGGATGGTTCTCCTGGCAGACATTAAGCAGAAAGCTAACAAAGGTTTTGTTTATTGATGAGCAAAATGAGTTGGCTATGAGGCTGGGTTACGTGGCTAGTTAACTTCCCAAATAGAAGAAAGAGAGGGTTCATGGATGGTTGCAGGCCAGTAATTCATTCTATCCATAATTCTACCTGAGACCAGAATTTTGAGATAACTGGACACATCCAGAATCGATAAAGGAGAGTAGGCTTGTTGAGTGAACATGGGCGACTTGAAGAAGCTGTTTGGCTTGTAAGCACGATGAACTATTTTGAGCTTTTGTTCCCACCAGAACTCATTGTGTATAAAAGTAGCACGTGTTGTTGAAAAAAACCTGAGATTATTTGTTCCACTGAGAATGTATTGTTAAAGTCTTTCAGCCAAGAGGCCGTAGACGTTGATTTCAAAGTTCTGCAGGAGTGTAAATTAAGTGGAGTGTATACATCCGATATTTTGAACTGACCACGCTCCAGAAGAGTGACGATTAATGAAGCACGAAAGCTGAGTACTTTATCTGGCCTAGTTTTTTACAAAGTTTTGAACTTGTAGAACATATATAGCATGGTGAGGAGGTAGATCATATGTCGACTTAATAGTCAGGAATAGTATAGGACAACCTGAAGTGCCATCAAAAAGTTGTACAATTTTTTCAAGGCCATGAGACACCCATCCAGCATAGGCTGAGTATTGTTGAGAGTAGAGGAAAGCAGGGTTATTGTGTATCGGTAAATGCTGGGATGTCCAAAAGGTACACCCCCAATTTGCGTCTAATTTCTCTCCAAGCTATCAGCGTATCTCGTATTAGCAGATTGTGTTTTAGAAGGGGTGGTAAAGAGTTAACATTGCAGTGTAGCAAAGCCTGCAGGCTGAATGGGTGTACCATGTCTCTTTCTAAGCTGTAGTTTGAATATCTGGAAGCCTGGACCAGCCAATCCAGACACACCCTTAACAGACATGAACGGTTATAAACTCTGACATTCGGTAATCGCTTTTCGCAAAATTGATGCGTAGGCCTGAATATTCTTTAAATTCTGAGAAAACTTCAAAGATATCTGGCATGTCAGCGATGGGATTAGAAGTAAAAATTAGGATGTCATCTGCAAACAGGGCAATGCAAAGGTCTTGTTTACCAATTGTGATTCCGTGGATTTTGCAGTCAGTCAGAGATTAAAAAACGTGCCAGAGGTTCCAAAGCTAGGTTGAAGAGAAGGGAGGGACAGAGGGCAGTCCTGTCTAGTTCCCTTATGTAAGTGAATGGAGTTAGAGATACGACCAGCAGCAATTACATTTGCTGTAGGTGCAGTGTATATGGCTGTGATCAAATGAGATAAGGGGCCGGAGAAGCCAAATTTTGTAAGTACCATGTGTATCCAGGAAACATTGACATTGTCAAAAGCCTTTTCTGCATCTAACAAAATTAAGGCTATGTCTTTACGCGGGTTAAGTTTTGGATGTTCTAATACCGCCAGGACCTTATGAATGTTGGAGGCCGCGGAGCGACCTTGTGTAAAACCCAATTGCGAGGGGTGGATGAGCGGGGGAATTGTGCGGGCCAGTCTATTAGGTATAATCTTGGATAAAATTTTAGCATCAAAATTTAACAAAGAAATTGGATGATAAGATCTTGGGTCAGATGGATCCTTTCCCCTTTTCATTATTAATTTTATGTGGGCTTGAAAGCCAGTTGGTAGATAGGAACCACCCGATTCTATGGTTTGATAGACTGATAAGAGAGTAGAAGAGATGAGCTTGTCTGTCAGTTTATAGAATTCTGAAGTAAATCCATCTGCCGCATGCCAGAGAGGTAATTGCAGCGTGAATGTCTTTTGAGGCTAAGGCAGCGTTAAGAAGCGCCACGGCAGCTGGGTCCACCCGAGGGAGAAAGAGACAATCAAAAAAAGAGCCTGCGGATTGTGGGTCTATCGGGTCGCGGCCATATAATTGAGCATAAAACTGTTCTAAAGTTTTGATTAACCCCTCCGGGGTGTTGTGAACAAAGTCAGCTGAATCTCTAAAGGAGGTGAAGTGCGTGGGCGAAATGGGTTTTTTGCATAATTGGGCTAGTAATTATCCTGGCTTATTTCCAAACTTATGGTAATGAAGGTCTGAGTATGATTGGTAAGTGATTTCCTGGGCTTTGGACCATTGATCAAATAGGCTTTTGGCTTCCGACCAGAGCTTCCAATTTTCGTGGGTATTCCTGTCTGCTAGGTTAGCCTGGGCGATCCTCAGGTTATTGCTTGCCACCCGAAAGTTACAAGAGAGATGTTTTTTGTAAGAAGCTGCGAAGGCAAATATTTTACCCCGCAACCCTGCTTTGCCAGTTTCCCCAGAATAGCTTGAGGTTGGACTTATGGGCATCATTGGTAGCAGCGAAATCCTGCCAGATGTCCGTGAGCACCTGAAGGCGTTCCTGATTGTTTGCTAGGTAGTAGGGAAAACGCCAAATTCTAGGGGACTGGTCAGACTCCTTGTATGCTAAGCATATAGATATTGTAGCATGATCCGAAATAGCTATGTCGTGGATTTCTGAACTATTAACTGAGTTGAGTAAAGTAGCATTACAAAAGAGATAGTCTATTCTGGAAAGGATATGGTGAACTGGGGAATAAAAAGTATATTCTTTACCGTCTGGACAGAACAGCCTCCAAATGTCAGTTTTAATGCTTCCGTAAAGTGAAATAGCAAGGAGGGATTGGGCGAATGACCCATGGAATCTGTAGTGAATTTTTGGGCAGCCACTTGTCTGTCTTCCCTCCCATTCATGAGGGAATTAAAATCACCACCCATGATAAGAGGGAAATGTAAAAATCTGGATACTCTGGATGACACCGTTGGAAAAAAGGCTTAGTGGGCGAGTTGGGGGCGTAAATATTTGTAAGAACTAGTGTGTTGTGGCCTATTTTGATCTGTAGGACAATCATGCGGCCGTCTTTGTTGGTTTCTGTAGTTAAAACCTCTGTTAGTAGACGTTTGCTGATAAGAATCATTACCCCTGCTTTACCTCTAACTGAGGGGGAGCCATAAACTTGACCCACCCAGAGTTTTTTCATGCAAGCAAAGTCGTCCGGGATAAGGTGTGTTTCCTGCAAAAACGCTATATTTGTTTTAAGCCTCTTTAGTTGGCAAAGTATCGCCATTCGTTTATGGGGGGACCTCAAACCCTTCACAAGTTATCCACACCATAAAGTCAAATCATATAGAGATGTTTTAAAACTGTAGCATAATGCTAAATTTGTCCTCTCCGCCCTTTTCCGCCTCCAACCTGTAGCCTTGGGGGCTAGTAGCGTTTTGTTAGGTAAATGAAATATTTCCCGGTTAATACGAGATGATGAAGAGTGGGGATGAAGAGGGCGGCGAGAGAAAGTGGAGAAAGTAGAGGCCCAACAGGGGCATCAGAAAATGTTAACAGTTAAGAAAAACCATTGTGGTATCATGGACTTCACATTTTTCCACATGTAACACTTATTCACATCCAGCATTACCGGCTTGCCTAGCTGATGAAGCATCGCTGAGAGACGGGCAGAAGAAGCCGGTCACAATCTAGGGGTCCGTTAACCCCAGATAAGGGGAAAGGAGGGTACCAGCTAATACTTCCTGGGCAATGTTGGAGGAGCTAGGATTAAATAATCATGGGAGGAGGGTATAGACCATCCATCACATCTATCAACATTTATCATCAGAACAGTCAACAAAGGTCATAAATGTATAACATGGTATCATATACTTGCGTAACACTGATGTATTTAGATTGCCTTAATTCTGCAGTATAGAGTACTGGGTAGAGGGACTAGAGGATTAGACATGGCTATAAAGTAGAGGTGAGAGTTATGGCAGCCTGAAATTCCCTGGGATGCATGTTGTACGCTGGTGTTTTGTTGGGTCCTTGCGTGGGCTGCGTTGATCTCTGGGTCCCGGGGTATGGTGAGCGTTTGGCGCATTCCTCGTGTTGGAAGTAGCATGTAGATGCGTTTGTGTGTATTCCAATACTTCTTCTGGGTGAGCAAAAGATTTTGACTCTCCTGAAGGTGTCATTAGCTTCAATATGGCAGCGTAGGCCAGAGTGAATTTTATGCCGTGTTGGTGGAGAGTTGCACAGATTGACTGAGAAGCCTTATGTTTTGCAAAACTTCCTGGGAATAAATCTGCAAAGAGTAATAATTTGCAGCCATCAATTTGAAGTGGAGCAGGAATTGCGAAAAGACGTGAGGAGAGCCACTTTATCCGCATAATTGAGGTATTTTGCTATTATCGGTCTTGGTGAGCATCTGTCGTTTGATGGCGAACGCAGACGATGAGCCCTTTCTACTATGCAGGGCGTATTGAGGCCTAGTGCAGCCGGGATGCGTGCTGAGCAGAGCTCCATCAGGGAGCCAGCATTATAAGATTCAGGAAGGCCTACAATTCTCAGGTTATTCCTGCGTGAGCGATTTTCTAAATCATCTATCTTTTCCAGGATGTGCTGTTGTGTGCGTGCCATTTGCAGGGCTCCTACATGGGACGCGTGGGCCTCATCCTCTAGATCTGATATATGGTGTTCGGCCTCTGCAAGCATCTGGCATGATCTCCCAGCTCCTCCTTAGTTGATCAATACCTGAAGATACCGCCCAGTCTACTGCTGCATAGTAGGTGAGAGAAGAGTGGCTACTGCCTGCGCAATGCGATCATACTGGTCTTCTGAGGATTGCAGACCTGAGGATTCCGATCTCGGCTGGAGTGCCTGTGTAGTAGTGCATGTCTCCATGCTGTCGGCCATCTTGGCTGCAGCAGAGGGAGAGTTGCACGTGTCGGGTCCCGGAGCGGGTACAGGACTGGAGGGTGTCAGGACAAGGTACCGCTCCATACGTGGCAGGGTGTAGGAGACAGGAGGAGTGTCCAGAGGGGTGGTAACGGGGGGGTCGGGGGGGGGGTCAGCCTGTCAGTGCTCAGACCATATGCCTGGAGACTTTGCTGAAGTTTTTATAGTACATCTCCAATGTTTAAAATTGGCAAATTAATAAAGTGTCTGTCCCGCCAAAACTTTTAACTCATTTTAAAAAGTGAAGGGAAATCTTTCTAACAGAGCCCCTAATAGCAGCAAAAACACAACAGGCATTGGGGAGATTTCCCTTCACTTTCTGTCCCAGAGAAAAGCCCCTCTAATAGCCGACTTATCTGTACCCAACATCTCACTGGCTGACAGAACCCAACAAAGTAGAACAGAAAGCATAAAAAAAAACACAAACACAACTGTTAAAAACACACATAAAATGATTAACAACACAAAAAAGATGTGAACCCTGTCTTAGTTCATGTGACAACTCAAAAATGTTATATTTGTCATTGCTTTCTGTACTAGAGAAAATGGTTACTTGGACCTATAGAGATGGCAAAACTTTGCAATGGGGATACAGACAGTAATAGACAGCCTTGCGATATGCTGTCTGAATATTACAAATGTTTTAGCTTATATTTGAAGTGGTTGTAAACATAATTTTTTTAACCACTTGCCTCCGGAAGATTTACCCACCTTCATGACCAGGCCATTTTTTGCTATACAGTGCTGTGCTACTTTACCTGACAACTGCAAGGTCATGCAACGCTGTGCACAAATTACTTTTATTTTATTTTTTTCCAATAAGCAAATTACTTTTCTATAATTTTTTTCACACAAATAGCTTTCTTTTGGTGGTATTTGATCAGTCACCACTGGGTTTTTATTTTTTGCCCTATAAACAAAAAAAAAAAAAACATTTCTTTACTTTTTGCTATTAAACATACCCCATAAAAATTTTTTAAAAAATTTAATTTCTTCATAAATTTAGGCCAAAATGTATTCTGCTACATACCTTTGGTAAAAAAAAATCCCAATAACTGTATATTAATTGGTTTGGGTGAAAATGATGGCATTTATACTAGATTTATATATATAGATATATATATATATATATATACACACACATATACATACACACACTAGTAATGGCTGTGATCAGTGACCTATAGTGGGACTGTGATAGTATGGCAGGCATTCTGACACTGACATGACCAGTGACACTAATACAGTGATCAGTGCTAATAAATGCACTGACACTGGCCAGCAAGGGGTTAACACCTGGGGAAATCAAAGAGTTAACCGTGAACCAGGAAACCAAAGGGTTAACCATGTGTCGTGTGCTATATGTGATGTGTGCAGTATGTGCTGTTTTTTGCAGGTAGAAAACAAAACTGCCACATCCTAGCTGTCAGTAGTGAGATCTGTGTTGTTTACCAGCACAGATCCCTCTCCTGTCACTAGCTCTGATGACTGGCATACCAGGGACCCAATATCAACATCGGTGGACGGGCACGCTCGCACCCCCTACCCAGAAAAGCAGAATAACGTGCATACAGTATACAAGATTTTACACAGTAAAAGCAGTAAAGCTACAGTGCGTGGTTGGCAAGGGGTTAAACGACAAACAGATTCATGTTTACCTGTTCTGTGTAAGGTATTCCTCTTTTTCTCAGGTCCTCGACAAGAGCTCCTGGTTCCTCCTCTGTTTAGTGCCCTCATAGAAAGCTGCTTCCTATTGGGACACTTTTGCGGGCTTGCTACCAAGCCTTGCCGTCTGTGTCCACTTTGACACAAACAGTGGAACTCAGCCCCACCACCACCTCATCACTGGCTGTGATTGAAAGCAATGGCATAGAACATTTAAATTGTGCAAATGAGACCAAGAATGTTTAGTCTCAGAACAAGTGATTTTTTTATATAGAAATTTAATAAAACTTGATTTTAAGGAACATTTTATTTATCTAGTTCTTTATGTCTTTGAGGCTGGAGAATGTTTGGGTGTAATTTGCTGTAAAAGTGGGCAACTACACAGGCAACATCTGCGGGCTCAGTGTACCCACCCACATTGACTACAGTTCCCTTTGCATGATGGGAACTGTAGTTTGTAATGAGTTTAAAGTGAAAGTGGAGGATGAGTTGTCTCCCTGCACTGATACCTCTTTATAGCGCAAAAAAAAATGCAGAGGTAATCACATACCCCTAAAAGAAAGCTCTATTTGTGGGAAAAAAAGGACGTAAATTTAATTTGGGTGCAGCGTTGCATGACTGCGCAATTGTCAGTTAAAGTAACGTAGCGCCGTATCACAAAAAATGGCCTGGTCAGGAAGTGGGGTAAATCCTTAGGAGGGCAAGTGGTTAATGTTTCATGTAGGTCAGTTTGCTGATTGGTCATTTTTTGTTGGCATCCTGGAGTTCTTATTTAAGAACTAAGTGTTTTTTATATTTTACAGAAGACATTTTTTTGTCTTGAATGCCCCTTGTATTATAACTACAATGCAATTTAATTCAAACCGGGACTTTTAATTTTACAGGTATAAAAAGGGATGCTAGCGTGGCTGTACTACACAATTCTTAAGTCAGAAATGATAGTGGCTACTGCGATGTGTAAAAATTAAATAAGTGGTCTGTTACTAAGATGAAACTCATGTGACCAAAGATAATATCTTTTTGTATACCCTAAGACACATATGCATAACAATTATGTTGAGTATAGTGATAAAAGCATGTTATACCTGCAATTGTGCACATCATCCACTGCCGCCAGCATAGGGTTGGGGGGATCTATCAACTTGGGTTCAAAGATTATGCCAAATTTGTCAATCAATTACTGCCAGTGGCTATAACTGCTAGCAATAATCACTCGGTGTTCTCCTGGCATGCAAAGGCTCCCCGTGCAGAAGGGATTCCACCATCAACATTGACTGTGTTCATGGTGGAATTGAGCAATTTTCACCTTACACCTATGGCTGGCTTCACTAAACACCTATGGCTGGATTAAACCTTTAAAAAATTGATTAAAAGTAACATACAAAATTGAAGGGTCTTAGGTTATATGGCATATATAGCGCATTCATAAAGGATTCAGACCCTCTTCACTTTTGTCAATTTTGTCATAGACAACTACAATTTAAATTCATTTTTTCTCATTAATCCACTCTCAGTAATCCATAATGACAAGGTGAAAACAGAATTTTAGAAATATATATGAATTTATTAAAAACTGAATTTCACGTGTACTTAAATATTCTGACCCTTCATTCAGTACTTTGATGAAGCACCTTTATCAGCAATTACAGCCTTTGAGTCTTTTTGGGTATGACGCAGCAAGCTTTGCACACTTGGATTGGGGGATTTTCTGCCATTCTTCCTTGCAAATCCTCTTAAGCTCAGCCAGGTTGGATGTGGACCGTTTGTAGACAGCCATTTTCAGTTTTTTTGAGATATGTTCAGTAGGGTTTAAGTCCCTAAGCCACTCCCGTGTTGTCTCGGCTATTTGCTTAGGATCATTATTATGTTGGAAGGTGAACATTTGGCCCAGTCAGAGGTCCTGAGAGTGTAGAACAGGTTTTCTTTGAGGATATCTCTGTACTTTGCTTCATTCAGCTTTCCCGTAACAACTGACCAGTCTCCCAGTCACAGTCCCTAGCTGCAGAAAAACACTACCACAGCATGATGGTCCAGCTGGAACACTCTTGTTCCACTTCCCCCTTGGCATCGATCCCGTGGCTTCTGACCAAACACATTCCTCAAGACCTCCTCCTACATCCAATAACCGGTCCTTCCCTTAAAACCTTTCACTTAGCATGTAAATTGGCCTCCATTTCGGATGCCCCCAACCCACTAACTTCTCTTTGCCTCAACCCGGACTTCCCTCCCGGTATGCATAAGTCCTTTCCATCAGCACATTGGCCACACAGTCAAGTTTTGGCGAACCATTTTTTTCACAAAGGTGAGCTGAAGTCTTGTTCTTCCCTGGCAAGTACTATGAGTGATATCACCGTTCCCTTTTGGGCCTATCTTCAAATCAGACATTTTCTTCTCTCTCTTGGATATCGCCATAAATGGGTCTGCCCTCTCCCCTCCTTTTAGTCACTCTGTTCAAAGGCTGAACCACAGAGGCATTTAGTATAATTTACCTATCTGCTTCTTCTTGGTGACAGAACCTCTGATTCACTTCCCGCCTGCAAAGCTTGGAAACGAGACTTAAACATTGACTTTTCTTCCTCTGATTGGGACCAAATCTTTACCCTTTCTCATAAGTGCTCCTTCAATGTTTCGGCACAAGAAAACGGATACAAGTTGGCGACACGTTGGTACAATACACCTTCTAGAATCCATCATTTTAATGCATCCAGACCCAGTATTTGTTGGAGATGTGGGGCTCCTGTTGGATCTCTTCTTCATATCTGGTGGGACTGCCCTATGGTTCAGCCCTTTTGGCAGGAGGTACATTGGATTACTTCTTTGGTGTCTACTCTTGATATTGAGTTCTCTCCGGCCCAACTCCTCCTCCACCACACTCCGCTTCCCAAGCGTCTATATTTCAAATCTCTGGCTATGCATATGCTTAACGCGGCTAAACTCTGCTTACTGGTTCTCTGGGGTCTGTTCACCCCCCCAAAGTGCGAGATTGGTTCATACGCTTGAACAGAATTGCTCAAATGGAAGAGCTTATTGCTTCTTCTCTGGATAACCAAATTTTCTCATACGTGGTCTGTTGGATTCACTTCCAAACGACCCCTGAATATCGTTCTTTCATGGGCCTTGCTGAATCTCTCTGATACCCCATAGTGTTTCTGGCAATATATCGGCTCTCTGTTTTTTCAAGGTTGTGATTGAAGTCCTTTGTCTCGATGTCCTGTACTGCTTGAAACAAGCTACGCTCGGCACCCTGATACGCCTGCAACTGTCCCCAGCTTGCTTCTCTGCCAGGGTTGCGTGTATCTTTCATGTCCTGGGAGTCTTGATTAAAAGGTGACTTACCTACCCTCCTACTCCTCCACGCTTCCTCCCCGTCCGACCCTTCCCCAACCCCCCATCTCCCCCCCCTTTTTTTTCTCTTTTTCTTCTTCTCCTTTCTTCCCTTCTTTTTCATGCTTATATATTTTCCAGGTTTCTGGCCATTCCTCTGTTTTTGCTGTTATCTTCCTTTCAATATAGGGAACCTACGCAACCACCCACCTACGACCAGTGACTTATTCAGTCACTCCAGCGCAGTCCTAGGGTACCGGTGGACACTCTAAGGAAGTTAATGATGTGGGTGCTTATAAAGTTACATTTCTAAGTTCATTGAAAAAATGCTAAGCGTTCTCTGAGTGGCATCTCTGAAAGCAGGAATCCTCCTGTGTGCAGTATACAGCAGGGCAGCCACTCAGCGTGGGATTCAGAACTAGTGAAGATCACTGTAGTAGTGGTGCCTCATACAATGATTCCCAGCTTCCATGGGGATCCTACGGGTATGGCACATGCATAGTTACATTGGTCAAGCTGGACCAATGTAACTATTGTATATAAAACTTGACATATCTAAAACTTCAAGATTTTAGTTTGGCCTGCTAGCATGAGGGTTTCTGGTTTTATCACCTGTACCCTATGGTTACATCTGTTCAATTCGGAGATGAACAAAGGCCTGTAGAAGGCCAATGACATCAGTAAACTGCTGGATGATTCTAAGCATGAAGATGAAGGTTTTACTGCTGCTAGCCCTTTAAAATGTGAAAAGTAAAACAAAATCTAAATTAAAAAACAAAATCATAATAACTAGACTATAAAATTGCAAAGCATAAATAAAGACAAAAGATATGAAAGTAAAATGTTATAAAAAAAGTAATAATAGTCTAAATGCAGCAATATAAGCAAAAGTACAGATAATAAAAAGTGATTATTAATTCCAAATGTTGCATTAAATTACATCTAATGTCACTATGTCACTATTGTTTTAAAAGCAGCTATTTGTATACTTTTTTATTTTAGGCACATGAATGCATTTATTTTATGCTGATGCCACTTTTCTAACTTCTTGGCTATGCAGGTTATGGTAACTTGGACTTTCTTTGCCTTGTTTACCAGCTGGGGTTGGATATATTAATAAAATACATTGTATTTACTGTGCTAGCGTTGTGTTAACTTAAGGGAGGGACTCAAAGTGCACCTGAGGTCTACATCCCAGGAGTCAGGACTCAGGATGAAGAAAGTGAGGGACGTAAAAGTGTAACTTGTAATTACAGAAAAAATAGACCTAACAAAAGCCCTGGTTCATCTGTCATAACAAGCAACAGTCTCTTGGGGCCCAGTGAGAAATCTGTGAAGCCCAAGCTAAAGTTACTACTCAGACAGAATTTTTTCAATTCTAATCTGTCCCTGTCATGCAACAATTTACTTCTCTTGCCTATACATTATTTTAAAAACTGGGCTTGTCTTATTCAATTGTATTTTAAATAAAACAAACAATATCCGCGCTGACTAAAAGTGTATGGCAACTGACACCTATAGGTAGTATACAAACCTAAATACATATAAGTGAAAAATAAAGTGTAGCACCAAGCATAAAACTGGTGAAGCTGGAATTATATCAAAACAAATAATAATAATATAACGTGATAAATGTCCATGATATAAAAAAAATCAGTAAAAGAAATTAAATAATATCCATCCACCACAATAAAGTGCTCTTGCTTGCAGCAAAACAATTCAAAAATGCCGTCACCGTCTCCCAGTGAATTGAAGACTCACCAGAAAAGATGGCTACCACTACAACAGCATAAACGCCCATATGATTAAACAAAAATTCCAAAAGGTACATGTGTCTTGACATAAGACTCTGAAGGGGACGTGGCTTGAGCCCGGAGGACGATGGCCGCATGATCCCTGAGCTCCAACACACGGAAGACACTGCACCTTTCATAAGCAGGGAAAGCCACCGTTACCATGGGGAAGGCTGACAGGAAAGCCTCTGCTCCATGATCGCGGTCCAAAGTTGCACAGGTCGCCTGTAGGAGTGCTGGTTGGTGGTCCACTCAGAAGGAGATAAGTCTGCGGACAGTAGGCGCCTGTGCATGGTATGCAAGCCCTTCCGGGATTTAGATATTTACTAGGCAGTCGGTTCAAGCCAAGGTCAGGTACCAGGTGGGAATCAGAGCAGACATAGTCAGATGGGATCGCTGAGGTCATACACAGAGGAGCTAGAAAGAGAGTATCCATAAGTCAAGCCCATGTCAGATCAGGGGTAAATCAGAGTAGACAGGCCCAGGAGCAAGCCGAGTCGGTATCAGGAAATCACAGGTCACAATCACAGGAAACAGGAACAAGGCACGGGGAGCTAGAGATCATCCAGCAACTTGAGGAAGTGATAAGCCTCCTTATAAAGGCCGCCTGGCACCAAACTAAGATGGATGCGTGCTTCTGCGGCCATGCAGGGTACTGGCAGAAAAGCCAGATCTTCCAGAACTTCTGCCGTGGACAGGACCCTGACAGTTCCCCCTCCCCAAAAGGGCAGCCTCTGGATGCCCACCTGGGCCTTCTTTTCAGGATACCTGGAACAAAATTCTTGGAGAAGCCTGGGTGCATGTACATTGCCCTTTGGTTCCCAGGAACTTTCTTCAGGTGGGTACCCCTTCCATCTGACCAGGTACTGGATTTGTCTTCCCTGCCTTCTGCAGTCCAGAATTGCTTCAACCTCATATTACGTCTCCTCCCCAACTGTTATCAGTGGAGGAGGTGGTTCTACTCTCCCTGGAAAAGGATCAGGAACAGCTGGCTTGAGTAGGGAGATGTGGAAAGCTGGGTGGATCTTGTATGATTCCGGAAAGAACAGCTCAAACACCACTGGATTGATTTCCCTCTTGATCCGGAAAGGGCCATTGTACCTTGGACCCAACTTACGTGACAGACTTGGGAGTTTTAGATTGGCAGTTAATAGCCAAACTTTGTCTCCAATCTTCAGAGGAGGGTTTCCTCTCCGTTTCCTGTCGTAGTTTTTCTTATAATCAGCCTGGGATTTCAGTATAGACTCTCAGAGGACTTTACAGTTGTTCTGTAGCATGGAGAGTCTGTCCTGGACTGCGGGTACCGAAGCTTCAGGAATGGTGTCAGGAATGAAGGAAGGGTGGAATCCATAATTGGCCCAAAATGGCGACTGCTTTGTAGCAGAATGGACTGAATTGTTGTAGGCAATTTCTGCCAATGGGAGTAGGGATGCCCAGTCATCCTGAGAAAAAGCAGAGAAGCACCGTAAATATTGCTCCAAAGTCTGGTTCGTTCGCTCCGTTTGCCCGTTACTCTGGGGATGGTAGGCAGACGATAAGCAGAGTTCCTTCAGGGCTTTGCAGAGGGCTCTCCAGAACCTGGACGTAAACTGCACCTATTGGTCTTAGACGATATTACTGGGCAGACCATGTAACCCGACAATGTCTTTGATGAAGGTTAGTGCAGTCTCTGGCGCAGATGTAGTACCCACCATTGGTAGAAAGTGGGGCATTTGGGGAGTCTCAGTTTGCACAAGGTGTGTGGTAACAATGCACTGAATAGTCACTTTGCACTGTATATGACAGAGAGAATCGTGTGGAGCATGTTTTTTTTTATTGAATCTATTGTGCTTATGGTCACTTCTAGTACAATATATTTTGTTGAAATTGTTTTTCATTTAATTGAACAATTAAATTTTTTTTGGTAATTAACAAAGCAAAATTGTATGGAGTGCCACTCACATTTTTAAGTTTGCACATATCATACTTTTTTCAATCATTCAATCTGATACCACGCACAACTACTCTTCTCCAACCATCTTATCATTCACTCCACGTTGGTTTGCAATCAGCCATTGCCATTCATTTATAGTCAAAATTCAAAAGCATTATAGGTCTCCAATTCTTCAAATCTTTCTTACTCTCTTTTTTATACAATTGCACAATTAAACTTTCAGTCATATGGCTGGGCATCCTCCCTTCATGCATTTCTCAATACTATCTCATATATATTTTCCCTAATTAAATCCCAGAAAGTATGCTAGAATTCAACTGGAAGACTACCCATGGCAAGTGTTTTGCCTTTCCTCATACTCTTCAGACTATCATCCAACTCATTTCTTTTCACATCCTGGCCTTTTTTCCCTCATGTATACTTCAATCTGTTCTAACACCCCTCTTTTCACCTTCATATCTCTCGCCCTATCAGAAAATAATTTTGAGTAAAATTTCCATACCTCTTCTTTCACTCTCTTATTCCCTCTTACATCACTACCATTTTCGTCCACAATACTCACCAACTCACGCTTACCACTAAAACGCCTTCTTAAAGAATTTAGTGTTTTTTTTTTATCTTTTTCAGTCACAGCCCTAGCTTGTGATAAGTTTCTTTTTCCTCTAAAAAATCTATTGCCGGAAGAATAGAGGCTGCCCAGGGTAGAAAAAACCCCGGATGCTGCCAATAAAGAAGACTTGCGGGAGGTGATACATTCAACCAAGACCTACCTGGTCCGGCCTAAAGATGAACCAAAAAGTACACTGCCTATTAAATGTACCAAAAATATTAGTCATCTTGGTGCCAGCAGAGACAGACTTGCAGTACCTTGACAGAAATGTTTTCATCCCTAACAAAGGGATTGTACATATGGACAGTAATCGGAACCCACAACTTCAGAGATTAAAGTTCACCTTTGGAACATGTTAAAGGTGGAATATGCAACATGTTCCCATAGCTGTAATAAAGGATGTTAAAGTAAGCGCGACTTAAATGCAAAAAGTGTATCAATGTGTATACACAAAACCGTTAGTGAGCAGCTGATACACCGAAAAGGTAACCAAGTAAAACCTCCAAAACAAACATATATAATAGATAAATGGTGCAGCGCTAAAAACTAGAGTACAGTTTATACACACAATATATATAAACATGCATGATATCACTCTGAGGGTGATCAATAAATACAAAAGTTCAGTGTAATAGTGCGGATCATGGAAAGATCCCAATTCAAGGTGAATGGACGTCCTGATCCAAGGTGTGATGGTAGGTGTGATCACACAAATAGGTGGAAAACGCACTCACCAGATGTGCGTTTAATATACGCGATATGTAATCCTGCGTCACCAGGCCATAAAACGATCATCAGATCCCAGATCAGATTGTACCCAGATCACCATCTCAGTTCCACAGAAGTGAAGTCATCTGAAACCGCTACCAGGTATCACCACCAGGGTCCTGAGTCCTCCAGATGGGCACTGCGAATGATAGCACTCACACAGAGTGCCCAATAAGAGACCTCATAGCGTGATACTGCTTTAGATGCTTTTATTCAGGGTTGGTTGGTGTGGGGTACATACAAAAATAAACCAAAAAGTTACTGACCATATGCATTCCTAGGTGGTTAGGTGTCCTGCTGCTGCTGCCCCCCTGACGCGTTTCGTGCGATGCACGTATTCATAGGGTCCAGGGCTCTATGAATACGTGCATCGCACGAAACGCGTCAGGGGGGCAGCAGCAGCAGGACACCTAACCACCTAGGAATGCATATGGCCTGGTGACGCAGGATTACATATCGCGTATATTAAACGCACATCTGGTGAGTGCGTTTTCCGCCTATTTGTGTGATCACACCTACCATCACACCTTGGATCAGGACGTCCATTCACCTTGAATTGGGATCTTTCCATGATCCGCACTATTACACTGAACTTTTGTATTTATTGATCACCCTCAGAGTGATATCATGCATGTTTATATATATTGTGTGTATAAACTGTACTCTAGTTTTTAGCGCTGCACCATTTATCTATTATATATGTTCCCATAGCTGCAGCTGTGCCCGCCACCCCCCTTCCTCTGTCAGATAGTACGGGGAAACTTCTCCCTGTACTGTCAGATTTGAAAACAGGATGGCCGTGTGGGGTGCCGCCCAAACGACCACGTCACTCTTTCACAGTTCTGTGAAGTTTGTAGTTTTCAGCACCGTGGTAGTTCATTAAAGCTTCCTGTCAGTATATTTGCTTGACCGTACACATTCCATACGGCAAGCAGATGTTTTGACAGGTCTGCAGGAGATCTTCTTAGCATCAGCAATCTATTGATCATGGTGCAATGCTTTCCAGGCTCCTTTGGACACAAATAATAAATGCACGTTTTTTTACCTGCAAAAAAATGTGCATTTATTATTTTTGTCCAAAGGTGAACTTATACTTTAAATCCTACCAACTTTTCATCACCTACATTTTCATTCTTCCAAGTCAAAAATGTCTGCAGGTGCTTCCTTCACCAGAATGTAACATCCTACAGACCTGCATTCAGAAAGCTCTGCAGACAAAAAATACTGTCACGAGACATCCCCAACAGATCTTCAAGAATATTCTCCTGCACAAAATGAAGACCAACCATCTCACATCTTGACTTGACAACTGACAGTATAACAGTATTCGAAGCCTCCAGAGTGTTACCCTCCATACCGTCCATAAAAACTCAATCACACTAGTCAAAAGGAGATAAAGCAAGGTGAGTGATTGCTCTTACACTTCCAGTGGTGTCCCCCCCCCCAATAGCAGCATGTGGTTCACCCAATAGCATGTTGCAGCTCAGTAAACACAGTTGTAAAAGTCTTGACAGCTCCAAAAACCTACGTGACTCATTTCTAGATTCATTCACTGCAGAGATGATCGAGGAATTGATGTTTTCCAGGCTTCTTCCGCTCTTCATCTTGAAACCCTTTAATATGGCCAAAGGTTTCTGGTAAGAGCGGGAGAGGCCATTAAACACAGAGGTGTAATACCAGTGGGAGGGAAGGGAACCTCACTGTCAAATTGATCGGGAGGCTCTACAGCCACCCAGATCACTTTTACTTTACAACTGGGAGCCAGCTGAAACAAAGCACACACTCCAACTAGGGGTCCATTTTAGAACAAGGCTGACTCAGGCCTATGCTTGCCAACTACTCACAACCCATGCAGAATTCTGTTTCTGCAGTTGGTTTGCATGAATGTCAAGTTATAAAGTTCACCTGCCATTTTCCTGGCCACCAAAGCAATGACCCACCTTGCATCAGGTCGGATGTCTTTCACATGGTTACAGGATAGGGCCCAAACAGCAGAGGCCAATCTCACATGAGGGCTATATGCTACATGGAGGGGTTCAGCTCCTCACCAACAAGGGGATAACCTCATCTCCTATTCACCACCTACTCCAACATGACCAGGTTGATACTAGAGTTGTGTCCTCAGGATTCTGTATTCCACGTTGTGGTTCCTCCAAGTGCTGCACCTTTCCAGAACTATGGCCTAACTGTGTGTTGTCCCAGCTCACACCTTCAATGATATCAGGTAATTACTCCAAGTCAGCCAGAGGCTTGGTACAATTCCATTTTATTTGTAATTGAGGTAGCAGTTCAAACTAGTTTTTGGTATTATGTTATCTTCAATACATTAACATAACAGGTCCTCTTTGTATGCCAGTATACTTTAAATTTCCCAGTGTAGGGCTGCCTATCCAGAGGTGAAGAAAAATAACCTACCTATAGTTCCTATCCCATTTATCTGACCAGACTACTGCAGGTATGAGCTTGTGCTTAACCCTTCACTCTCTGGATATACTACTCACATGCAAACAGCTCAAATATTTAAACCACCCACAGAACTCTGCCCTGTCCTTCACCAAAATGAGATTGGTGTTAATTACCTCCAGTATCATTATGTATGATGTAGGGTTAATTATTTTCGTTGCCATAGCGACATGTTTTAACATTGCAGTAATACGAACTGCATGAATTTGTCATGTGTAGAAACTCTCACAGAAACTATTGCAATGATTTCCTGAATTGGGCAAAGGCCTTTTTTAAAAGGACTATACCACCAAAATGTGCGAAGTGTCATAGTTACTCATCAGGCTCTATCCAATGTCAGAGTCAGATTCATTGGTTGCTAAGAAACTGACAGCCTGCCTCCTAGCAACCAATGAAGTCAACACACTACTGTTTACATAAAAATAAAGTTAAAACACCCCCTCCCATAACTCTGGCCTGTCCAATGGAGTTGGTGTTAATTTCCTCCAGTTTCGATATGTATAAGCTGGAGGTAAATCTTTATGTTATCATAGCGACAGGTTTTTAATTGGAGGTAGCAAGAACTACATGGATCTACTTGACTAATGCCCCTTTCACATGAGTAGTCTGATCGGATATGCCTGTCCATTTTTCAGGCGGACTTCAGACCCTCAATCCTCCCGTATAGAGTGGAGGATGTAAACAGACTTTTACACAAGTCTACCTCCAATCTAATCTGGAAAAAACAAATGGAAGGGGATCTGTCTCCTCTGTCTGGCTGGATTGGACTGGACAGCAGTCGGGTATAAATGGACAGTGGAGCCTGTTTACCTGCAACCACCCATAGAGCAGAGCAGGCTGTGAACCTGTCATCTGCCTGATGCCATCAGACAGAAGCCCTGCTGAGAAAGTCAGATCTAGCCCGTGTGAAAGGGAACTTAGGCACAGGCCATTGTAGCCTAACTGCCAAAAAAGTGCTTTATTGAATTCCCTTCATAGAGTGACATTGAAAATGGTATCCAGGCATCTAAGGGTTCTTGGTTTTCATTCTTGATGCAGTTTACATCTTTTCCTCATGACCTATATATGAAAACATATTTTTGTCACAATTTCTCTTATTTTTATAAACATCTGAAAAAACATCAGGGCATGGCTATATTAAGTGAAACAGCCATTATGTACAAATTATTATGATTTGTATTCTCTGTGTATTTCAGTCTGCAAAGCAAATTATTACTTATTCCTTACATATATATACTGGTACAGATAACAACGTTTTACAGCACATTCATGTTGGGCAGCCAGGACCTACAACATTTGCTTCTTATGAAGGTAAGCCTAATCATTATATCAGCTCTACAGATAACAGAGGCGTGGGGGGGGTGGGGATTTACTAAAACCGGGGCACACAAAATCTACTGTAGCTGTGCCTAGTAGCCAATCAGCTTCTAACATCAGCTTGAACAATTAAGCTTTGACAAAACTTGGAAAAGGATTTGTTACTATACAGAGCTGCACCAGATTCTGTGTGCAAAAGTTTAGTAAATCTAGCATACTGGGAACTTATACCCCCTTCCTGCCCAGGCCAATTTCCAGCCTTCAGCACTGTCACACTTTGAATGACATTTGCGCGGTCATGCAACATTGTACCCATATGAAATTTTTATCATTTTTTTTGTGACAGATAGAGCTTTATTTTGGTGGTATTTAATCACCTCTGGGATTTTTATTTTTTCTTAAACAAACCAAAAACCACTGAAAATTTTGAAAAAAAATGTTTTTTCTTAGTTTTTGTTATAAAATTTTGTAAATAAGTGATTTTTCTCCTTCACTGATGTGCGCTAATGATGGTGCACTGATGGGCACTGATAGGCTGCACTGATGGACACTGATAGGTGGCACTGATGTGTATTGACAGGCATCACTGATTGGCACTGAAAGGCAGCACTGATAGGCAGCACTGACTGGCACTGATAGGTGGCACTGATAGGCAGCACTGACTGGCATTGATAGGTGGCACTGACTGGCACTGATGGGTGACACTGAAAGTCAGCTCAAATGGGCACTGATATGTGGCATTTATGTGCACTGGTGTGCACTGATATGTGGCACTGATGGACACTGACAGGTGGCGCTGCTGGGGCTACACTGATCATCAGTGCCCTGATGATCAGTGTACATGTCCCCTCCGCGGAAAGCCAATTAACGGCTCTCCTCTCGAGCTGTCAGCGTGACAGCTCGAGAGGAGAGAAATGCCGATAACCGTCATTTCCCTGTTTACATGTGATCAGCTGTGATTGGACACAGCTGATCACATGACGGAGCCGACATCTTCGGCTCTTTCCGTGATCGGTGATCTGCTGTGTCCGAGGGACACAGCGCACCGCCGATCACCGCTTTGCGCGCCCTGAGCCGCGCATGCGCAGTGAGAATGGGAGGATGTCATATGACGTCCTCCCAGAACGAGAGAACCACCTTGCGCCCATCATATTACTATATGGCAGGCGGGAGGTGGATAGAATTTCACATTTACATGATTGTTCTTTATATTGTCGTTTTTTTTTCTCTTTTATGCTCTGCACATTTTTTATGAGATATGCTGAACTAGGTTACAATATATAATATTATATATAATAATATAAAATTGTTATGTCATTTGTGAGTTTTAAATCATATGCACAACGTCTTTGTTCCAAGGGTACCTGAGCACATTGCTTTTTTGCTCCTTGCACGTTGAATTCTTACGATGTGATGTAAATCTACATTTCTGTTCTACAGATTAAAGAAGCATACATTTCACATTTTTGTGTGTTTACTCTTTATATGAAAGTTGCATTCATTTTTATGCTATGCCAATTTCTCCTAAGACACACTAAATTCTTTAAATAGGTTTGATTTTTCTGTTTGAATGAGCTATACATTGTATACATGGGGTATCTGGAGGATCTGCTTTATGGCCCAAGGGGGGTTTCTTTCTAAAGATTGATTCCAAAATGCTTAAAATGAACATAAAAAGGTTGTGTATACATTTTAGCATAAAGAATACATTTGCTATGTCATTTTTTTCTGGCATAGGTATTCACTGAGCCAACACAAAAAATCTGCTAATATATTCTAAACTAGGTTAATAGATGTAAAATTATTATGTGATTTGTGTATTTTAAATCAAATGCGGCAATTTTTTTTTTCCGGGGGTATACATGCTGAGCACATTGCCTTCTTGCAGCTTGGTATTGCTTTCTTATGATGGTGTGCTAAATATATATGTTTTGTTCAACAGATTACAGAAGCATAATATTACACATTTATATATTTAATCTTTATATTACAGTTGAATCCCTTTATATGCTCATTTCACATAAGACATACCAAACTATTTAAATAGGTTTAACATTGCTGCAAGAAGAAACTTTTGCCCCATGAGTTACTTTTTAAAAGGTTTATGTCAAAATTTACTTGTAAATTGTGTATACATTTTAGCAGTAAGAAAAAAAAAAAACTTTCTATGTCAGTTTTTCTGGCACAGGTATTATGGAGTGCAGGACTGGGTACTAATGGTGAAAAATGATAAGTTGTTAAAACTAACTGCAGACAGAGAACTAAATTCTTAATTAGGGACAAAATCAGACTGCCTCTCAGAAAAATTTATGGAACTTTTTTTTGTATATCTGCAGCTCCTGTTCCTGCAGTCTAACAACCATCCTAAGCATGTTAGATGTAAAGTAACAAAGAAAGTAAAAAGTAACATACCGAAAACATTCTAAAAACACATGTACGTGTAAGTTAAACTGCACATATTGCAGGGCAGAAGTGTAAATTAATTTCTTGGCAGTCGTTTTATCTGCAGTACAGTGAAATCAAGATTTTGCAAAAACATGTCAAATGAACAAGGTTTTAAAAACGCAGGTTTTTGGTGTAGTAATACATAGCAACAAGTGAGATTTTTTTTCTGCAGTTAAACCTGAATTTTCTGTATGGTTTTTTTTTTTTACACATATTCATTTTATTTTTCATTACCTTTCTGCATTATTATTGCATTTTTTATTATTTATTATTTTGCATTATTATTTAATTATCATTTTGCATTACAATAATCAAGACTATACTGCTACAGGGGCATTAGTGTAAGCCAGAAAGTAAAATAAAGTATTCACATGCTGAAAAGGGTATATTTACAATGTAATAAATATAAGCGCTGCACATAAAGTTGACACTATATAAATCCTGAATAATAAAAATATTTTTTCAGCAGTACCAAAAACCTGCCTACATTTCACTGCTAAGCCAGTTTAATTCATTTTCTCACATGAATAAATGCACATATTATTATTAATATACAGGATTTATATAGCACAACAGTTTGCACAGCGCTTTACAATATAAAGGAAGACAATACAATCACAATAAATTTCAGTACAGAAGGAATATGAGGGCCTTGCTCATGGACAAAGTTTTCCAGCTCCAATCAGACTCATGCCTAGTTATAGCCACCACTTTTACAGGGTGGGTCCACCTTTTAGACCTCTTCAGTGCTCTTACCACCTCTGCCTTGGGTAGGCGGAAACTACTACAGCTCTCTTCTTTTCTAAGATCCCTTCTGGACCATACATGCTTCCACAGACACCTTACCCTGTTTAAAGACCCAGTATGCTGGAGACACAGTATACAGGTCGGCACGATACTCCACATTTTCTGGGACTGGCTAATATCTGCCCTTTTTGGCAAAAGGTCTTGCAATAATGCTCAAACTTACAGGTATCTCTCTCTTTGAAAACCCCACCGCATTGTTTGTTAATTTGACTCCACTGTCTAATAAGAGATATCGCAAGTCGCTACGGAAGCATTTATTGAATGCCACTAGCGCCTGTGTCCCCTGTATGTGGAAACAACAGCCCCCTCCTACTGTGCTCCAATGGTTTGCCAGAGTGAACAATATTGAACACATAGAACATCTGACAGCTGCCCTCAGGAACAAAACAGAGGAGCACAACGCAGGTTCCACGGGGACCGGTTTCTATTTTCCTGCTGAATACCTCCCATACTTATAATTAGTCTTCTCTCCTCATCATGGAAACAGCCTTTTGGTACTGTTGCCCAAGCCGTGGTCCAATCCCTCTTACCCCCCCACTTCACCTTTCTCTCCCCACACTTGCCCCTTGCCACCATGTTCTCTCTCCCTTTTTTTTCTTCTTGTTTCCCTTCCCTGTCTAGACACCTAAAGGTGCCACCTTTTCCAAAAATGTTAAAAATACTGCTAGCTTGCGTTTACTACCCAAGTATGACCAATTGGATGCTCTGTTCATTTATATTGTATCGCATGTGGTACCATGCACATTTTCCACTCTTTATGCTCTCTTTCTCCTAAGCTCATTGAGCTACCAATCTATTTGTACCTTTGAGGCTCTTTGTCCCTACCGTACTTTCTGCTAGCAGTCCTGCTTACTCTGTGGGCCTCCTTTGTAATACAGGCACCATTTATGGTGTGCTGGTCATGGGAAGGTCATTGTTTTAAGTTGCTCTTTTCACAATGAATGCTTCCAAAGGTCTGTATTTACCCGATATGTATGTCAAGCCATGATTTTGTATTTTGACACATTCCACTAAATAAATAATTAAAAAAAAATATGTAATGTTAATTGAGAGAGTTTAGTTCTGCTTTAATGCCGCACATGTACATATTCGATGAAATCACCAGAACTTCCTGCAATGTCTTCACCACTGGTACCCCTTTTAAAGCAAATATCTGTTTGTTCTACGTACTTCCCCTTGATATACCCTCCAACAAAACAATGAGCAGAAAAAAACTTTGACATCTCAGAGCTAAGAAATGGTAGAGAAGCTAGGCTCAAGGTGTGCAAATAAACTGAAATAACCATTGTGCAACTCAGGCTGGATGGTTAAGGCGGTGCTGCCCTTTTCAGATCTGGAAATCTTGCACTCTACAAACAACAAAAAGAACGCAAATGTGTAGTGCATCATCAACAGCACTTTATTTAAAGGTCAAAGATACAAATTATACTTTCAAGTAAGAATGGATTAGTGGCATGTCATAAGTACAGAAACCAGAAGTTTATTCTCTATCGTCCTAGTGTAAGGGTGTGACGCATGGATAAATGCTGATGTCCAATGTTAATGTCAGGAATGGACTGGCCAGCAATAGTGGGACTCACCTGCCTTATGAGCTGCAGTACCAGGGCTGGCCAGCGGGTGCTCCCAGCAATCAGAGACTCAACCTTGCAGCCAGTCAAACACCTGGAACTGATTATACTGGTGTATTTAATGGATGGCCAGACCTGCAGACTCTGCCTTGGTGTGTGTTTTTCCTGGGCCCTGTATCCTGTTCCTGCATCCTGTTCCTGTTCCTGTCTTGTCGCTGACCCTGCCTGATCTGACCTCTGCTGACTTCTCCTGCTCTGACCCCGGCTCGTTCTTGACCATCCCTCTGCCTGACCCTCTGTACCACTCTGCCCGCTACCTGCTGAACCTGGCTTGTGACCCCGACCATTCTCCGCTTGCTCCCCCTGTACCTACCTGCCCGATTGATATTGACCCGGCCTGCCTGACGACGCTTGCATTGTATGTACTGTTATCTGTGGGTGGTTGGTTTGGTTTGTTTGCACTGTGTTATGTTTTAGTATTGCACTGCGTTTATGTTTGTATTGTTAGTGTTAATAAATTACATTGTTTATAACATATCTGAAGTCTGCGTTTCCCTGCGTCAGTCACACACCTCTGGTCATACCCGGGAGCCCTGACAGTTAAACTATAATGTGCCTGTAATATTCTCTTTGGTCAGTAGATGGCAGCAAAGTACAAGAATCAAGTTTGCAGAGAGGTTTGCTAAGACAGAACCAATACTTATTTACCTTACAAAGTTTAATGAATGCTAATTTAGGGGTTGAGTAGGACCCTCAGAAGGGTCATAGTGAACTGTAAATATAGGTTTGAGGCTGCAATTAGGAAAGTATTTACTGCATCACAAACCCTCTGGGAAGGGGAGGAGTTCCTGTGCTGAGGAGGAAGTGAAGGCTGGGTCTGGCTGATGGATGCTGAGGACATCTGGAGAATCTGTGTGGGGCCTGGAAGAGGATTTATGGCTCACAGTGGAATCTGGCGACGGCACCTAGGTAAGATTCACAATGAGACCAGGAAACAATTGACTGTATGGTCCGGTTCTGGAGTGGATCAGGAAAAAGCACCAAGAGCCTGCCAGGGAACTGTAAGTGCGGCTTTGCTGCAACACATCGCACCACACGTGGTCAGTGACATTTTGGATATACCAGAAAGTTACAAGAGACACACTCCACTTTCCTTTGGATTACAAATAGTATTGCGCAATACTTAGGGTGCACCGCAACGTTATATCTTGCTCAGGAACATTCAGGCGCATGTTTACGTATGCTCAACTACATGATCACTATAACTGTTCAGTAAACGTAATTGTTTTAAAAGAACCGCTGTCTGTGTCTGTGTGGCATCGTGTACCCTCTGAATCTGTGGGCCCAGCCCTCGGTCTTCCTTCACTAGGACCAAACGGATGACCGTACTGTCTGACACATTTTAGGGGACAGGCCTCCTTCCTAAGGGCAGAAAATGGTTCACCATATTCTGCTCTGAGGAAGGGGGCTGGTCCCCCGAAACAATTCAGCTAGTACAGTCATTGCGCAACTTCTTGTTGAGCAATGGGTCCTTACTTATTGCACAACAAAAAGTAGGGCTATGATTGGCTGTGATATAGCCCCACCTACTGGACCAGGGAAGAGGAGGAGGATGTGATCTGGAGCTGCGGTACCATGATGAGTCCAGGGAGAGGAAGAACACAAGTAATCTGTGCAGAGTTGGGTTGTTTGCCTGTACTGTGAGACAAGAGGGTTGCTTGCTATTGCACTCTGCATCACTGCTGTCCTCTGAAATCTGCATCATTTACTCTTGATTCCTGAACTGAACTAGCGAGGGAGGCAGAGGTCAGTAGTAAGTGAAGCAAAGTGTAGAGATCAGTATTATGTGACACAGAATTTAAAAGGTCAGTAGTAAGTGGCTCAGGAGGTCAGTAGTAATTAATGAAGAGGTCAGTAATAACACAGAATTCAGTAGGGACACCGAAGTTCAGTAGTAAGTAATGTATCATTCAGAGGTCAATAGTGACAAAGAGGAAGGGGGTCAGTAGTTAAGTAAGCCACTACTGAACCCTAAACAGGTCCTAAATATTTATTTTGGGGCCATGGCCCCTCCATTGTACCTCCACAGAGACTCTGTTGTACATTTCATATTCAACATGTTTTCATTCTATACTATTTAATTCAACTCAGACTCTAGTTAAGCAAAGTCCAATATCCAGAGTAATTAAAAACACACCAACCTTTTTCTGTTTTACATTTCCTTGGTCAGGAATCAAAGGACCCCATGTATTATCTTGGCACATAAGCTCACCACTTTCAGAAACACATCCCTGGTTCCTACAAGTAGTAGGTTGGAGTGCTGGTACTCAGGGGCGGACTGGCCATTTGGAAACTCTGGCACTGCCCGAGGGCCCAGGGTCAGTAGGGGGCCCCATGAGATGCCCCTGGTACCTTTTTCATAGGCTTTTTTGAGTTTGGGCAAGGACACAGGGGCCCCATGATCTCCTATTGCCCGGGTTGTCAGTCCGCCCCTGCTGGTACTGTCTTTATAATAAAAATGTTATGCTTCAGCCAAGAATAAGCTGCCATTGAGGCAGTACACAAAAAATTCACAACAGTGAGGAGCTGCAACATAATACATAGGGTCTTGATAAATGTTAGGGTTAGCGCAAATGTTTTCATTTGTTTGGTAAAATTTGTTTAATTTACTCTAATTGTCCTGAGCACCAATTTCACAGTTAATAAAAATAAAGGTAAATGTGAAATTCTGAACTGCTACAACAACTGGAATAGAAGTGTAAGTCTTCGAATGGGGATATTTGTTCCTATGACAATTGTCTCAGAGGGAATTTCCCTTACATTGAAAAGATATCCTCTCACTTTCACTGGACAAGAAGTGAAATCTTCCTAATGAAGCACACGTGGTAAAAAAAAAAAAAAAGAAAAAAAAAAGAAGAAGTTGGCAGTCTTTACCTCTCCCGACTCTATCAAAAATGAAAAAAAAAAAACATTTGGCCTTAAATGTACTTTAATACTTCTTTTCAGATTTTAAAATGTGTTGGATTTTATTTTTTATTATTAGATACAGATAGTTGCTCACTGACTGGTTTCACTTTGTATGGCCTTGTATTGCTCTTTAAAAATTAATATAAAAACATTTTTGATAAACTGAGAAAGAGTTAAAATGTTACTAAACCTACAACAGTAAAATCAGTCTGTATATTCAGTAAAGCATGCTTGTTGTACTCACTGTGGAACCTAAGGGGTTAATCCTTTGCATTGTGTAAAAAGGCTGTTTGATCCTGACTTCTCTGCTCCTCCTCTTGTTCAAATGTCCACGCTAATAAGACAGACTGAACCCGTAGCCCTTCTGCACATGCTCAGTTTAGTGTGCATTGCTAGAAAGGTTTTTTTTTTCTTGGGAGAGTGCATGTGATCAGCACAGAGCCAACCAGCACTGTCCAGACAGAGGTCATGGGTTCTGCATCCTCTTAGAGCAGAAAGAAAAATCCTCCTATAAAAACTTTAACGAGTGCTCAGCTGAAGTCACAAGACTGCTATATACTGCAGATGAGATGTATTTAGCAGTTTATATTTACTAACATAATTGTACTTCCATGTTGTGTGTGCTGTGGGAGACCAGATATAGTGAATGCAGGGTCCTGGGTTGAGTAACACTTTAAGTGTGTTGACCTCGGACACACACGGGCTGTGTCCAGAGCAGGGGCGGACTGACAACTCATGGGGCCCCTGGGCAATAGGGGATCATGGGGCCCCTGTGTCCTTGCCCAAACTCAAAAAAGCCTATGGAAAAGGTACCAGGGGCATCTCATGGGGCCCTCTACTGACCCCGAGTTTCCAAATGGTCAGTCCGTCCCTGGGCCAGAGTCAGTCAAAGGCTCTATCCACATGTAACCATTCGGATAAGCAGTTACATGCAAACAGCAGCAGTGCCTGTCAAGTCTGACAGCTGCTTTTGGTCACACAAAGAGTGTGCAAGGCAATATTCTGTCCCACTTATATGTATTCTTCTGTGTTGTATGGGATTGCATCGGGTTACTTTTATTCAGTAGTATACTGACAAAATCTATTGGCAGTTTTGGGCAACCACCAATTGCTTACTATGTGATTTGGTTTCTCCCCTGTCCTCCATTCCTGTTTAGTGCTAGTCCTAGCTAGAACCCTTCCTATTTCTTTGATGTTCTCTCAGTCAGTGTTAGTATTTTACAGAGATGATTCTTAGTAAAGTCAATGGTGTTGATTTACTGAAACTGCAGAGTGCAAAATCTGGGGCAGCTCTGTATAGAAACCAAACCAGCTTCCAAGTTTTTTGTGAAACCCTAACTGAACAAGATGAAGTTAGAAGCCGATTGTCTACCATGCACAGCTGCACCAGATTTTGCCTCCTCCAGTTTTAGTAAATCAACCCCATTGCCTTCTTACACTTCAAAAGATACTGTGTGCTATGATTAGCTGACATACAATTGTGTTGAATTCAATTTCTGTGTCATATTGAAGAGTTAAGCTGTCTGTGACTAAAGCCAGGTCAGCAGGTAACCATACTGTCCTGATAGAGTGGGGTCTAAGGGGGTATGTCGATGCATAAAGCAGCCAGCATTTGAGACAGAACAGGCAATGCTTAGATTCTTGTCATCAACTGCCATGGACACATGTTTGGCTACCTGAATCTAGCCTAAACTGTGGTGTAAATCACAGTAGAGAAAAATAATGGCAGAATCAATAACTGCATTAAAAATGCTTTGGGTGATGCACATGACATTTAAAGTCATAATTACTATTACTTGTATTTTAAGTAATCCAGAGGACTAATCCAACCGTCTAACATGGTTAATTTTTTTTTCCCAGAGAAGAAGGGGATTGGAGTTTCCAAAAAATTAAACCTAACATACTGTAAATTTGTCTTTTTTTCCCCAACATTAGATATGTAAATATTAAATTCTCTTTTCTCATGCTTGTTTCTTGTCTAATACAATAAAATACTAGGCATCATTAACATATTTTTTTTCCCTTAAGGATGGAGTCATACACTATGGAATTGTCTTCTGGCCATTTTCTGAATCATATAGGCCAAGGTGGTTTCTTACGAGAAGGAGATTTCATCTTTGGAGTAGTTTTACAGCTGTTCTCATCAACACTTATAAGCAGCCATATTAAACACCCACAGCTGCATTTTAGACAGAAACCATCCGAATTCAGATGTATTCAGTGAGTACCATCTTTGAGAAACTCGACAAGAAAATTCCAGACAAAATAAAAGTTGTCACTGAACTTCTGTAATATTAGGTTATGCACACTTATTTCATCTTTTTCGATTTTAACCACTTCCAGTCTGGACACTTTCACCCCCTTCCTGTCCAGGCCAATTTTCAGCTTTCAGTGCTATCACACTTTGAATGACAATTGCGCGGTCATGCAACACTGTACCCATATGAATTTTTTAGCATTTTTTTGAGACATATAAACTTTATTTTGGCGGTATTTATTCACCACTGGGATTTTTAGTCTTTTGCTATATAAATAAAAAAAGTCAAAACATTTTGGAAAAAAAGTGTTTTTCTTATAAAAATTTTACAAATAAATAATCTTTCTTCATAAATATTGGCCTAAATGCATTCATCTATCTTTTTAGTAAAAAAAAAAAAAATAACCCAAATTAGTTTATAACAAAAAATTATAATTTTAAAAAAAAAGTTGTACATTATTTTATTTTTTATTATGTGTTTTTTTAACATACTGTCACTCTAGCAGTAGAGTGTCACCTTAGTGACACTGTACTACTTGTGGGGGGTGATGAAGATTTAGTTTTCTTTTTCTTTACACCGATAGCTTTTACACCTATAAAGGCTGTAAAAGCAATCATTTCTCCTTCTCTCTGCCTGCATTCTTGCAGCCATCAAGAAATACTGTGAGAGCTGTGATTGGTCACAGCTTGTCACATGATACAGAGCTGTTGTGAATAGCCTTGTACCATGTGATCCCTGTGATCATTTACAGATTTCACACGTAGTAAGCAATGATGTCAGAAAGTGACATCTTGTTTACTACTATTCATGTGATCACTGATTGGCCAATGAGTGATCACATGAATCGGGACCTCACACTGAGATCCCCTACAGTGATCTGTATTCCGCTGTGTCCTCCAGACACAGCAGGCACCGATCGCTGTGCCTTGCGCTTCCAGGGAGCATGCACAGGCAATGGATGTGGGGGGACGTTTAGAAATGTCCACCAGCATCGTCCCGGACAGGAAGTGGTTAAGCTAAATAAATGCCCAAATAAAAAAGTTAGAAATCATTTCTCTGAAGTTGACCCCAGAAACCAAACAAAGTTGTGGAATTGAAAGGGGCCACTGATGGGTCAAATTACATTACATGAAATGGCTGTTTATTTATGCATACAGAGTTTCTTAATTAATTTAACTGCTTCCCGACTGCCCTATAGCAGAACTACTGCTACAGGGTGGCAGGGCTGTGCAAAATCACGAATATATACATGATGTTGCATTCCTGGGTAGGGGGTGCACTCGCGTGCCACCATTGGCAGCTACAGCTGTCGATCACCTGGTCCCGGCCAGAGATTCCCCGCTGGCACCTGGAGATTGCTGAGGAACACTGACAGAGGAGAGGTCTGTAGGTAAACAATATAGATCTCTCCCCTGTCAGCAGCATGCTCACATAGTAAAACAGCACACAGTTAACCCTTTGATCTTCCCAGATATTAACCTCTTCCTGCCCAGTGCCATTAGTACAGCGTCAGTGCTTTTTACTAGCACTGATCACTGCATTAGTATCACTGGGGATGTCAGTGGCAGTTAGTCAGTTCCCCCCCAGTGTCAGAATGCCTGCCGCAGTCCCGCTATAAGTCGCTGATCGCCACCATTACTAGTGTAAAAAAAAAAAAAAAAAAAGTATATATACCGCCATTTGTGGACGCTATAACTTTCATGTAAACCAATTAATTTACACATATTGGGATTTTTTTTTAGCAAAGACATAGCAGAATACATTTTGGCCTACATTTATGATGAAATTAGATTTTTTAATTTTTTACTGGACATGTTTTATAGAGAAAGGCAAAAATATTTTTTTTTCAAAATAGTTTTTTTTGTTTATAGCGCAACAAATAAAAAAAAACGCACAGGTTATCAAATACCACCAAAAGAAAGCTTGATTTGTGGGGAAAAAAGGAACATAAATTTCATGTGGGTGCAGTGTTGCATGACCGCGCAATTGTCAGTTAATATAACGCAGAGCCGTGTCGCAAAAAATGGCCTGGACAGGAAGGGGTAAATCCTCTGGAGGGCAAGTGGTTAAAGCGGAACTTTACCCATAACAGTTTGGTAACAATTAATGTTCTTTACATTAGTCCTATAGCAGTTTTACTGCTACAGGGCGGCATTTCTGTGCAAAATCCTGTATATTTACAAGTGATTTTGCACTTCCATCACTTGGGGGCACGCACGCCGCCGGAGGATCGCTTCTGCCATGAAATGTCACAGCACAAATCAATCTACAAGTCCCAGTGATCAGTTGACCTTCAGATCATTGGTTAGGAAGAACAGAGCTGTGTCTATGTTTACATAGGCAAAGCCCTGTTGTGATACGGGGGTGGGTGGGGGGGGGGTCATGAATCATGTGTCTCTGCAGAGCTGAGAACACAATTGATCACTTTCCCTAGTAAAAGAACCACTTTGTGTACACCAAGTACATAGCTAGGCACACACTTAACCCTTTGATCACCCTAGATGTTAACCCCTTCCCAACTAGTGTCATTAGTACAGTCAGCGTATATTTTTAGCACTGATAACTGTATTAGTGTCACCGGTTCCCACAAAGTGTCAGTATAAAAATGTCTCCCTCAATATCGCAGTCCCACTAGAGGTCGCTGATCGCCGCCATTACTTGTATATAGAAAAAAATGTTAAAGTTCCAGTATATGTACCATATTACCATAGTTTGTAGACGCTATAACTTTTGCGCAAACTAATCTAATATATAATTATTGGGATTTTTTTAACAGAAATATGTAGCAGAATGCATTGTGGCCTAAATTTATGAAGAAATTAGATTAACAAAATTGTCGGTCTTTTTTTATTTATAGCGCAAAAAAATAAAATCCGCAGAGGTGATCCAATACCACCAAAAGAAAGCGGTATTTGTGGGGAAAAAAGGGCATAATTTTAAATTTGTGTACAGCATTGCATGACTGCGTAATTCTAATTGACAGTTAAAGTAATGCAGCTCCGTATCACAAAAAACGGTCTGGTCAGGAAGGGGGGTAAATCTTCTGGAGGGCAAGTGGTTAACAAAAGAACATACATTCCACAATAATAATTATGCTACCAAAATTAGTGTGTTCTGTATATTGTCTCCAGCATTGCTATTTATTCTTGTTGGAGGCCACCATTTTGTTGAAGCCCAGGGCAGTCACTTCCATATTGGAAATGTTCCCCCTCTCCTTGGTCTCAAAAACGAAATGTCACTTTCTTCAATTAAAATACGTACATTGCCTTGATTGTATGTCCTAGCTCAGTTAGAGAGGAAGGATGGCAGAGAATACAGTGATGAAGCTCACAGGCTGTTCAAGAAACCATCCTTGTACATTTAATTCTTTTGTGTCTCCCTGGTAGCAGTGTTTGTCTTTTCTCCCTCCCTAATCTGTGCTCCCTCAGCACAGTTTGTTTCATTCCTGTTGGTTTCTGACCCCTTCTCCAACAGTCAATCTTAAAGCTGTCAGCCTCTAGTGCAGTGGTTCTCAACCTGGGGGTCGAACGACCCTTTCACAGGGGTCCCCTAAGACCATCAGAAAACACATATTTCCGATGTGTAAAGAGCAGCTACTGTGTAGAAAGCAGCTGCTGTGTTGAAAGCAGCTACTCTGTTAAAAGCAGCTACTGTGTTGAAAGCAGCAGTATTGGAGGTAAAACGACACTCATGAATTATAATTACTGGGTAAATAATTTTATGGTTGGGGGTCACCACAACATGAGGAACTGTATTAAAGGGTCATGGCCTTAGGAAGGTTGAGAACCACTGCTCTAGTGCCTCTGATTTTAGGCACAGTGCCGAGAAGAGAGAGCAATTGAGCATGTGCAGAGCAGGGTAAGACAGTGAATGTTAAACAGTATAGGCACTTATTTTTAATGTTTTACATAGCTATACCTGAAATGACCTATTAGAACGTAATTTTCTGACTAAAGTTCCACTTTCATTTCTTTGCTTCTAATTTTTTAAATTGGTGTTTCCAAAATACATACACCTATGCAAAGATAGTAACTCCACCAAGTTCACCTCCTCACCCCCAATCCACCTTAAAGTGGTTCTAAAAGGCAGAAGGTTTTTTTATTTTCATGCATTCTATGTTTGTAGAATGTTGAGGAAAAAAATGAATTTAATCTATTTTGGAATAAGGCTGTAACATAACAAAATGTGGCAAAAGTTAAGTGTTGTGAATACTTTCTGGATGTACTATATACAGTATATACATTGAGCCTTAGTGTTGAGCATGGCACTGGAACAAGTAAGTGTGCTTTAGATATAATTTTTAACTGAAACATTTTACACTATGTGGCAATCTCTCTATTTGTGTATGGTGGATAGAGAGTTTAAGACATGTGCATAACCTTTGGTGTGTTGGAGGTACTTAACCATCTACTGGCTGGAAAAGAAAGTTTGGTTGTTACTGTTTTAACTGCTGGAAGAGAGGGCTGCTTGCATGAGCATTTAATATGGGAGTGAACTATGGTTTACTTATAATTTGTGGTTGAGTACCCCAATTATTAAAAGGTGGAAAACACAAGGTGTAGATCTGAACACTTCAGAAGGATAGTGGCAATAAGCACTTTGCACTTTACAATGGAATAAAGTGATATTAAGAGCTGTTTTTTTCTCTTAAATAACAATCATGTCATGTTTTCCTGCTCTGTGCAGTGGTTTTGCACAGAGTAGCCCTGATCCTTCTCTGTTTGGGTCCCCCACTGGTGTTAGCAACTTACTATTAGGGCTCCCAAGCAGCTGCTCTGTCTGTCCATTCACCCACAGAGCTCAGCTTGGCCCCACCACGTGCTCTCTCCTCATTCGCTCACTGGCTGTGATTGACTGTAGCGGAAACCAATGGCTCGCTCTGCTGCCTCAGTCAATGAGGAGGGAGAGACTCTGGAAAACCGCTGCTCTAGTGCAAATCGCTGGATCAAGAGTGGGCTTAGGTAAGTATTAAGAGGGATTTGGGGGCTGCTGCACACTTTAGTGATTGTGGACTGTATATTGTTTCTCACAATTAATTTTTTTGGGTTTTTTTTTTACATATTGACACTGGGGACACTTTTGGGTATATAATGCATGAAGGTAAAAAAAACCTTCAGCCTTTAGAACCACTTAAACATCTGTATTATTGCAATGTGATGCTGTGAGCAGGCCCTAAAAGATCCAGCCTAGAGCTGCATGATATTTGTACATTGTCACAGAAATTCCCATATGAGGCAGTGAAGTGAATCATGCATCCTTCTTGACTGACTGTGCCATAAGTTATATTCTGCATCGTTCTCCTGAGATATTTTCTTGCAAGCTTACTGTTTTTATATTCTGTTGGGATGCAAGTAAAGAGATCAGACTCCAGTGAATGAATGAGTTAAAATGAGTGATTTAATGTATAAGTTCACCTTTTACAGAACATGGCCCATGCAGACAACCTGGAGTGCAGCTTTAAATGTTAGCAAACTACAGATATAAAGTACATCTATGAAGCTATAGGACATGAATACCTATGTACAGAAATTCCAGACAAAAATTAAAATGTTTTATTGTGCAGTTTATGCATAATTACTATTTTTAAATTAGCAAATCTTCACTTTATTTTAAGTTCTCTTAAAATACATTTAAAATACAAAAATGACTATTCACAGATTTTAGATCTTAAAATTACATGGGATATGAAACATATTATTGGGTTTTGTTTTTTTTTCTTCAATAGGTTGTCTCTTCGTCATTATCGCCACCATCTTGCTGTTATTTATGCCACTGAGGAAATTAACCAGGATTCGAAAATTTTGGCCAATGTTTCCCTTGGATTCCACATTTATGATGCCTGTTCCTTGGAGAGAAGGGCTATAGCTAATACAATGAGTATATTAACTGGAAGAAATTATTTTATTCCCAATTATTCTTGTAGAAAGAAAGAGATGCCTATTGGATTTATTGGACATATGTTATCTTCCTTAAGTTATGTGATATATGAATTAATAAGTATTTTTAATTTTCCCCAGGTAGGTGAAGAATGGTAAACAACTTAATGAATAGAACACACACATTTTCAAAGAAGATTCTACTTGGCTGTTATTTGTAGATTTGTTTGTTAGATAAACTAGAAAATAACAGTATCTCTTCTGTAAAGGTTACAAGTGGAACTCCAGTAAGATAAGGTTCTAAAGAACTAGTCCTGGCTGGAAATAAGATCTACTCGGTAATGCTTGGTGAAAGTGTGAAAACTCGTCCAATTGACCACCTTACAAATCTGCTTTAGTGATGTTCCCAACTTTGTCTGCACTGGAATCAACAAGGGTTCTCACAGAGTGTGCTCTGACAACTTCTGGAATAGCTAGATTTTGATAACTGTATGTTTCCTTTATTGCATGTTTTTTTTATATCTTGCATTAGTGCTTTTGGATGCTTGGTGTCCCTTCTTAGTTTCTGCATATAAAATAGAGATTATTAGGTTTTCTCTATGCTATAGTGACAGTATAAACTAGAAACAGTGTAATTGTTTTTATTAAAAAACAAAAAAAAGATTAAAGCACCCTGTTTGCCAGTGTTTGCTTGTGAATGCAAGCATGTGCTCCAGTCCCGCACACATATGTAAGGCTCAGGGGCGGACTGACCATTTGGAAACTCGGGCACCGCCCGGGGTCAGTAGGGGGCCCCATGAGATGCCCCTGGTACCTTTTTCATAGGCTTTTTTGAGTTTGGGCAAGGACACAGGGGCCCCATGATCCCCTATTGCCCGGGGGCCCCATGAGTTGTCAGTCTGCCCCTGGTAAGGCTGCATTCACACTTGAGAGTTTTGTAGCTCACGTGAACAGGCACCATAGATTACAACAGATTTTTTATGTTTGAGCGTTTTTGGAGCTTCGAGCTACAAAACACTCAAGTGTGAATGCAGCCTTCATGGAGATCACACCACACATGTAAGGTATCACTATGAACATCAGACCTTCTATACAATCCTAAACTGGTAACCTGTAAAGACTTTTAAAATGTAGCCTATGGGGATTTTAGGTACCAAAGTTTGGCACTGTTTCACGATCGGATGCAATTTTAAAAAGTTTAACATGTCTGGTATCTATTTACTTGGTGTAACACGATCTTTTATATTTTACTAAAACTTGGGTATTATATTGTGTTTTTGTGCATTAAAACCTATTAAAGTATATTTTTTTAAAAAAACATTACATTCGGAAATCATCTGCGCAAATATTGTGTGACATAAAAATATGCAACACGCATGATTTTATTCTCTAGGGCCTCTGCTTAAAAAGTTTTAAGTAGTCTTCTAGCAAAATGAAGTTTTTTACATGTAGAAGAGGGATGTCAGAATTGGCCTGGACTGTAACTAACAAATTAAAGCCCAGCTTCAACTAACAATTTAATTAAACAAAAACATTTCTGTTTACTTTTGGGATAAATGTTTTTAACTAGAAAAATAAAAGCCGACCATTGTAAGCACCCCTGCCATTGTTAAAGTGATAGTAAACTCCCATTGGAAACTTGTACGTACAGGTATGCTTATATTAAAGCTTACTTTTAGGTACAAGGAATATCTCCTAAACATGCACCATTTAGGAAATAATCAGTGTCTCTGCAGCCGGTGACGTCACTGGCTCATGCGCTCTGATGGAAGGGCATACCCGTTTCTTCAGAGCTCTGTGCGGCAGCCGAGACTCCTGCACGCGTAGGAGTAATGTCATCACTGCTTGGCCATTCAAGTGGAAGGAAGGAACGAACACCGGATGAAGATAGAAACCTCTGCAGTGGTGACAATGTGCCGCTGGAGGACTGTTTCAAGGTAAGTGCTCGGTCACACCGTTGCGATTTGTTAATTGAAATTTCACCTGAAATTGCATCTAGTGAATGTCAGTGTCTTAACATGTGCGATTTGTTGCATTGCTGTGATTTTCTAAAGTAGTTCTTGCATTAATTTTTCTGCAGTTTTGTTGCGATTTCACATACATAGAATATAATGGAAAAATCGCACTGCAAATTGCAAGACATCATTGAAAATCTTCACAAGTAGCAATAAAGTCTTCACAAATCGCACTATTTTAAATTGCAGTGGTGTGACTGGTGACTAAGTCTTTCAGAATGTGTTACTATGCGATGCCTAGTAGCACATTATGATAGTATCTTGCAGATGGAAGATTTTTATTTTTACTACCACTTTAAACCTCTTATTGCCATTTTTCTGGACAGCTTGCTATGTTTAAGGAAGGTGAAAATATAGACTTACTAGTCAGAACTAGAAAAGCTACAATTTCTGGGGAAATTGTGTGGTGTTCTTGCCTCCACCAGTAGTCTACAACTGGAGTGGGCGGAGTAACTGGGTGGAGTGGCTTGAGTGACTGTTGTGTGGTTGGAGTGGCTAGAGTAACTGTGAAAAGGTTTTGTCAGCTCCCACTCTAGTTTTGAACATTCCGGCCTTCATTCCTATGGGACCAATTTCACCACAAAAACGCTGATATTTCGCGAACCATTCAGCGAAACGTTCCACAAAGTAATAGCACACCAATCGAGAACAATCCGCACGTTTCGGTATATTACTGTCTATGTAGTGTAAAAACTGTGGGAGGAGTTAGGGTGGTAAATTTGGCTATAATAATAAGAATATGTGAGATAACAGTAAGTGGTCTGCCATGCAAGAACACTTAATAACAGGTAATCACCTTATGAGGGACTCATAAAAATAGACTCCCAAGCTAATGCTATTGAAAGACTGCATCAAATGTGCAATTTTTTTCATTCTGCCAATGCTGCCACTTTAACCCTTCGGATTAAATTTTTTTGTTAATTATGAAATCACATTATTATTTGTATTGCAGATCAGTTATGGAGCTCAGGATCCAGTCTTTAGCAACAGACAAAAATTTCCAAAATTCTACAGAACTGTTGGTAGTGAGAAACTGCTGTATAATGCTATCATTAGTCTGCTCCGAAAGTTTGGTTGGTCTTGGGTTGGAATTGTAGGCTCAAAGGATGAAAATAACAAAAATGCTTGTAATGAACTTAAAAAAGAGATAATAAAAAGTGGAAGTTGTGTTGCCTTTTTGGCTTTCTTTCTGGAAACTGATGCTGTACATTTTTATCAGACAATCAATATAATTGAAAGGGCATCTGCTAACGTGATCATTGTGTACAGTAATCCCATTTCCTTTTTGCATTTTGCATTAGCTGTTTGCCCCCTGAAGGGATTTAGAAAAACTTGGATTATAGTAAACCAAGTGTCCATGTTTACATGGGATGGGATTAACTCATTTAACTATGCATTTAATGGCTCATTGCATATCTTGGTCCATGAAGGACATATTCCAGGTTTGAAGGAATTCATATATAATGTCAACCCTATAAGTCTACCTGATGATGACTTCACGGCGATTATATGGTACAGGATATTTACATGTGCTAGTAGATTCAGTGACTTGGCTTATGATCCTTCATTACATGCCTGTACAGCTAATGACTCTCTGAAGATTTTTGGAAATTATGCTTTGAATCTTGACAGCTTTCGTCATACCTACTCTATTTATATTGCAGTATATGTGCTTGCACATGCATTACATAACATACTTTATGGAAGAAATGTTATGGAAAACGCCTCTCCCCTTTCTCTTTGGAAGGTGGGGCATGATAAATACAACATAAATACCAATTTCAGCATCTGGTTATCATATAAACTGCTTCTGCAAGTGTGCCAAGTATATTACTGATGGTATACTTTTTCACAGAGGGTGAAGAACATAGAACTTGGCATACAAAAGATTGGTACCTACAAAAAATGCATTTGGAGGCAATTTGGGTGACCCCACCCCTTTGTGACATCATTGTGTGTCGTGATTGGCCAAAGTATTGCATCTGACCTGTGGTCAAGTGCATTGCTTTGGCCAGTCAAAATACACTGTCAGAACACAGTGCATTGTGGGGCGCAGCAGGGAAATAGCCTGCCAAACAGCCTTACCATTCATGTGTTCGATCATCAAGCCCAACTCTAGGCTTTGGATTTCTTTTTATATCCTTTTACATCTTTATAGAGTTCCATTACCTTGTTACGCAGGTCTTTTGGCAGTTATTTTCCATTCCCCATGGCTCAGTAGCTGGCCCGCTCAGTGCAACCATGTGAGATAGCTAACAAACCCATTGACTATTTATACACAGACTCTATTTGCAATTTAAAAAGTCACAGATGTAGGGAATAAACCTTTAATTACCACTTTACCTTTGTGTGTGTCACCTTGTGCATCTGTACCAAGGCTAAACATTCTAGGATATGTGAAATTTTGATCAGGTCTATTTGGGTGATTTCTGTTATGATTTAAAAAGGATCCAAACAACTATGTGATAATACATGCCTTCATACTGTATGATCCCTATCCTTAAAAAAACAAAACAAAACAAAAAAAGACAGTTTTTTGGCATGATCAGTCATATTTTCAATATAAATGCCAAAATGTCACTATTTCTTCCAGGGTATGCAAACTTTTGAACACAATCTTATATAAACAAAAAGACTGAAAATCAAAAAACTATATTTCTTACTTTCTGCTATAAAACATATCCAATAAAAGAATTTAAAAATATCTAATCTCTTCATAAATTTAGGCCAAAATGTGTTCCGCTATATGTCTAAAACCCCCCCCCAAAAAAACAATAGTTGTATCCAGGGGCAGACTGACAACTCATGAGGACCCGGGCAATAGGGGATCATGGGGCCCCTGTGTCCTTGCCTAAACTCAAAAAAGCCTATGAAAAAGGTAGCAGGGGCATCTCATGGGGCCCCCTACTAACCCCGGGTCCTCGGGCAGTGCCCGAGTTTCCAAATGGTCAGTCCGCCCCTGGGTGTATCTTGATTAGTATGTGTGAAAGTTATAACGTCTATGGTATATATACTGGATTTTTTTTATACGAATAATGGCGGTAATCAGCGACTTATAGTGGGACTCTGATAGTGCAGCGGGCAATCTGACACTAACTGACATTGGGTGGGAACTGATGCTAATATCACCACACTGATACAGTGATCAATGATAACACTATACATTGTCACTGTACTAGTGACACTGCCTGGAAAGGAGTTAACATCTCAGGGTAATCAAGGGGTTAGGAGTATGCCTAACAAGTGTTAAAGTGTGTATTATGTGCTGCATTTTACTAAAATTATCTCAGTTAATTCACCTTGCTTTGCAGGGAGAAGAAACACAGAGATAGTTCCTCCTGTACAGAGGCTTGTGTTGATTGTCAACACAGGGATCTTGGCTGTGATTGGACACAGCCAATCAGCAGGTCCTGGCTATGAATCATAGCGGAAGCCGGCGGGTGGGTGTACCCAGAAGTAGCGGTGTATTTAGATCTTACACTGCCCTAGGTAACACTAAAATTGGGTGCCCCCCCAGCTGCCACCACCCTCCATCAACCACCCCCCTTCCCCATCTCGCCAGCAGAGAGAGAGTTAGTCAAGCACTAACCTTAACCTCTCCGGAAAGAAGATGGCCATCCCCGGAGTCAAGCCCAGTATCTTCCTTCCTTGTGTCTTCCTTGTGCAGGAAGCATACACCCTTCACCAGTGTGCAGCCTCTTCAGATTCCATTGCGGAGCACAGGCAGTGCCTCATGAGGTCCCCATCCCTGCTACATGTCTCTTTTTCTGGGGGGTGGTGCCACCCCCTAAAAATTGCCACCCTAGGCAAACACCTTGTTTGCCTCTCGGTAAATACGCCACTGCCCAGAAGAGGTCGCTGTGCTTGTACAGGTTGCCCATCTGCAGTACATTGCAGGCAGGAGGTCCTTAAGTGGATAGATTCTCTGGTGCACCTCCCCAATTGCTATCAGAGTACTGCAGTTTCCAGTGCCCCCCCCCCACCCATATCCTTTACCTTGAAATCTCTCCAACTAAAAGGGATGATATTTAGGAGGATACTATAAGTGTAAGTAACTTTTTTTGTTCTGAACTGCTTTGCTGAAGCAATGGTTCACAGCTAGACTTTCTGCTGTTATAGAGTTTGAGAATATGTTATGCAGTCATTTGTTACCCAGATCAAGCCACAGAAACATTTCATGATCTGCTTTGTATTATTTTGAAGTATATACATGCTTTATGTCATTCTGAACCTGTTTTTAATTATTGATTCTAACTTTGCACCTCTTTAGGTGCCAATTACAATTAATCTCTGACCATTTGCCCAATCTGTCTGATCATTTGTCCGATTATGCATCCTGTTCCATACCTTTTTGTTTAGCCCAGCATAACAATTCAATTTTGTTTAAAATTTTTAGATAAGTCACTATTTGAGCAAAGTCTATTTCCAGACAACCTCCGGGGATGAAGTACATTTTAATGAAAAAGGAGAAACTCAAAGACATTTTGATATTCTTACCTGGAACTTGTTTAAGAATGGAACAGATATTATGACTAAAGTATGGGATTTTACATCATCAGATCTAACTGGTCAAAGTTTGGTTATGATCAGTAATAAGACTATGTGGGGTACTGCAAATGATGAGGTATTTTGTAATATAAATAAGTAAATAATGTACATCTATAAATGACCCCAATAGCCCCATGTAAGGAATTACTTTCAGTGCCTTCTGAATGTTTCTGGACTCATTTTTTATCAAATATAGGTCATTATTATAATTTTAAATATTTAACCACTTGACTACCGGAAGATTTTACCCCCTGCTTGACCAGAGCATTTTTTGCTATTCAGCACTGTGCTATTTTAACTGGCAATTGTGCAAGGAAGCAACACTATACCCAAATTAAATTTATATCACAAATAGCGCTTTCTTTTGGTGCTATTTGATCAGCCCTCGGTTTTTTATTTTTTAATACATAAATGAAAAAGACCAAAAAAAAACCTATAGTTTCTATTTTGTTATAAAACTTATTCAATAAAAAAAATCAAAACATCAAATGTCTTCCTAAATTTAGACCAAAATGTATTTAACTACGTATATAGGTAATTGGTGAAAAAAAATCCCAATAAGTGTATATTATTTGATTTGTCTACAAACTATGGTATATTGTATATATTGGAATTTATGCAGCTATGATGCTATACTGGTAATGATGGTGATTACTGACTTATAGTGAGGCTGTGATAGTGTAGTAGGCAATCTAGCTGACACTGGCTGGGAGGTTCAATGACTGGCACTGACATAAAAAATGACACAAACAGTGATCAGTGCTAATACTGTACATTGTCACTGTACTAATGACACTGGCTGGGAAGGGGTTAAAATGTAAGGGCAATCAAGGGGATTATGTGCTTAACAATGTGTGTAATATATGGTGCTTTTACTTTTTTATAGGACTTTTTTTTCCCCCCGATTTTGCAGGTAGAAAAAACAGCCAGATCGTTGTTCTCTGTACAGAACTATGTTTGATTGGACACAACCGATCAGTTGATTTCGGCTGAAATCATTGGCTGAAATCAGCTTTCAAACTCATGCTGTGTCCAATCACAGCATGAGTCAGCAAGTGGCACGCATGTGTGTGCCCCAAACCTGGAAGAAGGCCGATCACATACATATTATCTGATCATGCCTGCACCTGCTGCCCATGTGTAGTATATTTACTGTGAAATATATCAAATATGGCTCATTATTATATGTAGAGATATTTACCCCTTGACCACCAGAAGGTTTTACCCCCTTCATGACCAAAGCAATTTTTGGTATTGAGCACTACACTAGTTTAACTGACATGCAACAGGGTACCCAAATAAAAATTTTGTTAATTTTTTACACACAAGTTCTTTTGGTGGTATTATGGGTGTTTATCTAAACAAAAACAAAACAAACATTTGAAAAAAATAATGGAAAAAAGCCTGTATTTTCTATTTTCTGTTATAAAACATTTCCAACAATAAAAAAAAAAAAAAAATCACATTTCTTCAATTTAGGCCAAGATGTATTCTGCTACATATCTTTGGTAAAGAAAAATTCTAATACGTGTACATTAGTGTGAAAGTTATAGCGTCCACAAATGATGGTAGATATACTGGAATTTATGCAGCTATGACACTATTGTGATAATTCACATTCAGGTCATTATAGGAGGACAAGAGGGCTCTCTTTACATCTGGAGGAAAATGGATTTAACTTCCCCATAATGGAAAGGCTTCTCCATAGTCAGGAAATGTGAAAATGTGGGAAATACTCCCTCAAGAACTAGTTCTGGCCTGCTCAAGAGTTTGTTTTAACAAAGAGCTGGTTGTATTTCTAAATGCACAAAATATAACTGGATACTAACATTTATTAGTAATAACACCAGGCGTAGTTGATCCAGGGTTCAGGAAGGATTTTTTCCCCCCATTGGAGAAAATTGGATCATGCCCAATTGGGCTTTTTTTTGTGTCTTCTTCTGGATCGGACCTCTACAGGCTAGACAATGGCACCCTGACTGCCATTAGGTATCAGGATGAAATCCTTGGACCCACAGTCAAACCCTACACTGGTGGCTGATGCAGTGGGTCCTGGGTTCCTCCTGGTGCACGACAATGCCCAGCCTCATGTGGTGAGAGTATGCAGCCAGTTCCTAGAGGATGAAGGAAGTGAGACAATTGAATGGCCTCCTCGCTCGCCTGACCTAAACCCAATAGAACACCTCTGGGATATCATTTTTTGGTCCATCCAACACCACCAGGTTGCACCTCAGACTGTCCAGGAGCTCAGTAATGCCCTGGTCCATATCTGGGAGGAAATACCCCAGGACACCTTCTGTCATCTCATTAGGAGCATGCCCTAATGTTGTCAGGCATGCATACAAGCATGTGGGGGCCATACAAACTACTACCATTTTGAGTTGCTGAAATGAAATTTCAGTATAATGGACTAGCCTGCGGCATCATTTTTTCACTTTGATTTTCAGGTTGTCTTTGAATTCAGTCCACTGTAGGTTGCTAATTTTCATTTCCATCAAACAATGGGGCTTCCTTACATTGCTAACACATTACCCAGTCCATATCAGTATAGATATCAAGCATGATATTTTTCCCTATTGAGATCCGATGTGTTTTCAAAGTGTTCTTTTAATTGAATTATTGGTTATACTTTTTTTCATATAAATTTATGTTAATCCTGTATTGAATCTTAGAGCTGCTTTTTGTTCAATATCAACACAATAGAATACCCAATTTTTTGGTAAAATATAAAATATGATGTTACACTGAAGATTACCTTCAGGGTCAATAAACAAAATAAAACAAAACAAAAAGAAGAGTAAATGGGCTTTTAGCGGTGCTGAAAACTTTCACCCTCAAGAAACACAAAAGACATAATACATTAATTTTATTCCAGAATCATATTAAAAATTATTTTGGGGAGTATGCCCCATAAAAGCAATAGTCATATCCAAAACACAGCTTAGCAACCCCAAACATCTCCCATCATAATAATAGAAAGAATGTATCCAGTAGGTATAGTATATAAGCCTGGATTACATTACAGGATTATAACTAGACAACAACAACAAATTTAACTATAAAGGAGATGCTGGTAGCCTGACACGTTTCACAATATGAGCTTCTTCAGGAGTTCACAGGGTGCAACTGGATATGGAATACAAAATCATCTCTACAAAAATGGATATAACGAACTGGTGGAGACCCCAAAATGTGCAGCTGCAGAAATAGAGGGCAAAGATAGTAAGGTGTGGCATAGCACCCAACTACAAAAATGGAAAATCAAAAGCAACAGCAGCTTCTCTCACAGAGAAAAATACCTTAAGCGCAAATATGGAGACATTTGTCTGCCATTTTTTGTTGGCAGTTGGAGAGCACATATCCATATATTTGCACCTAAGGTGTTTTCTCCGTGCCTGAGAATAGAGTGCTGGCAAGGACCCCAAAAAGAAGAGGAGGCTCAAGGAAGAGCAGGTAAGTTTAATATGTTTATTCATTTTAGAAAAAAAAAACCTTTACAACTGCTGTCATCTCATCATCTCTGGTCTGGTATTAATGTTTTAGTATACTCTATGGAGTCTAGAGTTTTTGAAAATATTGTATGTTATTGATATTTTATCAGTACCCATAGAGGTAACTGCAACGGGAATCAAAGGGCTGAGGAGGGTTTAGTGTGTTCACCTTTTAATCTTAACTTTTTCTGGAAAGGCAAACACTTTAATGTAAGGAGTATACACCAAGCATCCCAAAGCACTTGACAGGCATCAGGAATACAAGTCAAATTCTGTTTTTTTATTTCCATGATCACAACAGAAGAGTGACAGTGCTGAATCTCAAGTGAAGTCTTGTTTGCCACTGATTAGTGTGTTATTATATAACTTGGAGTGTGTTAGGCACTAGGCATACTGATCATATACACACAATATATATATATATATATATATATATATATATATATATATATATATATATATATTGAATTGTATCTGAATACCTTTGTTTTGTCTCAGTACATAGGTACCCTTCAGGTGACACTGGCTATAAAGTCAAACAATGCTTGTTTGAATTCACTGACTTTTTAGCAAAAGTAGTGACAGTATTTTTTCCTGTAGGTCCCAACATCTTTATGTGTCCCTGCCTGCTCTCCTGGGTTTTGGAAAGCTTCAAGAAAGGGAAGTCCAGGATGCTGCTACGACTGTGTGCCGTGCTCTGAGGGAGAGATCGCCAATGTCTCAGGTGAGCTGTACTTTGCTATTGTTATAGCTCCTAAAAAGGAAAGCTGAGCACATAGTTCTGTCAATTCTTTTGCTTTTAACCTCCCTAGCAGTCTGATTATGTTCATATTTCTCTGCTCAAACCGGTACATTTTTTTGCATGGAAATATGTATTTTTTTTTATTATAGGCCTGTAATTTTTAGGAATAACTCACTGAAATCTGTCCGAACAAGAGTCTAGTAAACATCCCGGGTATGATAAATCTTGAAACACAAAATCATAAATTATAATTGAATAATTTAATAATCATAAAAAATAATAATAATAAATATAATTCAATAATATAATCAAACCAAAAGCACTGAAATTTGAAATATAGCGCCAAGTTCGCACATCACTGAGCAAAGTCGCAAAATCGTTTTCAGTGTCTGATGACGAATTTCCCCACAAATCATTATCACTCAATGCTGCAAGTAGTTCTAATTTACTATCGCTGTTCTCTAGCTGGTCTAAAACCGGTTTTGACCTAAAGGGACGCTTTTTCGACGCCATGGACATTTCTCAGTTTCTAGGCAGAAAGAACAGTAAAAATGCAGGCAGGGCACAGAACAAAGCACTCGGGACAAAATGTATGTGAAATGCTTTGATACAGTAATGTTTTACTATGTTATTTTAGTGAATGTCACTTTTTATCATTTTCAAATTTCCCGCCGTTCCGTCCCCCCGTACGTCCCGACGTCGCAGGGGACGGAACCCAGAAGACAAATGCTGGCATCCGCCGGAGGACATTACAGGGGACACTGCAGGAGGGACATCGCAGGAGCGCAGGACAAGGTAAGAGAAGAACAGGTCCCGTTGCAGCGCCGCATGGTATTCCCAAGTGTAGCTCGGGGTTACCGCTTGTGGTACTGAAACTTTACCCCGAGCTACACTCGGGAATACCGCCAGGGAGGCTACTAGATTATGCAATTTTCTCTCTCTCTAACACAGGTGGAGAGAAAGAAAATTGCTTGAACCATCAACACAGTCAGTGCTGATGGGGGAATCCCTTGTGCAGGGCTTTCCTGTTCTGTCGGAGGGGATCCTTCCCTGTCAATAGCGCACAATGAATAATGTTGCTGGCAGCACTAATCATTCCAAAAAAACCTGACAGGCTGTTTGTACACAAGTCAATTGATAGATCTACTTGTGTACAACCAGGGTGCTATACATGGATCAAAACTCAGCTAGTCCCTGCTAAACGAGTCGAATTTCAATCCATGTATAGCCGGCTTAAAATTCTCATTTTGTAATGACTTTCCCTTCACAGAAAAGAGCGATCATAGCTGATGACGTTAACCTTGAAGAAAGTTCATAGTAAAAAAGAAAAAAAAAAGGGGAGGTGATAGATAAGGGTTGTGTTAGGAAGGTGGACCAAATTTAGGGCACATTTAGTTTTTAAAGGCTTATTTTATATACCTCTGTACCCATCACCCCATTCAGCTGTCAGCCAAAAGCTAAATATAACAGAGGATACAGGTGATGTCATTACCCAAATATGACCAATATTTAAAAAATTACTTGTCATTGGGTGGGTGGAGCTTGAGGGGGAACGGAGAGACTAGTCCTCCATCAGGTCTGCTTTACTTTTGATTGACAGTGTGTGGCAGTAGGTGGAAAAAAAATCTTGGGGCTACTATGCCTAGGAGAATGGAACCAGAGAGTTGAGGAAAAACACTGTTTTGTGGAACAAGGGCTGTGCTGCTGCGCTTATTCATTGGCTGCTCTTGCTGGAGGGACTGCCAATCAGTTGCAATAGCTGTGTTCTGTAATGAAGAGACCCACAAGTTATGGGAGAGGACTTCTGTGCCCATAACATTTAAAGCTTTGCTGGGAATTGCAGCAACCGTAATCAGAGCCATTATCATCACCATCAGAGTCTGCAGAAGGCCACTTCATCATGCGTCCAGTGTTTCATAAACCCATGAGAGGGAAGAGGCTCCACTGTGAACTTCTGAGAGGTTGCTGGCTACCATCTGTGCTGTTCTATTTGTTTTTGAAGATAACTTCCCTTTCTTTTTCAGAGTGCTCCAATGCAGTTTTGGGCCCCAACAAATTATATTACTGGCCAGTGGGAGGGAACAAAGAGAGACTGTGACTATTAGCCCTTGAGTGAATAAATATCCTGTATTAAGGGCTCCCCAATAAGTTTGTGTCCAAAGGTACGGTATTGCCTGAAGGGTAATTATCATCAGGAACAAAGAAACCCAAATCATCAAGTGGCTCCTTTGGGAATGTTGCTTCACATGTATGCTAAACTATACTGCTCATAGCTCATATCTCAAACTATTGGCTGGTTTTGCTATCAGGTTGATTTTAAAGACAACACTTGAACTTACTATACAATTATTTTAGAATATGCACATCTCTTCCTTGCACAGGCCCTTTATTTTTGAATTAACATGGAATTAGGAAAATAAGATCATTAACATTCCAAATGAAGGAACAATTGATTAAAAAAGTATTCTTCAAAGCACAAAAGACCAAAGGGTTCATGTCATTACCTGACTTTACAAATGCTCTTTTGGCTGAATAGGCTGAACCAATTTAATAGCTTGTGGAGTATAGGATGTTATAGCAGCAAGGGGAATGGGATGGATAACAAATCCATGGTGATACCATTGGTTTTGGAATTTTGGAAGTACAACAAGCGCATATGAGTGTAATGGTCAGGGGTCCAATTATTTTTGGCCATCTATAGAGTGTAAGAGGATGTTAATCAAATACTTCAGTATATAGGTGTTGAAAATAATTATTATGCACTAAAATTATATATTGTACTGCAAATGTATTGTTGGTTGTCAGTATTTCTAGAGACATGGATCGTGGTTAGTCAGCATGGATGAACACCGGAACTGTAATTTGAAGGCAACTCCTTTACTGCAGTACAGAAATAAACAGTATGTAGGAAAATATAGAATGGAAATCTAGTAGGCACCTTTCACATAGGAGATCCGATTAGGTCCGCCTGTCAGTTTTTCAGGAAGACCTGGTGGAAAGGTCCATGCATTTCTATGGACACTTGGGTGTAAAAAGATTTGTGTGCATTTACACCCACATACCTTCAGGTCTGATTCGGTCCATTACAAAAAAATCTGAAGGGGATCTATAAATGGACAGTAGGGTTTGTTTATATCTGGCCACCCATAGAGCAGAGTGGGTTATAGAACCTGAGAGGACATGGATGTGTAATCTGCCTGCTCTGCTCGAATCAGCAGGGAATCTGTAAAAGATACCTTATTTTTAATCATTTGCCTACCAGGCACTTTTACCCCCTTCCTGTCCAGGCCAATTTTCAGCTTTCAGCGCTGTCACACTTTAAATGACAATTGTGCAGTCATGCAACACTGAACCCAAACTAAGTTTTTATAATTTTTTTAAGACAGATACAGCTTTCTTTTGGGAATATTTAATCATCTCTGGATTTTTTATTTTTTGCTAAATAAAACTAAAAAAAACACAACATTTTTGAAACTTATTTTTCTTATTTACAATATTTTATAACAGAAACTAAGTAATTTTTCTCCTTCACTGATGTGTGCTGATGAGGCTGCACTGATAGGTGGCATTGATAGACAGCACTAATAGACGGCACTGACAGGTACTAACAGGCATCATTGATGGACATTGAAAGACTGTACTAATATATGGCATTGATGGGTACTGATAGACTGCACTGATGGGCATTGACAAGCATCACTGATGGGCACCTAAAGGCAGCACTGATAGGTGACACTGATGGGCACTGATAGACTGCACTGATGGGCATTGACAGGCATCACTAATGGGCTCTGAAAGGCAGCTCTGATGGACACTGATATTTGGCATTGATGGGCACTAAAAGACTGCATTGATAATCAGGGCACTGATGATCAGTGCCTTGGTTATCAGTGTAGATGTCCCCTTTAAGGAATGCAGCTTACTGGCTCTATGCTCGATACCCGGCATTCCTGTTTACATGTGAGCAGCTGTGATTGAACACAGCTGATCACATGGTAGAGCCTATGTCCTCTGCTCTTTACCGTGATCGGTGGTTTGCTGTGTCCTAAGGAAACAGCGCACCTAAAAGTGAACAGAATAAGAGAGCTCCCTCCCGCCTGTCCGTCATTTCCCTATGCGGTGGGCAGGAGGTGGTTAAACACAATCAAACATAGAGTTGTACGTGATTCACAATGTCTCCACTCAAGAATTGTGTTTGTAAAGTTGGCAAAATAAGTTTGGTGGTTTATGAAAGTTGCATTTCCTATTTCCCTGTGATTCATCATTCTAAAAATTTACGGTGGGCAGGAGGTGGTAAACACAATCAAACAGAGTTGTCCGTGATTCACAATGTCTCCACTCAAGAATTCTGTTTGTAAAGTTGGCAAAATAAGTTTGGTGGTTTATGAAAGTTGCCTTTCCTATTTCCCTGTGATTCATCATTCTAAATTTCCTATTTATTTTCCTATTATGAAAGTTGCCTTTCCTATTTCCCTGTGATTCATCATTCTAAATTTTCTGCATCAAATATTTCTGTCTTCAGACTTTCTCTATTCATTGTAGAGTGAACGGAGAGTTATGTTTTGTTTCTTCCTATTAGATATGGAAAATTGCATCAAATGCCATGATGATGAGTGGGCGAATGAGAGAAGAGATAAGTGCATCACACGATCCATCGACTTCTTGTCATATCATGAACCTCTTGGCTTCACCTTATCTTTATCAGCCATTCTACTATCCATCATTGCAGCAATAATTCTTGGAATCTTCATTAAATACAGGAACAGTTCCATAGTGAAAGCAAATAATCAAGAGCTCAGTTACATAGTACTTGTGTCACTCATAATGTCACCACTTTGTATACTTTTGTTTATTGGTCCCCCAATGAAAATCACATGCTTGGTCAGACAAATTGCATTTGGTATGGTTTTTTCTATAAGCATCTCATCTGTTCTTGGGAAAACAGTGACTGTTGTTATTGCATTTAACGCTGTAAAACCTGGAAGCTGTTTAAAGACCTTTCTTGGACCCAAAATTCCGAGGTTCATTGTTCTCCTCGGTTCTTTAGGAGAAGTTATAATTAGTATTGTGTGGCTACTCTATTCCCCTCCATTTCCTGATCATGACTCTAAATCCATGCCATCAGTAAAGATATTAACATGCAATGAGGGATCCTCGGTTGCATTTTATGTTCTTCTAGGATACAATGCATTATTGGCATCTGTTTGCTTTGTTATAGCCTATCTTGCTCGCACATTGCCAGACAGGTATAATGAAGCCCAGCACATCACTTTCAGCATGCTGGTCTTCTGCTGTGTCTGGATCTCTTTCATACCATCTTATCTGAGCACCACAGGGAAATACACAGTGGCAGTTGAGATATTTGCCATTTTGGCATGTAGCTCTGCACTTTTAATCTGTATATTTATACCAAAATGCTATCTTATTTTATTGCAACCTGAGAGAAACATTAAAGAAAAGTTGTTTTCCTTATAATGGGATAGATATTAATGGATGTTTTTGGAAACTAAAAACACCCTCTGTTAAATACAATTTTTGTCCAGAAGAGCAATGTGCACATTCAATGTTTGTTGACATTTCATGTTATTTAACCACTTGCCCTCCAGGAGGATTTAACCCCGCCCCCTTCCTGACCAGGCATTTTTTTTGCGTTACGGCGCTGCGTTACTTTAACGGACAATTGCGCGGTCATGCAACACTGCACCCAAATGAAATTTACATCCTTTTTTCCCATGAATTGAACTTTTGGTGGTATTTGATCGCCTGTGCGGTTTTTATTTTTTGCGCTATAATTTTGAGAAAAATAAACAATATTTTTGACTTTGAATATGTCCAGTAAAAAAGTTTAAAAATCAAATTTCGTCATAAATTTAGGCCAAAATGTATTCTGCGACACGTTTTTGCTAAAAAATATCCCAATGTGTAAATTAATTGGTTTATTTCAAAGTTACAGCATTTACAAATGGCGGCATATATACACTGGGATTTTTTTTTTACTAGTAATGGCGGCGATCAGCGACTTATGGTGGGACTGCAAGACTGCGGCGGGCATTCTGACACTGAAGGGGAACTGACTAACTGCCATTGACATCCCCAGTGACATTAATACAGTGATCAGGGCTAATAAAAAGCACTGATACTGTACATATGGCACTGGGCTGGAAGGGGTTAACATGAGGGGTGATCAGTGGGTTAACTGTGTGCTGTTTTACTATAATCTGTTTGCGTCACTTTAAGCACCCTGCTTTGCATAGCCATGCAAAGCAGTGTGCAGGAGCTGACAGGGCGGAGAACGGTTTTGTTTACAAACAGTTCTCTCCATTGGAGATGCTCAGCAATCACTGGCCGTTACCTGGTAATTGACAGGCACCTCCGTGAATGGCGATATGAGTAGGGCTCGCACGCCCCCTACCCAGAAATATATATATACACACACATTCACGTGTCTTTGCTCACCCATGCCGCCCTGTAGCAGTATTTCTGCTATAGGGCGGTCGGGAAGTGGTTAAATATCTAGTCTGTTTGCTTGAGGTATATTCTTAAATGAAAAATTATTTCCAATTTGTAAATTGTATGCAAATATTACTAAAAAAAATAAAAAATTACATGCAAGAAGGTCTTAATTTAGCGTGGGAGAATAAATCTTTCTGAAATTCTTTGTCATGTATAAAATTTTTATCAAATTTTATTTTAACTGGTGTGTGTACACAATTTATAATATACAGTATATTTGTGATCAGTCATAACATTTTGCCCATGAACAGGTAAAACAAATAACATTGATTATTTTGTTACAATGGCATCTGACAAAGGGTGAGATATATTATTAAGGAGCAAGTAAACATGTCACTGAAATTGATGTGTTGAAAGCAGAAAAAATTGGCACGCATAAGGATTTGCGCATCTTTGACAAGAGTCAAATTGTAATGGCAAGACAACAGAGCAACTCCAAAAGTGCAGCTCTTATGGGATATTCCCAGTCTGCACTGGTCAGGACCTATCAAAAGTAGTTTAAAAAAGGGAAACGGTGATAGAGTCATGGGTGGCCAAGGCTCATTGATGCACGTGGGGAGCAAAGGTTGTCCTGTTTATTCCATTCAATAGAAGAGCTACTGCAGCTCAAAATACTGAAAAGATAGTAAGGCATCAGAATACATAGTGCATCACAGTTTTTGCTTATGGGGCTATGTAGCCAAGATCAGTTAGGGTGCCCATGCTGACCCATGTCCACATCTAAAAAAAACTACTACTGTTGGCATGTGAGCATCAGAACTGGACCATGAAGCAAAAGGATGAAGGTGATGTGGTCTGATTCCAAGAATGGTTTGCGGAACACAACAATAAGTTCAAGGTGCTCATTTCAAATGCCTCCATATTTTCCAGATCTAAATCCAAATCGAGCACATCTGTGGGATGTGCTGGAAAAACAAGTCTGATCCATGGAGGCCTCACCTTGCAACTTACAGGACTTGAAGAATCTGCTATTGATTGCTTGGTGCCAGATACCACATCATGCCTTTGTAGCACCCTTCTAGTTAAGCTGCTAGGTAAATTAAATTTTTGGCTTCTAAATCAGAGGAGAAGTAATTGTTGGGTCTGGTCTGTTCAAGGCTGCACAGGCTGAAAATGTGGCTGCTCCCCCTGCCTGTAGAAGAAGTTTGTAGAGCGTAATGAGGGAAAATTCAAATGACCAGCTTGCATGTTGAGCAGGGCCTAGCCAATACTTGGAGTAGCCTCTGGAGCCCTGAGTAGAGTACTACAAGCAACTAAGCCGGTGTGGTGCATTGTGTTGCCAAAAAAGGGCAAGGTTTGGCTTACATGCGCCGATTCTCTTTGCTAATAAAAGGGCTGTCTTAAAGGATAAATTCACCTTTGAGAACGGGTTACATGTTCCACTTGTTTTTAGGCTAGGTTCACACCTATGCAGTTTGCGTTTGATCCGTTTCTGCACTGCATTTTGCATTGCGTTTTTGCACATGCATTTTTGCTGCGTTTTGCAGGGTTTTTTTTCTTTGTTTTTTTCTTGTTCCAGATTTAAAAAACATGAAAGGCATCAACAACGCACTACATGCTTTTCTGCAGTGTTTCCATTGAAGTCGAAGTAGGATGATGTGCTATGATCTGCGTAAGGCTAGGTTCACACCTATGCAGTTTGCGTTTGAGCCGTTTCTGCATTGCTGTTTGCTTTCTTGCACTTGCTTTTTTGACACATTTTTGATGCGTTTAGTGGGGTTTTTTTTAATTTTATGTTTCTTGTTGATAGGCAGATTTAAAAAGAAAAATGCAGCAAAAAAAAAAAAAAAAACGCACTACATACTTTTCTGCAACATTTCCATTGAAGTCTATAGAACCAAAAATCAACTTTTGCTTTAAAAAAAAAAAAGTCCCTGACCCTTTACAAAAAACCCACCGGATGAAAAACGCAGAGATGTCTCCCATAGGAAATTATGCTAAATGGACTGTAGTGCATTTCTGCAAAAAAAAAAAAGTGGAAACCGCTTGGGCGTGAACGTAGGGCAAGGGTGGAACATGTTTCTGATCCTGCAGCCTTCACCTGCTGCAACTCTGTGATAGAAGTTCCCCCGTACTAACTGTCAGATTTCAAAGCAGCGCTCTACCCACACGTCTGCATCGTTCATTCACAGTGTTCTGTGAATGAATGAACTACAAGTCCCAACAACTTTAGTGGCTGACGGCTTGTAGTCCTCAATGAACTACCATGGTGCTGTGGCAATTCATTGATTCTTCCAGTCAGCAAGTATCAGCTTGCCCATACAGGATGTACAAGCAAGCAGATACACTGACAATGTGCAGGAGATCTGCATGGCATCAGCTACCTGCTGATCGCTGATGCAAAGCCTTACAGGCTCCTAACACAAAAAATAATAAATGCACTTTTTTTTACTTGCAAAAAAATGTAGATGTGTTATTTTTGTGGACAGTTGAACTTTACTGCAATGTACATTAAAATGCATTATTGTGTGCGCAGTAATGTTTCAGAGAGCACTGCAAAAGGTGTCTACTCCCACCTACAGGGTGCAAGGTGGGTCCTTGACACCATCACTTCTGCAAGACAATTGTCTGAGTTGGCAGCCTCATCTTTTAATTACTTGCCCCCCAGAGGATTTACCCCCCTTCCTGACCAGGACATTTTTTGCATTATGGCGCTGCGTTACTTTAAATGACAATTGCGTGGTCATACAACACTGCACCCAAATTAAATTTACGTTCTTTTTTCCTTATGAATAGAGCTTTCTTTTGGTGGTATTTGATGGCCTCTGCATTTTTATTTTTGCGCTATAAAAAAAAAAACCGACAATTTTGAGAAAACAATACATATTTTAGAATTTTTGCTATTAAACATGTCCAGTAAAAAAATTATAAAAATCAAATTCTGTCATAAATTTAGGCCAAAATGTATTCTGCGACATGTCTTCGCTATATAAAAAAAATACCAATATGTGTAAATAAATTGGTTTATTTATATACACACACTGGGATATTTTTTTATTTAATCATTTTTACTAGTAGTGCTGACGATCAGTGACATAGCGGGACTGCAGCAGGCATTCTAACACTGGGTGAAACTGTATTGGTGTCACTGACATCCCCAGTGACACCAATACAGTGATCAGTGCTATTAAAAAGCACTGACACTGCACTAATGGCACTGGGCAAGAAGGGGTTAACATCTCGGGCAATCAAAGGGTTAACTGTGCGCTGTGTTTTGCTGTGTTTGTGCTTCACTGTAAGCACACTGCTTTGCAAAGCCCTGCAAAGCAGCATGCCAGAGCTGACAGGGAAGAGAACTGTTTACAAACAGTTCTCTCCCCATTGAAGATGCTCGGCAATCACCGACCAGGACCTGGTAATTGACAGCCGCTAATGACGGCTCGCGCCTACCCTGAAATGCAAGATTATATACACACACATACATACACACACATACATACACATATATACACACACAATTTTGGGCGCCCGTGCCGCCCTGTAACAGTACTTCTGCTACAGGGTGGACGGGAAGCAGTTAAGCAAACCCTTTATTTTTCACTTAAGGACAAGGTGTTTATACCAAGGCAGGGGCGAATTGACAACTCATGGGGCCCCCAGGCAATAGGGGATCATGGGGGCCATGTCCTCGCCCAAACTCAAAAAAGCCTATGAAAAAGGTACCAGGGGCATCTCATGGGGCCCCCTACTGACCCCGGGCTCTCGGGCAGTGCCTGAGTTTCCAAATTGTCAGTCCGCCCCTGTACCAAGGTATTTTTTTATTTTACGGTAGCTCCCAGATTGTATAACCATGTTTCACGGTTTTCTTCTATTAGTGCCTGGTCATACAAGTGCGATTTGTGAACTGAAATTGCACCTGAAATTTTGTCTAATGAACGTCAGTGTGTTAGCACTCTTCCTGCAGTTGTTGTTGTTATTTCATATATGTAGAAGGAAATTGCACTGCAAATCGCAAAAAATCATTGAAAATCTTCACAAGTAGCAATTAAGTCTTCAGAAATCATGCTGAAATTGCAGCAGTGTGACCTGTGACTTAAGTGATTGTTTTACAATTAACAAAGAAATCCCCAAAAATATAGACAAAAAAATGTCTCACACAAACCTTTGCATCAGGAGCAAAGGCAAAACCCCAATTGGTGTGAAGGCATCCAGCTTATGCCCTTTAGTTCTCACCTGAAACTACCTCTAATGCGTTGAGACCAATCACCAGATGTATAAAAAGGCAGCTATGCCAATTATGGGGACAAGTATGGGCACACATGTGCGATCATGACACTAGTCTATTTATATCAAACGCATGCCTTAAGTTTACGTTTTGGATATAACTGGGAATACAGAAAATTTACAGAGAAATTTAGGAAATGTTTTTGTGGTCAGGGCTCTGAGGGCAATGGGTAGGAGCAGGGGCGGACTGACCATTTGGAAACTCGGGCACTGCCCGAGGGCCCGGGGTCAGCAGGGGGCCCCATGAGATGCCCCTGGTACCTTTTTCATAGGCTTTTTTGAGTTTGGGCAAGGACACAGGGGCCCCATGAGTTATCAGTCCGCCCCTGGGTAGGAGTGAGGTCAGGGCTCTGGGGGCAGTGGGTAGGAGTGAGGTCAGGGCTCTGGGGGCAGTGGGTAGGAGTGAGGTCAGGGCTCTGGGGGCAGTGGGTAGGAGTGAGGTCAGGGCTCTGGGGGCAGTGGGTAGGAGTGAGGGCAGGGCTCTGGGGGCAGTGGGTAGGAGTGAGGGCAGGGCTCTGGGGGCAGTGGGTAGGAGTGAGGGCAGGGCTCTGGGGGCAGTGGGTAGGAGTGAGGGCAGGGCTCTGAGGGCAGTGGGTAGGAGTGAGGGCAGGGCTCTGAGGGCAGTGGGTAGGCGTGAGGGCAGTGGGTAGGCGTGAGGGCAGTGGGTAGGCGTGAGGGCAGTGGGTAGGCGTGAGGGCAGTGGGTAGGCGTAAGGGCAGGGCTCTGAGGGCAGTGGGTAGGAGTGAGGGCAGGGCTCTGAGGGCAGTGGGTAGGAGTGAGGGCAGGGCTCTGAGGGCAGTGGGTAGGAGTGAGGGCAGGGCTCTGAGGGCAGTGGGTAGGAGTGAGGGCAGGGCTCTGAGGGCAGTGGGTAGGAGTGAGGGCAGTGGACAGGAGTGAGGGCAGTGGGTAGGCGTGAGGTCAGGGCTCTGAGGGCAGTGGGTAGGAGTGAGGGCAGGGCTCTGAGGGCAGTGGGTAGGAGTGAGGGCAGGGGGTAGGAGTGAGGTCAGGGCTCTGAGGGCAGTGGGTAGGAGTGAGGGCAGGGCTCTGAGGGCAGTGGGTAGGAGTGAGGGCAGGGCTCTGAGGGCAGTGGGTAGGAGTGAGGTCAGGGCTCTGAGGGCAGTGGGTAGGAGTTAAGAGTGCTGTAAGTAGGATTGTGGACATCAAGCGACAGAGAGCCGGTAGCTGTCATTTGGAATTTGGTTTAAAAACAAAAAAAAACAAAAGAAAAATAGACAGCTCACTCTAAAATGCCCAGGCCTGCCTGCAACCCAGAGTTCTTCTGCCTGCAGCCTCAATTGCTGCAACTATGCAGCTTTTAGGAAGATCATACCAGTGTGCAAGGGCAAACACACTTATTGCTTACATTGGTACTGAACAGGCTATGTGAGCCAAGCCGTCCAAGGCCCCAATGCTGGAAGGTCCTTAGTCGTAACTCAAACTATTCTTTAAAAGCTGGGAGGTGCCAATAGCATATATTAGCCAAATGGATGTGGAACCCACATAGCCTCATCAATACCCCTCTGCACATCATGGCCCCTAGTTCCAAACAAAGCCCCCATCCAGGGACAAACACACACACAGAAATATGAAAATTAAAGAGAGGTATGCCCAGAGGAAACAAATTCCTCAAAGGTGCAGAAATATAACAGAAACCCAACACAAACGCACTTGAACGCCTCCAACATGTCCAATCAGTGATTAGCTATCAAAGTAAGGTGCATGGCTGAAGCACACTTACCAGTCAGTCTGCAAGAAACATAAGCCCTATGTCTGGGTGATCCAGGAATAGGTAGCATGAATGTTAGGTAACAATTATAAGCAAATAACTTAAGGTTCAAAATCCTGTCTGGCATTAGTGTCTATAGTAAGTGTATGGACAACAGAAGACCCACATCAATCCAAAATAACCAGTGCTCCTAACACTATATATCCAAAACAGAATCATTAATACCATACATTTGTATTCTATGTGACCGTCACACTGCCTCTCTGTACAGCATGGGCCCTAGCTCTACACTAACAAAACGCCCATCATAGCCCACTCACAGCAATATATAGATTAAAGACAGGTGTGTCTGGTGGTAACTAATGAATCCTTAAAGGAGAAGAGACACCAGAAGTCCAGCACAGCACAAAGCTGAAACATGTTCCAGCAATCAATGACTAGCTTTTAACAGCTTGCCTACCAAAGCAATTGTTGAACTTTTCACATGCATGGTAAAATCTGCTATTTTTTGCTAGAAAATTATTTAGAACCCTCAAACAGTAGATAGTTTCTGAAAGCAGAGGCCCTGGGGAATAAAATGGTGGCTGTTGCAATATTTTACATCCCAGGATATTTGTGCAGCCGTTTATCAAATGCACATTTAAACTTTAATTTAACATATCATGTGGCATCAAGTAAATAGATACCAAACATGTCTAGATTTAATTTGGTTATGTCTTTGAAATGGCAACAAACAAAGGTACTTAAGATTGTTTATAGATGATGCTTTACCCAATTTAATACCGGGCACTTTTACACCTTCCTGCCCAGGCCATTTTTCAGGTTTCAGCGCTCTCACACTTTGAATGACAATTGCGCGCTCATACAATATTGTACCCAAACTAAAATGTTATCATTTTCTTCACACAACTAGAGCTTTCTTTTGGTGGTATTTAATCATCGCTGGGGTTTTTATTTTTTGCTAAATTAACAAAAAAGACTGAAAATTTTGAAAAAAAAACACATTTTTCTTTGTTTCTGTTATAAAATATAATAAATAATTGTTCTTCATAAATTTAGGCCGAGATGTATTCTGTTACATGTCTTTGGTGAAAATAACCCATATTAGGATGTATTTTTTAGTTTGTAGGAATCAATCCTGAAGTACTGACAGCCAATCTAATTTCTTGAGGTCCAAGAATGTCAGAACAGTACAGATATCCCCCAAATGACCACTTTTTGCAAAGTAGACAGTACGACGTACTTCATAAGAGGCATGGCGAGTTTTTTGAAGTTGTATTTTTTTTGTCATAATTTTTCAGAAAATGAAAAAATAAAAAAAAATTATTTTTACTATTTTTTTTTACATTTTGTCACCAGTGTAGTACAGCGTCATCATATAACTGGCATGGCGGTGATCAGGGACACTGACTGGTGACAGTGTGAGAAAAAAAAAAATATTTTTTTTTAATTTTTTATTAAATTTTTTCTTTTTTTTAAGATTTTTTTTTCATATTTCACTATGTCCAAAGTAATACAATGTTACAGTACACAATGTACAGTAGTACAACTTTGGGGAAGTGATCAGTATTTTTTTTTTTTTTACACAATTTGCTTATAGCAAAGAATTACCGTATATACTCGAGTATAAGCTGACCCGAATATAAGCCGAGGTACCTAATTTTACCACAAAAAACTATTGACTCGAGTATAAGCCGAGGGTGGGAACACCAGTGGGAAGAATCGTGCCTCATCATTGGTGTCAGTGGGAGGAATAGTGCCCCATCATTGGTGTCAGTGGGAGGAATAGTGCCCCATCATTGGTATCAGTGGGAGGAATAGTGCCCCATCATTGGTGTCAGTGGGAGGAATAGTGCCCCATCATTGGTATCAGTGGGAGGAATAGTGCCCCATCATTGGTATCAGTGGGAGGAATAGTGCCCCATCATTGGTGTCAGTGGGAGGAATAGTGCCCCATCATTGGTATCAGTGGGAGGAATAGTGCCCCATCATTGGTGTCAGTGGGAGGAATAGCGCCCCATCACCCATCGTTGGTGTCAGTGGGAGGAATAGTGCCCCATCATTGGTATCAGTGGCAGGAATAGCGCCCCATCATTAGTATCAGTGGGGGGAATAGCACCCCATTATTGGTGTCAGTGGAATAGTGCCCCATCATTGGTGTCAGTGGGAGGAATAGTGTCCCAACATTGGTGTCAGTGGGAGGAATAGTATCCCATCATTGGTGTCAGTGGGGGGGTGGAGGAATAGTGCCCCATCGTAGGTGTCAGTGGGGGGGAGGAAAAGTGCCCCATCGTTGGTGTCAGTGGGAGGGAGGAATAGTATCCCATGATTGGTGCCAGTGGGGGGTGGAATAGTGCTCCATGATTGGTGTCAGTGGGGGGTGGAATAGTGCCCCATCATTGGTGTCAGTGGGGGGGAGGAATAGTATCCCATGATTGGTGTCAGTGGGGGGTGGAATAGTGCCCCATCATTGGTGTCAGTGGGGGGGGAGGAATAGTGCCCAATCGTTGGTGTCAGTGGGGGGGAGGAAAAGTGCCCCATCATTGGTGTCAGTGGGGGGGGGAGGAATAGTGCCCAATCGTTGGTGTCAGTGGGGGGGAGGAAAAGTGCCCCATCGTTGGTGTCAGTGGGAGGAATAATGCCCCATCATTGGTATCAGTGACACCAATGATGGGGCACTATTCCTCCCACTGACACTCGCTGACCCCTGTTCCAGTATGGTGCTGCTGCAGCCAGCATATGTGGTTGCAGCAGCACCTAAGCACGGCACACTTACCTGCATCTCCTTCACTCGATTTTCGCGGGGCCGCTCAGCTCCGCCTCCTCGCCGGTGAGTGGCCGCCTGTGTGCCTTTCCTGAGCTACAGTTCTGGCGGCCAATCACCGGTGAGAAGGCGGAGCCGAGCAGCAGCACGAATATCCAGTGGACGAACCGAATGAAGGAGCAACCGCGCTTCCTGGACCGGATCGTCGTGGAACCGGAGTTAGGTAAGAGACAGCAGCCCCCTGCAGACGTTGACTCGAGTATAAGCCGAGGGGGCCGTTTTTTCAGCACAAAAAATGTGCTGAAAAACTCGGCTTATACTCGAGTATATATGGTACTTTGCTATAAGCAAGCATTTACCTGAATGACATTGATTCATTCAGGGTTTTTTTGGTTTTTTTTGTGCTTAGCTGTGATTTGGCCACAGCTAATCACATGACATGTGCATGTGATTAGCTGTGACCATTTACAGCTAGACACTAGTACACAATGGATGGCATCAATGAAGCCATCCATTGTATACAACTGTCATGTGACCTGCTGTGATTGGTCACAGCAGGTCACATGGTACCGGAAACAGGGGTCGGTACTTAGATCTGTCATCGGCCGTGTCCGAGGTACACGGCCGGTGACAGATCGCGCTGCTGCGCGGCTCTGCAAGCGCGCAAACTGTGCATGTGTGGAAGGACACCATATAGCGGCCTCCCGGAAAGCTAATACATTTTTATGGACGCCATAGGTCAGGCGTCAAGTGGTTAAAAGCCTTTACAGGTTATCAGTTTAGAGTTAAACATGAGCTTTGGTGCTAGATTTATTGCGGTCACTCGAACATTTGCAGTGATACCTGATATTTGGAAATAAAAAAAAGTCTACACACCCCTGTTAAAATGTTGGGTGTCTGTAATGTAAAAAAATTAGAAAGATAAATAATTTCAGAACCTTTTCCACCTTTAATGTAACCTACAAACTGTACAACTCAGTTGAACAAAAAACTGAAATCTTTTAGGTGGAGGGAAGTAAAAATAAAAAACTAAAATATTAGGGTTGCATAAGTGTGCACACCCTTAAACTAATACCTTGTTGAAGCACGTTTTAATTTGATTCCAGCACTCGTCATGCTGAAAGATGAAGTTCCTCTTCATGTTCAGCTTTATTCTAGCAAAAGCCTGATGGTTTTATGCCAATATTGACTGGTATTTGGAACTGTTCATAATTCCCTCTACCTTGACTAAGGCCCCAGTTCCAGCTGAAGAAATACAGCCCCAAAGCATGATGCTGCCACCACCATGCTTCACTGTGGGTATGGTGTTCCTTTGGTGATGTGTAGTGTTGTTTTTGCACCAAACATAACTTTTGGAATTATTGACAAAAAGTTCAACCTTGGTTTCTTCAGACCAGAACACATTTTCCCACATACTTTTGGGAGACTTCAGATGTGTTTTTGCAAAATTTAGCAAGGCTTGGATGTTTTTCTTTGTAAGAAAAGACTTCCGTCTTGCCACTCTACCTCATAGCCCAGACATATGAAGAATACGGGAGATTGTTGTCACATGTACCACACAACCAGTACTTGCCAGATATTCCTGCAGTTCCTTTAATGTTGCTGTAGGCCTCTTGGCAGCCTCTCAGACCGGTTTTCTTCTCGTATTTTCATCAATTTTGGAGGGACGTCCAGTTCTTTGTGATGTCATTGTTGCGCCATATTTTCTCCACTTGATCGATAGCTGTCTTCAATGTGTTCCATGGTATTTTTAAAGCCTTGGAAATTCTTTTGTACCATTCTCCTGGCTGATACCTTTTAACGAGATCCCTCCAATGCTTTGGAAGCTCTCTGCAGGCCATGGCTTTTGCTGTAGGATGTGACTAAGAAAATGTAAGTAAAGGCCTACTAGAACAGCTGAACTTTATTTTGGGTTAATCAGAGGCACTTTAAATGATGGCAGGTGTGTATTGACTCCTATTTAACATGATTTTGAATGTGATTGCGTAATTCTGAACACATCCCCAGTTATGCAACCACATTATTTTCATTTTTTATGTTAACTACCCCCTAAAAGATTTCAGTTAGTTTTTTTTATTGAATTGTAGAGTTTATAGGTCACATTTAAGGTGGAAAAAATTGGGGCGCATGCGAGGCTGGCTCCTAAGATGGCCGCTTAGCAGAGAGGCTCCGAGGCACCGCTACAGCAACCCAACTTCCCACACTAACGGGACACCGGCACTCTGACACAGAGGATATAAACCCCCTTGTCCTCCGGAACCATGCCATGCCACTGTAAGTCTCCGGCACAGCCGCAGAGACTTACGGACTTTTATCTGGCCCGTGACACGAGATTCCAAGATGGTGCCGGCGCCACAACAGGGAGAAATGTCCCTGCAGCAGAGAAAACTGGTTACACACTGGATCCCAGGCTATCAGTACCACTCTACGATGGAGACCCAAGTGAGACCTCTCCTCCTTTCTCACGCACAACCCATAGCCCAGCAAAATCTAGGCCCAGGATTGAGGGCCCTGATAATTCACGTTGACTATGAGAACAAAATCTTATAGCTAAAAAAAAAATTGCAGACCTAGAAGATCGGTCTAGAAGAAACATTAAATTCCACGGTATTCCTGAATCGATCAACTCTGACGCACCAATACCTTATTTACAACAATTTATGAAAAACCTCATCCCATCACTGGGGCCATTAGAGGCAGCGCTTGATAGAGCCCACAGGATCCCCAAGCCTACCTTCATACCAGCCTCTACTCCTAGAGATGTACTTGTTAGAGTCCATTTTTACCATATAAAAGAAAAGCTAATAATGGCGGCAAGAAACCCATCAGCTTTTCCTACCACTCATGCAGGTGTTAAATTATATGCTGATTTATCCAAAGTAACACTAATCAATAGAAGGAAGCTATTATCTGTCATTAAAGCCCTGCGGAACCATGGTATAGGGTACCAATGGGGCTTCCCCACTAAGCTACTTATGAAAAATAAGAGCAGATCCTTTGTAATCCGGAATCTGGAGGAAGGCTTAGATCTACTAAAAGAGTGGAATATCTTACCTGCTGATGGCCACAGACCAGCATCACAACATCCCCACCAAATGGAGGGTGACTGGACCTAAATATCATATACCAACAGATGGTCCCCTAGACCATTACTTCATCACACACCGCCATAATGCTTTGGTTCACTTTTGATGTATCCTAATCTATTCCAGTTGATGCATGATGACAACCTAATGTCGCCATGGTTATTACGAGCCCCCTGGATGACAGTAGTCATGTTGGCTACCCATATTCCTTGCATTTTTTGCAAGTATTTTTATAACAGTTTTCCCCCGATACCTTTATGTTTATCTTTCAGTCAACTTTGCTTCACACCGCCAACATACTCTCTTGGCAAATTTACTATCTTCAACCTACAATGATCACCATCGAAGAGCCCGATTTAGACCAATCTCAACACAATATCTTCAATCACCCCAGCCCTTAAGTTGGACAAATTGTATCCATCCAAATCAACAGACCACCCAAAACCACCTTTACACCAATCTAAACTCACAATATGTTTAACCGCCTCCCACCTGCCATATAGTAATAAGACGGACACAAGGTGGTTCTCTTGTTCTGGGAGGACATCATATGACGTCCTTCCTTTCTAACCGCGCATGCGCTGCTCCCAAAGTGCGCAGTGCGGCGATCGGCAGTGCACTGTGTCCCTTGGACACAGCGGATCACCGATCCACGGAAAGAGCCGAAGATGTCGGCTCGGTCATTCATGTGATCAGCTGTGTCCAATCACAGCTGATCACATGTAAACAGGGAAATGCCGGTTATCAGCATTTCTCTCCCCACGAGCTGTCACGCTGACAGCTCGTGAGGAGAGCAGAGCTGGTAATTGGCATTCTTCAGGGGGGACATGTACACAGATCATCAGAACACTGATGATCTGTGTAGCCCCAGCAGCGCCACCTGTCAGTGTCCATCAGTGCCAGCTCTGTGCTCATCCATGCCACCTGCCAGTGCCCATCAGTGCCACATATCAGTGCCCATCTGAGCTGCCAGTCAGTGCCGCCTATCAGTGTGCATCAGTGCCCGTCAGTGCTGCCTAACAGTGCCAGTCTGCGCCGCCGATTAGTGTCATATATGAGTGCTGCCTTTCAGTGCCCATCAGTGATGCCTGTCAATGCCTATCAGTGCCACCTATCAGTGTCCATCAGTGCAGCCTATCAGTGCCCATCACTGCAGCCTCATTAGCGCACATCAGTGAAGGAGAAAAATCACTTATTTACAAAATTTTATAACAAAAACTAAGAAAAAACTTTTTTTCTTCAAAATTTTCAGTGGTTTTTGGTTTATTTAAGAAAAAATAAAAACCCAGAGGTGATTAAATACCACCAAAATAAAGCTCTGTCACAAAAAAATGATAAAAAGTTCATATGGGTACAGTGTTGCATGACCGCTCAATTGTCATTCAAAGTGCAACAGCGCTGAAAGCTGGAAATTGGCCTGGACAGGAAGGGGGTATAAGTGCCCCGTAGGCTAGTGGTTAAAGTAATTTCTCTCAATGTTAGAGGACTGAACTCACCCTATAAAAGATCATCTTTGACCAAAGAAATTCATGTCCTCCATGCGGATATCATCTTTATCCAAGAGACACATTTCTCCTCTACCAAAACACCTACGTACCCAATCAAGACTTTTACCACAAAATATATGGCTTCACATCACAAAAAAATCAATGGAGCCTTGACAGCTATCAAAGACTCAATCAACTTTCACTTTATATAGGAATACATAGACCCTGAAGGCCGCTTCCACATTCTGGTATGCCATATCAACAGTGTCCCCTACACACTTGTAAACGTATATGATCCGAACTCTAACCAGATCCAATTTTGCAAGCTCCTGATCACCAAAATCGAACCCATCAAGAAAGGCCACCTGATCATAGGTGGTGACTTCAACGTAGTAGGTAACACACAAATGGACTCCTGCTCTGGCAAAAGACCCCTAAAACACAGCTTAAACCAATTTCTCCACATCAATGATCTCTACAACATTTGGTGATTTCAGCATGGCTCTGAAAGGGACTACACTTATTTCTCCCCATCACAACACTTATACTCAAGAGTAGACTTCTTGCTCACTGATAAATGGACTCTCTATCCTAACCTCTCCAAAACCGAGCTCCTAGTCTTCCCCCCAGCCTGCACACCACCCCCCACTGACTTCTCCATCACGTCCAACAATGCCACCATCAGGCCCGCCCCGCAGGCCAGAGTACTTGGTGTCATTCTTGACTCCAATCTATTCTTCCAGCCCCAAGTCCAATGACTAAAAAACTCATGCAGACTCCACCTCCGCAACATCGCCAAAATACGCACGTTCCTAACCCCAGAAACCACCAAGCAGCTCATCCACTCCCTCATCATATCACGACTCGATTACTGCAACTCCCTCCTCACTGGCCTGCCTTGCCACAGGCTATCCCCGCTTCAGTCAATCCTGAATACGGCAGCCAGACTCATCCACCTTACCAACTGCTCTGTTTCCGCCACCCCCCTCTGCCAATCCCTCCACTGGCTTCCGATTTCCCAACAGATCAAATTCAAAATCCTAACACTGACATACAAAGCTGTCCATCATACTGCCCCAAACTACATCACCGACCTAATATCCAAGTTCCACCCAACACGCACTCTCTGCTCCTCACAAGACCTCCTTCTCTCTATTTCCCTAGTCTTCTCCTCCCATGCCAGCCTCCAGGACTTCTCCAGGGCATCACCCATCCTCTGGAACTCCCTACCTCAATCCATCAGACTATCACCTACTCTCCTCTCCTTTAGGGGCACCCTGAAAACCCACCTCTTCAGGGAAGCCTACCCCACCCCCTGCTAATTGCCGACCTCCTCCACTCTATCCTACCACTCCATCCCCCACAGTTATTTCCTCCCGTACCACTATCCCCTCCCTCCTAGATTGTAAGCTCCAAGGAGCAGGGCCCTCAAACCCTTTGTGTATTGCATTGTATTGTTATTGTACTGTCGCATGTACTGTCTCCCATTGTAATGTACAGCGCTGAGCGAACTGTTGGCACTTTATAAATACCGTATAATAATAATAATATTGGGTCTCCCACAAGCACCCTCAATCTCCAAACCATGGAGAATGAACTTCTCTATCCTATCCCATCAACAAGGAAACCATCAAAGAAGCACATGCCGTTTTTTGAGACCAATGACACTCCAGATGTGTCAATACAAATCCTATGGAAAACTTACAAAGCTCTCATGAGAGGGATTCTTATGAAATTAAATGCTCAAATAAATACCTGTAGGAGGCATCAGATAGAAGAGGTACTAACCTATATTAGAACAAAAGAAACTCTAAACAAATCTAACCCGACCGATTCTAACTCTGCCTCATTACTGGCTGATAGAGAGAAACTTTGCTCCCTTCTACTATACCAATATGACCTTAACCTAAAAAAAAATGAAGGCCAAATTGTATTCCCTGAGTAACAAACCAAGCTCCCTTCCAGCCAAATCAATCAAACAACAACACCTTAAAACCAAAAGCCAAACAATTCAATCTCCAAAAACCAAAATCTCTGTATCAAATCCCCTTGACATAGCAAACTCCTTTGCGGATTTCTACCAATCCCTTTATAATCTAAAATATAAGGAGACCCCACAAGCCATACAAGCTTTCCTTCAAATCAACTAAACTCCCAGCTCTATCCACATCACAACTACAAAATATCTCAGATCCGTTTCAACCATCAGAAATTGAATCAGTAATCCGAACATTACCTCTCAACAAATCCCTTGGTAGTGATGGTTACACGAATGAATACTATAAAGAATTTGCAAATATTGTTGCTCCACACCTGGCTAGTCTCTTCAATTCTGCTGCCTCCTCGGGTAAAATGCAGAAAGAAATGTTACAATCTACTATCACGACTAGAGATGAGCGAAGAAATGAAAAATTCGATTCGGCTGATTCGGCGAATTCCAGTGTGAAATTCGATTCGATGCGAATTTCTCCGCTACGAAGATGACTTATTTAAAGGGTTTCTAGGCTTCAGAGAGCCTTTAAATTAGTGCAGAACACTGTACCTTTAATTTAAATGCCCTTGGAGATGAGGAAGGAGAAGGAGAAGGAGAAGGATGAGAAGAAGGAGAAGGAGAAGGATGAGAAGAAGGAGAAGGAGAAGGATGAGAAGAAGGAGAAGGATGAGAAGAAGGAGAAGGATGAGAAGAAGGAGAAGGAGAAGGATGAGAAGAAGGAGAAGGAGAAGGATGAGAAGAAGGAGAAGGAGAAGGATGAGAAGAAGGAGAAGGATGAGAAGGAGAAGGATGAGAAGGAGAAGGATGAGAAGAAGAAGGCTGAGAATAAGGAGAAGGATGAGAAGAAGGAGAAGGAGAAGGATGAGAAGAAGGAGAAGGATGAGAAGAAGGAGAAGGAGAAGGATGAGAAGAAAGAGAAGGATGAGAAGGAGAAGGATGAGAAGAAGAAGGATGAGAAGAAGAAGGATGAGAAGAAGGAAAAGGATGAGAAGAAGAAGGATGAGAAGAAGGAGAAGGATGAGAAGAAGGAGAATGATGAGAAGAAGGAGAAGGATGATAAGAAGGAGAAGGAAGAGAAGAAGGAGAAGGAGAAGGATGAGAAGAAGGAGAAGGATGAGAAGAAGGAGAAGGATGAGAAGAAGGAGAAGGATGAGAAGAAGGAGAAGGATGAGAAGAAGGAGAAGGATGAGAAGAAGGAGAAGGAGAAGGATGAGAAGAAGGAGAAGGATGAGAAGAAGAAGGATGAGAAGAAGGATGAGAAGAAGGAGGAGAAGGATGAGAAGAAGAAGGATGAGAAGAAGGAGAAGGATGAGAAGAAGGAGAAGGAAGAGAAGAAGGAGAAGGAGAAGGATGAGAAGGAGAAGGATGAGAAGAAGGAGAAGGATGAGAAGAAGGAGAAGGATGAGAAGAAGGAGAAGGAGAAGGATGAGAAGAAGGAGAAGGATGAGAAGAAGAAGGATGAGAAGAAGGATGAGAAGGATGAGAAGAAGGAGAAGGATGAGAAGAAGGAGAATGATGAGAAGAAGGAGAAGAAGGAGAAGGATGAGAAGAAGGAGAAGGATGAGAAGAAGGAGAAGGATGAGAAGAAGGAGAAGGATGAGAAGAAGGAGAAGGAGAAGGATGAGAAGAAAAAGGATGAGGAGAAGGAGAAGGATGAGAAGAAGGAGAAGGATGAGAAGGAGAAGGAGAAGGATGAGAAGAAGGAGAAGGAGAAGGATGAGAAGAAGGAGAAGGATGAGAAGAAGGAGAAGGATGAGAAGGAGAAGGAGAAGGATGAGAAGGAGAAGGATGAGAAGAAGGAGAAGGAGAAGGATGAGAAGAAGGAGAAGGAGAAGGATGAGAAGAAGGAGAAGGATGAGAAGAAGGATGAGCAGAAGGAGAAGGATGAGAAGAAGGAGAAGGATGAGAAGAAGGAGAAGGATGAGAAGAAGGATGAGAAGAAGGATGAGAAGAAGGAGAAGGATGAGAAGAAGGACAGTTCTGTGACAGTTTCTGTCTATTTCTGACAGTTCTGGGACATTCACTCCATACAGCGGTTTCAACCGCTGTATGGAGGGAATGTCATAGAACTGTCAGAAATAGACTATTAATGACAGTTCTGGGACTGTCCTTCCATGCAGCGGTTGAAACATTGTATGTATTTGTTTCCATAAATGGATCCATTTATGGAAACAAATACATACAATGTTTCAACCGCTGCATGGAAGGACAGTCCCAGAACTGTCATTAATAGTCTATTTCTGACAGTTCCATGACATTCCCTCCATACAGCGGTTAAAACAGCTGTATGCAGTGAATGTCCCAGAACTGTCATAAATAGTCTATTTCTGATAGATCTGGGACATTCACTCCATACAGCTGTTTTAACCGCTGTATGGAGGGAATGTCATGGAACTGTCAGAAATAGACTATTAATGACAGTTCTGGGACTGTCCTTCCATGCAGCGGTTGAAACATTGTATGTATTTGTTTCCATAAATGGATCCATTTATGGAAACAAATACATACAATGTTTCAACCGCTGCATTGAAGGACAGTCCCAGAACTGTCATTAATAGTCTATTTCTGACAGTTCCATGACATTCCCTCCATACAGCGGTTAAAACAGCTGTATGCAGTGAATGTCCCAGAACTGTCATAAATAGTCTATTTCTGACAGTTCTGGGACATTCACTCCATACAGCGGTTTCCGGCAAAAAGTGTATGTGCAGAGTTCCTCTATTCTGCAGATACACTTAGAGGAGCTCTGCAGATACACTTAGAGGAGCTCTGCACATACACTTTTTTCCGGTTTGGAATTATTCTTATTTTCATCCTACTTCTTCTTCTTCTTCTTCATCCTCATCCTCATCCTCTTCTTCTTCTGAGGATGAGGATGAAGAAGAAGAAGAAGAAGAAGTAGGATGAAAATAAGATTAATTCCAAGCCGGCAAAAAGTGTATGTGCAGAGCTCCTCTAAGTGTATCTGCAGAGCTCCTCTAAGTGTATCTGCAGAATAGAGGAACTCTGCACATACACTTTTTGCCGGCTTGGAATTATTCTTCTTTTCATCCTACTTCTTCTTCTTCTTCTTCTTCATCCTCATCCTCAGAAGAAGAGGATGAGGATGAGGATGAGGAAGAAGAAGAAGAATGAAAAGAAGAATAATTCCAAGCCGGCAAAAAGTGTATGTGCAGAGTTCCTCTATTTCTGACAGTTCTCTCACAGCTTCTTCACATGTACAGCGGTTGAAATATCTGTATCCTAAATGGAAACTAATAGATACAAATTGTATCTATTAGTTTCCATTTAGGATACAGATGTTTCAACCGCTGTACATGTGAAGAAGCTGTGAGAGAACTGTCAGAAATAGAGGAACTCTGCACATACACTTTTTGCCGGCTTGGAATTATTCTTCTTTTCATCCTACTTCTTCTTCTTCTTCTTCTTCTTCTTCTTCTTCTTCTTCTTCATCCTCATCCTCATCCTCTTCTTCTGAGGATGAAGAAGAAGAAGAAGTAGGATGAAAAGAAGAATAATTCCAAGCCGGCAAAAAGTGTATGTGCAGAGTTCCTCTATTTCTGACAGTTCTCTCACAACTTCTTCACATGTACAGTGGTTGAAACATCTGTATCCTAAATGTAAACTAATAGATACAATGTTTCAACCGCTAAACATGTGTTCCTTCTGTCAGAGAACTGTCAGAAATAGCGGAGCTCACTGCAGGGACACTTTTGCCGGCTGATCGGGAAATGTTCGATTCGCGCACCCGAAGTAGGCAAAATTTCGGTTTCGACACGAATCGAATATTTCCTGAAATTCGACTCGAATTCCGGTTCGCCTAGTTCGATTCGCTCATCTCTAATCACGACAATTCCAAAACCAGACAAAGACCCTCAACTAGTACAAAATTACAGGCCGATTTCCCTCATCAATACTGATGTGAAATTATATGCAAAAATATTAGCCTGCAGGTTACTCCCTCTTATCCCAGCCCTCATACACCCAGAGCAGGTGGGATTTGTGTCAGATCGCCAGGCCCCTGATGCCACCAGATGCCTGATTTCCTTAATCCATGACCTAGGAGGTCGCCGAACGCTCTCTCTGCTTCTGTCCTTAGACGTGGAGAAGGCGTTTGACCGTATCCATTGGGGATTTATGCGAGCTGTCTTATAAAAACTAGGCATTGTGGGATGGATACAAACAGAAATTATGACACTATACTCGTCTCCCTCAGCCCGAATCCTCACAGATGGTATACTCTCTAAACCATTTGATATCTCAAATGGTACTCATCAGGGCTTCTCACTGTCTCCAATAATATTCGCCTTAATTATTGAACCTCTGGCCACAAAAATCAGAGATGACCCACTCTGCTCAGGTCTTGAATACCATGGGACTGAACACAAAATCAGTCTTTTCGCTGATGACATTATACTAATGATCACTAACCCTACACGTTCCTTACATAGAATCAGAGAAATACTAAACTCATACACTGAAATATCTTACTGCAAACTCAACGAAAACAAATCCTTAATCCTAAATCTACATACACCAAAAAGTGTCCAAACTTTTCTTTCCAAACAATTTCCTTTCACATGGGTGGAACACTTCATTCCCTACTTAGGGATTAACATCTCTGCCTCAACCTCACACATCTATGATCTAAATCACAAAGTATTTTTACATTCTCTCCCACAAGAACTCCAATCCTTCCAAACATTTGGTCTATCTAAATTGGGGCGTATTGCTGTTCTAAAAATTTTTGTGTACCCAAACTTCTTTATATTTTTATAACTCATCCCATACCCATTCCCATGCAATTCTTTCATGCTACACAAAGACAGTTTTCACATTTCATATTGGAATCAAAACAACCCAGATGTACCAACAATTTACTAATCTGCCCCTACCACAGAGGAGGAGCAAACCTCCTGCACCTACACTTCTACTATCTAGCAGCACTACTTGATCAGATCCACTATAGGTGGCATCCAACTAGAGAAAAAACATGGACTAACATGGAACTATCACTGGGCCACCCTAACACTCTACAAAATCTTCTCCTTCTACATTCCATGGTCTTCAACCAGACCCTCCCAACATACCCATCTCCGTATTAAGGCCTCCTTAGAAGCCTGGTCAACCCTATTATCACATACATTCCCATCATCTAAATCAATATCAACTCCCCTGAATGTTCTCCACTATTTAATCCCCGACATTAGCCTAACCCACTGGGGAAACGTAGGTATTCATTCTCTATCGCAATTATATATGGAACAAAACTTGGCTCCCTTCCACTTTCTCCAAAACAAGATCTCATTACCCTCTAACGAGAGATTTAACTATATCAGAATCACACACTGCCTAACCAATAAACGGATTCCTTGTACAGTAACAATTCCAATACAACTGTCCCTCTTCCTCGATAAAACCAAACATCCAGGTAAAGAAATATCAATATTTTATTCTCGCCTGATAGATTCATTACCCCACTCTAAAATATCTCTAAAACACTGGGAATTTCACCTCCCTCAACCCATCCCAGAGCAGAGGTGGTATATAATCTTTAAGATAACTTACAAAGCTTCTCATTGTGCCTCCCACTGGGAATCATATCTTAAATTACTGCACCAGTGGTACCTCACCCCAGTTCGCCTATCCAAACTGTATTCTACTTGTTCATCACTATGCTGGAGGCAATGCAAAGAGATAAGCTCTCTCTTTCACATAATATGGTCTTGTAAATCCTTAACATCCTTCTGGAACAACATCTTTAAAGTAATCTCGGAAATAACAGACAATGTAATAAAACCAGACCCAGCACTAGCCCTGTTTCACATTGGTTTGGACAAGTTTCCTCCGAAAACACAGGTAGTTATCACTCACATTCTTTATGCAGCAAAGAATAACATAACAAGACTATGGGAATCGCTGGTAACACCATCCCTCTCTAGAGTAATCCAGGATTTAAATACCCAATGTGAAATGGAAAGGAGATTCTCACTATCTCATTTCTCATTTCACAACTTTTGTAACTCTTGGGCCTCATGGTTATGCAACCCTAGATGTAACGTACAAATTTGATGATTTCATCTCTTAAAGTATACATGTGAAGTTATGTTGACTGCTCTAGTTATAATGTTAATTTCTACCCCGTTTCCTCTCTCCCTCTCCCCCTCCCTTGCCCTCCCTTTCCTTATGGTTCTCAGTATACATGACCCAAGTGCTCTTACCTCTACTGTTCACTGGTCTTCTTATTGAATCAAGACTATACAAAATGGATAACGACTAACACCTTACATACCTGTATAACTGTGAACCTATCTCTTTGTTATGTTACTTGAAAAATTCAATAAAAAAAGAGTTGAATATAAGGAGGAAAAAGTTCTGAACTAATTTATCTTTGTCTCATTTTTTTACATCATAGAAATCTGACATTTTGACAGGGGTGTATAGACTTTTTATATCCACTGTATATATGTGCCAGATCAATGTTCAAATTTGCATGTGAGGATGAGGGGATGTGAGTGCTTTTAAATGTTTAATTTTTTAATGTATTTAAAATAATTTTCTTTTACACTTTTTAATTTATTTTTTAAATGTAACTTTATTGCTATCACAAAAGGGGCAAACAAGCTTCCATGAGAGCTTTGGGCAGTGCCAGGTACTCTTTATGGAGACATCAGGGGTCTATTAGACCCCTGATGTCTCCCTTGTCCTCCTAGTCAGCTGATAAAACATGGATCATGTAACAGCCACGGTAATAACAGCACTGAAATTAGAAGTGAGGAAATCCTCATCACTTCTGGCTTCATTTGTCACCATGGGGATCGGGGAATGAATGTTCCTCCATCTCCTCTGTGAGTAGCTGATTGGACTGCTTACCATGGTGAAATGGGAGAGCCCAAGAATGTTGGCAGGAGGGGGTGCTACACAGCTCTATAGAGGAGATTCGTCTAGACCACTTTTACAGGAAGGCCAATCGCCAGCTCTAAAGAACGGTACAAGTATCATGGCTGGAGCTGCAGCCGTGATCCTGGTATAACTGCTTGCTGACCTGGACATTTATAGAGTGTTTATATAATGGTAAGGTATTCATCTAACCACACGTGGTGGAGCACTGAAGGATTGGAATATACGCTTTCCATTGGTTCTGGGAACATGGTGTATGTTTTATGGAATGACTGCAAATACTATTCATTTTATGGACTTTTCCTTGATGTATGGAATTTTTGTATAAACTAATTTCAATTTATGGATAATTCCTTTTATTGATTTGTAGTAAGATTATATCTACCACTGTTTTGCACTATTATTTTTATTTTGGTGATAGATTAAGTTTTTCTAGTTTAATCATAGGTGTGAGTAGCACCTTTCACAAGTTAAAGTGATTCTAAAGACCTAAATTAAAAACAAAAGCCCGGATCCTTCTCTTCTCGCATCCCCTGCCTACACTCATGGCCCCTCCTTCCTGTCGGCTGCCCACACAGCAAACCACTTGCTATGGGGGCACCTGATCATTTGCACTCCCCAGCCGCTGATCTGTGTGTCCATTCACACACTTACCCATGGCTCGGCTCTGCCCCGCCCCCTCTCTCTTCCCAATGGCTACCGCTGCTATCTCAGTCAATGAGGAGAGAGAGACCCCGGGAAAGCCGAGATTCCAGTGCACATTGTGGGATCGAGAGGAGGCTTAGGTGAGTATTGGGGGGCTGGAGGAGGGGGATGCTGCACACCAAGTTTTTTTTACCTTCATCCATTCTATGCATGAATGTGAAAAACTTTAACCTTTACAACCACTTTGATATATTCTTTAACTATACTGGCTAAGAAGTGGAAGAGAAAATTATAGAAGCCTATTAATACTTGCTATAAGTATATGTTTTCTCACATGATTCACAAAATTCTTTCATCTAATAGCATCAGCTAATCAACCATGCAGTTTAACCCTAGGTTCACACCTAAGCAGTTTCCACAGCATTTTACAGGAACGCAGTACAGTCCATTGATTTGCTATGGGAAATGTTCACATCTCCGCGTTTTCACCTGGTGTATTTTTTGGAAGGGGTCTGGGACTTTTTTGAATGCAAAAAGTTGTGTTTTTGGTTCTATAGACTTCAATGGAAACACTGCAGAAAAGCATGTAGTGCATTTTTGCTGCATTTTGCATTTTAAATCTGCCTAGCAACAAGAAAAAGAAAAAAATGCGTCAAAACGCGTAGAAAATGCAGAAACAGCTCGAACGCAACCTGCATAGGTGTGTACCTAGCCTAAGTAAACCAACAACCACGCCCATCCTACAAATGCCTGAAGTTTTTCTTCCTGTTGCGATTTATTTCTACATGTTTTCACACTGGCAGCTGGCGGGGCAGGTAAAATAGATGGCCAAACTGAGGTTCTACCATCTCCCAGAATTCTAACACTACAGACTGACAGGGCTGTACACATTTCAAGGCCATTGGGATTTTAATTCAGGCTTCAGCGTTTGACAGGCAGAACCAGTGGTGGATTTAGCTTTTGTGCTGCCCTAGGCTACATAAAAATTGTGCGCCCTCCATGAGAGAAAGCGTTCATACAGCCCTCACCTTAACAGCCGGAGATCGCCTGAGCTATGATCAGGAAAGCATGGGTGAGCTCAGCCACTTATCCGGCCATCTTTGGGAATAACAGTTGGACTCTACCACCCTCCAGCAGCTCTTTCGAATGTGGCAGAGCAGAGCACATACAGTGCCTCACCGGGCCTCCATCCTCAGATGTGTTCCTTCTTCCATGGGGGGCACACGACCCCCCTGAAAAATGCAGCCCAAGGCAAACGCCTTGTTTGCCTTGCTGTAAATACGCCCCTGACAATTATGTAATTGTGGAATTTACAGAGCTACTAAGGAATGTTACATGAGAATAGGAGAATATAGGAGAAACATGTTGTATGAGAGAATGTAGGAAAAAATGCTGTATAAAATACATCATATTGTAATAATAATATTATAATACACAGAAACATTTAGATGAGTACAGAGTTCAGCGGGAAAGCATTGTATATAGTAACAAGTAATACAATGTTACAGAGAATACAGAGGAGCAGTACTGTGTATAGAGTGAGGATGATAATATTAATAACAATAATAGCAATAATAATAAAAAAAAAATGAATACAATATTATATACAGAGGAATAGAGAGGAGTTGCACTGTTTAAAGAGTATTAATAATAATGTGATAGAATGTCAAACACAAGCAGAATGCAGAAAAGAGGAGGTAAAGGGACAGTTGAGTGACAGGATGTTATCCTACAGAGAACACTGATACTTGCTCCATTTTTGCTATTTTCCTGCACCCAGTTGTGGACATTGCACTTAGTTATTATATGTTGCGGCTTAGTTCCACCAGCTGCTATTACTTGACCGCACTTAACAAAGCCTTATCATCAGAGCTGATAGCAGGACAGCCATTCCATAGGCCGAACCATAGCTGTTTCAGCACCATCTTCAATTTATCCTTTTCCAATAGCCTTGAAGTCTAGAGAGGAGTCTCCCTGTGTCAACAATCACTTCTGCCAGCTTAACATTGCTAGAGATTTACTAGTGACTAGTGCTTTAAAGGGGCATTACACAAGTCAATTGCTGATTTCAGGGGTAGTGCTGTTCTTCCTTTCTTATTTATTTATTATAGGTACTTATATTGCGCCGTGAATTTACGCAGCGCTTTACATATATATTGTACATTCACATCAGTCCCTAACCCTCAAGGGGTGTACAATCTAAAGTCCCTAATTTACATTCATACACATACTAGGGACAATTTAGACAGGGTCCAATTAACCTACCAGCATGTCTTTGGAGTGTGGGAGGAAACTGGAGTACCCAGAGGAAACCCACACAGGCACAGGGAGAACATGCAAACTCCAGGCAGGTGGTGCCGTGTCTGGGATTCGAACCAACAACCAATGACCCTAGTACTGCCAGACTATAGTGTATTGTGTGTGATATTGATGAATTCACAGGATTTATTTTATTAATTTATTTGTATTATATGTTTCTAAAGGGTATTTATTTATTATAGATTGATTTATTGCAATTTTATATGCTGAGCGCTTCATCCCATTTTTGTTTACCTAATGAGCCCATGCCCTCTCCACCCATCCAGTGTACCTCTGTCACCTTACTCCTAGTGAGAGAAAGGAGATCCCGCCATGCAGCTAGCTTGGACCTCTTGCGTACACAAATTTAACTCCTTCTACTCTCCCATATCATGCAACTGGCCTGGGGGGGCTCTTTGTACCGTGGGCTTAGTCCCAGACACTTTTGGGAGAACCTATCATTAGGGAGGGAGCCAAGACACCAACCTCCTCACTACCAGAGGACCCTTCGCCATGCCAGGTACCACGCTTAAAAACAGCAAAACGACAATAAAAAAAACAGGCTGCTGTTCACCCTCCACCATTTCTTGGTTAGCCATGGCAACTGTTCTCCTCTTCCACACCTTCTGCCAAGTGAACCTGTCATAGTGAGCTAACTTTTCTTCCCCATATGTGCTTTACAGACCCTGTTCTTTCAATACACCAGAAACTACAATGCACCCTTTTACAGTAACTTCAGACCAAGCTTAGGAACAGTTTAACAAACTTTACTGGAACTTCTATGGAAGCACAAACACATGTGCAAGGCAGTTCAAACCCTAACTAACTATGTTGTGGCTGCCCAGGCATACCTGAAAAGGTGTAAGTCCATAAGTCCATATATGGTAGCATCCAATGCTGGTGAATTCCACCCGGGATTCTGGTATCCTGTGGAACTACATTTTGCAACAGCCCTTCTTCAGTATTCCCATGTGTCGGCTCTCCCTGAGCCTGGCCTTCCCCATTTTATATAAGGATCGGGAAAGAAGGCAGGACCCAAAAAGCCCAGGAACCCAGTATCCAAAGCATAACCCCCTTCCAACATGGACAGACTAACTTATTAGCACAAGCATCCCTCTTGTAGGCACCTGTCTACACATGGAACACCTATGTATCCCTGTGTGGGTAAGCATGGTCTCACTTGATTGATTGATTGATATGCCCTTTGTGAATGAGGCCTAATTGATTGTCCATAGCAGACATTCCTCATGCACAATTTTAGTTTACATCCTTCCACTGGATAGAGGAAATATAATCTCCTTCTGCTGCAGATTGAGAATTCATTTCACTTATTTCAGCTAGGCAGCTTATAAAGTGGCCTTCTTATGCCCTCAATAACGTCTTGCAAAATGCTGCATAGCTGGATGATGTTATTGATGTTTATTGTACATCATGGGACTTTGTTATATTATCGTAGCCCTCTAGTGGTCTGATTATGTCAGTATTTCTGTGCTCAAAGCGGTACATTTTTTTGCATGGAAATATGTTTTTTTATTGTAGGCCTGTAATTATTAGGAATAACTCACTGAAATCTGTCCGAACAAGAGTCTAGTAAACATCCTGGGTATGATAAAATTTGAAACACAAAATCATAAATTATAATTTAATAAATAAATAAAAAAAAATAATAATACATTTAGTTTAATAATATAATCAAACCAAAAACACTGAAATTTTAAATAGAGCTCCAAGTTCGCACATCACTGAGCAAAGTCGCAACATCGTTTTCAGTGTCTGATGATGAATTTCCCTACGAATAATTATCACTCATTTCTGCAAGTAGTTCTAATTTACTATTGCTGTTCTCTAGCTGGTCTAAAACCACTTTTGGCTTAAAGGAACGCTTTTTGGACGCCATGGACGTTTCTCAGTTTCAAAGCAGAAAGAACAGGAAAATGCAGGCAGGGCACAAGACAAAGCACTAGGGACAAATGTATGTGAAATGTGATTTTAGTGTATTGAGTGAATGTCACTTTTTGACATTTTTAAATTTCCCGCCAGTTCCGTCCCGTACGTCCTGACGTTGCAGGGAATGGAACCCGGAAGACAGATGTCGGCATTGGCCAGAGGAGATGGCAGAGGACGCTGCAGGCGGGACATCATGGGAGCGAAGGACAAGGTGAGTGCAGAAGGGATCCCGGAGCAACGCTGCAAGGTATTCCCAAGTGTAGCTCAGGGTTACCGCTTGTAGTGCTGAAACTTTACCCCGAGCTACACTCGGGAATACCTCCAGGGAGGTTTAAGGAGCTTCCAGACTACAATACGCCCCTGTTACCACACACAGATCCACAACCACTGGGTCAGAGTTTTGGGGAAGAGGATCTTGTCCTCATCAACATGAAGGCATGGTGTTTTGCTAGAGGGGTCTCCCCTGGCAAGATTTCCCCATGTTGAGGGTATGTGATTTGGTTCAGGAGAGGGGCTCCCTGCCCCCTCTTTCCATGCTCAGATCCGGGTCTGGTATGAATTTTAAAGGGAAACCTATGCCTTTTTGTGTGTGGAGTCTTCCTTGACATCCATATCAGACCATCATTAAGTCTAAGAGTCTGCTATGTATTTTTAGGTGGAACCCCATGTCTTTTTTGTGTGTCGCTCACCATTAACATCTTTACCAGATTCCCAACCACTTTGACTACTGACTTCAGTTTGTAAACAAAGCTGTTATTTATCAGCATTTCAAACTGCATTTTCCTTCTTTGTAAATGTCGGTTTTGCTGCAGTAGGTTATTTACATTGCAGATGGGCCACTTCACAGGCATGGCATGCTCCAGGCTCTTTGTAACATTTTCTTCTCAGAAAAACAATAAAAGTATTTGCTATTGTGACGATTTAATCTCATTCTTCAGATAAGGAGAGATGTTTAAAGCCTTGTAAACAAAAGACTTACTAGATTTACAAGCTTGCTGCTCTAGTACCAAGGAGCTTGATTGAGGAACTAGACCTGCATACCATTGAGGGGAGTGGGGAGAGCATTGTCAGCAGATATTCAGCATAGGCCTAGTCAAAGCTCAGTGAGACCTGGTAGGGTCTTTTGGTTCATTATGTATTAGAAACATTTATATCATTTTTATAAGATTTGTTAGAAGACATTTCTACAATATATTTTCCACAGGGGATTGTTTGCACTTTATCTATAACTTAATGTTACCAATAGTGGTGTTGTTTATAATCATATGGCTGAGTTGATTCCATTGTCAATTTTATTTTCATATTTTATTGTCAGTTTATAGTAACACATTGTCTAGAGGTGAGTTTACCTATTGAAGTATACTTACCCATGCTTTCTTTTTTTCATTACATGTTATAATTTTTATTTGTACATCAACCAAATCGTCCTCTCCACTCCACCCATGACATCCTGCTCTCTAGCTCCTTTGTCTCCTCCTCCCATGCTCATCTCCAGGACTTTTCCAGAGCCTCCACCATCCTCTGGAACTCTCTATCCCAATTTATCTGACCATCGCCTACTGTACCCACGTTTAGGCTATCTCTGAAAACCTATCTCTTCAGGGAAGCCTATCCTAACTTCAGCTAATAACCGAATCTTCTATTTCTTCTATCAATTCATCCCCCACAGTTATTACCTTTTGTACCGCCAGTTCTCCCTCTTAGATTGTAAGCTCCAAGGAGCAGGGCCCTGCTAACCCTCTTGTATTGAACTGTATTGTTGCTGTATTGTCTCCCTTTATATTGTAAAGCGCTGAGCAAACTGTTGGCACTACATAAATCCTGTATAATAATAATTTGTTTTATTTATTATTCATTGTGAATGGTATAGGGAACAGAGTACAGATCATTGTGGGCTTATATTCCAGCTGGTTCCCATACAACAGAAAACCATCCTTCCCACCTCTCTTTCCAAGCATTGCTATTTAATAGCATAGTCGGCCTCACATTTTGTCAGTTTGCATTTCTGTTCACAGCCTGGTTTTCTCCTTTTCCCACTACAGGCCATGGAGAGAGGAAGGGTGGCTCCATCACTGCTCCACAGGACTTAAAGTGGTTGTAAAGGCTGAAGGTTTTCACCTTCATGGATTTATGCATGAAGGTAAAAAACCTGCAGTGTGCATCTTCCCCCTCAGCTCCCTTCCTTCTACCCACCTGAGCATAATCCTGATCCATCAATGTAGAAGCTCTTCCAGGTTTCTGCCTCCTCATTGGCTGAAACACAGCAGCAGGAACCAATGACTCCCACTGCTGTCAATCACAGCCAGTGAGGAGGAAGACACACAAAGGCAGCTTGGGAGTGAGCATGCTCTGGTGCCCCCTAAGCAAGCAGCTTGCTCCGGGGGCATTCAGCAAGGAGAGAGGCCTGGAGTGTCAGAGGAGGATGCGAGGAGAAGAGGATCATGGCTGTTCTGTGCAAAACCTTGGCACAGAGAAGGTAAGTATATGTTAATTATTTTACAAAAAATCAGAACCTTTACAATCACTTTAAAGGCAATATCTGAATGTGAGTGGGTAATTATTTTATTAACCACCTCCCACCCGCCATATAAGGGAATGATGTCATATGACGTCCTCCCACTCTAACCATGCATGCCTGCCCCCAGGGGGCAAGCCACACTGTGATCGCTGGTGAACTGTGTCCCTTGGCAAAAAGCCATTGGCTGTAGTTCCTTACCACATGACAGGCTGTGTCCAATCACAGCCTGTCACAAATGTAAACACGGAGCGGTAACTCACTGTTACCAGTTTCCTCTTCTCACACACAGATCTTTTGTGAGGAAAGCAATCTTCTAACAGTGTATTACAGTTCTTTAAAGTGCATACACAAATAACAATGCCCATCAATGTCACTAGTGGCCATCAGTGTTCCTTTCATCCATCAGTGTACCTGTCGCTCATCAGTGCCAATCAGCAGTGCACCTGTCACCCATCAGTGTACCCATCACTTAGTATACCTGTCTTTTATCAGCAGTGCACTTGTTCCCCCTTCAGTACCCATCAGCTGTGCATCAGTCAGCCATCAGTGACCATCAGCAGTGCACCTGTCACCCATTAGTGCCCAGCAGTGCACCTGTCGCCCATCAGTGCAAATCAGCAGTGCACCTGTCACCCATCAGTGTACCCATCACTTAGTATACCTGTCTTTTATCAGCAGTGCACTTGTTCCCCCTTCAGTACCCATCAGCTGTGCATCAGTCAGCCATCACTGACCATCTGCAGTGCACCTGTCACCCATTAGTGCCCAGCAGTGCACCTGTTGCCCGCCCATCAGTGCCGTGCACCTGTTGCACATTGTTCATCAGTGCCACCATCAGCAGAGTACTGTCACACAGTCACCATCACCAGGGTACCCATCCTACAGCCACCCTCAGAAGTCTACCTGTCCCAGAGCCAGCCATGTAAAAAAAATTACACTACTGAGGAGGCGTTCACAATTCTAAATATGACAGAGGAGAGCAGCGGGGAGCTCTCAGTGTCTGATTTTGATTCAGTCTATGAACCAATCAAAAGTAGTGGATCAGCGACTGAATCAGAGGAGGAAAGAGTCCCTCCTAAAAGGATACTGCACTCTGAAAACCAGGCAGCCACCAGCAGCCCCATACACCCCAATGATCAATTGGCAAATGCCAATGGCACAAGATCAATAGATGAAAGACCCAGTACCAGCACTGGAATATTCCATTACCCCCAAAGAATCAGGGCCAAACATACAGTACCTCCAATATGCTCTTGCCAACTCATTATGGCTGCCCTCCAACTCAGGATCAGCAAACATTCCCCCTTTCACCACACAGCCAGGTGTGCAGGCCAACACTGAGAATTTTTCAGAAATTTTTTTTTTTATTTATTTTTGCCCAACACTTTACTTCAGTTTATTGTGGACCAGACAAGCCTTTATGCCACACAATTCATTACTAACAACCCCAGTTCATCCTATGCCCATCCATTTGAATGGAAACCTCTTACATTGGAGGAATTTAAGTTATTTGAGGGCCTCAGCCTTAACATGAGACTTACAAAAAAAAATGAAGGACATGCATACTGGTCCACACACCCAAATTATTCTGCTGTAGTGCCCAGGTCATGCTATGAGATGCGGTTCCTTCATTTCAGGGACAATACCAAGTGCCCTCCAAGAGATCATCCCAACTATGACAAATTATACAACATTCGCACCACTTCTTAATTTTTTTCCCCCAAAGATTTGCTGAACTTCTTGTCCCCAATAAAAACGTATGTGTAGACGAATCCCTTGTCTACTTCATTGGCTGGCTAGGAATTAAGCAATTTATTCCAACTAAAGGAGCCAGATATGGAGTAAAGCTCTACAAGCTTTGTGAAAGAGCCACAGGTTATTTGTATGCATTCGGCGTATATGAGGGCAAAGATTCCCAGATCCATCCCCCTGAGTGCCCAACCAACATTTGAACAAGTGGGAAAATTGTCTGGGACCTGGCTTATCCACTTTTCCAAAAGGACTCTCACATTTACCTGGACAATTTCTATACCAGTCGGCCCCTTTTCTGACACCTGTACCATGAGAAAACCTTGGCCTGCGGTACCTCTCAAAAAACAGGAAGGACTTCCCACAAACTCTAGTGAATACTGGGCTACAAAGGGGGAATCAGCAAGCCTAAGAAATGACAAAGTGCTGAAACTGAAGTGGAAGGATAAGGGAGATGTTTACATCCTGTCCACCATCCACTATGATTGTATGGAAATTACTACAAGACTTGGCCCCATTAAAAAGCCTGCAGCCTTCCAAAATTATAATCTGGACATGGGGGAGTGGATTTCAACGATCAGATGTTGCAGCCCTACTTAGCAACAAGAAAGTCCCATTTTTTTGGTATAAAAAGTTGCAATCGATTTTATTAATTTGGCTATTTATAATGCATGTCACCTACACCAAATACACACAAAGATCCACCACCTTCCTCAAATTTATAGAAGAAATTGTCACATCCCTTATCTCTCAGCAAGGATCCCCCCAGAAAGCATTTGCTCTGATTCTGTGAGCAGACTTCATGAGTGCCACTTCCCTGAGAGCATTCCACCTACAGAAGCAGGTCAAAGATTATTATTATTATTATTATTATACAGTATTTATAAAGCGCCAATAGTTTGCTCAGCGCTGTACATTACAAAGGGAGACAGAACATGTGACAGAACAATACCAATACAATGCAAAACATGAGGGGATCAAGGGCCCTGCTCTTTCGAGCTTACAATCTAGGAGGGAGGGGGTGGTGGCACAGGAGGAGATAGCTGTGGGGGATGGAGTGGTAGGAAGAGTGGAGGAGGTCGGCAAGTTAGCAGGGGGTGGGGTAGGCTTCACTGAAGAGATGGGTTTTCAGGGTGTGCCTAAAGGAGAGGAGAGTAGGTGATAATCTGATGGGTTGGGGCAGGGAGTTCCAGAGGATGGGTGACACCCTGGAGAAGTCCTGGAGGCGGGCATGGGAGGAGGAGACCAGGGAACTAGAGAGAAGGAGGTCTTGAGAGGAGCGGAGTGTGCGTGTTGGGCGGTACTTGGATATTAGGTCAGAGATGTAGTACGGGGCAGTATGGTGGACAGCTTTGTACGTCAGCGTTAGGATTTTGAATTTGATCCGTTGCGCAATCGGAAGCCAGTGGAGGGATTGGCAGAGGGGGGTGGCGGAGACAGAGCGGTTGGAAAGGTGAATGAGTCTGGCAGCCGTGTTCAGGATGGACTGGAGAGGGGATAGCCAGCGGCGAGGCAGGCCAGTGAGGAGGGAGTTGCAGTAGTCGAGTCGTGATATGATGAGGGAGTGGATGAGCTGTTTAGTGGTTTCTGGGGTAAGGAACGTGCGGATTTTGGCGATGTTGCGGAGGTGGAGTCTGCACGAGTTTGTTAAAGATTGGACTTGGAGCTGGAAGGATAGGTTGGAGTCCAGAATGACACCCAGTACTCTGGCCTGCAGGGCGGGTTTGATGGTAGCGTTGTTGGATGTGACGGAGAAATCAATGGGGGGTGGTGTCCGGGCTGGGGGGAAGACAAGAAACTCGGTTTTGGAGAGGTTCAATTTAAGGAAGTGGAGCGACATCCAGTCTGATATGTCGCTCAATAGGTGTGTGATTCGGGCTGAGACCAAGGGGGTGAGGTGGGGGGTTGAGAGATAGATTTGTGTGTCGTCGGCATAGAGGTGGTAGTTGAAGCCGTGAGAGTGTATGAGTTGGCCAAGGGAGGAGGTATAGATAGAGAAGAGAAGGGGCCTGAGGACAGAGCCTTGAGGGACCCCAACAGAGAGGGGGAGCGAGGGGGAGGTGGTAGCATTATAGGTAACGCTGAAGGAGCGTTGTGACAGGTAGGATGAGAGCCAGGAGAGAGCAGAATCTCTGAGGCCGAGGGAGTGTCGTTTTTTGAGGAGGAGGGGGTGGTCGACTGTGTCGAAGGCCGCAGAGAGGTCAAGGAGTAGGAGCACTGAATAGTGGCCATTAGCTTTGGCGGTTAGCAGGTCGTTGGAGAGTTTGAGTAAGGCAGTTTCGGTGGAGTGTAGGGGACGGAAGCCGGACTGTAGGGGATCGAGGAGGTTGTTGTCGTTGAGGTGAGAGCATAGGCGGGTGTAGACTAGGCGCTCGAGGAGTTTAGATGTAAATGGGAGCAGGGAGATGGGTCTGAGGTTGTTCGGGTCATTGGGGTCCAGGGAGGGCTTTTTAAGTATGGGGGTGATGTGTGCATGTTTCAGAGGGGAGGGGAAAGTGCCTGAGGAGAGGGAGAGATTGAAGATGTGGGTGAGGGAGCGTAGGATGGAGGAGGAGGAAGGTCGTAGGAGTTGTGAGGGGATAGGGTCGAGGGGGCAGGTGGTGAGGCGGGCATCAGAGAGGATCTTGGAGACTTCCTCGATGGTAGTAAGGTCAAAGGTGCGGAGTGTTGGGGGAGCTTCAGTATGAGGAATGTAGGGTGGGGTGGAAGAGGAGGTCAGAGCAGTGGTGGGGCCGTGGGAGAGGGGTGATGAGGGGGTAGCTGAGTGAGGGTGAAGGGGGTTGGAGAGAGTTTGAGCAGCGACGAAGTCCCTGCGGGTTATGTCGAGGGGGAGGGGGGATAAGGGGGTAGCTGTGTGAGAGGGGACGGGTTGAGAGGGCGTGTGAGTTGCGGCAATGTCCTTGCGAATTGTGTCAATTTTGTTTTTGAAGTGATTGGCAATCTCAAGGGCAGTGAGTGAGGTGCTGGGTGGAGGTGGGGGTGGAGAGAGTAGAGAGTTGAAGGCAGAGAAGAGTCGGCGAGGATTGGAGGAGAGGGCCTTGATGAGGGTCAAGAAGTAGGCCTGTTTGGCAGCATGGAGGGAGGAGGTGTAGGTGTGGAAGGCAGATTTGTAGCGGGTGAAGGCTTGTTTGGATTTGGTTTTGCGCCATAGTCGCTCCAGGGCACGACTTTGTCGTTTGAGGGTTTTGGTGTGATCAGTCTGCCAGGGCTGGAGCGGTCGGGGTCTGATGTTGCGTGTGGCTAAAGGCGCTAGTGAGTCAAGGGCTGTTGAGAGCGCATTGTTGTAGGCGGTCAAAGCCAAGTCGGGGCAGGACAGGAGGAGGATGCGGTCGTGGAGTTGATCAGCTGCAGAGTGGAGGGAGGCAGGGTTAAGGTTGCGGAGGTTACGGCTGGTAGTAGTGTGACATTTGGAGGGGTAGGCGTTGGAGGACGAGGAGATAGAGAAGGTGATCAGGTTGTGGTCAGAGAGAGGGAAGGGGGTGTTAGTGAGGTTGTGGGGAGCGCAGCGGTTGGAGAAGACCAGGTCCAGGATATTTCCGTCGGAGTGGGTGGTGGATTGTATGCACTGTGCAAGTGCAAAGGAGGAGGTTAGGTGGAGGAGACGGGCTGTGTCCGGGTTGTCGAGGTTGACAGGGATGTTGAAATCCCCAAGAATTATGGTGGGTAGCTCAGAGGAGAGGAAGAAGGGTAGCCAGGAGGAGAAGTCGTCCAGGAAGCGGGGTATGGATCCAGGAGGCCGGTATATCACAGCAATCTTCAGGGGGGTTGGGGAGAATAGTCGGAGGCAGTGGGCCTCGAAGGAGGAGAAGGATAGGGAGGGGGGGTTTGGGAGGACTCGGAAGGTGCTCTGCGGTGACAGGAGCAGACCAACCCCACCACCTTTACGACCGTTAGGCCTGGGTGAGTGAGTCCAGGTGAGACCTCCGTAGGAGAGTGCAGCAGGGGAGGTAGAGTCAGTGGGCTGGATCCAGGTTTCCGTGATCGCTAGGAGGTTGAGGGAGCGGGAAACAAAGAGGTCGTGGATGGCGGTAAGCTTGTTGCACACCGAACGGGCGTTCAGGAGTGCACATGAAAACGGGGGGGAGATTTTAGGGAGCAGGGGGACAGATATTAAGTTGTGGGGGTTGCAGTAGGATGTGGAGGTGGGAGGGTGTTGAGCGGGTGAGGGAGGTGGAGGGCCAGGATTCGGGGAGATGTCCCCCGCGGCTAGGAGGAGGAGAAGGATGAGAAAGGTGGCATGGGAGCGGGATGTGCAGGAGCGTGAGAAACTCCTAGTGGAGGTGTTGGGGTCAGTGGGAGAGCGGAGTAATAGGAGGAGGTGGTGGGTGCCATAGAGGGGTGAGGGAAGCAGTGAGGACACGATATAGAAATGTTTGGGAGGGGTGGAGGGATATAGTGAATGGATTTTGGGAACGGAGGAGAGGAAAATGAGAAGGAGGAGTGGAAGAGACATTTTGGGGAGGTGAAGAGAGCAGTAGTAGGGAGATGATAGCAGTGAGGGGGAGATGTACAGGTTGTGGGGTGGAGCAGAGGGGTAAAGAAATGAGATTTGGAACAGAGGATAGTAATATGAAAAGGAGAAGAGGGGTGTATTATATAAAGGTACACAGAGTGGGACTCAGGCATGTAAGAGAGGTTTCCCAGGGTGTTTGCTTGCAGTCTTCCAGCATGCAGTAGAGCTTCTTGCTGTTGTTGTGTCTTCCTGCTGCTTGAGTTCTCCTGCTTTAGTTCAACTGCTGCGTTTAACTGCTTCTAATATGCACTCGTTCGAAGCCGCACTCAATCTGAAGCAGCACCCCATCAGAGACTGTGCCCCCCATCAGAGATCTCCCCCATGAGCTGATCTAAATTTATAGGGAGATGCTCAAATGAGCATTCAACTCCACCCCAATTAGAATCTGATAAAGATCACATGAGGAGTGGGGGATGATTCTCTCAGGAAACAGGCACCAGTCGTAAAACGGGTGCAACTGAAGGTGAGAGCTTGTCAACATATACAAAAATATAAATACACCATAAAAGATGTCAGGTATGCAGCAGAGGAAGAGTTAGAAAAGACACAAGTTTTAATTTTTCCAAAAGTCCCTCCCAATCAGGCCTGTGCATCGGAGACCGCTTCCGACGTTTTCATGTCACTAAAATATTAGCCAATATTTCAAACAGCCTGCCATTTTCCTGTTTCAATATCTCTCCTGATCATTTGTCTGCTGCCTCAACCAAATATTCCACTGCTGTCTACCTTAACTGACCCCGGCCTGTTTATCAACTATGCCTCTGCCTGCCGTTTGCATTGTTTATCCACCACGTTTCTGTCTTTCACCTGATCTGACCCTGGCCTGTTAATCGACCATGTTATTTGCCTGCCGCTTGGATTGATCATTTTCCCTGCTGCTGTAGTTGTGGGATTCAAGATAACACAGGGGTCTCACATATGTGAGGGGCTGCAGAGTAGAGTTCTGAGTAGAGAAAACCAGTTTTTGATTTTCTCTGGGTATTGAAATTCCCGGAACAAGGCTGTTTGTCCAGAGGCTTCGAAGAGATTAGGTGGGACGAAGCTTCTACTCCTGTGCTCTGGTCCTACCTGACCGAGGCCCTAAGCCCGATGTTCCTGCCTGCTGCCTGGACCAATGCTTTGACTGTGCTGACCATATCTCTGCTTAATGCCTGTACTGGCCCAGGAACTTTTATGGGCCATGCTCCTGCTTGCTGCCTTGACAAAAACTATGGCTGTGCTGACCATATCTCTGCCTACTACATGTAATGACCCAGGGCATTTTATGTACCATATTCCTGCCTGCTGCCTCAACAAATAACTTGGCTGTGCTGATATATCTCTGCCTGCTGCCTGTAATAACCCAGGACATTTTATTGGCCATGCTTGGCCTTAACCATACTTTGGCTGTGCTGACCATATCTCTGCCTGCTGCCTGTACTGACCCAGGACTTTTCATGGACCTTGTTTCTGCCTGCTACCTGGATGTTAGTCTGCTGCCTGTACTGACCTGAACCAATACTCTCCTCAAACCACAGGTAATCTTTTGTTAACATTTGTTTCTGCACAATGTTGATGTTTGTGTTACACTTGTTGCAATATTAGGCACATAATCTGTACAGACATTGAAAAGGTCTTACACAAGTGGTATTCCCATAATCAGGAGGAGTAGCAGAATGTATTTTGGGGTGTAATTCTTGGTATGTCCATGCTGTTTGTTAGAAATATCTTACAGATTGACAACTTTATGTTAAAAAAAATACATTTTCATGTTCTTTCCACATTTTCTGAAAAGTTGTGGAAAAAAAAAATGCTCAAAAGACTCATTATGCCTTTTAGAAAATTTGTTGTGGTGTTTTCTTTCCAAAATGGGGTAATTTTGTGGGTGTTTCCACTATCTTGCTGTTCCGGGGCCTTCAAAAACGTGATAGGTTGTCAGGAAATTAGATGTATAATTTTTGCCCCTAGAATTCCTAAAGGGGCTACTTGGATGTTGGGCCTCTCTATGTGGCCAGGCTGTGGAAAAGTCTCACAGATGTGGTATCGCCATAATAAGGAGAGGTAGCAAAATGTATTTTGGGGTGTAATTTTTGGTATGTGCATGCTATGTGTGAGAAATGTCCTATAAATGGAAAACTTTGTGTTAAAAAAAAATTATGTTTTCATTTTCTTTCCACATTTTCCAAAAACTTGTAGAAAAAAAATGACATGTTCAAAAGACTCATTATGCCTCACATAAAATATGTTGGAGTGTTTTCTTTCCAAAATGGGGTAATTTTGTGGGTGTTTCCACTATCTTGCTGTTCCGGGGCCTTCAAAAACGTGATAGGTTGTCAGGAAATTAGATGTATAATTTTTTCCCCTAGAATTCCTAAAGGGGCTACTTGGATGTTGGGCCTCTCTATGTGGCCAGGCTGTGGAAAAGTCTCACAGATGTGGTATCGCCATAATAAGGAGAGGTAGCAAAATGTATTTTGGGGTGTAATTTTTGGTATGTGCATGCTATGTGTGAGAAATGTCCTATAAATGGAAAACTTTGTGTTAAAAAAAAATTATGTTTTCATTTTCTTTCCACATTTTTCAAAAACTTGTAGAAAAAAAATGACATGTTCAAAAGACTCATTATGCCTCACATAAAATATGTTGGAGTGTTTTCTTTCCAAAATGGGGTAATTTTGTGGGTGTTTCCACTGTCCTGCTGCTCCAGGGCCTTCAAAAACATGATAGATTGTCAAGAAATTAGATGTGTAATTTTTGCCCCTAGAAGGCCTAAAGGTGCTACTTGGATGTTGGGGCTCTATGTGGCCAGACTGTGGACAAATTCTCACACATGTGCTATCCCCATACTCAGGAGTAGCAGAATGTAGTTTGGGGTGTAGTTTTTGGTACGTACGTGCTATGTGTTGGAAATATCTTAGAAATGGAGAACATTGTGTAAAATAAATATGTTTTCATTTTCTTTCCACATTTTCCGAAAACTTGTGGGAAAAAATGACATGTTCAAAAGACTCATTATGTCTCACAGAATATACGTTGGGGTGTTCGCTTCTCAAAATGGGGTCATTTTGTGGGTAATTCCATTGTTTTTGTGCTCCAAAGCCTTCAAAACTGTAATAGGTAGTCAGGAAATTAAATGTGTAATTTATACCCCTAGGACACCTGACGGTGCTCCTTGCATGTTGGGCCTCTCTAAGTGGCTAGTGTCAGGGATCGCGGCTCCGTAATCCAGGATTGCGGCGCCGTCCCCCGCGCATGCGCATTGGAGGCAGATCACGCCGGGACACAGGCACTAGGTCCCGGCGAGCCGCGGCTGACAGGACGCCGCGCATGCGCAGTAGGAGCCGCGGGCGCGCCTCAGGCGTCCAATGACAGCCGGGGGCGCGTCCTAGCCGGCCAATGACAGTGCAGGGCGCACTATTTAAAGATGCCCTGCACTGTCACAGATTGCCGCAAGGTCTTTCTGTGATTCTGAGTTCCTGCACCCGTCTAGTGACCCTGATTGACCCTGACTAAGCTGCCTGCCCCTGTGATTGACCCGGATTGCCCTGACTACGCTGCCTGCTCCTGTGATTGACCCGGATTGTCCTGACTATTCTGCCTGCTCCTGTGTTTGACCCGGATTGCCCTGACCATTCTACGGACTGACTTACCCTGCTGATCCTGCGTGCGACCCAACTACTCTGTGCCCACCGATTCTGTACCTCGCTTACCCTCACGGGCCCACGATCCGTTACTACCCTGCTGGGGCCGCCATTCCCTTCACACCTGTCCCCGGAGGTCTCCTCAGCCACTGGTGGGCCTGCTCGGAGGTCGTGACCTGGCCCGGGACTGTTTCAAGTCCATCCCCACCATCAGGGGCCCTGGTGAAAGCACAGCCCGGGCTTAGACCCCACACTCTGAGTAGGTCTGTCAGTTGGCAGCCTGAGGCACCACCTGGCGGATCATAACAGCTAGGCTGTGAAAAAGTCTCACACATGTGGTATCCCCGTACTCAAGAGGAGTAGCAGAATGTGTTTTTGGGGTGTAGATGCAAGTATGCATATGTTGTGTGGTAGAAATAACCTGTTAATATGACAATTTTGTGGAACCAAAAAAAAAATCTTAATTTTCAAAAAATGGGTCATTTGGGGGGTATTTGTACTGTCGTGGCTTGTTAGTGTCTCAAGAAATGAGATAGGATATCGGTAATCAGGTGTTATCAATTTTCACTGATTGATACCATAGCTTGTAGACTCTATAACTTTCACACAGACCAAAAAATATAGACAGAATTACGTTTTTTTTTACCAAAGAAATGTAGCAGTGTACATTTTGGCCAAAATGTATGAAGAAAATTACTTATTTGCAAAATTTGCAAAATAGAAAAGAAGAAAAATGTGGGTTTTTTTAAGTTTTTTTTTTATTTATAGCCTCTCAAAAAAAAAAAAAAAACAGTGCTGATTAAATACCACCAAAATAAAGCTCTATTTATGTGAAAAAAAGGACAAAAATTTAATATGCATACAGTGTTGCATGACTGAGAATTGTCAAAGTATGGCAGTGCTGAAAGCTGAAAATTGGTCTGGGCAGGAAGGGGGTATAAGTTCCAGTAGGCAAGTGGTTAAAGGTGTGGAGTCAAGTTGTGGAGTATATGAAGGAATTATATTGTACAGCCAGTGTGTGATGTTATTGCATATCCTTTATATCTAGATGCTCAGGCTTTAGGAGGACTTCAGTCATTGTATATTTTGCACTCTATCTTTCATTATTTGTTGGCTTATACAATGGACTCTCTGATATAATAGAGCAGTAGGATCCTTTCTACTGTAATGATATATACTTTGTCATTTTGTGGCTCCTGCATACAGTATATTTATTTTTGTTTTATTGTAGTGTTGATACCTCTGCTATTCTGGCTTCAAATCCACCCCTTTCCAGATAAGTCATTGAAGGGGACTGGATTGTATGTGTAGCTCTACCCCCTTAGACGGGTTTATAAGCCTTGGAGGATGTTCTTGAGCCCAGTTTGCTGCTTATAATCTGTGCAGCAATTCTTTCTGGTGTGTGCATTTGGATTGGTGGTGGGACACACTGAGGATTTTTGTTGGAGAGTCTGGAAAAGACAGATACATCACTGAGGAGTGTTATTATAATATGAACTGTTCTCACTAGAGATTTTCACATTTATGGACTATTGAAATATTTATACATATTGATTTAATTAGTTTGTACATTGGCACTTGTCATAATTTTAATTTTCGAGCACTGCACTATACTGCATACGATGATTGCTTGTTCATCTGCTGATACTCTTAGATGACTTTTGTTTTAATTTCTGGTCTTTGAGTGTCAGGAGTCAGGACTTAGCATATTATAGAACAGTTATGAAAGTTATTTAGGACATTTATAGAGGTTTAAAAATTAGACCAAAAAGAGGAATAACACAGGGGGAAGAGGGACAGATGGATTTGGTTACAGGAAACACTGTCCCTCCAACAGAATCAACTTCTTGGTGTATGGAGTCACCTCCTGGCCTCATTTCTCTTGGGTATCCCAATGGTGAGATCTGCTACCACAAGGCTGACTCTGTTCCTTCCCACCATGCAGTTTAGGGTGTCTTCACTTACTCCTATAGATTGTTTGTAATATAATGGAAATTATCAATATAGCATTGTTGGTGGGAAACCCACATAATGAACGTGGCAGGTGTGCAGAGCCAGGATCTCACTATAACAGACCCTGAGTGATAGGAGAGACTGTCAAGTAATTAAATTATTGAACACCTCCAGTCCCCGAGAGATACAGTATATGTTTTGGGTGGACTGACAGTATAAAATTCATGGATGGACAGAGAAAAGTGGGCAGTCATGTTGAGGATCCCATCAAAGGCGGTAAGGGCATGACTGACATCACAACTTAACTGAGGGAGTTCTTTGCTTGCAACTGCATCTGTAGTACTTTGACTGATAGATCAGTGGACTCTGGCAGCAACTTCATGTCCTATTTTTTTTAACTTCTGTCTTTTTGGAGGTTCCTTGGATGGGAGAAATGGTACAACTCCATCCCCTACAACTAGGAAACTTCTTGATTTTCTTTGGACACTTTTATGTTTATTCAAAGAGCAGAGGCTACATGGAGTCAAGCCCAACTTGTGGAAGCCAAAGACCCAAGATGATCAGACAAGGACTGGTGGAGTCTGTTCCTGGCCTATCTATAGCCACTTGAAAGGTAGTCTTATGGAATGTTTCTTTAACCACTTACCTACTGGGCACTTTTTTCTTAGTTTCTGTTATAAAATTTTGTAAATAAGCAATTTTTCTCCTTCACTGATGTGCGCTAATGAGGCTGCAGTGATGGGCATTGATAGGCTGCACTTATGGGCACTTATAGGTGGCACTGATGAGGGGGCACTGATGGGCATTGACAGGCATTACTGATGGGCACTGGTAGGCTGCACTGATAGGCGACACTCATTGGCACTGATTGGAACTGTTAGGCGGCAAGATTGGAACTTTTAGGCAGGACTGACTGGCAATGATAGGTAGCACTGACTGGCAACACTGATTGGCAACACTGACTGGCACTGATAGGCAGCAATGAAAGGCAGCTCTGATGGGCACTGATATGTGGCATTGATGGGCACTAATAGACACTGATATGTGCCATTGATGTGCACTGATGGGCACTGGTATGCGGCATTGATGGGCACTGACAGGTGGCATCAGTGCCCTGATGACCAGTGTAGATGTCCCCCCTGATGATCAGTGTAGGTGTCCCCTCTGAGGAATGCCGATTACCGGTTCTCCTCTCCTCACAAGCTGTCAGCGGCAGGAGAGTACTGCCGATAACCGGCATTTCCTATTTACATGTGATCAGCTGTGATTGGACACAGTTGATCACATGACAGAGCCGACTTCGACTCTTTACAGTCATCGGTGATCCACTACACAGTGGACAGAATGGACCACCGATTGCAGCGCCATGTGGCCCCCAGTGCGTGCATGTGCAGTCAGAGTGGGAGGACGTCATATGACGTCCTCCAAGAACAAGGGAACCGCTGCCTGCCCATCATTACCTTATATGGCGGATGGGAGGCGGTTAAAGAGACTCACCAACAAGCACAAAGATCGGGCATTGATGGTGACCAAAGGGAGATTGCCACTAAAGACATTTATGCATGCCACAAACCTGTGCAGATACATGCACTGTCCCTTTTGTATCATCCATGAACAAAATGCTTTATGTTTCCTGGGAGTGACTCATTATGCAGGACCTGTTAGGGGCCGTGGAACCATAACTCAAAGACTTGGTACCACAAACAGCACAAGAGGACTTTGATGGTGCCTGGCGGGTGATGTGTTGCTTTAAGGACACTTTGTGGTGTACCTGAAAGCGCTTCATCCACTAGAGGGAAAGGATGTCCATTAAGGACTGTCACAGATTCCTCCACAGTCTGTTCTAAGGAGGAGGGAAATTTTGCCTTCCATAACATGCCCTTATATGTATGTGTCCTTCAATAAAGCTTTGAGCCTATGAACTCTTTTCCCCTTCCTTATCTCTCCTTCCTATCCTCCTTTACACCCATTGTTTGTTGAATTTAAAATGGTTTTTTTTAGTTTTTTTCCACATAATACACACATTAACACTTGTTAGGCACACGCTTATCCCCTTGAGTACCCTGAGATGTTAACTCCTTCCCAGCCAGTGTCATTAGTACAGTGACAGTGCATAGTATTATCACTGATCACGCCAGCTAGTCAGTTCCCACCCAGTGACAGTGTCAGATTGCCCACAGCACTATCACAGTCCCACTATAAGTTGCTGATCACTGCCATTACTAGTATTAAAAAAAAACATTAAAAAATGAAAATTCTAGCATTCCATAGTTTGTAGACAATATAATTTTCACACAAACCAATCAATATACATCTATTGGGATTTATTTTTTTTACCAAAGGCATGTAGCAGAATACATTTTGCTCTAAATGTATGAAGAAATGAGATCCCACCCCCCCAAAGCCCCCAACCATTGGACCAAGATTCACCCATCTGCCAAATGAGCACACTGAAAGTTCTGATGAATTCTGTGTCGGCCATGAATACAAACCCTATTCCTGCTCAGCATTGCAGTGTCTCTGCAGCCCAGGTGCTCCTTGGGATAACACTGCACTAGCAGTGGAGCTCCTCAGTAAGATGCATGTCCTTCCCAGTGTTTGGCATGTCTCTGCTTCCAGTTTTGCCCAATGAAACTGCTCTGTTGGTTTGCATGTCCCGCTGCTGGGATGAGTGGTGGCTGCCAATGGTACTTATGAGTGGCAATTGGGGGCATTTAGAGGTCCAGAGGATCCTGGAGTGTAGGTAATTGTTATTGGTAAAGTTCTGAATGGTTGTATGTTATTAGATAAGGAGAGTCAGGGACATGATAATAGAGCTACAGTGTGTGACATCATCGAGCATCAGGATGCAGTGACCATCTTGTTGGTTGGACACAACACTTAGAGACTGGTGACATACCAGTTTTATTATCTTTTTATGTAAGTGAATTACTTTGAATAAAAATTGTTACCTGTTTTACTACACTATGAGATGGTTTTTCTCTCCTCTGATTGACTTTTTTTTAGAGTAACCCTGCCCATCTGGTTGGATCGATCTGTAAACCAAAAAAGTGTGATTTTGGGGAGATGTTGGTGGAGAGTCTATCCTTGATGTCCCCTACAGCTTTATACAGCACTGTTTGACCGTACCTTTTCAGGGTGGTCAATATTCTTTAGTAAGAGGCATTGCAATTGGTTTGATGAAAGGTCTTCTTCCTTTATATATCATTCCTTGAGCACCATCATCTACTAACCAGCTCATCAAGACTTTTTTTGGGTGGACTATTTACACTCTTTCAGCTGACTTGCACCATTTGTTCATCTGAGAGATTTTTTAAATTTGTTTGTTATCCATATTGAAATGTTTTAAGGAGGTATCTGCTACTATTAGTGCTGCACTGTCTTTTATATGTTATATTGTAGCCTGAAATCTTGTGCTAGCTACTTTTTTAGAGTTTTGAAGAAGTTTTAGCCGGAGCTCAATTATTATAGGTGTTACAGTATGATAATAAAGGGCGGAGGATCTTAGGTAGAGCTATGGAAAAGAAGGAAGCAGTCTTTCCTGTTTGAAAGTGAAAGCAGTATAGTTACATTTTAATACCTGTGCCGCACCTAAACTTCTATATGTTTTCTGTGTTCTAAGCTGCCTGAATGTCCTACAACAAATCAGTCCCACCTGGAAGGTAAGATTAAATGTTATTCTATATAATAAAGAGACCTATACATGAGGTTAGGGGGCTAATCTAGAGGTGTGATAAGAGTAAACTGTATAGTATGGCATTCTTTAGTTACTCTGGTTACATTTGGGTCTGGGACTGCTAAACTTTGATCCAATTTCTTGATGGTGTGCTACCCCAGTGCCTCCTCTAAGCAAAGCTAATATTATTGTGATATTTATTGCTTGGTAACTTAGGTACTTATAACATATAAAGTGTCCAGTATAAGACCAGAGAAGTGGAAAAAGCTGACTCCTCTCATTCTCTAAGTCCAACTGAATTGTTTGTGAAAATTAGTACATTTCAGGTTTACCAATGAAAAAAAAAAAACATGTTTGTGATGTCTTACTACCATTTTTCTTTAGAAATCAGAGTTTTCCAATCAGCATGGAGCATGAGCTTTGCTAAATGCAGAGCTATAGGTCTGACACATCCATCACATTTATGGACTGTCAACCATTATATTTAACATTTTTGGGGGGGTTTAATTGGCTTAATTGGAAGAATTTAAAAAGACAATACAAACACATTGTTCTTCTTGTGGTGTATTTTGTTATTTTCATTGTTTTAATATGTAATGATACAGAATGGAAAGGAAAAAAGAAAACAAATTGTGTACTCTCAATAGAATACACTAAAAAGTAAAGAGGGGGTTGCATTTATTTATTTTAATCCCATCATACATGATCATGATGATTGTGTTTAAAGGAAAAAAACATAAAAACAAACTCTAAAAAAAAAAATCAATGCAAAATATCAAATTGAAACATTTCTGTGACCTTTATAATATGCTTCTTCATTTTTTTGGTATATTGTGTTATTTTAGGTATTTTACATTATCGATAAAAACAGAGTAAAAATAGCATACTGTAACACAAGGCATATACTTCTGTTTCAGTCTCAGATATGTTCAGTTTGCAATTTGGACTATGCCTAAAAACAAGGGAACATATAAATTAATGTGCTAGTGGTAAACCCCTAAAAGTAAATGAGAAAAATGTGTGCTTTGTCTTGGAATTTTGTTTCGCATATTTTGGTGTACTTTTTGTTATTTGAAGTATTTTTACAAAAAAAAAAAACTAAGCAAATACTGAGACATTTACATTTTTAACATGGAGTGACAAGCCTCAAGGTTTGCATCGGCAGCAGGGGGTTTTACAGATAATGTGGGTAAACTTCACAAGCCAACTTGTATAAACCAAAAGGTGTGAATAGTGCTATGCAAAATGAATAATAAACAATGTAAGATGCAAAAACAAATATTATCATTTGCTATCACTGTGCACCCTCACATATGCATAAAATCCACGCAATACATCCTCTCAGAAGACATATGTGCGTTCTTCAAAATAGTCCCAAAAAAACTTATAGTGTTTATTTCACTGTGCACATACTTAAACCTTTCATTTTGCTCCACCATGCAGAAAAACAATCCATGTGTGGTGCATAGTGCCCCCTTTTAAATAAACAGTCACCAGATAGTTTTGACCCTCTTCTGTAAATGGGTCAAAATGCGCTTTATTTATGTATATCAGCCACAAAGCGCCACCACTTTATCAGGTCTCCAACATTCGAGCCTTCTCTTGTATTATCAACTCAGATGTGTGGGTAAAGAAAGCTGTAAGAGAAATATCATTGTGAACCAAATTATTTTATTCATGCAAAAGTTCCCCCATACATAAATACCTTCAAAAGTGTGCACTCACATTCAACAGTGCCCTGAGTTGTGCACCTCGAACCAGTGTACGCTCCAAAGGCATCATTGGAACTGGTGCAAAAGAGCATCTTCAGGAAGCCAAAGGATGCCATGTTTCCAAATCCTGTTATACCCAGGCCAGGTTAACCCCTTGGTATCCTGTTAAACCACTGGAAATACTTCCACAATTTTCATAAAAAAATATATAAAATAAATGTAAAACATCATGCCTGCCTATATTATGGATAAAATAAATATCAGTGTGCATAACTATAAGCCAAATGCAGTATTAATTTAATCTATGTCCAACTCTTAACCTAGCGACCCATAGTGGGGAAAAAGAAAATGTACATCAAATATAAAAATATGTTAGATTTATTATACTCAAAAAACTACATGATCATATCTATAAGCTTCTTAATTGTTATTTAAAAAGTATTGTATATGGCTTTAATATAAAACAATTTCCCATTTACTATAAAAATTAAGGGGGTCATTTTTATCCTAAACACCATATATAGGGCAAGTACCGGTATTTCCCAGCATATATGATGACTTTTTATACTTAAAAACATACCCCAACAATTGGGGGTCATCTTATACGTGGGGTATAGAATGTCAGCCCGCTGGATGTGCGGTAATACTGTATGGTAGCTTCGGCTACATACAGTATACCACGCTGAGCCAATCACGGCAAGCGATGTATTCTATTAAAATACAGAGTTGTGACATCATCAGCCCACCTCTCTGATGCAGCCAATCCAAGCAGGCTCTGTATTCATTGATAGAATACATCACTTGCCGTGATTGGCTCATATGACATCCTCCCATTAACCGCGTGTGCGAGGCTCAGGGAGCGCGCGGCGATCGGCGGTGCGCTGTGTCCCTCGGACACAGCAGATCACCGATCACGGAAAGAGCCGAAGATGCCTGCTCGGTCATGTGATCAGCTGTTTCCAATCACAGCTGAACACATGTAAACAGGGAAATGCTGGTTATCGGCATTTCTCTCCTCTCGAGCTGTCACGCTGACAGAGGAGAGGAGAGCCGTTAATTGGCTTTCCGCAGAGGGGACATGTACACTGAACATCAGGTCACTGATGATCAGTGTGCCCTGATGATCAGTGTAGCCCCTGCAGTGCCACCTGTTAGTGTCCATCAGTGCCACATCAATGCCACTTATCAGTGCCCATTTGAGCTGCCTTTCAGTGTCACCCATCAGTGCCAGTCAGTGCCACCTATCAATGCCAATCAGTGCCACCTATCAGTGCTGCAAATCAGTGCCACCCATTAGTGCCAGTCAGTGCCGCCTATCAGTGCCATGTATCAGTGCTGCCTTTCAGTGCCCATCAGTGATGCCTGTCAATGCCCATCAGTGCCGCCTATCAGTGCGCAACAGTGCCACCTATCAGTGCCTGTCAGTGCCACCTATCAGTGTCCACCAGTGCAGCCCATCAGTGCTCATCACTGCAGCCTCATTAGCGCACATCAGTGAAGGAGAAAAATCACTTATTTACAAAATTTTAGAACAAAAACTAAGAAAAAAACGTTTTTTTTCAAAATTTTCAGTGGTTTTTTTAAGAAAAAATAAAAAAAACGGGGTGATTAAATAAGACCAAAATAAAGCTCTGTCACAAAAAAATTATAAAAATGTCATATGGGTACAGTGTTGCATGACCACGCAATTGTCATTCAAAGTGTGACAGCTCTGAAAGCTGAAAATTGGCCTGGGCAGGAAGTGGGTATAAGTGCCCTGTAGGCTTGTAATTAAATGGTTTTGCCTCAGAAGGCGGGTAGTCTTATACGACGAGTATAGCCCAAAACCTATGTTTTAACTGGAAAATTAGGGGGTCGTCTTATACACCCAGTCGCCTTATATGCTGGCAAATACGGTATATTAAAACCATTAAATGAATTCCTCAAGGGTTATTGTACTTAATAATTTGCTATAAAGCAAGTCAGGTTTGTGATATGGGGGATGTTTAGCTCAGTGGTAGATGAAATTTTCGTACAGTGAGTCCATGTCACAAAGACATTATAGTTAAGGGCCTGGTAGCCCACTCTTAATAAAGTGTAGAAAACAAAAGCCCTTTCAGGATTCCCACTCAGGGGTTCAACTTAATTCAGCAAATATAAAAAGAAAAATACTGAGCCACCTGGTTCTCTGGTCAGCAGTTCCTCTGCTTGTTTTGGTCTTCCAGACCACTAGCTATTCAGGCTCTCTCTCATGTAGGTGAGAGCACCTTGCTGTTCAGGCCCACGTGGCCTCTTGACAGGGTTTTCCCAGTATTTCCAGCTTGCACCCCAGAGATTTCTGGATTCTCTCCTCCCCCCTGGACTCACTGGCCTCCACAGCTTCCTCAGTCTCCCAGACTCTCAAAGCTTGACAGACTTTCCCAATCCTTGGGCCCAGAATCCCCCTCACATGGGTTGTAGTCTCCACCAGAGACTCACAGCTGTCCTGACAGGGCTCTGTCTTCAAACAGCTCCAACTTCCACCGCCTACTGTTCTAACTTTTAAGGGCTGTATGCACCTGGGTGCAAACCCTGCTGGTTGTCCACAACACTTGGACATTGGGTTGGAGATTCCATCCCAAGACTCTTAGGAATATCCAAACTACAAAGCCCCATCCGTAAATATCAAGATCTGGAGAAAGCTGCAAAAGTAGTTTTTTCCACTATGCACTGTAGCCCTGCAGTCAGCAGACATGCAAATTCTGTGTCTTTTCCCTGTCCATTTACAAGGTGACAGAGCCTCGTACGGTCACAAGGTCCAATTCTATATTTAGGCCTTTTGAGCTAAGAGTGTATAATACATGTATTCACTGTGATTCATTGTGGGAGACACCCCTTTTTAAATTAGATTCCGCAAATGTTTACGTGTTCTATCCATCCCATAAAAAGTAATACATTTCTTCAGGTTCACTTCAGGTTAGTACACAACAGAAACCCCAAACGTTCTACTTTTTATGGGAATGATAGAAGCACATGGATTTCTCATGCAACATTCAGCAACCTTACTACAAGTATTACCCAATTTAAATGAGAAAGTCGACAGAGATGAACCAACAGCTTTGTACTGAGTGTTTCAAGCAGATCAAGGGCCCTGGGATCAGGGGGAAGGGCACGGGGACTAGAGGAAAGGGCCCTGGGATCAGCAAGTCAGGGAAGGGCCCTTCATGGTTTCTTGCACCAGGGTTCAAGTTACACCTCTGACATAGTGTATAAAGATTTTGCTAAGACATTTGATACAGTACCTCTCAAATGCTTAATTAAAATCTTCTGGCACTGATAATATTCGATGTACCTGGATAATAAACTGGTTACAAGAGTGCATCCAGAGGGTGGTGACTAATGGCATATTTTCAGAATGATTTGGAGTTGTCAGTGGGGTGGCCCAGGGCTCTGTCCCAGGACCAACTCTCTTTAACTTGTTCATAAACGACATAGAGGTTGAAATAAATAGTTCAATCTCAGTGCTTGCTGATGATACAAAGCTAAGCAGAGCAATAACTTCACAAGACAGCAATTTGAAGGTGAAGGTTCACACACACTTGTAAAACAACTCCTTCAGTTCAAAATAGAAAGGCTAAACATTTATTATACACATATAAAACAACATTAAAATACATTTTGTTCCATTTTCCAATGAATGGCTGTGCGTGGTGGGGGTGTCAGTACAAGTATAATCATTGGAGGAGAGCAAGCTAAGTTCCCAACACGGCCAGAAAAATAACAACGCTGTGCTCTCATGCCTAGTGTGGTAAGTTTTTTTTGGAAAGCAGAGGGACTGGCAGGAACAACCGGGTTCACACAAAGGAAGCATACATGTACATGGTACAGCAGGCACATATCGGGAATATGCAATGTTGGGGTAACATATCCTTTAAAATAGAGGAGTGGCCAGCTATCTGGCAGATGAGGTTTAATATGGAAAATGTAAATAATTTATTAGTAAGTAATGCACTTTGGAGCTAAAAATATGCATGCACGTTACTCACTAGGGGAGAACCTTTGGGGGAATCAAGGGAGGAAAATGATAGGGGGGGGGTATTTGTAGATAACAGACTCAGCAATTGCAAGCAAGGCTAACAGACGTTTAGCATGCATTAAATTAGTATTTGCTCAAGAGATAAAACTGTAATTCTACCATTTTACACAACCACCTTTCGGCCACATCTAAAGTATGTGGTCCAGATCTGGTCACCAGTCCTCAGGAAGGATGTGTTGGAACTGGAGAGAGTCCAAAAAAGGACAACAAAACTACTAAAGGGGTTAAAGGACCTTAGATATGAGGAACGACTACAAGCATTAAACGTGTGCTTCCTGGAGAAGAGGCACGTAAGAGGGGATATGATCGTAATGGAATAAAACTCATCAATTCAAACTCATCCAAACTCAATCTCAGCCACTGCACACCATACAGCCAAGCAGGTAATAGCAGCTTCCAGTCCACCCCCTCACATGTTTTGCTTTGCCTACAGGACTTGGTGATGTAGTGGGGCAAAACCTGCTGGGGGCATGGACTAGGTGGGGTTAGGCTGAGGCTGCTATTACCTATTACACGCTGGGCTTGCATGATGTGCAGTGACTGAGATTTCTCTCAGATCGTATGGAGTCAAAGTGGACTCCTAGCCTGATCTGCACCCTCAGTGGAATATACAGAATGGGGGACATACACTATATTTCCAAAAGTACTGGGAGGCCTCTCCAAATCATTGGATTCAGGTGTTCCAATCATCTCAATGGCCACAGGTGTATAGAATCAAGCACCTAGGCATGCAGACTGCTTTTACAAACATTTGTGAAAGCTCTCAGGAGCTCAGTGAATTCAAGCATGGTACTGTGATAGGTTGCCACCTGTGCAATAAGTCCATCCATGAAATTTCCTTGCTACTAAATATTCCACAGTCAACTGTTAGTGGTATTATAACAAAGTGTAAGCAACTTGGCACATCAGCAATTTAGCCACGAAGTGGTAGGCCATGTAAAATGATAGAGCGGGGTCAGCGCATGCTTAAGTGCACAGTGCGCAGAAGTTGCCAACTGTCTGCAGAGTCAATAGCTAAAGACCTCCAAACTTCATGTGGCCTTCAGATTAGCACAACAACAGTGCGTAGAGAGCTTCATGGAATGGGTTTCCATGGCCGAGCATCTGCTTCCAAGCCTTACATAACCAAGTGCAATGCAAAGCGCCAGATGCAGTGGTGTAAAGCACGCCACCACTGGACTCTAGAGCAGTGGAGATGTGTTCTCTGGAGTGATGAATCACACTTGGTCTGGCAATCCGATGAACGTGTCTGGGTTTGGCGGTTGCCAGGAGAACGGTACTTGCCTGACTGCATTGTGGAAAGGGGGGGGGGGTAACCGGGACACTGCCAACTATGGACTATATTGAGAATACCTAGGAAAAAGGGGGGGTCAAAAGTTATGTAATAAACTAAATAGTGGCCCCCATATACATAGAGGATATGCCAACTCACATGGAAATAGCCAAGTGGTGTCCTCAGGACCCAAAAAAAACTGAGGGAAGAAGAAGGGAAAACAATGACAGAGGCACAAGATGCCTAAGTCAAGCGGGTCCAAAAGAGGTCAAACTTCAGCTTGTAATAAGAAAAATCTATACATCTTTAATTGCAGTAAAAACACAAATCAATACACATGGTAAAACAAAAACAATGATAAAAGGAGAGAGCCTCACCACTACCAAAGAGAAAAATAGAAGACAAAGTAATGGTTGTCCGGGTTGATGCCACGCCTGCTATATTCCCAGCACCAAGGAAGGGTTATTGAAAACCCAGATGAAATGGGTGTAAGATGTGGAAATAGGAAGGATAGTGCCAGAGAAAGTTGTAGAATAGAAATCTAGGTCATAAAGTGAATATAAATGTAAAACATAGTCCGCTTAATTTCTAAACAATTATCTGGATATCACATGAAAAATTGATGGATATTAAGCATGATACCATCTTGAACTTGCCGGTCCAAGAGACTGCGTATGTGCTGGAGTCACCCGGAAGTGACATTAAGCTTTTCGCCCACCAAGTCACGTGGGCTTCAAGCCATCTATACAGCCATGATTTCTTTTTGAAATCATCCATCTTGAAAATACAAATTGAATCCGGTCTCTATGGGATATATATTGCTGCACCTGGTTTTATATCTCTATCCAGGTTTATATCATCTGCAGCCTTGAGGACGTTCCAGAGAACTTATATTTTGTTTTAATACTATTTTTTGGTCATATGCTTTCTTATTATCATCATGCTTACTATCCATCAATTTTTCATGTGATATCCAGATAATTGCTTAGAAATTAGGCGGACTATGTTTTAAATTTATATTCAATTCATGACCTAGATTTCTATTCTACAGCTTTCTCTGGCACTATCCCTCCTATTCCCACATCTTACACCCATTTCATCTGGGTTTTCAATAACCCTTCCTTGGTGCTGGGACTATAGCATGCGTGGTGCCACCCCGGACAACCATTACATTCTCTTCTATTTTTCTCTTTAGTAGTGGTGAGGCGCTCTCCTTTTATCATTGTTTTTGTTTTACCATGTGTATTGATTCGTGTTTTTACTGCAATTAAAGATGTACACATTTTTCTTATTACAAGCTGAAGTTTGACCTCTTTTGGACCCGCTTGCCTCTGTCATTGTTTTCCCTTCTTCTTCCCTGACTGCATTGTGTAAAGTTTTTTGGAGGGGCGATTATGGTGTGGGGTTGTTTTTCAGGAGTTGGGCTTGGCCCCTTAGTTCCAGTGAAGGGAACGCTTAAGGCGTCAGGACATTTTGGACAATTTTCATGCTCCCAACTTTGTGGGAAGAGTTTGAGGATGGCCCCTTCCTGTTCCAACATGACTGTGCACCAGAGCACAAATCAAAGTCCATAAAGACATGAATGAGTGAGTTTGGAAGGGAGGAACTTGACTGGCCTGTACAGAGTCCTGACCTCAACCCAACTTAACACCTTTGGGATGAATTAGAGAGGAAACTGCGAGCCAGGCCTTCTCGTCCAACATCAGTGTCTGACCTCACAAATGCACTTCTGCAAGAATGGAAGAATAGTCAAATCTTCCCATAGACACACCTCTTAAACCTTGTGGACAACCTTCCCAAAAGAGTTGAAGCTGTTGTAACTGCAAAGGGTGGGCCGACTCAATATTGAACCTTACGGACTAAGACTGGGATGCCATTAAAGTTCATGTGCGTGTAAAGGCAGATGTCCCAATACATTTGGCAATATAGTGTAGATGCCTGAGTGATGACCCTGAAGTTGGTTTAGGTTCATTGTTATACTGTGACTTGAGATGCCAACATCCCAAAAATAATATTTTAAGTGTACATAGTAATATTGGGTGGAAGGGATTTTGTAGGCATAATATATTGAACAGCCCATAGATAAAACTACCACACAATAGAAAACATTGGTATTCACAAGCCATATAGTCATCGCTTACAGCAACCACATTGTGAAACTGTGTGTGATACTTATAACCGCATGTTACTGTCGTACATGACAAATACTGTATCTTACTACATAACAGATGCAATACCCAAGTGCTACATTTTTTTTCGAGACTTGCTCTTCCTCAAAGGCAGCTCAATAGACAAAATAGGAAGGTACAGTAGACGGTATGCACAGTATGTAAAAAAAATTGCCTGCGAATGTGAATGAAAAGCACACCAGTTTGTGTGTTTCTGTACCAGCCGAAAAGGAGAAGGGAGAAGTCCAACTGCAGCTGCAGAGATCCCAGAGGAACATAGTAGTCAAGGGGACCACCCAGGGCACAACCGAATGCTGCCCAACACACAGAGGAACCAGCAGAGGGATATGATCTCAATTTATACATCTTTAAAGGATAAGTTCACCTTTTGGATAGAAATAATAAATGCACATTTTTTTGCATGTAAAAAAGTGCATTTATTATTTTTGTCCAAATGAGCCTGGAAAGCATTGCACTGGTGATCACTAGATCTCTGATGCTATGCAGGTCTCCTGCAGACCTGTCAGAATATCTGCTTTCCATATGGGATGCACGGTCAAGCCGATACGTATACTGACAGGAAGCTTCAATGAACTACCATGGTGCTGTGGAGCATTAGCTGTAGTTCATTGAAAACTACAAACTGACAGCCATTAAGGCTGTCGGGACTTGTAGGCACTCATTCACAGAACTCTGTAAATTAGTGATGTGGCCGTGTTGGAGGAGAAAGTCTGACAGATAGTACGGGGAGAAGTTTCCCTGTACTATCTGTCAGAGGGTGGGGGTGGCGGGAGCAGCTGCAGCTGCAGCTATGGGAACATGTTACATGTTCTGAAGGTGAACTTATCTTTTAAATTGTGACCGTATCATTGAGAGAAAACTATTTAATCTAAGGTCTCTAAAGAAGAAACACAGCCACACAATGGAGTGGAATGGTTCAAGCTTAAACTGCATAAGGGGCTCGTTACTTTACTGGTAAAGATTTGGATTTCCCAGCCACAGTTGGTAGTGTCAGCTGGGAGTGTAGAAGTAAAAAAAAAACATTTAGCCATGTTTCTCAGAGAACACAAAATATAGGGATTTGGTCAATCACCCTGGGATCTTTCAAATCGGTTAGAAAAGACATTTTATGCCACATGCTTACGGCGGCTAGAACTGTCATAGCTCATAACTGGCGTACACCGCTTTGCCCCTTTATAGCAGAATGGGTATGAGAGACGAATGAGATTCAGTCCATGGAGAGAATGATTCATGCCAAATACAAACTCCAGAACAGCCTCCGATGGTGTGGTCACAATGGGAATAGTTCCAAAATTCAGCCAAATTCTATCAATATCTAGAAAACTTGAGCCTGTCCTCTTCATTCTTCTCCTCCAATGCCTCTAGCCCCTTTCCCACCACTGAGTCTTGGGTGCGAGTTTTGGAGATCTACTTACCCTTTCCCCCCCCCTTTTTTTTCTTGTTCTGTCTCCCTCCCCCTTTCTACATTCAATGAGCGACAGAACACCTATATGCATATGTCCACATGCCTTTCAGTTGGTCAATGGCAGCTCCTTCCTTCTTGTTGCTTTTTTTCCATTTGACTTTGTCTATGTTTGCCTACCATCACGCACACGTTATTGCTTCTGCAAGAATTACTCTTGAGTGTTCTTTTCCTCCATTTTGATGATTATTCCTTGCTAGACTGCTAATTATCGCTGATGCCAGGTGCCTTATAGGTTCACTTTCCCTATCAGGATGATGTGCTATGATCTGCTTAAGGCTAGGTTCACACTGCAGTTTGCGTTTGAGCCCTTTCTGCATTGCTGTTTGCTTTTTTACACCTGCGTTTTTGACACTTTTTTGATACGTTTTGCTGGATTATTTTATTTTCTTGTTGCTAGGCAGATTTAAAAAGGAAAACACACAAAAACGCACTACATACTTTTCTGCAGCATTTCCATTGAAGTCTATAGAACCAAAAATGCAACTTTTTGCATTAAAAAAGTCCCTGACCCTTTCCAAAAAACACACCGGGTAAAAAGGCGGAGATGTGAACGTGTCCCATAGGAAATTATGTTAAATGGACTGTAGTGCGTTTCTGAAAAGCGGAAAATGCTTAGGTGTCAACCTAGGGTAAATGCTCTTGGCTTTTGTGTGGACCTTCTGTTTTCTGATTTGTTAAATTACATGCTTTTATACCAATATATCTGTTCTACAGATATGTGCTCCAGGAGATGCGCTGAACCTTCTCTGTCTCCATCGTACATTGTTTATGGATTCTGTGTGCCTTTATATTGTTGACACTATTAATTTTCTACTTTTTTATGACTTTTGTAACAATTTGAAATTTGTAATAAACAAATTATACATAAAATATAGGAATTTGGAAATTTGTAGCGATATAAACGCACGTACAAGTTGAACTAGATGGACCAGTGTCTTTATTTATCCTTACCAACTATGTAACTATGTAAAAAAGTCAACACCTACCTTTTGTACACATTATACAGAGGTCACAGTCCATGTACAAAATTCCCCTTAATTAATGTGCTGTGAGTGACAGTCTCACACATATAGACAAAGAATTATTGAAAAAAATAAAAGCAGAATAAAGACAAAGAGCTAACACTACTGTATGTCTGAGCTTACCTTAATGTATATAAAAAATGAGCAATGACAGCCTTTTGAGATACCATAACTATAAGATATCCATTAGCAAAAAAATCTTAATTTTATTAGTTGCATTTAAAACACCACACTCTAAAAGGTGTGCTACTGCTTACAGTTTCTATATTGCCACCATCACAAATAGATATCTATCCAACACCCCTTAGCAATGTACTTATTACTAAATTTTTACCCACAATCTAAATTAGACTTAAAAACAGTTATTTAAATGACATCATTTACTGTACATAGATTCAAAACCTACAAATACATATTAACAAATCTTGGATGCATTATGTCTATCCCACCTAGCTGTGCGCTCAGTCACCATGGATTCCAAAAAGGTGGTCTATAAGAATGCCCCAGGGTTACCAAAAAAGGACCACAGGGATTCATGGCAAGTCACAGATTTATACTTAACTACAACAATACATGAGATTGTATAAAAAGATTTCTAATTATACATTGTGGGAACTCGCTTCAAATGGTAGAGCTTTTTAAATGCACTCAGCAACTCGCTTTCATTTTTAAGGCCTTTTTAGCCCACTTTTATTTAAAGAAAAAGTTCCATAAAGCTTCCCACGCAGGGGTATCCGCCATCACATACATGAAACAATATTCAGCCTCCTGGCTTGTACACAGTTGTATGTCTGTCTCCTGCAGACTCTTTCCAAAATGGCGTATTGCACACAGCTACTCTGGCTTCCACCTCTCCTTAGTGAAGCCCTCCTGACTCAAAGGCAGAGACCTCCTGTCTGCTGAGGTGGAGCCCAGAACCCTGGTCCCGACTCTAGAAGATTGCCATGCACACCTGACCAATCAGTATCCTGGCCATTCCCAAAACCTGGCCCCAGGATTGGAGATTTCATCCCTCCCAAATCGCTTTGAAATCTTCAGGCTCCAGGTCCCAAAATGTACCTTTACAAACAAATGAGGAAAGTGAAAAGGCACTTTCCTCTGTATCACTTACCCTGGAGCCCCTCAACCGGCCTTGTTGAGAATCCTGGGTGAAATAACCTTTCAACATCGTGACAGATCGCCACATTGTCACAACATCTCCAGTATCATGCTTGTGCATTCAAAAAGAGGGGAAAAAAGGAGGGGTGGGGGGAGCAACTATACTTTATATTAACACATTCAGTTATCTCTGTAGCAATTCCCATATCTTGGGACATATTTTCTTACCTCTAGTCCAGAATTAGGAGGAAAATAACAAGAATATAAATATTAATAGACAAAACTAGACTTTATACATTCAGCCTTAAAGTGATTCTAAAGGCAGAAAGCGGTGCCTGTAGCAAAAAAAATAAAAAATAGCGGAGGGCAGACATGACTAGGTGAATACGGTAGGTCAGACAGTAAAGGGTTAATTAAAGGCGTGAAGGTTGTAAAACATATAGTCTTACCTGATTGGTAGTGCGGGGTGGGTTTTTGGCACCTTTGGGAGTGGTGTAGGGTCGGACAACCCAGTACAGGAGTGGCAGCAGAAGAAGAAACTTCCCTCCCACCCTCACTTGGGGTTGTTTGGGTCTTCTGGTTCCTGCTTTGGGGCGCTTGTTTGTCTTTGGAGGCGGCAAATAATTTGAAGCTAAAATAATGGTTGGGACCCATCAGTGGTATGGTGTTCCCGGGTGCATTCCAGTTAGCAAAGGTATAACTGGAATGTGGAAGTTGTGCACTGCGGATTGTGTGTTTTGTCTCCAAGCCGATGCGTTGCGGTTGGAGGCTTAGTATTAATATTGTGGTTAAGGTTCCGCAGGGGGATAACAGTATTGTTTTGTGCCTTCTAGGACCAACAACTTTTTACTGTTATGTTTCTGTAAAAAACCTTCAGCATACAGCCCCCTGCCCCCCCCCCCTCCCCCATATACTTAACTGAGCCTGATCTCGACCCAGCGCTGTACAAGTGAACAGAGCCTCTCTTGGCTCTCTCTTTCCTCATTAGCTCAGAGACAGTCAGTGAGGAGGGATTGAGGGTGGGGAACCCGAGAAGAGGAGGATCGGGGATGCTCTGTGCAAAACCATTGCATGGAGCAGGCAAGTATTACATATTTGTTATTTTAAAAAAATTATCCTTTACAATCACTTTAAATAATGTACAGTCCAGTTGCAAATTACAGGTGGTACAGTTACTTCTCTTTTCTTGTGGAAATAATAAATTAGGTTACTTATGGCTGGTGTTTATGTACATATACAGTATTGTTCCTCTCTTATGCCTGTAAGATCAAATGCCAATAAAATGTATTAACTATTATGCATGTAGAGAAAGTTGAACATGTCATCTGTCTATTAGTCCCCCAAACATTGCCAAACACTGTAATGCTCAGTTGTTAGGAACATAAACACTTTGGTCAAGACTATGTAATACTCAACATAGCATATAGAATGCAGAGGTCAGGAGTACTTGATGTACTACAAGGCTTACAGAGTGCAGCAATCAGGCGTATGTATCATAGGGTTCCTTACATTACTGGAGCACTCTATCAAGCTGCTGTAAGTGTGTGTGGGGGATGCCCTGGAGTCACTGGTTCATGAGAAAACATTACTCCAGCATCTTTCTTAAGCTTTAAAAAATGTGTAACATCAGTGAGAGGGAACAATGTCCAGCATGTGTAACTGTCAGGTAGGAAAATATCTGGTGTTAGTCGTCAGTACAAACAAATGTCTTGCATCAGTGTCTGTTAGATCAAAAATGCCTAGATGTTGGTTGTCAGACACCATTGGAGAAAAAAAAACACTGAAGGGGAGAACTAGAGCCAGTGGGGGCTTGAGGTTTGAAATATACGTCATCAGGGAATAAGGAGGTACCATGGTAGTCAGTGGGAGCTGGAGGGGGAACTTTCATGGTAATTAGGGGAGTAGTTGCAGGAGTACAGTGGAGGTTAGTGGGAGCTGGAGGGGTATATTGATGATTAGTGGGGGCCAATGAGGTGCACTGATTTTCAGTGGGGGCTAATGGCATACATTGTTGGTCAGTGGGGGCTAGAGGAGTTCATTGGTGCTTAGTGGGCACTTACATGTCTGTGTACCACTGCTCTCTTCTTCTGTCCCCATTTCTCTATTGTCTTTTTTTAAGGATAGTGATCCTATGAAGCCATTGATCATCACATAGTTTTTTGGCTTCTATTTAAATCATAATGATAACAAAAATCATGCTGATGGAAAATTCACATTTGGAGGTTAATTTCCCAAATCTGTGGCTTTTTAAATTGCAAGTGTCTGTATATACATAGTTAGTGAGTCTGTTAGCTCTCATGTGGATGTACTGAGCAGGCTAGATGCAGAAACATGGGATGCATAAAATAACTGTCAAAAGACCTGCATAACAAGGTAATGGACCTTTATAAAGATGGAAAAGGTTATAAAAAGATACCCAAAGCCTTGAATATGCCAGTCAATGCTGTTAAATCACTTATTAAGAAGTGTAAAGTACTGTCCTTGATACCAAGCCAAGTTCAGGTAGACCAAGAAAGATTGCAGCCACAACTGCCAACAGAATTTTTTTGGGATACAAAGAAAAACCCACAGATATCCTCCAGAGAAATACCGGCTGCTCTTGAAAAAGATGACAATACTTGAACAAAAATGACCTGCATAGTCGAGTTGCCAGAAAGAAGCCTTTACTCTGCAGGTCTTTTGACAGTTCTTTTCTGTTGCCCATGGCTCAGTACCTAGCCTATTTAGTGAATCCTTGTGAGAATTAACAAACACAGACATTCATTGCAGTTTAAAAAGCCACAGATGTGGGAATTTAACATTTAATTGCCTTTGCCATTAATTGACAAGGTGTGTGTCTGTACCAAGGCCAAACATTCCACGGTATGTAAACTTTTGATCAGGGCAATTTGGGCATTTTCTGTTATGATTTAAAAGAATGCCAAACAACTATATGATAATACATGGCTTCATATGATCACTATCCTTGAATAAAAGATTTTTTTGTTATGGTCAGTCCTATTTTCAATATACAAATAAATGAGAAAGTGTCTCCTGTGCCACTAAATATACTGATACTATTCAGCAACCAGCACTAAAGGTGCCACAATCTCAACACTAACAGTATTCAGAAAATCAAAGTGTAAAGCAGTGCGGCGATCAAACCAGAAGAAAAATGTTGCATCAAATTACATTTACTTATATTTAACCCTTTCACCTTCCGTATATTATATAGCCCAGACAGCCATAACACATATAGAAAATAATAAATAATAGGCTGGTGGTATCATACACTCAAAAAACTTTCCGTGCACTATAGTGACTTAAAACACAATACAGTGAATAGTGTCCGTGTGCATAAGATATCATGCAGGTTTGAACTGCAGGTGCCAATCCTCAGATAGGTGGAGTGCCCCCTCACCTTCCTGCCCAGGCCCCTAAGGACCAATGAGCCTTTTGGTATATAATGGGTCTTTCCCCTGGAATTGGATGGATCCTTCAGATGGTGGGTCCTTCAGGTAATAATGGTGGGACTCCCCTCCTCTTGTCTCTTATCTTGGATCGTTGGTGGTATCGATAAATACCCCTCCCAAGTGGTCACCAATAAGGCAAAAGAACTTACATAGTGTAAAACAGCTTTAATAGATCAATAATAAAAACAGAGATCTACTCACATGTTCATTCATTACAAACAGCCCTTCACACCACTCAAAGGGTGTACTGCACTCAGGCAAAGGAGCACCAAGATGGCGCCCGCGCCGGGTATGACATCAGAACGTTCGGTCGTATAGGCTCCTCCCACTGACGTATCTATGCGTTATGTCACTTTGAACATGTGACTTCATCAGGATATCCTGAAGTCACTTTCCCACTATATCATGAGGATGTGAAAAGGGGTGAGCTCTGCAACGGAAACCCCTCTCTGCTCTTACTCTTCCTTTCATTCTTTTTTGTGTTTGTGCTGAGTATTGCACTTTTGGTTTTTACGTCAGAGGAACTACTGCTTCTGGTCAAGTTTCTAAATCTGCTTCCCAATGACAGACTATATTAGCAGGACGGATGGAAGTATGTCCCAAATTTCTTCCTCTTTTCCACAACAATGTTTAGACCTTCTGTGCTTGACATGGTTTGACAACTACAGAGTGCTCAGCCACTGTGCTTGGGTTAAAAAGGAAAGAAAGGGAGCTAAGATTCTATGGTGGCTCCTGAACCCCTCCAACACCTGCTAGGCCATAGGTTATTACCTAGGTCACTCTGTATAACAGGGGGAGAACACATATTGTGCCAGTAGTTCTAGGCAATATTAAAGAATGGGAAGGCATTTCTGATGGCTACCCATCAGCATACCATTCAGAGAGGAAAACAGACGTGAAATATAGAAAATGGGAAGAGGTCTGGCGAGCGCACATGCAAGCAGCTAAAGCACTAGAAAAAGGAACCACAATACCTTTCAATAGCAAGCAAAAAGATAAAGATGTAGGGCAGCGCTAAAAAACAAACAAAAAAAAGGAACTTGTAATGGGTAAATATCAATATAAATAACCTCATCAGAGGTGTGTTATATAAGAAATTAAATATACATAAAACTTAAAAACTTATAAAATATATAATCTATAAATTATAAACGTAATTTATTTATATCTTCATAACTTATAAAGCTATACGGTTTTATACATCCATTTATTAGATTCATTTAAATGTTTACAGTATATACGTTTATAATTTATAGATTATATTTTATAAGTTTTATGTATATTTAACTTTTTATATAACACACCTCTGATGAGGTTTTTTTTATATTGATATTTACCCTTTACAAGTTCCTCTGAGACGATATGAACACTTGCATATATTAATAATTTTAATTATTTGATGTGTATGATGTACTATATAGAGGAGGAATGCATAGTTCTCAATTTTGTATATTGATGTTTAATTTGACATAATGCTCCTAGTCCTATGTACATCTATCTTATTTTCTTTAATAACATTGTTCTATGTAAATTCAGTTGTTGATGTTTCCACAGACGCATTTGGGCCCACACGATATTAGTTTGTCTGGCACCAGTAAAATGGTGAACGCGATATTCGTGCATGCGTGAACCTACGTGGGCCTGTGTTGTTTAGAATCTCCAATAAAATGGCGATCTTGGCGCCCGCGCATGCACGGTGTTACACGTACCCGCTACATTTGGGATTTCCACGAGTGCGACGTCCGTGCCAGTGGCGCATATTCAGGCGGGATGCCGCACGCTCATTTGCGTGCGCGCCTGCCTATATATAGACCTATTTAGACATTAGGCGGCCATGGCATCACCCCTACTGTCAAAAGACCTGCATAACAAGGTAATGGACCTTTATAAAGATGGAAAAGGTTATAAAAAGATACCCAAAGCCTTGAATATGCCAGTCAATGCTGTTAAATCACTTATTAAGAAGTGGAAAGTACTGGGATCTCTTGATACCAAGCCAAGTTCAGGTAGACCAAGAAAGATTGCAGCCACAACTGCCAACAGAATTTTTTTGGGATACAAAGAAAAACCCACAGATAACCTCCAGAGAAATACAGGCTCCTCTTGAAAAAGATGACAATACTTGAACAAAAATGACTTGCATAATCGAGTTGCCAGAAAGAAGCCTTTACTCTGCAGGTCTTTTGACAGTTCTTTTCTGTTGCCCATGGCTCAGTACCTAGCCTATTTAGTGAATCCTTGTGAGAATTAACAAACACAGACATTCATTGCAGTTTAAAAAGCCACAGATGTGGGAATTTAACATTTAATTGCCTTTGCCATTAATTGACAAGGTGTGTGTCTGTACCAAGGCCAAACATTCCACGGTATGTAAACTTTTGATCAGGGCAATTTGGGTGTTTTCTGTTATTATTTAAAAGAATGCCAAACAACTATATGATAATACATGGCTTTATATGATCACTATCCTTGAATAAAAGATAGTTTTTTTTGTTATGGTCAGTCATATTTTCAATATAAATGCCACAATTTCATGATTTCTGCCCGGGTATGCAAACTTTTGAGCACAACTGTATATTATATTTCTTCTCCTGGATTCTCTGTTCAGTTTGGTATGATTGTGCTAACCCAATGTAGAAGGAACTGCAGAAAAAAAAACTACTAGTGATCAACAGCAGGCTGGGCTAACTTTCCCACTATATCATGAGGATGTGAAAAGGGGTGAGCTCTGCAATGGAAACCCCTCTCTGCTCTTACTCTTCCTTTCATTCTTTTTTGTGTTTGTGCTGAATATTGCACTTTTGGTTTTTACGTCAGAGGAACTACTGCTTCTGGTCAAGTTTCTAAATCTGCTCGCCAATGACAGACTATATTAGCAGGACAGATGGAAGTATGTCCCACATTTCTTCCTCTTTTCCACAACAATGTTTAGACCTTCTGTGCTTGACATGGTTTGACAACTACAGAATGCTCAGACACTGTGCTTGGGTTAAAAAGGAAAGAAAGGGAGCTAAGATTCTATGGTGGCTCCTGAACCCCTCCAACACCTGCTAGGCCATAGGTTATTACCTAGGTCACTCTGTGTAACAGGGGGAGAAAACGTATTGTGCCAGTAGTTCTAGGCAATGTTAAAGAATGGGAAGGCATTTCTGATGGCTACCCATCAGCATACCATTCAGAGAGGAAAACAGATGTGAAATATAGAAAATGGGTAGAGATCCAGCGAGCGCACATGCAAGCAGCTAAAGCACTAGAAAAAGGAACCACAGTACCTTTCAATAGCAAGCAAAAAGATAAAGATGTAGTGCAGAGCTAAAAAACAAACAAACAAAAAAACTTGTAATGGGTAACTATCAATATAAAAAACCTCATCAGAGGTGTGTTATATAAGAACTTAAATATACATAAAACTTAAAAACTTATAAAATATATAATCTATAAATTATAAACGTAATTTATATATATCGTCATAACTTATATAGCTATACGGTTTTATATATACATTTTATCCATTTATTAGATTCATTTAAACGTTTACAGTATATACGTTTATAATTTATAGATTATATTTTATACGTTTTATGTATATTTAACTTCTTATATAACACACCTCTGATGAGGTTTTTTTATGTTGATATTTACCCTTTACAAGTTCCTCTGAGACAATATGGACACTTGCATATATTAATAATTGTAATTATTTGATGTGTATGATGTACTATATAGAGGAGGAATGCATAGTTCTCAATTTTGTATATTGATGTTTAATTTGACATAATGCTCCTAGTCCTATGTACATCTAGCTTATTTTCTTTTATAACATTGTTCTATGTAAATTCAGTTGTTGATGTTTCCACAGATGCATTTGGGTCCACACAATATTAGTTTGTCTGGCACACCTATTTGCATATATACTGGTCAGTGTATTCAGCGTTACTTACTGCGCTTTTACCTACACCTTAATCATCCTGTTCTTTGACATACCTATGTATGTATACCTTTTATTCATGCTCAATAAACACTTAAACTTACTACACTATGGGTATCCATACATTTGTTGCTCGGATCTGAGCATTTAACCCCAGCCCAGGGCGACCCCAGACGTCCCATTGAGACCAGAGGAAGGAGACGTGAAATATACAAAATAGCAGAAACAGTGCAAGAGTCAGGAGTATAACATACAACATATACAGTGCAAAAATCAGGAGTATAGCTACAGCGGAGAGATCAGGAATATAGTGTATGACACATCACTGAACAATGCAGGGGTTGGGGTAAAATGTACAACATAGCATATATGGTGAAGGGGTCAGGAGTATAACATACAACAAAGTGTATACAGTGTAGGGACAGGCGTTTATTGCACAACATAGCATAGGCAGTGCATGGTTGAGGAGTATAACATACAACATATCAAAAACAGTGTGGGATGAGGAGTATATCATACAACATAGGGCATACAGTGCAAGGGTCAGGTGTATAACGTACAACATAGCATATACAGAGCAGGGGTCAGAAGGATAACATACAACATAGCAATACATTGCAGAAGTTAAGAATGTAATGTACAACATATGGTATACAGTGCAGGGTCAGGACTATAATGTTCAACATGGTGAATGTAATCTGGGGTTTAGGACTATACAAGATACAACACTGTGTACACAATGCAGTGGTCACTCATATTATGATCTTTACTGCTGGTCAGTGGGATAAAATATGCCCTAAAATTTTGCATTAGTGTAAGAAAGTGGAGTAACAGCCCCCCTCCCATCATCATCCTAAAATGGCTATGCTCAGATTTTTATGCCTTGCAAATGGCTCCAATGGCCTGGGTATCTGTGAGGGCACAGTATTGTGCACAGCATGTCATCCCTCTTTCAGTCACCAGTTCTTTTTCGTCTTTTCTCTTTTTAGCCCTACTCTGCCACTAGACCAGGATCTAGCTCACACACAAGCAAAACGTAATGCACTGAACAGGGGCGGACTGACAACTCATGGGGCCTCCGGGCAATAGAGGATCATGGGGCCCCTGTGTCCTTGGCCAAACTTAAAAAAAGTCTATGAAAAAAGGTACCGGGGGCATCTCATGGGGCCCCCTACTGACCCCGGGCCCTCGGGCAATGCCTGAGTTTCGAAATGGTCAGTTCGCCCCTGGCGCTGAATTGAATTGGCCAATAGGGAAGGGCCAAAGTGGGAAGGCAGCCAATCGGCTTGGCTGCGGAGGTAGGATTTGCATATGAATAAACTGTGGACACAATGTAATGAGGAAAGACCACTGGCCAGAGGGAGTGACAGTTGTATCTCTTTACAGTATCTTTTCTGTCATAAAAAGCCGACCTGTCAGTGTTTTTTCAAAAAAAGAACTTTACTTCTGCTTTAATAATGTTATGGGGAAAGAAGTAAAGATTGGTTATATATTTGTCCTAATAACCGTGGTGTTGGTGTTTCCAGGTGCACAGAGCGAAGGCTGTATTCCTGATGTAATTTCACTCACAACAATTAACAAGATGGAGAAGTCCCAGAAAATATTCAGCCACAAGAAAAGTTCTGAGCACCTGGCAGGAGACACCACTGATGGTAATCAAAGATCAATCAATGCTTGTTAATTTACTGTACAGTATATGATATTTTATTCTAAATATAACTAATTATATAAAGTGATAATGAATGAATGGATAAAATGAACACACTATGAAATAATGTTGAATTGTGAGATTTGAAAGGGAAACTGTTTTTTTTTTTTTAATAGTTAACCACTTCCACGCCACCCTGTAGCAGAAATACTTCTACAGGGCGGCACGGGTGCACAAAATCACTTATATATGTGATTTTGCAGTTCCAGGTAGGAGGTGCGCACTCGGCCTCGGCTGTCAATCACTGGTCCCGACTGGTGATTCCCTGCCAATTTCCGAGGATGTAAACAATACAGATCTCTCCCCTGACAGCTCCTGCACACTGCTTTGTAAGGTTCTTCATAGCAGAGCCATACAAAGCAGTGTGCTTACAGTGAAACACACACACAGCCCCCATAGTAAAACAGCACACATTTAACCCTTTGATCACCCCACATGTTAACCCCTTCATGCCCAGTGCCATTAGCGCACCATCAGTGATTTTTATTAGCACTGATCACTGTATTGGTGTCACTGGGAATGTCAGTGACACCAAGTGACACCAAGTCACACGGAGCTCTATTGTTTAAGAACTTTTCTCATACATATATGTTTTACATTTTATACTAAGGACTATTGATTTATTGAAGAACTCTTTATAGGTTTAGCGCTGCACTTATATGTGTTATTTGGAAGGTTTTATGGTTCCCTGTGCATAGTCGCTTCTTTATATTGAGCGCTCGCTGAGTTGTTTTCCCTATCTAAAGTAAAACCAGCAGCCTCTATAAAACATATGCTATATGAAAACTAGTCAAATGGCAGTGTGTAAACTAGACAGCTGATCTGCATGGCTGACCACTGAACTCATGAGCCCATATAGCAGGTCTGGAGCTGAAGCTTCTCAACAAGGTGCACAAGATTCATTGTATCCTATAACAAGGATATGACCAGACACCTAGGCACTAGCAATTTTGAGCGACTGTACTCAAGAGCTTGCTCCTGTGCCATACACTGAGGAACATATAGATGCTGGGTCTTGCTACTAAAGGTGAAGAACATTCATAAGTGTCAGCTTCCACTGCTGGTACATATAGCTCTATACCTGTGTATGCTACATTCTAGGATGGTGGGGCCTGTAGTTGGATATGAGTTACTATCTTTACACTGTGGCTTCTGGGATTTGTGGTGCTACTGTCATGAAGTTGCAGTAGCATAAAAGCATAACTAGGTGTGCAAGGAAAAGAGCATTGGTGCATACATGTGTTCCCATGCTTGCATGGGCTTGCCCACAGATCCTGGTACCCAGTGGTCTATTTAAACCCAAGGTCTGCATAGACTCAGTGATGGATTGTCTTCAGCTCTGGTTCCTGTATTCCAAGTTCCTGATTTCCTTGTTCCTGACTCGGCTACCCCCACATCTCTCTTAGATCACCCCTGTCTGTTATATCTGTTGCTCAGTTGTGTTACTTACCTCAGCTTAGACTTCTGACCACAATTCCACCTTCTGACTTTTTACCTCACTTCCAGCACATTACCAACTCCTGCCTATTCTTAACCTTGAACTTGATCCTGATCCTGACCCTGCACCTATTAGCCTGGCTGGTGCTGAACAAAGCTTGTGACCAGACTTCATGTTGCCACTGGAATGACTCTGGTGGTTCCATGCTCAGGTTCACTACTCCAGCTTCCTGGCACCTGTGCTTTTCCACTGCCCCAACAGTTTCTGTCTCCACTGCAAATGGTGTTTGGATGGGAATTGTGCAAGAGGCTACCCTCATCCACAGTCAGGTACTTGACTGTATAATACAGCCATATGTATGTGTGTGTGTGTGTGTGGGGGCTCAAACATGAAGGCACCATGCAGATTGCTGTCCTTATTCAAGTGGTTCAGGGCCTTCTATATGACTATCATCAACTGGAGCACAGAGTCTCTCTCCCCATCTACTTCAACACACCAGACATTCCACAGTAGTTATTCTGCAACCTGAGCCCTGAGTTCCTACATCTGAAAGGTTTTTGGGATACCACAAGTTCTGAGCCTTCAGGACTGCATGCCAGCTATACTTCCTGCTGCAATAATGCACCTTCTCAGTAAGGAAGAGAGCGAGAGAGTGGGGTTCATCATCTGACTACTTCAGGGGAAACTCAAACTTGGACCTATCACCTGATAGTCAATCCAGTCGTCTTCTGAATACTATGAACTAATTTTTTGATTTAAGTGCTAAGCAGTGTCCTGCAACATACAGCTGAATCTACCTTATATGCTTTCCAACAGCTTTGAAGACCAGTAGACGATTATGTGGCAGAATTAAAGCGGTGGTGTTCTTCATTACCGGTTCTGCCAGGGACTTTCAGATGCACTTAAAGATGATTTGGCCCTAGTTGGGGAACCCAGTTCCCTGGAAGCACTTATTCAGCTATCTATTCAGACCAATCATCATGTGAGAGAATAAAGATCTCAGAGGCCAAGTCGGCTCAATCCCACATGAATGTTATCAAAAGGTACCCACTACTCCAGTTACTCCTGCTGCTCCTGAAGTTCTTGAACCTGCGAAACTGGGCCTTCTTCAATCACTGCTATTGCCATAAATAAATAAATATTTGCCGCCACCAGAACAACCTCTGCATGTACTATGGAGGAGCCAAGCAGTATGCCAGCATCTGCCCCAACACGACCCATAAGTCTTATTCTCCTTCCTATGATTCATGTCCCTTTAGCATGATAAAATCCTCACACATCACTGTTCTTGTTTCGCTACAGCTTTCAGAAGGAGCACTCCGGGTTCAGGCTATACATGATTCCAGGTCTTGTTACTTCTTCATCAACCTTTGCCCAGCAACATCACATTCCTGTAAAGCCCAAACAACAGAAACCTTCTAAACAGCTGACTGAATGTTCAAGTATTAAATCAGGACAGATCACCCATGAGACTCAATCTGTGTCTGCCATCATTTTTCCAGACCACCGAGAATTACTATGCCTAGACATCATCCCCCCCTCCCATTGTTTCCAATAATCCTGGATGTGCCATTGCTACAAGCAAGCTCATAATCCCCAAATTAACTGGGCTACAGGTGTGGTTGCTTTCCAGTCTCTGTGATACTGTTCACCATTGTCTGTAGGGGGCTGTTATCAGAATCTGAAAGTCCCTTTGAGAATAAGGGGACTCCCAGCTATCCCCCTCTATGTGAATGAATCAGGGGTATCCCTTACTGCTTACCCCATATCACACCTCATTACATTTAAAAATGAAAGGAAAGGTGGGCTGATAATATCAAAATCTCTGACTCAGCCATTCAGAGAAAGCATTATATTCATTCATAGAATACAAAGCTTGATTTGAATGGCTGAGCAGTGCTCAGCCCATATAGATTTTGATCCAGGAGTGTGATTGGAAGTCCCCGTCCTGCTGTGGGAACACAGCACTGTAGTAGTGTATTGAAGGTGATAGTTAGTTTGGACTAACCTTGTCCAAACAAACTATTTAAACTTCATTAAAAGAAGATGGAGGTCAGCAATGATACATACCTCCCATGCCAGTTCCTAGCTACCCAATCAGTATGCAAATCCCCCAACAATATGAAGAAATGCTCAGCAATAATCAATAGTATTATTACATTAGTAAACTGGTGCTGGATTAGTTAGAAAAGGTAATGTAGCTAGATAATTTGCTTTTGGAAATTTTTTAGGCTTCAAATTGGACAGCTCACAAGGCTGAATAGTCTCCAAAAGGACTTCCAAAATTCTGAATAGGTTGAACTATAGAAGCCCCAAACACAATAGGTTAGAAGCCAAAATATTCAAATATTGGCCTTTTATTTGCTCAAATTTTCAAGAAAAATGTGCCAAGAGGTTTTAGGGGTTCTAAAATTACTTATTTTTATGGTGATATGGAGCTCGAATTTGCAAAAAAAACCACTGAAATGCAGGGATTTTATAAGAAGAGAGCCTAGGGGTCTCCTGTGTCATAATTGCCTCCCCCTCTCTGTCAGCAGTAATTTAATATGAACCATGAATGCACAACTCAGACCATATTTATGGTACCTGCTCTGTGCTATGCTGATGTGACTCCTGTGCACATGTTTGGAAGTGGCCAAAAAGACGGAATCCAGTATGGAGACTGGGTGAAGATGGAATCACTCGGGACCAGTGGGAGTGGTGACAATGCAGTGCTAGAGGGTTCTGTCTAATAGGTAAGTCTTTCATATTGTGCTAGTATGTGTTGCATACTAGCACATTATGGCATAAAGCTGCAAGGGGATAATTTTTAATAATTTTCTTGGCTGAGTTTAATACCACTTTAAGGTGTTAATCCATATCAACTTATGAAATATACCTCTGAAATATACAAAAAAAAAACCAGGGCCATTCCAAGAGTAATGCAAAAGTGGGCATTTTTTAATAACTTACATAGGTTGCTCAAATTTCACAACTCTTCCTCTACCAAAGGTACAATTACAAATGGGTACTATTACAAAGGTACTATTCATCATAGTCTCCATCTCAAGGGATGCATTTGTGTCATCATTGACCCCAACTCTAGAACCCTATTTGGAAATCATTTGCGCATTGTTGCACCCACTTCTTTACAGCAACTTTCACCTTGCCTGTGTCATCAAATCTTTGTCCTCAAAACATATCCTTTATTGGATCGAACAAGTTACATAATTAGTGAGGCTGAAAAAAAGACTAGTCCATCTAGTTCAACAAACAAGAAGATATTGAAAATCTCTATATACACAATCCTATACCCACAGTTGATCCAGAGGAAGGCAAAAAACCCCAATGAAGTATGATCCAATCCGCTCCATTGAGGGGACAAAAAAATTCCTTCTTGATCTCCTGGGAGGCAATCCGATATTGCCCAGATCAACTACCCCTGGTGGTATTACCTCTAAATATCAATATCCAGTTATATTATGTGCATTTAGGAATGCATCAAGGCCTTTTGGAAGTCGTAGGGTGCTAAATCTGGGCTGTACAGTTGATATGGGACCACTGACCAGCCGAAATTGCAGATCACCTGAGTTGTTGACAAAGATATGTGTGGTCGTGCATTGTCATAGTGAATGTGAATCAATTTCAGATTCTTGTTCAGTCTCTTTTGCCTAATGGATTCTCTAAGAAGTGTCTCTATGTACAGCTCACTAGTCATGATATGGCCACATTCCAGAAAATCAAGGAGAAAGATGACTGTCATCCCAAAAAACAGTCACCATGACTTTATGTGCTGATTTCTGGCTTTTGGACTTCTTAGGCTGCAGGGAAGAGGTATGACGCCATTGCATGGACTGATTCTTCATTTCCGTATCATAAAGATACACCCATGTTTCATCCCTTGTCACCAGATTGGCACTTCTTTAAACCTCTTCATTCATCTGTGCACATTGCTCTTGTCTATGGTATAATTCCATAACCATTCTGTAGCCTTCTGTGGATGTCAAACAGGCTGACCCCTCCTTCATCGAGAACTCAATGACAGCATGCTGCTTCCACTTGGAATCCATTATTTATCTGCTATAAAAAAAAGAAAAGAGTTACTATAGAGGAAGGGTTACTCTTCCAACATGTGAAATATGAACGACCTTTGTAAGTTTATAAAAAAAGTTATGCCCAATTTTACAGTACAGCCCTCGTATAGATACATACAGTATTTTAAAATATGTAAAACAATATACTAACAAACATATTGAAAATGTATTGCAAAAAGTATTTGTTTTCTTTTTCCTAGAGCGCTTCCAGAGGTTCCAACATCAGCTGTCTGCTTATAATGATCCATCACTAAGGAAGATATATGAGTATTACAAAGATGATCTGACCTACATTCTGGAGCACTTGAACCCCCGTGCCCTAATGGCAGAACTTAAGGATGTCTTAAATACAGAAGTAAGAAAAAGATTTCTTGGTTATCTACAGGAAAAATTTATAAGTAAAGGGGAAATGTGCACGAAACAAGTTTGAACTGATCTCCATGTTTTGCTTCTCTGAACACCCAGTCCAAGTGACCTCTGCGAGCAGTGGCATAACTGAAATGCATGTCCAGCCCAAACTTTTTTTCTTTAATTTTGAACAGAGTAGAAAAGTGTTAGGGTCTTTGGGCTTACAGTGTTGGGTATTTAGTGGCAATATCTGCATAGTATTTTAAAATAATAAAGTGCACAGCTGAGATGAATGCTGCAAGATATATCTACTGTCTCTCTTTTCTGTAGCTCAATTAGTGTCTTGTTTTATAAACTGCTGTTGAATGAGGATGGTGTATAGAAGTATCCAAAATTCAGGAAGAGATCAGGTATAACATCCTTACCATGAGTTTTCCTTTTCTGACTGAAGGGTCCGGACCAATTAGAAAAGTGTGTTACATTATAGGTAGAAACATATATAGAAATTAAATAATATACTACTGCGAAAGGAACAATAATCAAATATATTTTCCAGAAATACCTGCCAATGGAAAAAGATTGTGCTTCCTTCTCTCAGGAATTGTTAAAAGATATTGAGGATCTGGGAAGAAAAGCTGTAATTGGACTCTGGAAATGTCTCTATGTGCTACAGGAAAATCATCCCCATCCAAATTTATCAGCAGTTCTAGGAGAAATATATGAGACAGGTAACTTTTTGCTTTCCTTCAAAACTTCAATAAAGTGTAGAATGACACCAGATAGTTCAAGTCTATTTTCATATTTGAGTTATTAGTGAAGTTTAAATGCATTATGCTTCTCTGTGCTGTCTCTTTTTTCATTCTATTTTCCTATCTGGTAGACTTTCTTTTGTCTATAAAAAATCTCTTTTAGTTGGGAATCTGAATGCTTTATTGAATTTTTCACCTATTCTTTTTTCTATGGTATGAAAGCCACATGACCACATAATGCAACTTTTTCTAGAGCAGAGTGCCTCATCTCCTAATTGACACCAACTGTGTATGTACACTTAGTGGCTACTGATGCATTTGACAATTAGTGCTATATTACATAGAAGCAACCTTTTTTTAAATCTGTTTTAGAAAATCATAGCTGGCTGCAAACTGAAATGAAGATGTAGTTTTAATAGTCTAAAATTACAAAATGGTACATATGGTAATTATATGTCAGAGTAAATTTCACTATATTGCAACTGGATATATGTTCTGACATGTTGGCTGGGGAAAGCCAAGTATTGCACCTCTTAACCTGTGGACTGTTAACACTCTCTGGTTCTCTTCCACCAAAATACACTCACTGGCCACTTTATTGGGTACACCTTGCTAGTACCGGGTTGGATTCCCTTTTGCCTTCAGAGCTGCCTTAATTCTTCATGGCATGGATTCAACAAGGTGTTGGAAACATTCCTCAGAGATTTTGGTCCATATTGACAAGATAGCATCATGTAGTTACTGCAGATTTGTGGGCTGCATATCCATGATGTGCATCTCCCATTCTACCACATCCTAAAGGTGCTCTATTGGATTGAGATCTGGTGGCTGTGGAGGCCATTGGAGAACAGTGAGCTCATTTTCATGTTCAAGAAACCATTTTGAGATGATTTGAGCTTTGTGACATGGTGCAATATACTGCTAGAAAATATCCCCCCCACCATTACACCACCACTGCCAGCCTGAACCATTGATACAAGTCAGGATAGGTCCATGCTTTCATATTATTTACGCCAAATCCTGACCCTACCATCTAAATGTGGCAGCTGAAATTAAGACTCATCAGAAAAGGCAGCACATTTCCTATCTTCTATTGTCCAATTTTGGTGAGCGTGTGCAAATTGTAGCCTCTGTTTTCTGTTCTTAGCTGACAGGAGCGGCACCCGGTCTGGTCTTCTGGTGCTGTAGCCCATCTGCTTCAAGGTTCGACGTGTTGTACATTCAGAGATGTATTCTGCATACCTTCGTTGTAATGAGCGTTTATTTGAGTTATGTTACCTTTCTATCATCTCAAACCAATCTTTCCATTCTCCTCTGACCTCTGACATCAACAAGGCATTTTTGCCCACACAACTGCTGCTCGCTGGATATTTTTTCTTTTGCGGACCATTCTCTGCAAACCCTACAGATGGCTATGCGTTAAAATCCCAGTAGATCAAACATTTTTGAGATACTCAGATCAGCCCATTTGGTACCAACAACCATGCCACAAAGTCACTTAAATCCTTTTCTGATGCTCAACTTTAGCTAGTCCTCTTCACCATGTCTACATGCCTAAATGCATTGAGTTGCTGCCATGTTATTTTCTGATTAGCAATGTGTGTTACCAAGCAATTGAACAAGTGTATCTAATAAAGTGTCCAGTGAGTGTATACTCTATCTATCTATCTTATATAATGATTGGTGGCCACAGCCGAAAGTGAGCATGAGCATCTGAACTGGACAAAGAAGCAATGGAAGAAGGTAGCCTGGTCTGTTTAATCACATTTTTCTTTTACATCATGTAGATGGCTGGTTGTGTGTGCATCACTTACTTGGGGAAGAGATGGCACCAGGATGCAGTATGGGAATAAGGCAAGCTGGAAAAGGCAGTGTGATATTTTGGGCAATGTTCTACTGGGAAACCTTTGGTCCTGCCATTCATGTGGATGTTACTTGACACGTGCCACCTACCTAAGGACTGTTGAAGATCAAGTACAATTTTTCATGGAAGCAGTATTTAGTGATGGCAGGATAACGTGCCCTGCCACACTGCAAAAATGGTTCATGAATGGTTTGAGAAAGATAATAACTAGTTTCAATTTTGGACTTTTCTTCTAAATTCTCCATAATTCTATCCAACCGAGTATCTTGGAATGTGCTGGAAAAAAAGTCTTATCCATTGGGGCAACTCCTTTACAGGAGTTAAAGGATCTTCTACTGATGGAGTAGTGCCAGATACTACAGCATAACTTCAGAGTTCTAGTGGCATCCATACATCAACAGATCAGGGTTTTTTTGGTGGCAATAGGTGGACCTACTCAATATTAGGTGGGTGGCCATAAAGTTATGGTTGATTGGGGTATATACTGTGTGTATGTGTAGATATATACTGTGTGTATATATATATCTACACACACAGTATATTACATAGGTACATCTGTCCCTTACCTGAGCTTTCCTGTGTGCCCTGCTTTCTCATCCACTTGTAGTAGTGCCTCTTGTGGCCCATTGCTACCCCTGGAGAGAATGGAGGAGGCTGATGCCCAGCCAGAAGCACTCCAATACAGGATGGCCCTTGGCCCTGTCCAGTTGGGTAGTCAGGAACCGAGCCATAGCCCAGGATGCCTCCTGATAAAGGGTTGATGGGAGTATGTCTGCATGTGTAGGTAGTATGGCACCAGTCATCCCTGGGGCCCATAAGATATGATTCAGGGTGAGGATCCAGAAAGGTGCTGCAGACTCTAGATAAGTTCCTGATATCGCCCCCTAGTCAGGGAACTGGGAGGCAGTGGGGTAGTCCTGGAGCCCAGGGTGACCTCACATTGATCCAGGGTACATGCCACAATCCTTATCTTGGAGGAACTAACATATATGGTGGCAGTCAGTTGCCAACTAGCTGCATGCTGTACTCATGCCCTTCTTGGAGGTAACTAACGTATATGGCGGCAGCCAGTTGCCAACTAGCTGCATGCTGTACTCATGCCCTCTTTACTGTGCTCCATCGCAGTTCCAAGTCAGACACTCCTAGACATGTCACTCTATTGGCCACCACTCAGTGTACAAGGCTGTGTTAGTAAGAGCACACCATTGGCAGGTAACAGCAGTACCCCAATAAAGGTCTCTGGGGACACGCTACTTTTTATTATAACTACTTTGTTTTGTTTTGAATTTTCGCATCCCTAAGAATTTTGACCCAAAGCAACTTTTACTGCGTCCCTGCCTATGCCACACCACTGGTTATATCCTGGTGTTGAGATATATTTTTAATGTGTAGTAGTGTGTATGTGAAAAGTCAGTTTCATACTATTCATACCTGTGATCATATTTCTTACAATAGATGAGCGTCTAGTGAATCAGATTCTGCTGGATGAATTTGGACACTCCCTGAATCCGGAGCTGAAAGGTAAATAAAACATGTAGGATATCGGATGGAACACATAGCGGCTTAGTAGTTAGCACTCCTGCCTTACAGCACTAAGTTCTTCAGTTCAAATGCCAAGCAGTGCACTACCTGCATGCTATTTGCATGTTCTCCCTGTGCTTGCATGGACTTTTTCCCACACTCCAAAGACATACTGTGAGGTTACTTTAGTCCCATCTAAATAAGCCCTAGTTCTCTCTCTCTCTCTCTCTCTCACTCCCTCTCTCTTTGCCCCTCCCTCTCTTCCCTCCCTCTCTCCAAATATCTGATCACTGTCTTTTGAGATTTTCTTGTTCTTTGGAACTATCAGTATTAGTTTTTTTTAAAGAAAAAGTTCACATTTTAATAAAAAATAATAAATTCAGATTTTTTTCCAGGTAAAAACTGTGCATTTATTATTTTTTGCTTGTGGAGCCTCTAAAGCGTTTCACCAACAGATTGCTTAGTGCTATGCAGGTATTCCCCTGACCTGTCTGTATATCTGCTTGCTCGTACATCCCATATGGGCAAGCAGATACTTTCTGACAGGAAGGCTCAATGAAGGTTCCACAGCACCATAGTAGTTCATTGAAAACTACAAGCTGACAGCCACAAAGGCTGCCAGGACTTGTAGTTTTTATTCAGAGCATAATGTAGTAAAGCGGCTGGGTGGGCGAAGCCCCTCTCGGCCATGTTTTCTGTAAAATTGTGACAGCTAGCGGGGAAGAGACTGAATATGGGTGTAACATGTAACATGTTATGAAAGGTGAACTTATCCTTTAAGCTCCCTAGTAGCAAGCATTACATATGTATTAAAAGTTACAAGAAGTAAGAATATAAGTAAACGGTTTTTAAAAAATTTAAAAATAGAACCTACATCTAAAATATATATTGGGTCCAAAGTTACCACCTTGTTTGCCTATGCAACAAGACAGGAGAGGCTGGCAGTTGCATTCTTCACACAACCAGACATTTGCAGGAAGTTTTAGAACTGTGCACACCAAGGTGTAGGAGTTATGAATTATTACATTCTCCAGAATTATAGCCCTGAATTTAAATACACACATTTGTCTCAGGAACTATTATAATTCTTTACAGTTTGGTAGATATGGACCCCGAGTCTTATCTAATTTGAACCAAGCTCTACCTCTGCTGTACTGAAGTGTTAAGATATGCATTGGATCTCTCCCTCTCCTCAGGCACTTTCCCCTCCCCTCTGAAACATGCACACATCACCCCCTTACTTAAAAAGCCCTCCCTGGACCCCAATGACCCGAACAACCTCAGACCCATCTCCCTGCTCCCATTTACATCTAAACTCCTCAAGCGCCTCGTCTACACCCGCCTATGCTCTCCCCTCAACGACAACCACCTCCTCGATCCCCTACAGTCTGGCTTCCGTCCCCTACACTCCACCGCAACCTCCTTACTCAAACTCTCCAATGACCTTCTAACCGCCAAAGCTAATGGCCACTATTCAGTGCTCCTGCTCCTTGACCTCTCTGCGGCCTTCAACACAGTCGACCACCCCCTCCTCCTCAAAAAACGACACTCCCTCGGACTCAGAGATTCTGCTCTCTCCTGGCTCTCATCCTACCTGTCACAACGCTCCTTCAGCGTTACCTATAATGCTACCACCTCCCCCTCACTCCCCCTCTCTGTTGGGGTCCCTCAAGGCTCTGTCCTTGGGCCCCTTCTCTTCTCCATCTACACCTCCTCCCTTGGTCAACTCATACACTCTCACAGCTTCAACTACCACCTCTATGCCGACGACACACAAATCTATCTCTCAACCCCCCACCTCACCCCCTCGGTCTCCGCCCGAATCACACACCTACTGAGCGACATATCAGACTGGATGTCGCTCCACTTCCTTAAACTGAACCTCTCCAAAACAGAGTTTCTTGTCTTCCCCCCAGCCCGGACACCACCGCCCATTGACTTCTCCATCACATCCAACAACGCCACCATCAAACCCGCCCCGCAGGCCAGAGTACTTGGTGTCATTCTGGACTCCAACCTATCCTTCCAGCCCCAAGTCCAATCTTTAACAAACTCGTGCAGACTCCACCTCCACAACATCACCAAAATACGCACATTCCTAACCCCAGAAAACACTAAACAGCTCATCCACTCCCTCATCATATCACGACTCAACTACTGCAACTCCCTCCTCACTGGCCTGCCTCGCTGCTGGCTATCCCCGCTTCCGTCGATCCTGAATACGGCTGCCAGACTCATTCACCTTTCCCACCTCTCCGTTTCCGCCACCCCCCTCTGCCAATCCCTCCACTGGCTTCCGATTGTGCAACGGATCAAATTCAAAATCCTAACACTGACGTACAAAGCTGTCCACCATACCGCCCCAAACTACATCACTGACCTAATATCCAAGTACCGCCCAGCACGCACACTCTGCTCCTCACAAGACCTCCTTCTCTCTAGTTCCCTGGTCTCCTCCTCCCATGCCCGCCTCCAGGACTTCTCCAGGGTGTCAATCATCTTCTGGAACTCCCTGCCCCAACCCATCAGATTATCACCTACTCTCCTCTCCTTTAGGCGCACCCTGAAAACCCATCTCTTCAGGGAAGCCTACCCCACCCCCTGCTAACTTGCCGACCTCCTCCACTCTTCCTACCACTCCATCCCCCACAGCTATCTCCTCCTGTACCACTATCCCCTCCCTCCTAGATTGTAAGCTCGAAAGAGCAGGGCCCTCAATCCTCTCATGTTTTACATTGTATTGGTATTGTTCTATCACATGTTCTGTCCACCTTTGTAATGTACAGCACTGAGCGAACTATTGGCGCTTTATAAATACTGTATAATAATAATAATAGTGTATGACTTAACTCATTCATGGTTGGACCATGACAAATATTAATGTCAAGCTCCACATTTTTACCTTTTTTTTTAACCTGCCTCATAAATATTTTCCATTGTATACACAGATATTCAAGAAAAGCACAAACAACATCTGATGGAGAAGACTGAGTCTCTAGTGGAGCATAAACCCCCCGGAACTACTCTGGAGCCCCAAAGATTCCCAATCAATGAGCGTTATGTGAAACTGATTGTTGTCTCTACTAATCAGTTCAGGCAGCATTCCCAGAACGAGTTAATACAGGCTGGGGTAAAACATGAGCAATGCTCAGAGGAAACACAAACTAGACTGGAACATATTTTCCCCAACAGGCTGTTCCGATGGAACAGTCATTCACAATGTGTACCACAGGCAGTAATGGTGAGTGGAGTGCCAGGAATAGGAAAGACCACACTATTGCAGAAGTTTGTCAATGAGTGGGTGACTGGAAAACACTACCAGAGATTTGCTTTTGTTTTCTTCTTCAGTTTCCGATATCTGAATAGACTGGGAGAGGTCAGCTTGACGGAGATGATTCTTCAACAATATCCACATCTGGAGAGTCAGATTGAAAATATTTTACAAAATCCAGAGATAATTCTGTTTATATTTGATGGTTTAGATGAAAGTATTCACCATATTAATTTCAGATTAAGTAATCTGTCCAATCAAAAACAGAAAACAGATTGTGGTGAGATTGTGGTAAGTTTGGTGAGGCAGAGTCTTCTTAAGGGTTGTTCTGTACTGATGACCAGCCGCCCAATGAGACTGGCATCAGTTGATACTGGTGTTTTCCAGAGAATAGCTGAGATCATGGGATTTCTCCATGAAGACAAACGGATCTACTTTAAAAATTTCTTTGGAAATGATGAACTATCAGAAAAGGCTTTCCATTATGTGCAGGAGAATGACACGCTGTACACTTTCTGTTATATCCCATCATACTGCTGGATCATCTGTACAGTGTTATCAATGTGCTTCAGAGCTCAACCAACAAATGCTGATCAAGTGATGATATCATTGCCCAAAACAGTGACACAACTCTTTGTGACCTTTGTCTCCAACATTCTAGCCAATCACCACCAGAATAAAGATGGCGGCCCCACTGCTCGGGAACTTCTGGCATCTATTGGGTGGATGGCAGAACATGGAGTCATGAATCACATGATTGTATTTGATGAGCGACATCTGGAGTCATTCAGTGTGAGAAATGATAAACATCTCTTTTCATGTTTCATGTTAGAATCTGGTCAGCCTCCTGATGTGGATTACACCTTCTTACATCTTAAACTTCAAGAATTTTTTGCTGCTTTAGCCCATTTTATGAACTATGATCCTGACAGATTACAGGAAACACTTGATAAGGCTGAATCTTACAATGATGGTCGTGCTGAAATATTTCTCCGTTTCCTCTGTGGTCTCTCAGACTCTTCTACTAGATCCATGTTAAAGTCTCATGTGGGGGAATTGCCTACTCAGGCTTCCAGACATATCATCAACTGGATCCAGAGGAAAATAACACAGCAAAGACCAAATGAATATGCAAGAGAGAGGAGAGAACTTCTTAATGGATTCTACTATCTCCATGAAAGCAGGAATAAGAAGCTGGTGTCACAGTGTATTGGATCAAAGAAACATGACTTTTCCGTTGTCCCCCTCAGCCCCCTGGACTGTTCTATTCAGTCTTTTATCCTACAGTCCTGCAAAGAGACAGAAGAAGTAAATCTAAGTTCTTGCAATATTCAATGCGAAGGATTGAAGAAACTTATACCAGCTCTACAGAACATCAAGAGCCTAAGGTAAATAATTAACCACTTCAAAACAGGGCCAATTCTGACATTTCTCACATACATGTAAAAATCTGCATTTTGTACTAGATAATTACTTAGAACCCCCAAAGATTATATATATTTTTAAGCTGACACCCTGTAGAATAAAATATAAAAGATAGTGTTACACTGAGTAAATAGATACCTAACATGTTATGCTTTAAAACTGCATATGCCCATGGAACTGCGACAAACCACTGTACCAAAAAATATTCCTAGGCGATATTTTAAAAGCCTTTACAGATTACCAGTTTAAAGTTACACAGGAAGTCTGGCACTTGAATTATTGCTCCCACTCTGATGTTTGTGATTATTCACATGTATGGTGTGATTGCCTTTACATATTTGTGGATGACCTACAGGCATGTTCGCATTTGCACATAAGTAAAGGGGGATGGGAACACTTTAAAAAAATGTTTTTATTGTATTTCAATTCATTATTTTACATTGTATCATTACAGCATCCCTTGTGATAGCATGGGCTGTGACAGGTCCTCTTTATGGAAAGATCTGGGATATATTTGACCCCATATCTCTCCTGTGGTCTCCAAAGCATCTGACCAAACTGAAATCAGTTAGATCAGATGCTTTACAAGCTGTTAACGCCAGTAAACAAATCAAAACCAGAAGTGAAGAAATCCTTGTCGTTTCCAGTTTTCTGACATCAGAGCAATGGAAGTTCCTCTCAGTAAAGAGAAGAGAAGAAAAACATATTTGCAAAATGTCCCAAACAATTCAACGGGAACTATGGGGATAAGATACTGCACAGTGTGTTTTTAGAAAAAATGTTGGCATTCACTAAAAAATGCTACTAAAATACCACATGAGTTAGTCACGCAGTATTTCAGTTTTGAAAACATGCGGTAATATAACGAGTCATCAGCTGTCAGCAGGTTCCCCGAATGTAAAAAGAAAATTGCCAGCAATTAAAAATTAATTAAAAAAAAAAAACAGCATGGGGCACCCCAATTCATACCAAGCCCTCCGGCTCTAGTATGCATTTTGAGGGGAACCCCCACACCAATTTTTTTTTAAAAAGGCGTGGGGGCCTCACCCCAAATCCATGCCAAACCCTTATCCTGAACCATACCAGGCCACATGCCCTCAACATGGGGGAGAGTGCGGTAGGGATTTGGGACATTTACCAAAAAGAAGTTTAATGTAAAACAACAGAGATGGCAGTTTTTGACAAGTCTTTTATTAACCTCCCTGGTGGTCTGATTATGTCAGTATTTTTTAATCCAAAGCAGTACATTGTTTTGCATGGAAATTTGTTGTTTTATTGAGATGGAACCGGACCCCAACTGCACTTGGGTATTTCCGTTATACTCCAGCTTCCCTGTCTGAACACCGACCACGGACACCACCGCTGACCATACCAGACAAGACGACACCAGTCTTGAAGGAAATCAGGAAATAGACTCCTTTATTTTAACACAGATACAAGATATATACAGTACATTCAAGGGAACAATTCCCCCCTCCCTGCATAATGACACAGGGTGGGGGCAAACCACATCTAGCAACAAGAGACACATCAGCAGACACCCCCCACCAAGCCAATACACAAACACATACATCCCATAATAGTTTGCCCCCAAGCAAGACACACAATAGAACAATGGGATGCAACCACATGGCATTAAACAATCAACAAACCCCCACCCCACCATCTCCTAGACATATCTACACAATATCAGGACATATCACCCTGCACCTCTAACAGGCACAGGGTGACTTACACATAATAGGGATATGGGGAGCTGAGACAAGGGTCTCCCCACCTCTCCAAAGTAAGCTGTGTTCCATGGGCACCCCTCCCAAAGTGACTCCCGTCACATTTATATTGTAGGTTTAGGAATAACTCACTTAAATCTGTCCAAACAAGAGTGTAGTAAACATCCCAGGTATGATAAAGTTTGAAACACGAAATCATAAATTATAATATAATAATTATAAAAAATAATATTATAATAATAATAAATTTAATTCAATAATGTAATCAAACCAAAAACATTGTCATTTGTCCAAACAAGGGTGCAGTATTACTAGACACTACATAGTAGTTTAGTAAACCTCCCAGGTATGAAAAAGTTTGAAACACCGAACTGCACAAAGTCCAACGTCACAATCAGGACAATGGAACCTGGTTTCCTTTCTGATTTTCCTTCCACTGTCATCTTGCTTTGAGCAACAAACCACGCACATCCTAGTAGGTGCTGACTTTTTCTCGGTTGGCGGGATGTAGTCCATGAAATATCGACCAGTCAGGCGTTTTGGGTTGAAAATGTCAACAGCATGACCACCTCTATTCACAGCCGTTGATGGTGTTTGCTGGTTTACAAAGATACGTTTGGCAATTTTCCAAATGAAGTCCGAATGAATCAGAGGCTTGTCACTATTTTTTTTTAGCAGAATGTAGGCATTCCACAAGCATTGCTCAAGAAGATGCCTGAAGATCTTCTTGTAGTACTTTCTTTGCTGTTTCCTCATTGCTGAGTAGAATGTCATTGCTTGGTCGGCTCTGTCAACACCTCCCATGGTGTTATTGTAGTCTATCACTACTTGTGGCTTCGTGATTTCTGTCCCACCTTTTGTGCGTACCATAACAGTGGAGGTATTATGAATCGTACTCATTAGGCACACATCTTTCTTGTCACGCCATCACAGTGCCATCATGTTGCCTTTCTGCCAGGCAACTATTTTTCCAGTCTTAAGCTTCTTATTGCCAAACATTGGCGGCATGTCGCGCCGGTTAGCCCTAACAGTTCCATAGGCATCGTTTTTGTTTTGTAGAAGGAACTCATAAAGTTCAAGAGACATATAAAAGTTGTCGGTTGTTACGTAATAGCCCTGATTTAGCAATGGCTCATTTAGTGAAAGAACGGAAGATGTTGCCATTCCATAGTTGCTGTATTCTGGATTGAATTTAGTTCCTTTTCCAGTGTATATCACTGAATTCCAAATGTAGCCAGCTGACAATTCGCATAGCATGTAGGATTTAACATCAAATCATGCTCTCTTTGATGCAATGTATTGCACCCAGCTGAGCCTTCCCTTGTAGGCCATTAGACTTTCATCTATGCTGATATCTCTTTCTGGCACATAGCTCCACTGGAAATTCTTTAGAATCATTTGAGATACTTCCCAAATTTTCTTTAGTTTTGGTGCAGGATGAGTATTTTCGTCAAATTCTTCATTGTTTTCAAAGTGTAAATATTTCATGATCAGGGAAAATCTGTACTCTGATATGACCGTGCCAAAGAATGGAGTGGCAAGTAATTTATTGGTTGTCCAATACCACTTCTGCAAGGGTTTCCCCACCACTCCCTGAAGTGTTATTAGGCCGAGAAAATTCCAAATGTCATCTTTGGTCACTGCTTCCTACTTTCTGCTTCTTGAAAACCTCAGACGCAGAGTAGCCAATTGTTGCTCTTGGTACCGGTTTGTCTCAGTAACAATTTTTCAATAACCTCATCGGTCAGAAACAATTGTAAGTATACCAAGGGGTTGTCATGTTCAACGTCTACCCTCATTCATGCTCCAGAAAATGGGAATCTTGGGGGTGCTGCCTGATCCGTACCACTCTCAATAGAGCACCAAGTTCGCAGATCACTTAGCTCAGTCACAGAATTGCCACTGTCGTCACTTTCAGGGCGCAGGGCGCTCGCTCTCAGCACATATGTTATTTCTTACCTGAACGCAAATGTGCGGCTGCTCGGCGTCTAGGCCCAGACGCCGGGAGGCCTCACATTTGTGTGCGTAAAGGGGTTAATTACCGCATGCATTTAATTATTTATTTCCTCTGTGAATTGACTTTAATGTCTTTTTATTCGGCATTTACCAAACATTTTTCTACTTGAGATAAATACCGCATACTAGTAATAGTTAATTGACATTTTCAGTATTGCATGAGATATGTGGTCACGTGACTGACATAACGCATGTGATAACCTTTCGTGAATTGCCTCCAATAAGTTGAAACTTGCAATTTGTTTGCAATTAAAAATTTTGTTCCTCTAGAATTATGAAGGTAAAGGGGGGGGGGTTGTTACAAGAATAGAAAAAATGAGGAAACATAGACACATCCTATGAATAAAGCACAAACACAATGGATATGGAATAAGCAGTTTGTAAATGGAAGATAAGATTTTTTTTTTTTCACTTTCTGTTCAGCTCAGGAGAAATGAAAAAGACACTTCATTTCTGGTAAATTCAAGTATTTTTCTGTACTCCTGAAAATGTTTGTAGCCTGGAAAATAAAAATGAATACAGCTACCACATCTAAGGACTAGTAAGCTGCAATGGCGTCATTAGGGCTGGTGTCACCTGGTGTGATAAAAACATAGTGTCACCCCCAATCGTTTTTCGAGCTGGCAGTGCAAACAGGTCCATGTAAATTATGCGCTCAAGTGAATGAACTGCACTATGTGTAAAAAACAAGCAATAAAAAAAAAGGTACAAGCAGGAACACGCGTTCCCGCTAAGCGAAGTGTGAATGGGGCCATAGGGGTGGTATATAGACATAGCTGGGCAGAGATGTCTGTCAGCTGGAGGGAGAGGTGTATTCCCCAATCCCTATCTCCAGCACTGCAGTGGCAGCTAGTGTCTACTTGTAGTTCTAGGCTGGCTCCTGGCACATTCACCCCCTCTCTGAATCCTAAAACCATTTCAGCACCAATCCCCCTCCAACACTCACACTCCCTACAGCAGAAGCACTACTCCATTCAAGCCCTACAGCCAGCTTTGCAGGTTACAGTGCGCACTGAGCATGCTGTGGAGGGAGGCAGAGAAAGACTCAAGGAGGAGATAGAACAGAGAACATCTTCTTTTATCATGCTGGCAAGAGAGAATAGTGCCGACCACACGCAGGATGGGTGGGGGCTGGATAAGTTTTTCAGAACCCGGCCAAGGCAAAGGAAGAGACTCTGCAGCTGTCCACACTTGGAAGTATGTACAACTGATCCCTCTGCAGAGCAGCCAGAGGGAGAAAGCCAATAGCACTTCAGGGGGATCTACAGGAGTCACAAGGCAGTACAGCTAGCTCTCCTGCTTGAGCCAGCTGTACATCCTTATCAATGGCCCTGCCACCCCTGGTGTCACCCCTCTGGTGCCCCCATAGCAACGCCACTGGCAAGCTGCAATATACTTCATTTTTGCTCTTAGGTTTACTTGTCCTTTAAAGTGAATATCTAGATAGGGGTTGCTTGCACCCAGTAGTATATGCTGCTCACTTTGGGTAATGCTGCATCCACCTGTAGCAGAAATGGCATTGCAACCATAAGAAAGCAGCATTTTCTACTTGCAGATATGCTTATAATGCTAACAGGCAAAAATCTAAGCCTATTGCAGAAGGCCTTGCATGTGTATCAGCCAAGATGGTGCCTACAACCCAGGGTTCTGATGCCTGTGGCTGCAGTCACAAAGCAAATGTCAAAGCTTGGACAAATGAGCATTCAGTTCAGACTGAACTTTGCTTGTTTAGGCATTCTCCTAAACGCCAGACTTTTTGCTCATTTGGCAGGAACTGAACATCAAATAAAGTGGCAAGGAGAAACAAAAGACAAAACAAGGGAAGCACTCCCTAGTGTAAAAACGTAATTTTATTAAGAACAATAATATAAGGAGAAGAGAAGAGAAACATATTTTGCAAGATTTGGTTACATAGTTAGTCTGGCTGAAAAAAAGACAAAAGTCCATTCAGTTCAACCATTAAAAAAATAAAAAGTTATAATCCTATATCCACAGTTGATCCAGAGGAAGGCAAAAAAACCCAGCTAAGCATGATCAAATTTGCTCCCGCAAGGGAAAGCAATTCCGTTCTGATCCCCCGAGAGGCAATCGGATATTCCCTGGATCAACTTTACCTATAAATGTTAGTATCCAGTTATATTCTGTGTATCTAAGAAAGAATCCAGAACTTTTTTAAATCAATCCACTGAGCTGGCCAGAACCAACTCTTGAGGGAGTCTATTCCACATTTTCACAGCTCTCACTGTGAAGAATCCTTTCCGTGTTTGGAGATTACATTTCTTTTCCTTCAGACGTAAAGGGTGCCCTCTTGTCCTCTGTGATGACCTCAAGGTGAATATCTCTACACCGAGTTCACTATATGAACTACTGATGTATTTATACATGTTGATCATATCCCCCCTTAATCTCCTCTTCTCAAGAGAGAATAAATTCAGAGCCTCTAATCTTTCCTCATAGCTGAGCTCCTCCATGCCTCTTATCAGTTTGGTTGCCCTTCTCTGTACTTTCTCCAGTTCCCCAATGTTCTTTTTGTGAATTGGTGCCCAAAACTTAACTGCATATTCCAGATGAGGTCTTACTAATGATTTGTACAGGGTTAAATGATATCTCTCTCTCTGGAGTCTATACCTCTTTTAATAAGAGAGGATTTTGCTCACTTTTTATAAACCGCAGCTTGGCATTGCATGCCATTATTAGGCTTGTGATCTACCAGAACCCCCAGATCCTTCTTCACCATTGATTCCCCCAGTTGTACTCCCCTAGTATGTATGATGCATATTCTTAGCTCCCAAGTGCATAACTTTACATTTATCAACATTAAATCTCATTTGCCCAATTAAACAGTGCATTGAGGTCGGCTCGTAAGTTGGAGACATACTCTAAGGACGTTATACCACTGCACAGCTTGGTGTCATCTGCAAAGACTGAAATGTTTTTTTTAATCCCAGACACTATATTGTTTATAAATATATTTAAAAGTAAGGGTCCCAACACTGAACCTTGGGGTACACCACTGACAACCGTAGACCATTCAGAGTATGAATCATTAACCACTACTCTCTGAATACGATCTTTTAGCCAGTTTTCTATTCATTTACATATGGATTTTTCCAAGCCTGTAGACTTTACCTTACACATTAGCAGTGTGTGGGGAACTGTGTCAAATGCTTTTTCAAAATTCAAGTATACCAAGTTATGGTTCAACTTCTCCTCTCCCCACCCGCTTTCCTGACCTGCCAGGCTGCACGCTTGGTCTGGTATGGATTTTGGTGGGGACACCACATTTTATTTTGTTTTGTTTTTTTTTTGCATGGTATCCTCCTTGACATCCATACTGGGCCCTCATGTATTTTTAGTGGAAGTTAGATTTGAGTTTTAGATAAAATGTGATCCATTTGCTTGCTGGACACTTTATGATAGCATATTTAGTATCTAACTGATTGGCAGCTTCTCATACATCAGTGTAATCCTTTTTTATGATTATAACTCAAGGTATTATGGAAATTGAATAAAACCTCATTCTGTACAATTTATCGGTATGTCATTATAGGTCACTAGCTCCAGGTATATCCACCACTAGACCGTTTACAGTTATTTTTGACCAGGCATTTACTACATGACTCCATCATCTGAAAATCCACCCCAGACATAAGATTTAGGCTGGCCATTTTGTCACTGACTGCCTTGTGTTCAACATAATGTTCTAATTTTCTGTGCAGTCTTGGGCTGTCAGAACTCATTATCAACACATTATGCCTTTTAAATAGCCAATTCCAGACAGTGGTCTACTTATTGGAATATAGGTGGTCATACACATGGGAATCTCATTTTACTGCAATGAGCAACCAGAGCCTCATATGTGTTTCCTGTCCTACCCAACATGACCATGAGATTTTCAATGTCAGGGGATCTCCCCATTAACATGCATCCTCTAATCAGCATCAGTCTATTTTCTCCATTGTTGTACATTTTCTATTTAGTGTCAAAAGATTTTCCCATAACTGAACACCCCCTATTCATTGTCAGTGGAATCTCCCCACTGTTGCACATCTTCTATTCAGTGTTGTGGGATCTCCTTTTTACTGAACATCTACCATTCTGTGTTGTGGGATATCCTGTCCAAATTACTAAACATCTATTCAGTGGACTGGATCTCCCTACCACTGCGTACCTACAGTGTTGGGGGAAGTTTCCCCATTACGTAGAGTTCTTATCGAGAGTTGTGGATTGCATGCCAGAGCAAATGATCCAGCTCACACAATAGAATGAGTCTGGCCTCAGCATCCAAATGCAATTAATTATGGAACAATGTGAATACTGTGGTGTTTTGTCGCAGTCCTGTGTATGGAGATATCTAAGTCTCTGCTCATAGATGAGAATATTGGGGTGTCTGCTTCATCAGTGTTTTTTTCCTGTGAAAGAATATTTATTGGAGTTTCATAAAGTGATCCTATATACAGTATATATTAAATAATATACAGTAAATTAATTTAATACAGAGAAATTAGTTCCATTCGTGTAGAGAATAGTTACATCCTTTCATGTGTGAGAAAATATTTTTTTTCTGTTAACATTCTTCTTTTCTTCTACAGTTTGTATGATAATTGCCTGACAGACAGTTCCAGTCCCCATTTGGCATCTGGAATAAAAAATAACCAGACATTAAGAAAACTGAACTTGTCTTCTAATAATCTGGAGGGTCCTCATTTCAGTGATCTGATGGCAGCTCTGACAACAAGCCAAATAGAAGAACTAAGGTGAGTATAACAGCATTGAGTGAAGATCATATAATCAAAATGCATCTTTAGACTCCATAAATAGCCAATCACAGACAGCAATCTAATTCTTGGATCCTATCATACTCTTTTATCAGTCATGGTATAATGTTTTCCTAAAATCTTGTTAACACCCAATACTTTGCTTTGTAGCCAAAAAAAATTTTATATTTTAGGTGCTTATATACTGTATGAGGGAATCTGATCTTACTACAATGAGAAATCAGAGCCTCATACAAGCTCCCTATCAGCCATTGCTGCACGTCCATCTGCTCTTCAGTGTTGGGTCTTTCCATTACTTTATATCCACTGTTGTGTTTTAGAGGATCTCCCTATTACTGCACATTTGCTATTGAGTGGCAGTGGATCTCTCTTTTACTTCCTATGAGTATAGAACTATTGTCAATAGAGATAAAGGAAATAGCAGATAATAATCATCCTATCCAATCACTAGAAATGCTGATTCTGCCACAAAAATGTTTGGTTACAATCTGCCTGACAACACCTTGATACACCTCACAGGGGTTTTTTGTGGCATTGGTGCGGTAAAGGCTTCTTTCTGGTAACTCGACCTGCAGCTCATTTTTGTTCAAGTATTGTGCTCCTTCAAACATCCACACTGTCTTTTTCCAGTGCAGCCTGTATTTCTCCTTAGGTTACCTGTGGGTTTTCCTTTGTATCCCAAAGAATTCTACTGGCAGTTGTGGCTGCAGTCTTTCTTGGTCTACCTTACCTTGGCTTGGTATCAGATCCCCAAATTTTCCACTTCTTAATAAGTGATTGAACAGTATTGACTGGCAAATTCAAGGTTTGGATATCTTTTCATATCCTTTTCCATCTTTATAATGTTCTATTACCCTGTTACGCAGGTGTTTTGACAGTTCTTTTCTGCTCCCCATGGCTCTGTATCTATCCCGCTCAGTGCATCCACATAACAGCTAAAAACTCAGTGACTATATATTGCCATTTTAACCTGTGTGTGTCACCTTGTGTCTCTACCAAAGACAAACATTCCAGGGTATGTAAACTTTTGATCAGCACCATTTTGGGTGATTTCTGTTATCATTAAGATTTAAAAAGGAGCCAAACAACTATGTAATAGTAAATGGTAGCGATGGGCTGAACACCCCCCTGTTCAGTTCGCAGTCGAACATTAGAACCCACAGAATGCTCGATCGTAAACTTTGAACACAAAAAATTTACTGAGTGGTATAAATACTGTATGTGGTAAGATATCGCTCAGTTACTAAAATACCTCATGCGTTATAGTATTAAGTCCTGCAGTATTTTAGTAGTAAAACATTCATTCATGTTTCAGCTGTTAGTGGGGTTCCCCGCTGACAGCTGAATGTAAAAAGAATTCCCGGCATTGCCAAACAATTAAAGAAAAAAAAAACATGGGGTCCCCTCTCCCATCCATACCAAGCCCTTCGGGTCTGGTATTGGTTTTTGAGGGGAACCCCTTCACCAAAAGTTTTGTTAAAAATGGCATGGGGGTCCCCCCGAATTCCATACCAGACCCTTATCTGAGCATGCAGCCCAGCAGGTCAGGAAAGGGAGGTGGGGACGAGCAATTATCCAACCTCCTGATCCATACCAGGCCACATGCCCTCAACATGGGGGGGTGCTTTGGGGCAGGGGGCTCCCCTCCAAAGCACTTTGTCCCCATGTTTTTATATATTTTTTATTTTAGTTTAATTGAACTTTTTATTTGACCTCCATTAGAATGTCTATAGAAATTTAACGGAAGTCCTTTTTTTATATTATATCTTTTGTTAAACTTCAAAACATAACATTATTCAGATATTACAATAATACATTTCCAATATCAAAATATTTTTTACAAAAACCCTTCTCACTCTCCCTCCTTCCGACCCTCCACCCATCTCTCCTAGGTCACCCAGGTCTTCTAGTAACCTCTATCAACCATCCACCACTTCCTACCCCTCCTCTCAAGTGTATTCAATAAAGTAAATGGGAAACTTCACTTTTCCCCCTCATATTCCTTTCAATTCTGCATAACTCTTAGTAGTTTTATAGCTTATCTAACTCTCCCAGGTTTTTCTGAATTTTTTAATTTTATCCTCTTCTTAAATATGGTAAAGTTCCTCCATCCTGTATATGTATTCCACTGTGTTAATCCAATCTTTTATTTTGGGAATTTCTTTGCCCTGCCAAAACAAAATCTCGGAATCAGACCTTTGGCTGCATCTATTAAATTAAATATTACCATGTTCTTGTATTGCTTTACTATCGCTTTACTGTAAATTCCACATTATGAAATACACAGGCCCAAGGGTTGTTCAGTATTACAGTTCTCGTTATCTCCTGAATTTATTCCTTGCAAAAACTCTTGGATTTTTGGGCATTCCCACCATATATGTACCATGGTTCCCTCAATCCCGCACCCCCTCCAACATAAAGGTGAACTCTGTGGTTGTTGATTATGTGCTACACTAGGTGTGCAGTACCATCTTACTAAGCATTTATAGTTCATTTCTACTATATTCATATTTACAGCACAGTGTGTCAATCTGAATATTTTCTTTTTATCTTGCTCCTCCAATTTTGTTCTTTTTCTCATTTCTCCAGATACAGTGGCAATACAGATCATGAGATATTAGTAAACATCTTATAAATGCGAGAAGTTATATGTTTACGTGCTGTTTCTTGATTAAAAAAAGTTCTAATGGGTACATGCTCTCCAATGTCCTTAATGGCTGTAGAAGAGTCACTACCAAATGCCTCAGTTGATGATACCGCCACTCATCTAACCTACAAAATAAATCCTTCCTATTTTTTAATTTTTAATTCTGAAAAAGAACATAACTCCCGATTTTTAGCGATATCTTTCAAACATGCATTTTTGTCTTTTATACATCTCCCTGCAATACCCTCTTTCCCTGGGGGAAAAAAATCTGTTCCTTTCAACGGTATTAATAGTGAATTATACTCCCATCCCATTTGCCTATGAATTCCATCCCATTTTCTTATAAAATTCTGTGTTAAAGTGCTTATATTTTCCGAAAAATATTGGTGTTGTTGTGGAAGCCATATTATTTTATCTAACTGTGACCCACTTAATGTATTTTCCATTTTTACCCAAATTTTTACTTTTTGCATTTTGCATCCACTCCACTATTTGTGAGATCAACACAGAACCTAAAATCCGGCAAACATAAACATCCATTAACTTTATCTCTACATCATACTTTGTAACTAACCCTTGTTTTTTTATTTGCCGAATTTTACTTATCTTCCTTATAATCTTAAAAAAGGACTCCGGCAAATATATTGGAAGCAAGTGGAACCTATATAGGATCTTCGGAACTATCACCATCTTTATGATATATATACGACCCATCCATGAGAGTGACCCTATAGCTATTCTACTTAAGTCTTCTTTTAGTTCATTTATTAATGGAATAGAATTTATTTGATAGAGGTTTTTCAAGGAAGGGGTAAGCTTTACTCCTAAGTAACTTAATTCTCTCTCTTTCCAGACAAAGGGGAAGGCTTTCTGTAAGCTCTGGTTTTTCTACCTTTGAAACTGTAATATTTAATATCTCTGATTTTGAGGGAATCTTTTTCAACACCTTGTCTCCATGTTGAGGGGGACAAGGTCCTCTTCCCCAAAACCCTGGTCGGTGGCTGTGGGGGTCTGCAAGGCGGGGGGCTTATTGGAATCTGGAAGCTCCCTTTAGGCTCCCTCATATGAATGAGTATGTGGTACATGATACCACTACCCATTCACAAAAAAATTTGTAGTGTAAAAATGACAGGAGACAGTCTTTGACAAGTCCATTATTGAAAATAAAACAAAAATGTAGATCCAATGCCAGTCACGATGCCTGCCGCCACTGCCCACCCAAAAAAAGAAAAAAAGGCTCCTTTCCCAACTAATGCCCCCGCCATCTGATAGCCCCACCCCCTGACAATTCGTAAATAATTAAGGGGAGCTCTCGATGCTGTCTCCCGGTCCTCTGACAGCTGCACCGCGATGACAGTTCTTAAATACTGTCATGATGTCATCAGTGTGATATCATCCTGTGCTGTGATTGGTCAAAGCATTGCACTGGACCTGTGGTCAGGTGCATTGCTTTGACCAATCACAGTGCATTGTGGGGCGCAGTGGGTGAACAGCCCGCCAAACACTGGTATTGTTTGTGTGTTCAGCGAACACACACACAGTCAATGTTCGAGTCGAACTTAGGTTCAACTTGAACATTCGGCGCAACACTAGTAGATGGATTTATATGATTACTATCCTTAAATAAAAGACAGATCAGTCATAATCAGGCATATTTTCAATATAAATGCTAAGATTGTATGATTTCTGCCAGGGTATGCAAACGTTTGAGCACAACTGTATATTGATACCTCGACTACTAATTTAAGGTTTATCTACAACCTTTTGTCAAGAAAAGGGACAACAACACAGTTGAAATGTAAATCTCATATATTAAGGCTAGAAATGTACAGATTTTTTTACCATAAAATAGGCAACAGAACAAATAGCTTTTTGGTGCATGGGTGCTTTGTAGTGGTAGATTGAACAGGACAGTAATCGATAAGAAGGAACAGTAGAGAACCCAATATAGAGTCAGTTCAGTATAGTAGGGTAATCCTGAGTGGATGTTAGGATTAGAGATGAGCGAAGAAATGAAAAATTCGATTCGACTGATTCGGCGAATTCGTGGACAATATTCGATTCGAGTCGAATAAATTCGCTGTGAATTTAACTTAAAAAAGGGTGTTTCTAGGCTTCAGAGAGACTTAATATTAGTGCAGAACACTGTACCTTTAATTTAAATGCCCTTGGAGTCTGCTGGGGAAGAGAAATAATACTGTCACTCAGTATGACATGCAGATGAGTGCCGTCGATCTTAGAATCACCGCACACTTCACTCATTTGGCCAGTCACGGGGCCAAAACCAGTGTTTGGAGCCACAGTGTGGCGGTGGAGGCAGCAGCAATGGGAGGCCATACAGCAACCTATGACAAAATGGAAACCAGCAGGAGTGTGAGGAGACCTGAAAGTGGCACATGGCAGAGTGGGAGCAATGGGAGGCGGTACAGGGACCCAGGTCACACTGTGGGACCAGCATCAGCGTGAACAGGCGGTACGGGGGCCCATGGCCGATTTGACCTCGTTCATCCCATAGTCCTGCCGACTCACGAATAGCGTGGCCTCCTCAAAGGGCCTGAGCAAGCGCAGGTGTCACGCATGAGCTGACAATGGCTGACATCTAAGTTACACAGGGAGTACCTTTATCCGCTTTTAACATCAGGAAATCTGTGATGGCCTTTCGCTGTTCGTAAAGGCGGTCTAACATATGTAGGGTTGAATTACACCTTGTTGCAACGTCACAGCATGAGGAGTCGGTACGGGGGTCCATGGCAGATTACGTGCCTGGCAGCAGCAATGGGAGGCCCGTAATCTGCCAGCACCCTATGTCAAAAAATTGAACACACCAGCAGTGTGAGGAGACCTCAAAGTGGCACATGGCAGAGTGGGAGCAATGGGAGGCGGTACAGTGACCCAGGTCACACTGTGGGCTCAGCAGCAGCGTGACCAGGCGGTACGGGGGCCCATGGCCGATTTGGGGCCTGGTGGCACCTATGGAAGGCCTGTAATCTGCCAGCAACCTATGACAAAATGGAAAACCGCAGGAGTGTGAGGAGACCTCAAAGTGGCACATGGCAGAGTGGGAGCAATGGGAGGCGGTACAGGGACCCAGGTCACACTGTGGGCTCAGCAGCAGCGTGACCAGGCGGTACGGGGGCCCATGGCCGATTTGGGGCCTGGCGGCACCTATGGAAGGCCTGTAATCTGCCAGCAACCTATGACAAAATGGAAAACCGCAGGAGTGTGAGGAGACCTCAAAGTGGCACATGGTAGAGTGGGAGCAATGGGAGGCCGTACAGGGACCCAGGTCACACTGTGGGCCTAGCAGCAGCGTGACCAGGCGGTACGGGGGCCCATTGGCGATTTGGGGCCTGGCGGCACCTATGGGAGGCCTTTAATCTGCCAGCAACCTATGACAAAATGGAAAAAAGCAGGAGTGTGAGGAGATTTCAAAGTGGCACATGGCAGAATGGGAGCAATGGGAGGCCGTACAGGGACTCAGGTCACACTGTGGGACCAGCAGCAGCGTGACCAGGCGGTACGGGGGCCCATGGCCGATTTGGGGCCTGGCGGCACCTATGGAAGGCCTGTAATCTGCCAGCAACCTATGACAAAATGGAAAACCGCAGGAGTGTGAGGAGACCTCAAAGTGGCACATGGTAGAGTGGGAGCAATGGGAGGCCGTACAGGGACCCAGGTCACACTGTGGGCCTAGCAGCAGCGTGACCAGGTGGTACGGGGGCCCATTGGCGATTTGGGGCCTGGCGGCACCTATGGGAGGCCTTTAATCTGTCAGCAACCTATGACAAAATGGAAAAAAGCAGGAGTGTGAGGAGATTTCAAAGTGGCACATGGCAGAGTGGAAGCAATGGGAGGCCGTACAGGGACCCAGGTCACACTGTGGGCTCAGCAGCAGCGTGACCAGGCGGTACGGGGGCCCATGGCCGATATGGGGCCTGGCGGCACCTATGGAAGGCCTGTAATCTGCCAGCAACCTATGACAAAATGGAAAACCGCAGGAGTGTGAGGAGACCTCAAAGTGGCACATGATAGAGTGGGAGCAATAGGAGGCCGTACAGGGACCCAGGTCACACTGTGGGCCTAGCAGCAGCGTGACCAGGCGGTACGGGGGCCCATTGGCGATTTGGGGCCTGGCGGCACCTATGGGAGGCCTTTAATCTGCCAGAAACCTATGACAAAATGGAAAAAAGCAGGAGTGTGAGGAGATTTCAAAGTGGCACATGGCAGAGTGGAAGCAATGGGAGGCCGTACAGGGACCTAGGTCACACTGTGGGCTCAGCAGCAGCGTGACCAGGCGGTACGGGGGCCCATGGCCGATATGGGGCCTGGCGGCACCTATGGAAGGCCTGTAATCTGCCAGCAACCTATGACAAAATGGACAACCGCAGGAGTGTGAGGAGATTTCATAGTGGCACATGGCAGAGTGGAAGCAATGGGAGGCCGTACAGGGACCCAGGTCACACTGTGGGACCAGCAGCAGCGTGACCAGGCGGTACGGGGGCCCATAGCTGATTTTGGGCCTGGCGGCACCTATGGAAGGCCTGTAATCTGCCAGCAACCTATGTCAAAATGGAAAAGCACAGGAGTGTGAGGAGACCTCAAAGTGGCACATGGCAGAGTGGAAGCAATGGGAGGCCGTACAGGGACCCAGGTCACACTGTGGGCCCAGCAGCAGCGTGACCAGGCGGTACGGGGCCCATGGCCGATTTGGGGCCTGGCGGCACCTATGGGAGGCCCGTAATCTGCCAGCACCCTATGACAAAATGGAACCCTGGCTGGGGCAGGCAGAACCGCCGTATCTTTATCACGTTTTTCCCAGGCCACCGAATGGCGACGCTGCATATGCTGACGCAACGCTGTAGTCCCAACATGGGCCCCCTGGCCACGCTTGACTTTCTGGCCACATAGTCGACATACGGCTACGTTTACTTCCTCGGGCGGCTTGACGAAAACTTGCCACACCGCCGAGTAGGAAACTTTGCACCCGCTACTCCTCACTGGCTGACTGCTACTTCCTCCGTGCACACCGGCACCACTACTGGCTGTGGTGGTAGGCTGCAGTGGAGCTGCTGCTCTACTCCGTGGCCGTTTGCCTCCACTGACACAGCTGCGACCCTGCTGCCTCCTGGCAGCAGCAATGGGAGGCCGTACAGGGACCCAGGTCACACTGTGGGCCCAGCAGCAGCGTGACCAGGTGGTACGGGGGCCCATGGCCGATTTGGGGCCTAGCGGCACCTATGGGAGGCCCGTAATCTGCCAGCAACCTATGTCAAAATGGAAAACCACAGGAGTGTGAGGAGACCTCAAAGTGACACATGGCAGAGTGGAAGCAATGGGAGGCCGTACAGGGACCCAGGTCACACTGTGGGACCAGCAGCAGCGTGACCAGGCGGTACGGGGGCCCATGGCCGATTTGGGGCCTGGCGGCACCTATGGAAGGCCTATAATCTGCCAGCAACCTATGACAAAATGGACAACCGCAGGAGTGTGAGGAGATTTCAAAGTGGCACATGGCAGAGTGGAAGCAATGGGAGGCCGTACAGGGACCCAGGTCACACTGTGGGACCAGCAGCAGCGTGACCAGGCGGTACGGGGGCCCATGGCCGATTTGGGGCCTGGCGGCACCTATGGAGGGCCTGTAATCTGCCAGCAACCTATGACAAAATGGACAACCGCAGGAGTGTGAGGAGATTTCAAAGTGGCACATGGCAGAGTGGAAGCAATGGGAGGCCGTACAGGGACCCAGGTCACACTGTGGGCCCAGCAGCAGCGTGACCAGGCGGTACGGGGGCCCATGGCCGATTTGGGGCCTGGCGGCAGCTATGGGAGGCCCATAATCTGCCAGCACCCTATGACAAAATGGAACCCTGGGCTGGGGCAGGCAGAACCGCCGTATCTTTATCACGTTTTTCCCAGGCCACTGAATGGCGACGCTGCATATGCTGACGCAACGCTGTAGTCCCAACATGGGCCCCCTGGCCACGCTTGACTTTCTGGCCACATAGTCGACATACGGCTACGTTTACTTCCTCGGGCGGCTTGACGAAAACTTGCCACACCGCCGAGTAGGAAACTTTGCACCCGCTACTCCTCACTGGCTGACTGCTACTTCCTCCGTGCACACCGGCACCACTACTGGCTGTGGTGGTAGGCTGCAGTGGAGCTGCTGCTCTACTCCGTGGCCGTTTGCCTCCACTGACACAGCTGCGACCCTGCTGCCTCCTGGCAGCAGCAATGGGAGGCCGTACAGGGACCCAGGTCACACTGTGGGCCCAGCAGCAGCGTGACCAGGTGGTACGGGGGCCCATGGCCGATTTGGGGCCTAGCGGCACCTATGGGAGGCCTGTAATCTGCCAGCAACCTATGTCAAAATGGAAAACCACAGGAGTGTGAGGAGACCTCAAAGTGACACATGGCAGAGTGGAAGCAATGGGAGGCCGTACAGGGACCCAGGTCACACTGTGGGACCAGCAGCAGCGTGACCAGGCGGTACGGGGGCCCATGGCCGATTTGGGGCCTGGCGGCACCTATGGAAGGCCTATAATCTGCCAGCAACCTATGACAAAATGGACAACCGCAGGAGTGTGAGGAGATTTCAAAGTGGCACATGGCAGAGTGGAAGCAATGGGAGGCCGTACAGGGACCCAGGTCACACTGTGGGACCAGCAGCAGCGTGACCAGGCGGTACGGGGGCCCATGGCCGATTTGGGGCCTGGCGGCACCTATGGAGGGCCTGTAATCTGCCAGCAACCTATGACAAAATGGACAACCGCAGGAGTGTGAGGAGATTTCAAAGTGGCACATGGCAGAGTGGAAGCAATGGGAGGCCGTACAGGGACCCAGGTCACACTGTGGGCCCAGCAGCAGCGTGACCAGGCGGTACGGGGGCCCATGGCCGATTTGGGGCCTGGCGGCACCTATGGGAGGCCCGTAATCTGCCAGCACCCTATGACAAAATGGAACCCTGGGCTGGGGCAGGCAGAACCGCCGTATCTTTATCACGTTTTTCCCAGGCCACTGAATGGCGACGCTGCATATGCTGACGCAACGCTGTAGTCCCAACATGGGCCCCCTGGCCACGCTTGACTTTCTGGCCACATAGTCGACATACGGCTACGTTTACTTCCTCGGGCGGCTTGACGAAAAATTGCCACACCGCAGAGTAGGAAACTTTGCCTCCGCTACTCCTCACTGGCTGACTGCTACTTCCTCCGTGCACACCGGCACCACTACTGGCCGTGGTGGTAGGCTGCAGTGGAGCTGCTGCTCTACTCCGTGGCCGTTTGCCTCCACTGACACTGCTGCGACCCTGCTGCCTCCTGGCAGCAGCAATGGGAGGCCTTACAGGGACCCATGAGACACTCTGGACCTGGCAGCAGCATGAAGAGGCGGTACAGGGGCCCATGGCAGATTACGGGCCTGGCAGCAGCAATGGGAGGCCCGTAATCTGCCAGCACCCTATGTCAAAAAATTCAACACACCAGCAGTGTGAAGAGACCTGAAAGTGGCACATGGCAGAGTGTGGCGATGGAGACAGCAGCAATGGGAGGCCGTACAGGGACCCATGAGAGACTCTGGACTTGGCAGCAGCATGAGGAGGCGGTATATAGGGGCCCATGGCAGATTAGGGGCCTGGCAGCAGCTATGGGAGGCCCGTAATCTGCCAGCACCCTATGTCAAAAAATTTAAAACACAAGCAGTGTGAAGAGACCTGAATGTGGCACATGGCAGAGTGTGGCGATGGAGACAGCAGCAATGGGAGGCCGTACAGGGACCCATGAGAGACTCTGGACTTGGCAGCAGCATGAGGAGGCGGTATATAGGGGCCCATGGCAGATTAGGGGCCTGGCAGCAGCTATGGGAGGCCCGTAATCTGCCAGCACCCTATGTCAAAAAATTTAAAACACAAGCAGTGTGAAGAGACCTGAATGTGGCACATGGCAGAGTGTGGCGATGGAGACAGCAGCAATGGGAGGCCGTACAGGGACCCATGAGAGACTCTGGACTTGGCAGCAGCATGAGGAGGCGGTATATAGGGGCCCATGGCAGATTAGGGGCCTGGCAGCAGCTATGGGAGGCCCGTAATCTGCCAGCACCCTATGTCAAAAAATTTAAAACACAAGCAGTGTGAAGAGACCTGAATGTGGCACATGGCAGAGTGTGGCGATGGAGACAGCAGCAATGGGAGGCCGTACAGGGACCCATGAGAGACTCTGGACTTGGCAGCAGCATGAGGAGGCGGTATATAGGGGCCCATGGCAGATTAGGGGCCTGGCAGCAGCTATGGGAGGCCCGTAATCTGCCAGCACCCTATGTCAAAAAATTTAAAACACAAGCAGTGTGAAGAGACCTGAATGTGGCACATGGCAGAGTGTGGCGATGGAGACAGCAGCAATGGGAGGCCGTACAGGGACCCATGAGAGACTCTGGACTTGGCAGCAGCATGAGGAGGCGGTATATAGGGGCCCATGGCAGATTAGGGGCCTGGCAGCAGCTATGGGAGGCCCGTAATCTGCCAGCACCCTATGTCAAAAAATTTAAAACACAAGCAGTGTGAAGAGACCTGAATGTGGCACATGGCAGAGTGTGGCGATGGAGACAGCAGCAATGGGAGGCCGTACAGGGACCCATGAGAGACTCTGGACTTGGCAGCAGCATGAGGAGGCGGTATATAGGGGCCCATGGCAGATTAGGGGCCTGGCAGCAGCTATGGGAGGCCCGTAATCTGCCAGCACCCTATGTCAAAAAATTTAAAACACAAGCAGTGTGAAGAGACCTGAATGTGGCACATGGCAGAGTGTGGCGATGGAGACAGCAGCAATGGGAGGCCGTACAGGGACCCATGAGAGACTCTGGACTTGGCAGCAGCATGAGGAGGCGGTATATAGGGGCCCATGGCAGATTAGGGGCCTGGCAGCAGCTATGGGAGGCCCGTAATCTGCCAGCACCCTATGTCAAAAAATTCAACACACCAGCAGTGTGTGAGGAGACCTGAAAGTGGCACATGGCAGGGGCATGATTCATCGCGGATTTAGTCAGTTGTGTCAGGAACTGGTGGTTTGAAATCCAGACTAATCCACGCCTGATTCATTTTCACAAACGTCAGTCTCTCCACACTTTGGGTGGACAGTCGTGTCCTCCGCGGAGTTACAATACCTCCTGCCGCACTAAACACGCGCTCCGATGCCACGCTACTGGCCGGGCATGACAGCCTTTCAAGGGCAAATTCAGCTAGTTGGGGCCAAAGGTCAAGTTTCGTTGCCCAGTAGTCAAGGGGATTGTCTACCTCGGTTGGCAGGGTGCTGTCCAAGTAGGCCCAAGCCTGTTGTTTGAGCTCCTGCTCCAGGTCCACCTGATGCTGCTGCTGCTGCTGCGGCTGGTTAGTAGTTTCCTCACTGCGCTGGTGAAGAAAACTACTCATCATCGACTGCAGACTGAGGCAGCCGCTGCTGGTGGAGCTGCCACTGCTCCTACCACCCCACGCCTCCCCTGCTGCCATGCCAGCGGAACGCGAGCGCACAGGGCCCACAGTGTCTGAGGATGGACGTTGGCGCACAAAGGCAGAGACCAACTGACTACATAGGTGGTTTTTATAGTACGTAATTTTGGCCTCCCTCTCAGCAGGTGTGAAAAAGGCCACCATTTTGGAACGATAGCGAGGGTCCAACAAGGTGGACAGCCAAAAGTCATCCCTCTGTCTGATGGTTATTATTCGGCTGTCGCTACGCAAGCAACCGAGCATGCTATGGGCCATTTGTGACAAGGAATGCGAGGGACTCCCTGCCTCCATCTCCACAGCATACTGCCACGGTGCGTCTGGGTCCTCTGTCTCCTCCTCCTCTACCAGATGCTCCTGCTCCTGCACTCCTGTCCGCTGAGTGGAAAAACCACCCATTTCACTCAATAATTCCTGAGCACAAATGTCCTCCTCTACCTCCTCCTCTTCTTCCTGTCCTGGCCCCACAGGGGTCATGTGGCGTTGAGATCTGTGCGCCACGTCTACCGCACCCTGACCAGCCATTGTTAACAGCATTTGTTCCAGGACGTGCAACAGAGGAATGACGTCGTTCATCCCATAGTCCTGCCGACTCACGAATAGCGTGGCCTCCTCAAAGGGCCTGAGCAAGCGGCAGGTGTCACGCATGAGCTGCCAATGGCTGACATCTAAGTTACACAGGGGAGTACCTTTATCCGCTTGTAACATCAGGAAATCGGTGATGGCCTTTCGCTGCTCGTAAAGGCGGTCTAACATGTGTAGGGTTGAATTCCACCTTGTTGCAACGTTGCAGATCAGGCGATGCTGTGGAATTCCGTTCTGCCGCTGCAGCTCAAGGAGGGTGTTCTTTGCGGTGTAGGAATGGCTGAAATGCATGCACAGTTTACGTGACATTTTAAGGATGTCTTGCAGTGGGATGGTGGATTTTAGGAACCGCTTGACAACCAGATTGAACACGTGAGCCATGCATGGCGCATGGCACAACCTTCCTTGACGCAGAGCAGACACCATGTTCTTTCCGTTGTCGGTCAACATGGTTCCGATTTTAAGTTTGCGCGGAGACAGCCATCTGTCGATTTCTCTGTTCATTACACTCAGAAGTTCCTCCCCTGTGTGACTACGTTCGCCAAGGCATACCAGGTGCAGCACAGCGTGACACCGTTGCGCCCTGCACATGTGATATGCCGGTCGGGTAATGGGACTTGGCACGGGGGTGGCGGCTGAGGACACGGCGGAAAAAGAGGTGGTAGAGGCGGACATGTTTGCTGGACCAAGGACGTGCAAACGTGGAGGCAAAAGCGTCGTGACCTGTCCAAGTTGCTGGTGCGGCTGTGCCGGCACCACGTTCACCCAGTGGGCCGTAAATGACATGTACTGTCCCTGACCGTAGTTACAGCTCCACACGTCGGCGCTGCCGTGCACTTTGGCAGAGACCGACATGCTCAAAGACTGGCCCACCATCTCTTCTACATGTGAATGCAGGGCTGGCACTGCCTTTTGGGCGAAGAAATGACGGCTTGGCACTCTCCACCGCGGCGCGGCACAAGCCATCATTTCTCGGAAAGGTGCTGAGTCCACCAGTTGGAAAGGGAGGGACTGCAGCACCAGCAACTTGGACAGGAGGACGTTCAGCTTTTGCACCGTCGGGTGCGTGCTCGCAAACTGTTGTCTCTTGGAAACGGATTCCAAGAAAGACTGTTGACGGAATCCGAGAAGAGGAGTAGCAGGAGAAGGAGCATCTGAACGAGCGGAAGATGCCAACGAGCGACAACTCCCCTCAGCAGAGTTGTTGGAGCCTTGACTGGCTGATAGAGGGTGATTGACGACGTCGGGTGACGGAGCAAGTAACGGAGCGGGTGATGGAGCGGGGGCTGGGGCAGGCAGAACCGCCGTATCTTTATCACGGTTTTCCCAGGCCACCGAATGGTGACGCTGCATATGCTGACGCAACGCTGTAGTCCCAACATGGGCCCCCTGGCCACGCTTGCATTTCTGGCCACATAGTCGACATACGGCTACGTTTACTTCCTCGGGCGGCTTGACGAAAAATTGCCACACCACCGAGTAGGAAACTTTGCCCCCGCTACTCCTCACTGGCTGACTGCTACTTCCTCCATGCGCACCGGCACCACTACTGGCCGTGGTGGTAGGCTGCAGTGGAGCTGGTGCTCTACTCCGTGGACGTTTGGCTCCACTGACACTGATGCGACCCTGCTGCCTCCTGGGCAACCCACCGACTGTTTCGCTCGCTGCCAAGCTGGCACCCTCTTCTCCTGATGATGCGGAAGAAATTGCCTGATGACGACGAGGCAGCCAAGTGCGATCAACCTCCTCATCATCAAGTACGGTCTCCGCCTCACTACTAGCCCCTTCGGCTGCGTCTGGGTCAGGAGACAGACCTGTCTCTAGACCGGCTACCGAGCCACTCTCCTCGCCAGTACTTGTTCGCCTGGCTGCTGAAAAGGCGGATGTCTCCCCCCGTTCCTGACCGCCCTCTGTTAGCTCTTCCTCACTGTACAGTGGGGCTGAGCCCACAGCATGCGATACTTCGCTTGGTGAGGGAACAGCAAAGGACAGGGGCAGGTAGAGGACATGTGATTTCAGTGGGCTTGCTCCCGGGCCATGCCAACTAACGGTTGTGTCTGACGTACCCACCGACCGTTGGCTGTAGGTGTCAGAGGTGACCTGGGAAGAGGAAGACGACCGAGCCAACCAATCGATGACGGCAGGGTTGTCGGTGGAGACACGACCGCTGGATGACACCGGGAGCACTGGCCTCTGGCTGCGAATAGTGCTGCCTCGACCCCTTCCTCTGCTGCCACGTCTGCTCGCTCCTAAAACATTGCCTCCTCTGCCACTCCTCTGCATGTTGTCTGACATACTCTTTAATTCAACGATTATGTGTCCCTGAGTAACAATTCTGTGTCCCTGAGTAACAATTCTGTGTCTGTCCGAGTAACAATTCTGTGGCCCTAAGTAACAGTTCTGTGGCCCTCAGTAACAATTCTGTGTCCCTGAGTAACAATTCTGTGGCCCTAAGTAACGGTTCTGTGGCCCTCAGTAACAATTCTGTGTCCCTGATTAACGTTTATGTGGCCCTAAGTAACGGTTCTGTGGCCCTCAGTAACAATTCTGTGTCCCTGATTAACGTTTATGTGGCCCTAAGTAACGGTTCTGTGGCCCTCAGTAACAATTCTGTGTCCCTCAAGAAACAATTCTGTGTCTGTCCCTGAGTAACAATTCTGTGGCCCTAAGTAACGGTTCTGTGGCCCTCAGTAACAATTCTGTGTCCCTGATTAACGTTTCTGTGGCCCCAAGTAACGGTTCTGTGGCCCTCAGTAACAATTCTGTGTCCCTGATTAACGTTTCTGTGGCCCTGATTAACGTTTCTGTGGCCCTAAGTAACGGTTCTGTGGCCCTCAGTAACAATTCTGTGTCCCTGATTAACGTTTATGTGGCCCTAAGTAACGGTTCTGTGGCCCTAAGTAACAATTCTGTGTCCCTCAAGAAACAATTCTGTGTCTGTCCCTGAGTAACAATTCTGTGGCCCTAAGTAACGGTTCTGTGGCCCTCAGTAACAATTCTGTGTCCCTGATTAACGTTTCTGTGGCCCCAAGTAACGGTTCTGTGGCCCTCAGTAACAATTCTGTGTCCCTGATTAACGTTTATGTGGCCCTAAGTAACGGTTCTGTGGCCCTCAGTAACAATTCTGTGTCCCTGAGTAACAATTCTGTGTCTGTGCGAGTAACAATTCTGTGGCCCTAAGTAACAGTTCTGTGGCCCTCAGTAACAGTTCTGTGGCCCTGAGTAACAATTCTGTGTCTGTGCGAGTAACAATTCTGTGGCCCTAAGTAACAGTTCTGTGGCCCTCAGTAACAGTTCTGTGTCCCTGAGTAACAATTCTGTGTCTGTGCGAGTAACAATTCTGTGGCCCTAAGTAACAGTTCTGTGGCCCTCAGTAACAATTCTGTGTCCCTGAGTAACAATTCTGTGGCCCTAAGTAACGGTTCTGTGGCCCTCAGTAACAATTCTGTGTCCCTGTGTAACAATTCTGTGTCTGTGCGAGTAACAATTCTGTGGCCCTAAGTAACGATTCTGTGGCCCTCAGTAACAATTCTGTGTCCCTGAGTAACAATTCTGTGTCTGTGCGAGTAACAATTCTGTGGCCCTAAGTAACAGTTCTGTGGCCCTCAGTAACAGTTCTGTGTCCCTGAGTAACAATTCTGTGTCTGTGCGAGTAACAATTCTGTGGCCCTAAGTAACAGTTCTGTGGCCCTCAGTAACAGTTCTGTGTCCCTGAGTAACAATTCTGTGTCTGTGCGAGTAACAATTCTGTGGCCCTAAGTAACAGTTCTGTGGCCCTCAGTAACAATTCTGTGTCCCTGAGTAACAATTCTGTGGCCCTAAGTAACGGTTCTGTGGCCCTCAGTAACAATTCTGTGTCCCTGTGTAACAATTCTGTGTCTGTGCGAGTAACAATTCTGTGGCCCTAAGTAACAGTTCTGTGGCCCTCAGTAACAATTCTGTGTCCCTGAGTAACAATTCTGTGGCCCTAAGTAACAGTTCTGTGGCCCTCAGTAACAATTCTGTGTCCCTGAGTAACAATTCTGTGTCAGTGCGAGTAACAATTCTGTGGCCCTAAGTAACAGTTCTGTGGCCCTCAGTAACAATTCTGTGGCCCTAAGTAACGGTTCTGTGGCCCTCAGTAACAATTCTGTGTCCCTGTGTAACAATTCTGTGTCTGTGCGAGTAACAATTCTGTGGCCATAAGTAACAGTTCTGTGGCCCTCAGTAACAATTCTGTGTCTGTCCCTGAGTAACAATTCTGTGGCCCTAACTAAAGTTTCTGTGGCCCTAAGTAACAGTTCTGTGGCCCTCAGTAACAATTCTGTGTCTGTCCCTGAGTAACAATTCTGTGGCCCTAACTAAAGTTTCTGTGGCCCTAAGTAACAATTATCTGGCACTCAGTAACAATTCTGTCTGTCCCTGAGTAACAATTCTGTGGCCCTAATAACGTTTCTGTGGCCCTAAGTAACAGTTCTGTGGCCCTCAGTAACAATTCTGTGTCTGTCCCTGAGTAACAATTCTGTGGCCCTAACTAAAGTTTCTGTGGCCCTAAGTAACAATTCTCTGGCACTCAGTAACAATTCTGTCTGTCCCTGAGTAACAATTCTGTGGCCCTAATAACGTTTCTGTGGCCCTAAGTAACAATTCTCTGGCACTCAGTAACAATTCTGTCTGTCCCTGAGTAAGAATTCTGTGGCCCTAACTAGGGTTTCTTTGTCCCTAAGTAACGATTCTGTGGCCCTCATTAACAATTCTGTGGCCCTCATTAACAATTCTGTGTCCCTGAGTAATGGTTCTCTGTCCCTAAGTAACGTTTCTCTGTCCCCAAGTATCGTTTCTGTGGCCCTAACTCTGTCCCTAATACAGAGCGGTCTGCCTCTGTTCAATGACTGCAGGCAAATGAAGAATTCCAAAATGGCCGCTATTTATAGCTCGACCATTACACAGTGCTGGCTGGCTGGCTGCTGATTGGCTGATGCGATCACATGTCGTTGAGGAATGCATTATGGGTCAGCGCGCCTTGTCTGCGCGCCTTTCCAGACATCCCCGCTCCGTCGCCACACATGTCAGCCGCCATTTTCGGAAAAATTTTGATTCGCGCGTCCGAAGTAGGCTATTTTTCGGATTCGGCGCGAATCGAAATTTTTCCGATATTCGACTCGAATTCCACTTCGGCTACTTCGATTCGCTCATCTCTAGTTAGGATGTCAGTTTAAGATGGTTTAGATATGGTGAACATTAACCCAGAGGGATGGAGAGAGTATGGAAATGGTGACAGTTAGAAGACTCAGTTCCTGCCATAGAGTGTATAAATTATCCTCATGGATCAATGACTTGAGTTTAAACAAACCCACAAAAGGAATGCTGATGATAACTAGCAAACCCACTTGCTTTCTAAGGAGTGTGCTGGAACCAATAGGCAGCAGGTGCAGCAATGTTACTTACTTACTGCTGGCTGTGCTCCTAACAGACACCCCAGTTGGCTGGACATGTTACCCCAGAGGTCAGTACATTTCAATGTGCTGGCGGCATGTGGTTAAAGAGACAATGTAAAACTTTTCTTCAGCATTTAAAAAAATAAATAAATAAAATCAACATTTTTAAGCATGTTTATGATTTTCTGTTGGGTCACATTCATAGCTGTCTTAGGCTGCAGGTTGAACACCTCTGATTTATAACCTCCTCCAGCATGTACCACTGGCCATGAACCTCTAGTGGTTATCAGAAAGGACATAAATGCTCAACAGCTTAAGATTGTTACCGCCCCCATGACTATTGTCTGAGTGCCAGTGACACCCAGTGGCAGCAACAGGGAACAGCAGCAACCCTCAACCTAGGGTAGAAACCAAGTGATGAAAACTACAAATTGGACTGAGCAGATTACTGTACAGAAAGCTACATTTACTAGACACCTCTGACAGGGTGGCTACAAACATAAATAATTCCAATAAAGAAAAAGTAGTTCTATTGTATGTAGATAATATTTACATTCATTCTTGGGTATGCAACTCATTTTCTGCTGGTAACATTTTCTTCTTCTACAGTTTGTGGAATAATCACCTGACAGACAGTTCCTGCCCTCAGTTGGCATCTGGAATAAGAAATAATCAGACACTGAGGACACTGGACCTGACTGATAACTATCTGGAGGGTCCTAACTTTTGTGATCTGATGGCAGCTCTGACAACAAGCCACATAGAGGAATTACAGTGAGTATAACAAGACTGACAGATGTAAAACTGGCATTGCATAAAAATGTCTCAAACAACATAATATATAATATTTAAATATGATAATGTAATCAATGTACAGTATATCTTCAGATATGAATAGCCAATTCTAGACTTGATTCTAATTATTGGATTTTATCACGTGCTGTTCTCAGCCATTAAATAGTCTATATATAAATGTCATTTTAGATAGTGCTCAGTGTTGGAAGAACAGTTAAAAAACATTTAAACTTTGTAGTTGCAGCACCTTGATTTCCATGGAATAGCCACAGACTACTTTGGACTGGAGGATTTAATCAGTATCTTTTCTAATTGAAATTGGTTAATCTGATCACTGCCCCCCACCACCACTACGTTGGAGCAGTAAAAGGCTGCTAAATTTTTTGTGCCTCTGCCATATTTAGATTACCACAGAAGTGATCTGAGTGGATGTACAGCCACCTTATCACTTTTACATCTTTGATCAAGAGCTCCCACCCTCTGTGCAGCAACTCCAGCATCCCCTTATCTCTATTCTAGCTTTCCATTGGAGGCATTCAGAATGGAGATACACTTTGAGGAGTTATTTAAGTTAAAGGTCTTATGCACACTTGATGTTTTTTCAGCTGCGTCTTGGGGCATCTGGAATTATTTTTTCCTGCCTCTAAACTCCCCTGCATGTTAGCCTATGTAACCATGCACACAAAATGTTAATGGAGTTTAGAGGCATAGGCGTTTAAAGGCTGAAAAAAAAAACTGCCAGTGCGTCTAGGAACAGCAGAATTTTGACAGAAAAATGCTTGACTTCTCAAACGTGTAAACTCATCTAAATGCTTGTTCACACTAGGCGTCCTTAATGCTTGAGCATTAATTAATTTCAATGGCCAGAATCAATTATTTATTCTGGCTGATGAGCTTAATTAACAGCCAAACACTTGATCTGGCTAAATGAGTCTAAACACATTACACACTACATTACAAGTGTCAAGCATTTTTTTCTGTCAAAAAGCTGCTGCAAGGAGGAAAGGCTTTTGGGAGAGTTAGAAAATGTTTGCATGAGACCTAAATCTGCATTGATGACCTGTAGCTGTTTTAAATGAATCACCCAATTTTGGGTATCTTTGTTTTTCACCAATTTTCAAGCGTGCTGAATTTTTAACCTCTAAATGTTATCTATTAACATGGAAGAAAATAACTGAAAAAAATGTAATAATATACTTTTATACAAAATATGTTATACAATAAACAAAATAAAACTACATCTTTTTCAATTTCCCTTTGCCTAATAAAAATATATTCAGAGTATTTTAAAGACCAAACCATAAGTTCTAAAAAAAGTGTATATTTTATTTTGGTGTGTATATATATATATATATATATATATATATATTTATTTATATAAATAAAATTATTGTTACCTTCTCATCAAAACTTACCAAAAACTTCAAAACTTTGCCTGGTCACAAAGGTTTTGATTACCTCTAAGGATAACAGGATTAAAATTTGATATTCATTTTTTTTCTAGTAACCAATTAAATTGGATTAGATTATAGGTGGTAATACATGAAGGAATCTGATCTTACATTAATGAGATATCAGAGCCTCAAAAGAGCTTCATTTCACTTGAGATGACCACCTGCTATTCTGCTATTCTGTCTCTGATACTGCATGTTCGCTAGTCATTGCTGGGGGATCACCCATTTACTGCACATCTTATTCAGTATCAGGGGACCTCCCCATTACTACACATCCACTATTCAGTGTCAGGGGGATCTCCCCATTACTACACATCTACTATTCAGTGTCTGGGGATCTCCCCATTACTACACATCTACTATTCAGTGTCAGGGGGATCTCCCCATTACTACACATCTACTATTCAGTGTTGGGGGTTCTCCCCCTTACTACACATCTACTATTCAGTGTCAGGGGATCTCCCCATTACTACACATCTACTATTCAGTGTCAGGGGATCTCCCCATTACTACACATCCACTATTCAGTGTCAGGGGATCTCCCCATTACTACCCATCCACTGTTCAGTGTCAAGGGATCTCCCCATTATTACCCATCTACTAATCAGTGTTGGGGGTTCTCCCCATTACTACACATCTACTATTCATTGTCAGGGGATCTCCCCATTATTACCCATCTACTAATCAGTGTTGGGGGTTCTCCCCATTACTACACATCCACTATTCAGTGTCAAGGGATCTCCCCATTATTACCCATCTACTAATCAGTGTTGGGGGTTCTCCCCATTACTACACATCCACTATTCAGTGTCAGGGGATCTCCCCATTACTACACATCCACTATTCAGTGTCAAGGGATCTCCCAATTACTACACATCCACTATTCAGTGTCAAGGGATCTCCCCATTATTACCCATCTACTAATCAGTGTTGGGGTTTCTCCCCATTACTACACATCTACTATTCAGTGTCAGGGGGATCTCCCCATTACTACAAATCTACTATTCAGTGTCAGGCGGATCTCCCCATTACTACACATCTACTAATCAGTGTTGGGGGTTCTCCCCATTACTACACATCTACTATTCAGTGTCAGGGGATCTCCCCATTACTACACATCTACTATTCAGTGTCAAGGGATCTCCCCATTATTACCCATCTACTAATCAGTGTTGGGGGTTCTCCCCATTACTACACATCCACTATTCAGTGTCAGGGGATCTCCCCATTACTACACATCCACTATTCAGTGTCAAGGGATCTCCCAATTACTACACATCCACTATTCAGTGTCAAGGGATCTCCCCATTATTACCCATCTACTAATCAGTGTTGGGGTTTCTCCCCATTACTACACATCTACTATTAAGTGTCGGGGGATCTTCTCATTACTACACATTTGCTATTCAGTGTCGGGGGATCTTCACATTACTACACATTTGCTATTCAGTGTCAGGGGATCTCCCCTTTACTACATATCCACTATTCATTGCATAGAAACAAATAATTTTCCAGGTTTATTGTCAAAACCTTAATTGAACAAACAGAAGTTAGAAGATGATTGGTTTCCATGCACCAGATTTTGCACTCTTCAGTTTTAGTAAATCAATCCCACTGTTTACTGTGCTTTTGATAAAAAATTAGTGGGATCCCCCTAAACATTCATAAAAAAGTCATGCTTCTAGGAATGCAGCCAGGCTTCCCAGGAAAGGGGGTCAGTTAGTGTGTATTCCACAGCTGAACCATAGCAGACCACATGCCCTCAATATTGGGAGAGAACTTTGTAGGGGGAACAGTGAAACTGCTGCTTAATAACAGACTTCTTGATACATCAGCTGGAAGTGTGGGCAGGCGGGGGAACTGGTCAATAGCGGTGAACAAACTGGCATGGGTTTGATTCATAGGAGGGTCTATATTTCCAGCCTTAAATCCATGAACCCTGGACATTGCACCTGAATCGTATCTCAGTCCTTTGAAGCTGAATCTTTTAAAATGTTTTATGACCTTTTCTAAGGCCAGTTTTCAAGCTTTTGGAAAAAAGGGACATGGGTAGCTGGGCGCTGCCACAAGGGAAATGTACCAATACAGAAAAAAACAAACTAGATTCCATGAGCATCATGTCTTAATAAGGTTTACCACTTTTACTGCCACCAATGTAGAAACTCAATAGGTGGTTTTGGGGTTTTATATGCTGCAGCCACCGGGAGAATGTGACAAGCTGATTGTGCAGTCATCAGATTGCTTTCCACACATCCTGATAACTAGAGGTTCCCCTACTGCTTGCACCCCTGCCACATTTTCCAGGTTCCGCATGCCCATCTGCAGACCTGGGACCAACATGGTGGGTGATGCTATGTAGAGGGAAAGGAGATCAGCAATCCATTCACTAATCTTGCCTTCCAGTTACTGATTCAGAAACGATGTGTAAAACATAATTTCCTGGTCCCTGGGTCCACTGTCCCCAGCCAGTATAGCTGGGGAAAAATGTAATGGAGTACGATCTTTATTCTATTACATTCATTGTGGGATAGGTGAGACATCAGGGGTGTCACCAAATGTGCATCACATAGGGGACTTTGTGAAAAATGAAAGTTACATCCAAACATGTAACATCTCCCCCCACAAAATGTTTGAGTTCACACATGCACGAAAGTAAACACACAAAATAATTGAGCTACATGTTACATATTGCCATGCACACCAGAGAATCATCATTAACTCTTGGCCCATTATTTACAGTTACTCTAACTTTAGGTTGATGAGCTATAGGGCCTATTAAAGTGTTACCTATGTAAAATATAGGGTGTTGAAGTTTGTCCTCATTTCACAGGTGCATGCAATTTTAAAGGATTAGAGGCCAACTCATACTGACTTCTGCTAAAATGCATGTACATTTCCATCCTTTTTGGATGCGTTTTAATGCGGCTTATGTCCGTTGGCATACATTTTGACTTCTGTTACATGCATGTGCAGCATTATGGTGTGTATAGGACACATTGGAAATTGTTTTTCAGATTTAGTTGATTAGCATTTTACAGCTCAGCTAAAGCATATATCAACTCTCTGGTGTGAACTGGCCCTTTTGGGTACCAAAAATTGGCCAATTTATTGCATTTTTGTGCCCCAAATCTAACTTTAGTGTATTTTTTACTAACATTTTGCATTTCCTAAACCACTGTGCTAATTTTGTGTAATATAAAAATTGAACAACCACTATTTTATCCTCCAGGGTGTTTGCGTTCATAAAATTTAAAATGTTTGGGAGTTTCATGTAATTTTCATGCCTAAAATAATTTTTCAAGCACGTGTGCACAAAGTGTAAAAATGCCTCTGGCAGTAAAATAGTTATAGGGCAACATTAAAAATTACAATTTCGTTTATGCACCAATCATGGGGGAGTGTCTCAAATCTGCATGTGAAGTGGCACAAATGTAGTATGCACGTCCACAAAAAGTCACCTTTGGTTGGGGATTATTGACTCTCGTTGCAGCCTACACACTGGATGGCGGTCTTCTCGCACCCATGCAGACTTTAGCAAACCTGGTACAGAGAAGCACAAGAGATGAGGATCAGGAAAAGCAAAGAATACTGAACTCACAGAATCGGAAGGAGTATAGTGTAGAACTGGGCAGGTATATTAGTTAGAGACACTTGCAGCAGGAGTAATGGGGTCACAGTAATATAGGAGTACAGGAGTATATCCTACAAAAGTGGAATGCTGGCCTTAGAAGAACATTGGGGTAATGGTCTGTGTGAGAAAAACCAAGGTACCTAGGGGGTCCCAGAGAATGCAGGTATACAGGATACAATTGGGGTGCATGAGGTGTCTAGGACAAGTAGCATACCCAATAAACACAAGCATGTCTGACAGAAGCCGGCCAACTGTCCAACTTCTGTTGAAAGGGCATGCTGTAAAACCAGCATTCAAACGGCATCAGATCAGTGCTTGTAAGCAATGGCTGCTAGTGCTGACTGGTGTGTTCTGTTGATGGGTTGAATGACAAAAAAACAAGGTGTGTACCAGGCATTACGGTATAGCAGGTAACAGCAGAACCTTAAATGCTAAAGATGTGAAACTACATGCACCAGCATTTGGGAATTAAGTGAAAGATCAGCAGCAAAGCTATTCAGCTGTGACACAAAAATGGCATTTAAAATAGAAAAAACGTTGCTGCCAAATGACAGTTCCTGTCTACCTTTGCTTTGTTTGTAAACAAAGCAGCCAAGGAATCCCACTCAACATCTATACCAGACCTTTATTTAGGATCTGGAAGGGTACCTTAACAGATACCCCCTTGTCAAAGCACCTTGTCACTATACTTATGGGGAAACAGCATCATCCACACATCTCTGGTCTGGTGGATGTTTGGATCTGTGCAGGAACTTGAATCTGATAGCCCCCAGATCTGCCCCCTCTGTGAATGAGTATGGGTAGTGATACCGCCACTAAAGAATAACTTCTGGCTGCAGCAGCTTTGGGTCAAGGCAAGTGGTCAAACTGGCCAATTGTGGCCATTTTGTTTGCCAGTTTGGTGAACTGAGAACATATTGGGTTCTTGTTGAACTCATGGTTGACCCAACGCTCTACTCTAATGGCCATTTTGTTTTCCTGTTGGCCAAGCTGTGAACAAGCTGGATTCAAACCAAACGTAAAGCTTCACCCTACTAGTAATACTGATTCCGGCCTCACGCTATCTGCTGATACAATTTATGCTTTATATACAAGAAGATAACACAATATGGGTCATATTAGTGGTATTCTGGGATAATCCTGTTTATGTAGATATCACCATTTTCACACATGGATGACAATATTGGGGTGCTACGTCTACTTCATTATAACACTTTTCTTATAAAATTACATTTACTGGAGTTTTATAAAGTGATCTAACATAATTTATTCCAATAAAGCTCAATTCATGTAAGGAATAGCTACATTCCAGGTGGGAGGACCATCATTTTCTTCTGGTAACATTCTTCTTTTCTTCTACAGTTTGGATAGTAATCACCTGACAGACAGTTCCTGCCCCCACCTGGCATCTGGAATAAGAAATAACCAGACACTGAGGATACTGGACCTGTCTGGGAACAATCTGGAAGGTCCTCATTTCAGTGATCTGATGGCAGCTCTGACAACAAGCCAGATAGAGAAATTACTGTGAGTAAAACAGGAATGACTATGATAATATTCTGATACACCTTTACATCCAAACCAAATCAAATAATACCAACATTATTATTAATATTATTATTATAATACAGGATTTATATAGCGCCAACAGTTTGATCAGCGCTTATATTTGATATCCCTATCACTAATCCCAGATTGTTGTCTAATTCTTGAATCACACTCTGTTATTAGCCATTTATTTTTAATAACCTTGTAAAACTAGATTTTTCATTTAGTCTAGTAACTAATAAAAATATTTTGGGTGGCCATACACTGGGGGTTCTGATCTTACTGCAGTAAGCAAATCAAGACATTTTGAGCTTTTTGCCATCTGATATAACCACCAATATTAAGTGTCGGGGATCTTCCCATTACTGCACATCAACTATTCATCATTGGCAGCTCCCTATTGTCAGCTCCCTATAACTTCTTAAGAACACAGGAGAGATACATACAACTTCAGTTAAATCATCTAGAGAAATGAAACTTTCTTCTGAGAACATTATTCTTTTCTTCTGCAGTTTGTCCGACAATCACCTAACAGACAGTTCCTGCCCCCCTCTGGCATCTGGAATACGAAATAACCAGACACTGAGGACACTGAACCTGTCATACAACAATCTGGAGGGTCATCATTTCAGTGATCTGATGGCAGCTCTGACAACAAGCCGGATAGAGGAATTATAGTGAGTATAACAGGACTGACTGAGACAATAATATGCTAGGGAAACTTTATATCTAAACCATATAAATAATATATAAATGTGACAATGTAATCAAAATGTGTTTTCAGATCTCATGCACACAAAATGTGAGAGGCTTTATAACTATCCAATGCTAGACAGTCTTATTCTTGGATCTTATCATGCTCTGTTACCAGCAATTTACAATCGTTTATTAAAACCACATGAAAGTCTGATAATACATTTAGTAAAATAAATTGGATCATACATGGGGGAATCTAATCTGACTGACTATGATTTACATAGACCATCCTTAATTTATTGTTAGGGGATCTCTCTATTAAGTCACATCTGCTAGTTACCTTTTTGGACACAAATCTATTTTTTCATTTTGACCACACATAGTAAACTGTATTTTTTTTTCTGAAGGAAGAAGGCCTGTATAATAAAATGGTGGGAATTGCAATTTTCTATATCACACAATATTTTCACTACTTTTTATCAGATTTATATTTTCAGAAAAAATACACTCAAATTATTTGATGCACACAAATGCAATAAAATCCTAAATTTCTTAAGCTGAGGTTGCATTGAGTAAATAGATACCAAATATATGAAGTCTCAAAATTGTGTGTCCATGAAAGAGTGAAAAACTATGATCCCAAAATGTGCTAAAATTTTTTACAGGTAATCACTTTAGCGTTAACCATGAAAGATGCCCCCAGAGTTGTTTCTCTTGGTTCAGAATGCACTTAATTCATAATATGTGCTCATAAATTGTTTTTGTACTCATGGTGCATATACATGTGGGGTAAAATTTGTTGAGGGTGTTAGTTTATTTTATTAAATTTAACTCTTTAAACATATTTTGTTTTCTACATAACTTTATTGCTTTAACAAGAGAGATAAAAAAAACAGCATGTGTCCTAAGTAAAACAGCACAGCACACAATGTAAAACACAAACAGCACACAGCTAACCCTTTGATTGTCCCAGATGTTAACCCCTTCCTGCCCAGTGTCATTAGTACAGTGTTTTTATTAGCACTGTATTAGTGTCACTGGGGATGTCAGTGGCAGTAAGTCAGTTCCCCCCAGTGTCAGAATACCCGCTGCAGTCCTGCTATAAGTCGCTGATCGCCGGTATTACTAGTATAAAAAAAAATTCCAGTATATATACTGCCATTTGTAGACGCTATAACTTTCACATAAACCAATTAATATACAATTATTGGGATTGTTTTAGCAAAGACATGTAGCATGTAGCGCAAGAAAAAAAATGCAGAGGTGATCAAATACCACTAAAAGAAAGTTCTATTTGTGGGGAAAAAAATTCCATAAATTTAATTTATGTACAACATTGCATAACCGTGTAATTGTCAGTTAAAGTAACACAGTGCCGTATTGCAATAAATGGCCTGGCAGGAAGGGTGGTAAATCGTCTGGAGGGCAAGTGGTTAACATATATGTATTTTTGAGTCCTCTGTTTTTTCTTTCAAGCTCCTCAATGGCTTCAGCCCCTTTGACACACTAGGTTAAGTGAGCAAAGCATGCAATTTCACAAAAATCACTAAAGGCAATACCAGGTACACAATAATGATGCTGGGTCAGGAAATAGACACCAAATGAATTAGTGAAAGCAAGTCTTAATATATTATAATACTAATATGATTAGTAATGATAAAGGCATAAAAGTGGATTAGCAATAGCAGTTTTGCAACGCAACATACAGTATGATCAATAGTCAACTGTAGGAACAGGAGAACACAATGCACCAGGATCAGCATAAACAATAACAAGATCACTGTGAGTGCAGCAATGGACAGTAACATAGAAGAATTACAACTATACAGCCAAAATGCATAAATGGTTACTCGCCTAGGCTAACTGGTCAGAGGTAGCCTTTTAGTGAATAGTAGATAGGGACAAGTAGAATGACATTGCAGGGGGCAGTCCTTTATTGTGTTCTTCTGCTGGCTATAATTGGGTCCCATAAGCAGCACCAATGCACTTATCAACAGTCTTGATAAATTGCATGCAGTAGAGGTGCTGTGTAACAAGTACCCTGTGGTGCTGCTGTAGACTCCTGCTGTAGGAAAGGGAACCCTTGCATTTGTGCAGATGGCTTCAATGATTAGAAGTGATGGAGGGGAGAGTGGGAAGATGTTCCAGTCTCCCTGCAGTAAGGGTGAGATGGATGAAATTGTTGTAATCTGTGCAGAGCTGCCCCCTGTGTCACTTCTCTCAGACCTTAAGCTCCAGTCCCTGCTGGTCTCTTCTCCCATGATGAGGGCACACAGGCTGATGTGGTCACATGGACTTCCATACTGCCAAGAGGAAGCCGTCTTTTAGAGCGGTCCCGTAAAAAATATTATTCCACCACTCCCCCTCTGCATCAGTGTCCTCTAGGAACTGTATTGCCTAGGTCTATGAGTCCCATTCTATGCTTGATGTTTCATAGGCTTTCTTAGCAAAAGCTTTCCTCCTGCTGACTGCTATTCTTAGGGGAGAAATTATTTTATTCTGGTAACATTCTTCTCTTCTTCTATAGTTTGATGCATGATCACCTGACAGACAGTTCCTGTCCCCACCTGGCATCTGGAGTAAGAAATAACCAGACACTGAGGACTCTGGGACTGTCATATAACAATCTGGAGGGTCCTCATTTTGGGGATCTGATGGCAGCTCTGAAAACAAGCAAGACAGAGGAATTGTGAGTATTAAGGGACTGAATGAGACAATAATATTCTGGGACACCATCAAAAATATGTAAAAATATAAAAAATAATGTATTTGTATTAAATCTCTCCTCAGTCCATAAATTGCCAACCCTAGACCTATTTTTTATTTTTGGATCTTATCACACAATGTTATCAAACAATATCTGTCACTATTTTCCTAAAATCTTGGTAAATTCTGACATTTCATTTAGTCTGATAACTAATAAAATAGATTTCAGGTTATCATACATGGGGAAAAAGGATCTTACTGTGATGAGCAATCAAAAGCTCATATGAACCTCCTGTCATCTGATATGACCATTGTCATTCATTGTCAGTCAATCTCCCTAGTATCAGGGAAGCTCTTTTTAGCCACAATAAATTGAATTTTTAAAAATCCCAGTACAGTAGCACAATTAGAATTATGTCAATTTATTCTGTGGCATCCCTTGTACGCATATAATGCCTACATCCCTAAATATGGAGATATCACCATCATCACATGTTTATAGTAATGACCAATGAGGAGGAATATTCCTTGTTTTATTGTCTGATATCTCCCATCAGTCTCCATAGCACAAAGTTTACTCTTAGTTATGAAAGTGTCTGAAAAATGAAAAGGTGACAGGTTATTGTAATAGATGTCTAAAGGATGCTGGGAAACAGTGTGAGATCTGATGACTGTTCATATCATCTCTTCTAGGATCATAGACAACCCCATTTCAGATGATGGAAGAAAATATTTAAAACAGCTGGAAACTTATCGTCCAAGACTGAAGGTTATCATTAATGGAAAATAATCCCTGAAGAGGTTCTGCTTCAGCTGTGAATGGAGCACGGACATTGTTCTAGATGATGGGGAGAATGAGATTTCGATAAGAGCAAACATGACCCAATTAAAGAATGAGTGAACTAATAGACCCGTCCAATGCATAAATCCTGAAGCTCCACTTTAGAAGCAGAATGTTTCAATGTGTGCAGTGCATGCTGATGTAATAAGAAAGCCCAGCACTAGTGCTGCAACTTTTGCTTCTGCAGAGAGAAGATCTTAAAGTCTCATCTATACAGGGGAGGAGGTGGTGGAGTCCTTATTCAGTGTGTGTATAACTGAGACTCTATGTTCACAGCTGGGCGGTAAACCATCTATGTGAGTCCTTGGAGAACCAGACCCACACTTACCATCTGCCGGTCAGGTGGGATAAATGAGAAATACTTAAATGAAATATTTTCCTGACTAAACAAACTTTTTCGTAAATATTATATTTTTTTACCTTAATATAATAATTAAAAATATTTATTGCAAATCCACTATGTATCTTTTAATTTGTTATCTTTTGAAACAATTAAAGGAGAAAGAACTGGTTTAAATTAAAAAATGAATACCATAAAAGAACTCACCAAACATAGAACATATGAGTTCTGTATACAGTATATACCCTATATTATCTCTGGATAGAAAAAACATTTTTTGTAAACTGTTTTTGATCCTTGATTCTGGATTGCAGCATACATGACTTAAACATTTCATCTAAATTGGACAGTCTTTTCTTTTTTTCTTTTTTTTATTGTTAACTTTTTTTTTAATTAAATGTTTTAGAGAGAAAAAAACAAACACAGAATACATAGCTCTCAATTCACAATCCAGGCACACATACAGTAGATGCAAAATATAAAACAATACCAGGATTAACGTACTCAAACATGCAGAAAGCTACACCGAGATGGGACTTTCATTGCAGAGTAGATGATCTCATCTCAATAGTGAGTGTACTGACCTCAATTCAGCTGGTTGAGTGGATTCTAACAGTTTGAATACAAGGTATCCCATGATTTAAAAGAGGAAGACCGAAACAAACAGAAAGGAAAGAAAAGGGGAGAGGAGAAGGAGTGCTGAAACAGTCCAGAATTCTAACAGTGACCCAAAGACTGAGGTGTAAAAAGAGTCAGGGTAGGTCTTCTTTAAGAGGCCGTAACTCCCATATTTGGTTATGGGCCTTTAGTTTACCATAAAACCTAGCCGTCAATGCGACTGAGGATGGCGGGTTAGTTTTTTTTCCAGTTGAGTGCTCTGAGGCACTTCGCTGCGGTGAGCACATGGTGTAGCAACTTTTTATAGGGTTTAGCAAGCTTTGGAGAGGACATACCCAACAAGAATAATTTGGAGTAAATGGGATGGGTATTTCAAAAAGATGTTGTAATAAGTCTTGAACTAATTTTCAAAATGATGTTATTTTCGGGTAGCTCCAATAAATATGACATAGTGTGCTTTTATCATGTTGGCATCTCCAACAACAGTCAGTGCTAGTAGGGTAGATAGCGTGGAGGACGTCCAGTGTCAGGTACCAAAAGTGGAGTATTTTACACAAATTGTCTTTTTTATAAAGAGTACCAAGAGAGGTCTTGGCTTCTTGAGACCAGACCATCTGCCATGCCTCTAGGGAAAATTCCTCACCTAGGACCCTCTCCCATTTGAGCATATAGGAGTGTTTACCTTGAGCTTGCATAGGACAGGCATTCAATACCTTATATATGTCTGAAATTAAGCGCTTTTGAGAGGGACACTCTAAGATCATTCTCTCAAAAGGGGTCAAAGGGGAGATTTGTAACGTAGGAGTAATGGTCTATGAATGATGGTAGATCTGTAAGTATCCATAAAACACCTATCTTGGTAGATCAAATTTGTCTTTGAGCATATCAAATGATAAGAGTTTATGAGACCTGGGGTCAACCAGTTGGCCAAAGTGAAAAAGATTCCACACCAAGAGGAAGACATCAGAAACGTCAGACTGTCTGGCACTCTAGAGTTATACAAAAAAACAGTCATTAAAGAGGCTTCAGATTTAAGAACATATCATATCAAGTCATTACACATCATAAATTCTGGAGCTGAGCCATTGCCCCAAGTAAGTTACTAGAATCTACCTCTGCATTTGCATTCCAGAGAATTATTAGGATGAATAGGCACCAACCACAGCTTTTCAATTTCTGTCCACTTGGTATGGGCGTATGGTGTTGACCAAGATGCAACGGCACACAACTGGGCTGTCTGACAATACTTTAAAAGGTTTGGAAACGCAAGGTCACAGTCATTCCCCGATGCCAGGAGAACTGTGCAAGGTATTCTATGCCACTTGTAATTCCAGACAAAGTTTAGTAAATCTATTTGTAGTTTTTTAAGATGTGAGGCAGAGACAGAACTGGCAATGTTTGAAACAAATACAGCAATTTAGGGAGAATAGACATTTTTATGGATGTAATGCGACCTAGCAGGGAGATCTGGTGTTTCTTCAAATGATTTACAGTTGCCCTAATTTTGTTTTTAAATATAGGGGGAAAATTCTCTTTATCTGGTGTATCATAGGATGTGGTGACATTAACGTCAAGATATTTGAGAGTCCTAGACTTCCAAGCATATGGAAAGTAATTGGATAGATGGTGTACCTCCGAGTACAGGATGTTAATGGGAAGCGCCTCCGACTTAGTTGAATTAATTTTATATCCCGACAGGTTGCTGTTGCGTTCCAGTTCAGCATGCAAGTTAGGTGAAGCGAGCCTGCTCTGGATTGAAGTCAATATGATGTCATCTGAGATTTTAAATTCTTTGCCCCTGACTGGTATATCACGGATATCAGGATTCCCATGGATGGAAAACACCAAGGGCTCAACACAGAGAGCATAATAACAAAGGAGAGAGTGAGCAGCCCTCCTGGGTACCATTAGACACATTGAATGAGGATGAAAGTGCAAAAGACATTTTGACCTGCAAAGTAGGTTAAGTGTTTAAAGGATTTAAGGGACCATTTTTGAGGGCCATTAAAGTGTAGTGTAGTGAAAAGAAAAGGTCAGATTAGGTGGTAAAATGCCTTTTCTGTGTCAAGACAAAGTAAAAGAGAAGCTGTCCCTTGCCATATCTATCAGGTCAGTCACCTTCCTAGTGTTTTCACCTTAACGCTTAATGAAAAGCCCACTTAGCCCTTGTAGGTTAAGGATGGGAGAATGACATTCAAGCATAGGGAAGAAGCTTAGTAAATATTTTCAAATCTGAATTTAGTAAGGCAATTGGTCAAAAATTAGCACATAAGGTATGATTCCTTGCCCGATTTTGGAATTAGCGTTAGAAATTATCTCTGCATATCACTGGGAAGAGGGACATCTTGGAGAAAACCAATATAGAGCCGGCACATACTGTATGAGGTAGAAGAAGCGTTGGAAGCTTTAAAATACTCATAAGGCAACCCATCAGGGCTGGGTGTCCTATGTGTAGGTAAAAATGTAATTGTTGACTCAAACTTCTCCATTGTAGTAGGTGTGTTAAGTGAAGGTCTGAGGACTGGAGTTTGGGAATTCCACTCTGTGCGAGGTACTGATGCATGCGATCCCAAAAGGTCTTGAGGTGGAGGTTCATGCGGGATAGTGGGATCATTATATAGGCCAGAATAAAATTCCTCAAAAGTTTGAACAACCCCTTGGGGATGAGAAAGTAAGCTGCCAGAGTTGTTCTTGAGTTGATGTGGGGCTGCTAGGTGGGCTTTATCCCACAACTTTATGGCTAATAGGGAGTGAGCCTTGTTACCTTTGTCGTAATAAAGCTGTTTTAGCCAAAAAAAGGCTTTTTCCGCTTTACATAACGCTAACACGTAACTGAACTATTTTTTAAGTAAAAATAAAGACTAAGAAGTCTGCATCTGATTTCTGTACTCGGAGTTCTGTCTCAGTCTGCAGTCTAGTGGCAGAGATACTTTTTCATGGCCAAAGAGATGGCAATGCATTAGCCTTGAATGACAGCTTTATGGGCCTTCCACAATCCAGAAAGGGATACATCAGGGGTGGCAGTTTCAGCAAAATAATGTTTTAGGATCGATCCCAATTCTAACTTAGTAGGTACTATAAGTTTTGAGGAGAAAGTAATTCAGTTGACAGTAGCATGGTCTATGCTTGGGGGCAGTTAGCAACAACATGAGTAAGATAGACGCATGATCTATCTATATGAATAGTCTATATGAGAGTGAGTTAGATGAGGAGCTGATTAACATGTATATTGTCGATACACAGCGTAGAGGTACATTAAACAATGCATGTCTTCTAGAGATTTGAACATTTCTGAACTCAAGGTTGCAAAGTGTGGTCATCCACTATGTGTAGGTCGAGAATAGTAGAGTAAGGTAGATTAAAATCATCACTAATAATCATGTTTGGATTGGAACATAGTTCATAGACCTGGGAAAGGCAGCTAGGTTGATTGACATTAGGGGCCTAAAGAATACACAAGGTAACAGCTTGTGTTTGCCAATTACCTTGCAAAATGATAAAGTGGTCCTGCGGATCCAAATAAAAAGAATGGCAACACCAGCTCTTTTATGAGCATTAGAGACTTGATAGACCTGTGAAAAATATCTGAATGCAAATGCAAAGGAGCTCTGTTTGTCTAGGTGGGTCTCTAGGACAAAAATAATGTCTGCCCCTGACTGTTTAAATTCCCTGAGTGCCAGATGTCTTTTTTGATAGAGTTCAGGCCATTAACATTCAAAAACAAGATCTTAACCATGTAGAATTGCCACCTCATCCCTTTAAAATCAAACACATATTAATTACACAGGTTCTGAGGCTAATTTAATGCAGATAAGGCACTAAGTGAGTTTAATTGCCACCTTAAGCCACAGAATCTGTGTAATTAATACTGTATATGTTCAGTTTTAAAGGGATAAGGTGGCAACCCTTCAATTATGATGTTAGGTGCAAACAGGTGTTTCGCTACTTATCTGATCCAATACTAGGGTGATTGTAGCTAATGGCACGGTAGGGTACATCCGCCAATAAGGAAGCAGTAATGATGGAGAAATGGCATTGCGGCAGTCCAAAAAAAAAAAAAAAGAGAGAAAAACGTTAACAAAAAAAAAAGAACCAACATAAGTAGTGTGGAAGTAGCATGGTAGTAATAACAATGAACAGACATGTATATGTCATAGCCATCAAAGTTCCTATATGTCCTCTAAACCAGAACAGCGAGCAAAATGGCATAAGACAAAATTAAAAAAGGAACTATGAAGTACCAATAGGAGGAGGGCATAGGTGCAGTCGACCCATGGATCTCCGTAGGGTCGAGTCCACAAAAATGTAGTTGTAAAGGGGAACTATAAATTCAAAATACAACAGAGGGGGGAGCATGACTCCAACAATTAGGGTGATTAATCAAATGGTAAAACCCACCAGGGGCCAGAAAGTTATAGCAACAAGAAAAATGGTATAATATAAACATTAAATGACCACAATAACCCTAATAGGTGCATAAGTAAGACAGTATTCAATAAAGGCAGACCTATGCATATACATTATTAGTAGAGATGAGCGAAGTATTCAAAAATTCGATTCGACTGATTCGGCGAATTCGTGGAAAAAATTCGATTCGAGTCTAATATATTCGCTGTGAATTTAACTTATAAAAGGGTGTTTCTAGGCTTCAGAGAGCCTTTATATTAGTGCAGAACACTGTACCTTTAATTTAAATGCCCTTGGAGTCTGCTGGGGAAGAGAAATAATACTGTCAGTCAGTATGACATGAGTGCCGTCGATCTTAGAATCACCGCACACTTCACTCATTTGGGCAGTCACGGGGCCAAAACCAGAGTTTGGAGCCACATTGTGGCGGTGGAGGCAGCAGCAATGGGAGGCCATACAGCACCCTATGACAAAATGGAACCCAGCAGCAGTGTGAGGAGACCTGAAAGTGGCACATGGCAGAGTGTGGCGATGGAGACAGCAGCAATGGGAGGCCGTACAGGGACCCACGCTGCTGGTGGAGCTGCCACTGCTCCTACCACCCCTCCCCTGCTGCCATGGCAGCGGAACGCGAGCGCACAGGGCCCACAGTGTCTGAGGATGGACGTTGGCGCAGAAAGGCAGAGACCAACTGACTACATAGGTGGTTTTTATAGTACGTAATCTTGGCCTCCCTCTCAGCAGGTGTGAAAAAGGCCACCATTTTGGAACGGTAGCGAGGGTCCAACAAGGTGGACAGCCAAAAGTCATCCCTCTGTCTGATGGTTCTTATTCGGCTGTCGCTACGCAAGCAACCGAGCATGCTATGGGCCATTTGTGCCAAGGAATGCGAGGGACTCCCTGCCTCCATCTCCACAGCATACTGCCACGGTGCGTCTGGGTCCTCTGTCTCCTCCTCCTCCTCCTCTACCAGATGCTCCTGCTCCTCCACTCCTGTCCGCTGAGTGGAAAAACCAGCCATTTCACTCAATAATTCCTGAGCACCAATGTCCTCCTCTACCTCCTCCTCTTCTTCCTGTCCTGCCCCCACAGGGGTCATGTGGCGTTGAGATCTGTGCGCCACGTCTACCGCACCCTGACCAGCCATTGTTAACAGCATTTGTTCCAGGACGTGCAACAGAGGAATGACGTCGTTCATCCCATAGTCCTGCCGACTCACGAATAGCGTGGCCTCCTCAAAGGGCCTGAGCAAGCGGCAGGTGTCACGCATGAGCTGCCAATGGCTGACATCGAAGTTACACAGGGGAGTACCTTTATCCGCTTGTAACATCAGGAAATCGGTGATGGCCTTTCGCTGTTCGTAAAGTCGATCTAACATATGTAGGGTTGAATTCCACCTTGTTGCAACGTCACAGCGGCCCATGGCAGATTAGGGGCCTGGCCGCAGCAATGTGAGGCCCGTAATCTGCCAGCACCCTATGACAAAATGGAACCCAGCAGCAGTGTGAGGACACCTGAAAGTGGCACATGGCAGAGTGTGGCGATGGAGACAGCAGCAATGGGAGGCCGTACAGGGACCCATGAGACACTGTGGACCTGGCAGCAGCATGAGGAGGCGGTAAAGGGGCCCATGGCAGATTAGGGGCCTGGCCGCAGCAATGTGAGGCCCGTAATCTGCCAGCACCCTATGACAAAATGGAACCCAGCAGCAGTGTGAGGACACCTGAAAGTGGCACATGGCATGACACACTGTGGACCTGGCAGCAGCATGAGGAGGCGGTACAGGGGCCCATGGCAGATTAGGGGCCTGGTAGCAGCAATGGGAGACGCCCGTAATCTGCCAGCAACCTATGACAAAATGGAACCCAGAAGCAGTGTGAGGAGACCTGAAAGTGGCACATGGCAGAGTGTGACGATGGAGACAGCAGCAATGGGAGGCGGTACAGGGACCCATGACACACTGTGGACCTGGCAGCAGCGTGAGGAGGCGGTACGGGGGCCCATGGCAGATTAGGGGCCTGGCAGCAGCTATGGGAGGCCTGTAATCTGCCAGCAACCTATGACAAAATGGAACCCAGCAGGAGTGTGAGGAGACCTGAAAGTGGCACATGGCAGAGTGTGGCGATGGAGACAGCAGCAATGGGAGTCCGTACAGGGACCCATGACACACTGTGGACCTGGCAGCAGCGTGAGGAGGCGGTACGGGGGCCCATGGCAGATTAGGGGCCTGGCAGCAGCTATGGAAGGCCCGTAATCTGCCAGCATCCTATGACAAAATGGAACCCAGCAGGAGTGTGAGGAGACCTGAAAGTGGCACATGGCAGAGTGTGGCGATGGAGACAGCAGCAATGGGAGTCCGTAAAGGGACCCATGACACACTGTGGACCTGGCAGCAGCATGAGGAGGCGGTACGGGGGCCCATGGCAGATTAGGGGCCTGGCAGCAGCTATGGGAGGCCTGTAATCTGCCAGCATCCTATGACAAAATGGAACCCAGCAGGAGTGTGAGGAGACCTGAAAGTGGCACATGGCAGAGTGTGGCGATGGAGACAGCAGCAATGGGAGTCTGTACAGGGACCCATGACACACTGTGGACCTGGCAGAGGCGTGAGGAGGCGGTAAAGGGGCCCATGTCAGATTAGGGGCCTGGCCGCAGCAATGTGAGGCCCGTAATCTGCCAGCATCCTATGACAAAATGGAACCAAGCAGCAGTGTGAGGAGACCTGAAAGTGGCACATGGCAGAGTGTGGCGTTGGAGACAGCAGCAATGGGAGGCCGTACAGGGACCCATGAGACACTGTGGACTTTGCAGCAGCGTGAGGAGGCGGTACAGGGGCCCATGGCAGATTAGGGGCCTGGCCGCAGCAATGTGAGGCCCGTAATCTGCCAGCATCCTATGACAAAATGGAACCAAGCAGCAGTGTGAGGAGACCTGAAAGTGGCACATGGCAGAGTGTGGCGTTGGAGACAGCAGCAATGGGAGGCGGTACAGGGACCCATGACACACTGTGGACCTGGCAGCAGCGTGAGGAGGCGGTACGGGGGCCCATGGCAGATTAGGGGCCTGGCAGCAGCTATGGGAGACGCCCGTAATCTGCCAGCAACCTATGACAAAATGGAACCCAGCAGCAGTGTGAGGACACCTGAAAGTGGCACATGGCATGACACACTGTGGACCTGGCAGCAGCATGAGGAGGCGGTACGGGGGCCCATGGCAGATTAGAGGCCTGGCAGCAGCAATGGGAGGCCCGTAATCTGCCAGCACCCTATGACAAAATGAAACCCAGCAGCAGTGTGAGGAGACCTGAAAGTGGCACATGGCAGGGGCATGATTCATGGCGGATTTAGTCAGTTGTGTCAGGAACTGGTGGTTTGAAATCCAGACTAATCCACGCCTGATTCATTTTCACAAACGTGAGTCTCTCCACACTTTGGGTGGACAGTCGTGTCCTCCGCGGAGTTACAATACCTCCTGCCGCACTAAACACGCGCTCCGATGCCACGCTACTGGCCGGGCATGACAGCCTTTCAAGGGCAAATTCAGCTAGTTGGGGCCAAAGGTCAAGTTTCGTTGCCCAGTAGTCAAGGGAATTGTCTACCTCGGTTGGCAGGGTGCTTTCCAAGTAGGCCCAAGCCTGTTGTTTGAGGTCCTGCTCCAGGTCCACCTGATGCTGCTGCTGCAGCTGGTTAGTAGTTTCCTCACTGCGCTGGTGAAGAAAGCTACTCATCATCGACTGCAGACTGAGGCAGCCGCTGCTGGTGGAGCTGCCACTGCTCCTACCACCCCACCCCTCCCCTGCTGCCATGGCAGCGGAACGCGAGCGCACAGGGCCCACAGTGTCTGAGGATGGACGTTGGCGCAGAAAGGCAGAGACCAACTGACTACATAGGTGGTTTTTATAGTACGTAATTTTGGCCTCCCTCTCAGCAGGTGTGAAAAAGGCCACCATTTTTGAACGGTAGCGAGGGTCCAACAAGGTGGACAGCCAAAAGTCATCCCTCTGTCTGATGGTTATTATTCGGCTGTCGCTACGCAAGCAACCGAGCATGCTATGGGCCATTTGTGCCAAGGAATGCGAGGGACTCCCTGCCTCCATCTCCACAGCATACTGCCACGGTGCGTCTGGGTCCTCTGTCTCCTCCTCCTCCTCTACCAGATGCTCCTGCTCCTCCACTCCGGTCCGCTGAGTGGAAAAACCACCCATTTCACTCAATAATTCCTGAGCACAAATGTCCTCCTCTACCTCCTCCTCTTCTTCCTGTCCTGCCCCCACAGGGGTCATGTGGCGTTGAGATCTGTGCGCCACGTCTACCGCACCCTGACCAGCCATTGTTAACAGCATTTGTTCCAGGACGTGCAACAGAGGAATGACGTCGTTCATCCCATAGTCCTGCCGACTCACGAATAGCGTGGCCTCCTCAAAGGGCCTGAACAAGCGGCAGGTGTCACGCATGAGCTGCCAATGGCTGACATCGAAGTTACACAGGGGAGTACCTTTATCCGCTTGTAACATCAGGAAATCGGTGATGGCCTTTTGCTGTTCGTAAAGGCGGTCTAACATGTGTAGTGTTGAATTCCACCTTGTTGCAACGTCGCAGATCAGGCGATGCTGTGGAATTCCGTTCTGCCGCTGCAGCTCAAGGAGGGTGTGCTTTGCGGTGTAGGAATGGCTGAAATGCATGCAAAGTTTACGTGACATTTTAAGGATGTCTTGCAGTGGGATGGTGGATTTTAGGAACCGCTTGACAACCAGATTGAACACGTGAGCCATGCATGGCGCATGGCACAACCTTCCTTGACGCAGAGCAGACACCATGTTCTTTCCGTTGTCGGTCAACATGGTTCCGATTTTCAGTTTGCGCGGAGACAGCCATCTGTCGATTTCTCTGTTCATTACACTCAGAAGTTCCTCCCCTGTGTGACTACGTTCGCCAAGGCATACCAGGTGCAGCACAGAGTGACACCGTTGCGCCCTGCACATGTGATATGCCGGTCGGGTAATGGGACTTGGCACGGGGGTGGCGGCTGAGGACACGGCGGAAGAAGAGGTGGTAGAGGCGGACATGTTTGCTGGACCAAGGACGTGCAAACGTGGAGGCAAAAGCGCCGTGACCTGTCCAAGTCGCTGGTACGGCTGTGCCGGCACCACGTTCACCCAGTGTGCCGTAAATGACATGTACTGTCCCTGACCGTAGTTACAGCTCCACACATCGGCGCTGCTGTGCACTTTGGCAGAGACCGACATGCTCAAAGACTGGCCCACCATCTCTTCTACATGTGAATGCAGGGCTGGCACTGCCTTTTTGGCGAAGAAATGCCGGCTTGGCACTCTCCACCGCGGCGCGGCACAAGCCATCATTTCTCGGAAAGGTGCTGAGTCCACCACTTGGAAAGGGAGGGACTGCAGCACCAGCAACTTGGACAGGAGGACGTTCAGCTTTTGCACCATCGGGTGCGTGCTCGCAAACTGTTGTCTCTTGGAAACGGATTCCAAAAAAGACTGCTGACGGAATCCGTGAAGAGGAGTAGCAGGAGAAGGAGCATCTGAACGAGCGGAACAACTCCCCTCAGCAGAGATGTTGGAGCCTTGACTGGCTGATAGAGGGCGATTGACGTCGGGTGACGGAGCAAGTAACGGAGCGGGTGATGGAGCGGGGGCTGGGGCAGGCAGAACCGCCGTATCTTTATCACGGTTTTCCCAGGCCACCAAATGGCGACGCTGCATATGCTGACGCAACGCTGTAGTCCCAACATGGGCCCCCTGGCCACGCTTGACTTTCTGGCCACATAGTCGACATACGGCTACGTTTACTTCCTCGGGCGGCTTGACGAAAAATTGCCACACCGCCGAGTAGGAAACTTTGCCCCCGCTACTCCTCACTGGCTGACTGCTACTTCCTCCGTGCACACCGGCACCACTACTGGCCATGGTGGTAGGCTGCAGTGGAGCTGGTGCTCTACTCCGCGGCCGTTTGACTCCACTGACACTGCAGCGACCCTGCTGCCTCCTGGGCAACCCACCGACTGTTTTGCTCGCTGCCAAGCTGGCACCCTCTTCTCCTGATGATGCGGAAGAAATTGCCTGATGACGACGAGGCTGCCAAGACCGGCTACCGAGCCACTCTCCTCGCCAGTACTTCTTCGCCTGGCTGCTGAAGAGGCGGATGTCTCCCCCCGTTCCTGACCGCCCTCTGATAGCTCTTCCTCACTGTACAGTGGGGCTGAGCCCACAGCATGCGATACTTCGCTTGGTGAGGGAACAGCAAAGGACAGGGGCAGGTAGAGGACACGTGATTTCAGTGGGCTTGCTCCCGGGCCATGCCAACTAACGGTTGTGTCTGACGTACACACCGACCGTTGGCTGTAGGTGTCAGAGGTGACCTGGGAAGAGGAAGATGACCGAGCCAACCAATCGATGACGGCAGGGTTGTCGGTGGAGACACGACCGCTGGATGACACCGGGAGCACTGGCCTCTGGCTGCGACTAGTGCTGCCTCGACCCCTTCCTCTGCTCCCACGTCTGCTCGCTCCTAAAACATTGCCTCCTCTGCCACTCCTCTGCATGTTGTCTGACATACTCTTTAATTCAACGATTATGTGTCCCTGAGTAACAATTCTGTGTCCCTGAGTAACAATTCTGTGTCTGTCCCTGAGTAACAATTCTGTGTTCCTGAGTAACAATTCTGTGTCCCTCAGTAACACTTCTGTGTCCCTCAGTAACACTTCTGTGTCCCTCAGTAACAATTCTGTGTCCCTCAGTAACAATTCTGTGTCCCTCAGTAACAATTCTGTGTCCCTCAGTAACAATTCTGTGTCTGTCCCTGAGTAACAATTCTGTGTCTGTCCCTGAGTAACAATTCTGTGTCCCTGAGTAACAATTCTGTGTCCCTCAGTAACAATTCTGTGTCCCTCAGTAACAATTCTGTGTCCCTGAGTAACAATGCTGTGTCCCTCAGTAACAATTCTGTGTCTGTCCCTGAGTAACAGTTCTGTGTCCCTGAGTAACAGTTCTGTGTCCCTGAGTAACAGTTCTGTGTCCCTGAGTAACAGTTCTGTGTCCCTGAGTAACAGTTCTATGTCCCTCAGTAACAATTCTGTGTCTGTCCCTGAGTAACAGTTCTGTGTCCCTGAGTAACAGTTCTGTGTCCCTGAGTAACAGTTCTGTGTCCCTGAGTAACAGTTCTGTGTCCCTGAGTAACAGTTCTGTGTCCCTGAGTAACAGTTCTATGTCCCTCAGTAACAATTCTGTGTCTGTCCCTGAGTAACAGTTCTGTGTCTGTCCCTGAGTAACAATTCTGTGTCCCTCAGTAACAATTCTGTGTCTGTCCCTGAGTAACAGTTCTGTGTCCCTGAGTAACAGTTCTGTGTCCCTGAGTAACAGTTCTGTGTCCCTGAGTAACAGTTCTGTGTCCCTGAGTAACAGTTCTATGTCCCTGAGTAACAATTCTGTGTCTGTCCCTGAGTAACAATTCTGTGTCCCTCAGTAACAATTCTGTGTCCCTCAGTAACAATTCTGTGTCTGTCCCTGAGTAACAGTTCTGTGTCCCTGAGTAACAGTTCTGTGTCCCTGAGTAACAGTTCTGTGTCCCTGAGTAACAGTTCTGTGTCCCTCAGTAACAATTCTGTGTCCCTCAGTAACAATTCTGTCTGTCCCTGAGTAACAATTCTGTGTCTGTCCCTGAGTAACAATTCTGTGTCCCTCAGTAACAATTCTGTGTCCCTCAGTAACAATTCTGTGTCTGTCCCTGAGTAACAATTCTGTGTCTGTCCCTGAGTAACGTTTCTGTGGCCCTAAGTAACGGTTCTGTGGCCCTAAGTAACGTTTCTGTGGCCCTAAGTAACGTTTCTGTGGCCCTAAGTAATGTTTCTGTGGCCCTAAGTAACGATTCTGTGGCCCTAAGTAACGTTTCTGTGGCCCTAATTAACGTTTCTGTGGCCCTAAGTAACGATTCTGTGGCCCTAAGTAACGTTTCTGTGGCCCTAAGTAACGTTTCTGTGGCCCTAAGTAACGTTTCTGTGGCCCTAAGCAACGTTTCTGTGGCCCTAAGTAACGTTTCTGTGGCCCTAAGCAACGTTTCTCTGTCCCTAAGTAACGTTTCTGTGGCCCTAAGTAACCTTTCTCTGTCCCTAAGTAAATTTTTCTATTATTCGAAACGAATTCCACTTCGCCTACTTCGATTCGCTCATCTCTAATTATTAGGCAGTAGTTTTAAACCCTTCCAGCCCAATGAAGGCACTAATAAAAGCACCACATGGTATAGCAAAAGATAAGAGATACGACCTTATGCTTAGAACGTTTTTGGAGAGAGTCAAGTATCCAGGTGTGTTTAGCTGGGGAAACCTTTTGCCAGACAGCAGGTGGTGGAAGAGATATAGAAACAAGGTCCCATTCAGGAAGTTTTGCAATAGGGATCTCCAAGATGTCACAGAGAGCAGAAAGATTGTCTGGGTAATGTAAAACTGCCATTTTACCATGACAGTTTGCTGTGAGGCTGAAGGGAAATCCACAGATGATATCAGCTTCTTGTAGAGTGAGCAATAAAGGCTGAAGGAGTCTGCATTTTTAAAGAGTGATCCAAGGCAGGTCAGGATATAATTGCATGGGGGTCCCTTCAAATATCACTTTACAGGTGGAGCATGTATTCCTCATTATACAGTATCTTCTTTCAAGAGGTAGGAATGGATCCTACAAATGTCACCCCTTGGTTTGGATGAGGATCCTTTAGGGCGCAAAGCCCGATGTCCATTTCAATTTGGTGTGATAAGGGTTCTCCCAATAAGTCATTATACAGTGTTTGCAAGGTAGATTTTAAATCTTAAGGTCGGGCAGACTCAGGCAGGCTTCAGACTTCTTCTATATGGTGCTATATGTAACGCAGAAGATGACAGTGACCAGCACCTTGCAGCTGAGTGTGATGAACAGCCAGTTTAGTTTCCTGAAGTTCCTCCTCTGACAGGTCCACTCTCTCTCCCAGGTGTTTAATGATGAGGTGTAAGGCTTGAATCTCAGTGCAGCAAGTCGACTTGACATCTTCAATAAGCTGCTGCAAGTCTTCTTTAGTTGGAATGGCTTGGAGGTATGATTGCTAGAGGATAGCAACTTGATGTGTTGAGCTGGTGACCGAGCTCTATACCCCTCCATTCTGGAGCTGATGCAGGGCTCCGAGACTGTGCGTTGCATGGGGGAGAGTGATTCATTCAGCATGAACCCAGATATGGGAGCAGGCATGGGGGCTGAAGGTGCCATTCCACCTGGTCTGAGGGCAGATTGACCCCTTGCTGCTGTGTCACTCACCACTATTCCTTGGAGCTGTCTTCAGACTAGGAGTCCTCAAAAGCAGAGTCCGCAGCTGGAGTAGATAGGGAGAGCTGAGGTGAGGCTGGTGTGCTGGAGGAGGAGACATCCAGTGCCATCTTGTCCTCTCCACTCTGAAGCATGTCTGCCTGTGAAAAGTAAAAGCAGATGGTTGTGAAAGTAGCCAGAGGAGGCTGAGAGGTTCCGCCATGTTTAGCCGTGGTGCTCCTTGGCTTGCCCATGAGGAGATGGAATAGTCCATAAATCAGTGGGTGTGCAGCGGGCTCAGGGAGAACGGCTCCACTAAGCATCTATACAGGTCAGCTTCAGGTCACACACCTGGACAGTCTTATTTAACAGGAACACAATTTGTAGCACTGTCATGAATTAATGAACAAATCATTTTTTTTGTTTATTAATTCTTTTTATTAGGAAAATGATAACAAAAACATATCAATTAACAGAATACATAAACTTATACAAAAGTACAAAATGTACTGGTGATTGCACATTTCGTGATAACTAGAAAGGTAGGTACAAAACAGCAAGAGAAAAAAAGAAGCACAGAAAAAAAACAAGGTTCATCAACAATAATATAGCAAGCAAGCATGTACATATACATCACATACAGATCAGTCTAACAAGACATGTCGGTGCTGTTTCCAAATATCCCATTTAAGATCAAAAAGATGCATCCTATCAAGCAGGGTATACTGAATACATCCCATAAGCATTACCATATCAATTCTTTTCATCACCGAGGCCAAAGGGACCACCAAGGATTTCTAATGCAGTGCTGTAGCCCACAGGGCAGACACACAATAGTATGGATCAATCTCAGTAAACACTTGGAAACACCCGGGCCAGGCAAACCAAGTAAAAATATCCGCAACGATAGATCAACTGGGGATCCTACCAATTCAGATGTGACCTCCGAGATCTTCCTCCATAGATGGGAGAGACAAGGGCAATCCCAAAACATATGCATGAGAATACCAGCGAGGCCGCAACCCCTGAAACAGAGGGGCGAGGCCCCCGGGAACATAACATGCAATCTCGATGGGGTGTAGTACCAACGGATGAGCCCCTTAAGAGCTGTCTCATGAACAGATAGAGACCGAGAACCCAAACAAATATTATCCACCATGGTATCCTCAACCGAAAAAGTTGTATTACAGTCAATTTCGCACTTGATTCTATAGTGGGAAGGCGATGCATAACATGCAGTAAGCGAAAGATGATACAAGTCTGAAATAAGCCCTCTATCTATGGGTGAGTCATGGCAGATATGCTCAAAAAAGGTAAGTGGTGAGGAAAGCACCAGGCTATGCGTGAGAAAAAAAATTACGTATTTGCATATATCGATAATGTTTACAGAGTGGGATATCAAAAAGGGTCTGCAACTGATCAAAAGAGATAAATCTACCACCCCTCTGAAAATCCACTAGCCGAATGAGGGCCCAATCGTACCACCAGCGAAAAGCAAAAGGAAAAAAGAAGGCTGCAACAAATTTTGGATCCCCCCCAAAAAAAAGAGGATCCAGGCAGGGCAGGGGAGGCTAGACCCAATTTGAACTTATAACGAGACCACAAAATTAGTGACTGAAATACCAAGGAGTTATAGGAAGATAGCAAAGGTGGTGAAATGGTCGACCACAATAAGCCCGGCAAATAATATGGACAAACGTATCGACATAGATTCAAATCGAACCCATGGAACCTTGGAATTAATGCTAGACCACTGAGGAATTTGAGAAAACCGAGCCGACAAGAAGTATAGCCAAAAGTTAGGGAGGTCGAGGCCCCCTGTACGTTGCAATTTATACAGGACTAAAACGAGGTAAAACCTCGGTAAAAAGGTAAAAAGAGGATGTTTATCGTTCCAGATAAAGTTATTGACCAATCGTTGAAAATTACCAAGGAACGATTTTGGAACATTTATTGGAAGCGCTCTAAATAAGTAGAGGAGCTTGGGCAAAATGATCATCTTAACTGCCTTTACTCTACCCAAAAATGAAATGGGATACTTATGCCAAATTTTGAGCAAGGTATGAAGACGAGACACACATGGAGTATAATTAGCTGCAAATAGATCAGAATTCCTGGGCGTAAGATAAATACCTAAATGAGGAATTCAATCCGTGGCCCACTGGAATGGAAATGAACCACAGAGCGACTGCATTTTGATACATTGACTGTTAGACCTGAGATGGATTCAAAATTAGATAACAGTGATAACGTAAGACCCTTGGTATTGAGAATACCACACACCCTGCCCATTCTCCCCCTTCCCCCTTCCCTCCCCCCCCCCCCATCCCAGCACCCCCCCCTTTTTTTTTCTTTTCTCTCTCTCTTCTTCTCTCTCTCCTTTCTCTCTCCCCTCTTTCTCTCTTTTTCTCTCTTTTCTTTCGTTCTTGTTACACGCCCAGTTTGCTACTGGTTACCTATCTAGAGAAATTTAGGCTTGTGAATGTCATACTCTCTTTATCTACTTCAGCGACCTCCACGACGATCTAAACTAGAATACAGGCACATTCCTTTGAGTACGATCCCAGCTTAGTCTCCATCATTTGTGCCGCATATTCCCTCCCTCCCGCTGTAGCTCTGCAGCGAGAATTACGCACATAGGAGGCTCGATGCGACAGCATTCCCATCCAGACTACTACAATGCCTGAGTATTACAAACCTGTCCCTGTCGTTGATTGGTTTAATAAATGTGGCATATGTCTTTCTCACTGCAAGAGATTTTCTATTTTTTCATGGTTTGTATCGACAATTGTCATATCTGAGTATCATTTGCATTCCTTTTGTAACATTTTGCGCTTCTTCAATAAATGTTTTTTTGAAAAAAAAAAAAAAAAAACAGTGATAAGAGATTGGGCACCGATATTGAAGGGTTAGTCAAAAAAAAGCATAACATCATCAGCATAGATAGACAATTTAAATTGAGAGGCTAATAGAGGATATTCTGAAATGTCGGGGTGCACTCCTTTAGCAGAGGCCAGGGGCTCCATAATTAAAGCAAACAATAGGGGAGAAAGTGGGCACCCTTGACAGGTGCTCCTGCCCAAAGTGAAAAAATCTGAATTACAACCCGGCACCCTAATCAATGTATGAGGGGAGTTATACAAGGCCTGCACACCAGCTACAAATTTGCTCTGAAAACCCATACGCTGCAAAAGTGAAAACAGGTATGGCAAAAGAACACTATCAAAGGCTTTATTAATATCTAGGCTTAACAGTAGCACCTCCTTGAAGTGTAAATTGGCATCCTGTATCATGTCTAGCATAAGTCTAATATGGTCTGTGATAAGTCTAGTCAGGATAAATCCCGAATGGTCTGGGGAGACCAAGGAAGATATCACAGGAGCCAGTCTATCTGCCAGAACATGGCTGAAAATATCTAAATTGTTACTAATAAAAGAAATGGGCCTATAATTCTGTGGCAACAGGCGATCCTTCAGGTGTTTCAGCAACAAAGACATATTATCAAAAAGCATCTCCTCTGGAAACGTATTATCCTGTAGGACCCAGTTAAACAATTCCACTAGGTATGGTGCAAAATACTTATAATAGCTGACAGAAAAACAGACCGGACCAGGTGCAGTAGATCGTTTCAGAGTATTAATTACACAAAGAACTTCCTCCAGCATGCAAGAGACATTAAGAGAAAGAGACGGGGTCAGTGACAGGAGCGGAATAGAATCAAACCATGACCCTGCAGCTGAGGAAGGAGACAAATGGGAGAGGGCCAGCAGGGTGGAATAAAAGTTTTTACAAATATCTAAAACCTCATGAGGTAATGATGAGACATGCCCCCTCTCATTACGCAAATTACACACATGAGGGGACGTAACGACTGACCAAGCTTGCAGGCGAACATAGTGGAGGTTGAGTTACTATGCAGCAAAAAGCTAGCCTTTGACCATTGAATCGCATTTTCAGTTTTGTGGGACAGAAGTGTATTTAGCTCAAGACTTTTTTGGGCAATTCATTGTCTATTTAACAGTGACGGGTTACTGACATGACTCCTATAGTGGGATTATAATTTCTCTGTAAGTGTCTGAATCTGTCGCCAAAGCTCTGTTTTTAGTTGCCTCCATAGAGATCAGGCAGCCATGGAGGACCGCCTTGTGTGCAACCCACAACATGGCGGAAGAGGTATCAGGATTGTTATTTAGCCGAAAGTAGTCTTGAATGGACGTAGCTACCTCCTGTCGAGAGGCAAGGTCAGCGAGTAGGGAGTCATTTAACCGCCAGGAATAAAGGGTAATGACTAGGCCTATAAATGAAGTGGACAAAGATACAATGTTATGATCCGACCAGGGACACACATGAAACCTTGCATCTGTGGAGTTAGTCAAAATAATTGGGGTACAATAAAGATAATCTAATCTAGCATAGGTATCATGGGGATGGGAATAAAAAGTAAAATCTTTGGCCCAGTGTTGTGTGCCCAGCAAGAGTTCGTCAGTTGAAAAGAATACAAGCGTTTCATAAGAGACTTTGGAAATGCAGAAGGGAAAAAGTTTGCCTATCTACCAGTGGATTGGTCACAAGGTTGAAGTCCCCACCCACATACATATGGGAGGAGGAGAATTTTTCTAAAACTTAAAAAAAGTAGAGAAAAAATTGGCTTGAGCTGAGTTAGGTGCATATACATTAGCTATAGTAATTTCTCGACCTAAAATAGTACCCTTAATAATAAACCTACTCTCTGGGTCTCTGGAGACCTGTGTCATGAACAAATAATTTAAAAAGAGAAGATACTGTAGTAATTTTAAAAATCATGCTTTTTTCACTTTAATATTAGTATCTGAAACTAGAAAGATGGTCAAGTGAGTGAATGTTCATAGCTCTACAACCATGGACATAAGTGATAATTTGTTCACTACATGAGGCTCATGTCCTATGAATATGCTTTTTGTCAATTAGACTAGATTTACACTTTTTTCTTTCATTGTCACTAGAGATGAGCGAATTGTTCAAAAATTCGATTCGGCTGATTTGCCGAATTTGCGGGAGAAATTCGATTCGATGCGAATTTATTCGCCGCGAATTTAACTTATTAAAAGGGTTTCTAGGCTTCAGAGAGCCTTTATATTAGTGCAGAACACTGTACCTTTAATTTAAATGCCCTTGGAGTCTGCTGGGGAAGAGAAATAATACTGTCAGTCAGTATGACATGCAGATGAGTGCTGTCGATCTTAGAATCACCGCACACTTCACTCATTTGGGCAGTCACGGGGCACGACGAAGAAGAAGAAGAAGAAGAATGAAAAGAAGAATGAAAAGAAGAAGAAGAAGAATGAAAAGAAGAAGAAGAAGAATGAAAAGAAGAATGAAAAGAAGAAGAATGAAAAGAAGAAGAAGAAGAATGAAAAGAAGAATGAAAAGAAGAAGAAGAAGAATGAAAAGAAGAAGAAGAATGAAAAGAAGAAGAATGAAAAGAAGAATGAAAAGAAGAAGAAGAAGAACGAAAAGAAGAAGAAGAATGAAAAAAAGAAGAAGAATGAAAAGAAGAAGAAGAATGAAAAGAAGAAGAAGAAGAAGAAGAAGAAGAAGAATGAAAAGAATGAAAAGAAGAAGAAGAATGAAAAGAAGAAGAAGAATGAAAAGAAGAATGAAAAGAAGAAGAAGAAGAATGCAAAGAAGAAAAAGAAGAATGAAAAGAAGAAGAAGAATGAAAAGAAGAATGAGAAGAAGAATGAAAAGAAGAATGAAAAGAAGAATGAAAAGAAGAATGAGAAGAATGAAAAGAAGAATGAAAAGAAGAAGAAGAATGAAAAGAAGAATGAGAAGAAGAATGAAAAGAAGAATGAAAAGAAGAATGAAAAGAAGAATGAAAAGAAGAAGAAGAAGAATGAAAAGAAGAAGAAGAATGAAAAGAAGAATGAAAAGAAGAAGAAGAATGAAAAGAAGAATGAAAAGAAGAAGAAGAAGAATGAAAAGAAGAATGAAAAGAAGAAGAAGAATGAAAAGAAGAAGAAGAAGAATGAAAAGAAGAAGAAGAAGAATGAAAAGAAGAATGAAAAGAAGAAGAAGAAGAATGAAAAGAAGAATGAAAAGAAGAAGAAGAATGAAAAGAAGAAGAAGAAGAATGAAAAGAAGAATGAAAAGAAGAAGAAGAAGAATGAAAAGAAGAAGAAGAAGAATGAAAAGAAGAATGAAAAGAAGAAGAAGAAGAATGAAAAGAAGAATGAAAAGAAGAATGAAAAGAAGAAGAAGAAGAATGAAAAGAAGAAGAAGAATGAAAAGAAGAAGAAGAAGAATGAAAAGAAGAAGAATGAAAAGAAGAAGAAGAAGAATGAAAAGAAGAATGAAAAGAAGAAGAATAATGAAAAGAAGAAGAAGAAGAAGAAGAATGAAAAGAAGAAGAATTAAAGTACAGCAAAAAGTGTATCTGCAGAGAGCTCCGCTGTTTCTGACAGTTCTCTGACAGTTCCTTCACATTTACAGCGGTTGAAACATTGTATCTATTTATTTCCGAATAAAAACATCTGTATCCTAAATGGAAACAAATAGATACAATGTTTCAACCGCTGTAAATGAACTGTCAGAACTGTCATAAATAGCGGAGCTCTCTGCAGTGACACTTTTGCCGGCTGATCGGGAAAAATTCGATTTGTGCACCCGAAGTTTGCTAAAATTCGGATTCGATGCGAATCGAATTTTTCCTGATATTCGAAACGAATTCCACTTCGCCAGGTTCGATTCGCTCATCTCTAATTGTCACCTTTCCAATAAAATCAATGGAAACACATCAAAATGCATATCAACGAATTGTTGCAACAGGGATGAACGGACCTCAATCTGCAGTAGATACAGTTTAATATACGTTAGCAAGCACTATGGTGAGAGTTGTAAAGTGCATTAAAATGCACTGCAAAATGCATAACACATTGACTTGTGTTTCAAAGCATTGTTATGGATTTCAATGCTAAATGCAACAAACACCAAAACAGAAAAGTGTGAATAGATCCCCCCAAAAACTCCTGATCAATTGATAGGCTTGCATTTGGGAGCCAACAATTCAAGAAATAAAATGCAATGAATTAACTAGACCAGTGGTCTCCAAACTGTAGCCCTAGGGCCAGATGCAGACCTTTGCTTCCCTTTAATCCGGCAGTATTCCTCCCACTGACACCTACAATGGTGCATAATTCCCTCACTGACACAAACAGTGGTGCACTATATTTCCCAATGACAGCACCAATGGGGCACTCTTTCTTCCACTGACAGCACCAATGGGGCACTGTTCCTTCCACTGACACCAATGATGGAGCACTATTCCTCCCACTGACTCCTCCATCTAGTACTAAAATGCGTTGTTCATTCTGATGTCAGGACATTTCTACTGCCACTCATCAGGGTCTGGTCCCCCAAAAGTATGAAGGGCAGTAAATTGGCCCTTTGTTAAAAAAGTTAGGAGACCCCTGACCACAGAAAATTTAATTTGATTGTATGTGGGTGCAGAATGAGGTAACTGGCATGGAATTGATTTTATACCGTCACTTACCTCTGGTCTTGGAGTCACAATATACAAATAAAAGATTAATAATGGAAGTTCTTCTCCAAGATGAAACTCAATTGACATCAAAACAAGAAGTCTAATCTACTAATTAATTGTATTAATCTCAGTCTGTAGATAAGAACACCTGGTCACACCTGGAACATCTCTAGAGGTTTTCCATTATAAGTATTTGTTTTCCTTGGTTTTCCCACAAGATATAAGCATTAGTGTATATATTTGATCATAAGGGAGCATGGAGGCCATTAAAGTCTTTTAAACTGGAAAGGAGAAGATCATTACGCAGAATTCAATACTTCAAATCAAGAGTTATATTATTACACAGAAGAAAATTAATGTTAAGATCAATTATAAAGCAATTCACAACTTTGGTGGTAATTTCATACAATGATAGCCTTTAAATTAGAGTTTTCATGTAAGGAATTACACATTATGCTTGTCAAAGGTGGGTAAATATCTCCTACAATTTTATAATAATTCTAATATTATTCAATTTACAAAATTACATTTAGTGGGCAAGATTTGCTACCGTTATAAGTGTGATCTTAAAGTATTCAACTAAAATTGTGAGTACATACAAAACTAGGATTTTTAGCAGGCAGAGCTTAATGTACATAACATAGTCATAATTCTGCAAATCTGATTAAGGGGTTTACTAAACCATACATTTACCATTAATATGTGTTCATATTATTTTCATTAACTTCTCTTCCTTCTAAACTCAAAAGTCTGAAAAACAAATGTACTGGTTTCATCCAGCAAGCTGTCCTTCCAGGTGCGCTTACCTAATCAGCTGATCTCTTTGTTATTTGACATTTTTAAAAAATATTTTATCTGTATAATGACCTATTTACAGTATAGGGGAGATTTACTAAAGCTGGAGAGTGCAAAATATGGTGCAGCTCTGCATAGAAACTAATCTGTTTCCATTCTTTAGTGTTAAAGCTTAATTGAACAAGCTGCAGTTAGAAGCTGATTGGCTTCCATGAACAACTGCTCAAGATTCTAAGTGCTCCCATTTTAGTAAATCTCCCACTTTGTGTAGGTTCGAAGCATAGTACTCATACTAATTATCTACAAAGATCTTACATCAAATAACCATGTTTGCTTCAAACCAAAAACATTTTTTTTTTGCTCTCAGTGTAAAAGAATAAATTAAATGTAACAGCAGCACACTAACAGTTTGAATAAAAGACAAATAAATACTTGTATATAATGAGTGAGCTATCCCTTTAAAACCAGCTCAACAAATAGAATCAAATATATTATGTGACAAAATGCAAAGTGAAAATCATCTCATAAAAAGTGACATATTTGTAGCTCTTTAAAAGTGGAAGCAGGCAAAACACAAATTATCTTATTGGTCCTTATTAACACACAAGTGATGTGCTAATAAACAACCAGAACCCACCCAATGCGTTTCATCTGCAAAAGGATGCTGTCAGGAGACAATATCTTTTTGCTTATAAATTCCCCCCAAAAAACTCAATTACCAACATTTACAATTATATATATTGTATCCAAATTGTCTCAAGTTAACAAATATACCAATCTGTCTGTGAAAATTCCCCAAACAACAATTGTAAAAAGAAGGGACCACCTAGGACTGGCACTTTGAAGGCTTAAATAGTACCAAAAAAATTAAAAATATTTTTGGTACTATTTAAGCCTTCAAAGTCCCAGTCCTAGGGGGTCCCTCCTTTTTCCAAATGTGTCTGTGAAGTGTCCTTTTTTCTTCCACCACCTTGCTATCCCTGTGGGTCCCACTGTGGGAGTGGGGACACTCTCAACTTCATCATCACCTCCGGACCATATTAGAAAAACTTCAGATTCTCTCTAATAATGTAAAAATTATAATGCTCCACATAAAAAAACCCAAATTCATTAAAACCAAATGCAGTCACATTTCCTGGTGCAACAACTTCAACTGATATATACAGCATACATGTGTAAGGGTTGTAATCTATTTTGTGTTGTTACTGTGCCACCACAGGCATCTATCAACCCACATTCCAGTCTCCGGAACCCTCGAACAGTCGACAATAGATATCACCTTTGCTTGCCTCTGCCACTGCTCCCATGCACTGGTGATATCTACTGCCAATTGTTTGAGGGTGGCAGAAGAAAAGAGGATACTTCATGGACACATTGATTTGTTTTTTTTTTTAACAGAGACTATTTAAAATATAAACTACATAATTGTAATTGTTGGTAGTTAAGTTTTGTTTATGATATTCAGAAGCAAAAAAAAAGGTTAATTGATGATGGAAATAAAGTGGATTTTTGAAGGCAATTAATAGGAGCACTGTGATTAGAACCTACACATACTGTATATAGATCATTATTATAGGCACAATTTAGCACTTATAGGGGGCTACAGTAACTGAACACTTTACACGGCACTATTATAGATATCGCAATGGGTGTATAGATAACCACTTGCCCTCCAAAAGTTTTACCCCCTTCCTGACCAGGTCATTTTTTGTGATACGGTGCTCATTAACTGAAAATTGCACAGTCATGCAATGCTATACCCAAATGAAATGTATGCCCTTTTTTTCCCTCAAATAGAGATTTCTTTTGGTGGTATTTGATCATCTCTGCAGTTTTTACTTTTCGCACTATAAACAAAAAATTACTCACAATTTTGAAAAAAAAAAACAATATTTTTTATTTTCTGCTATAAAACATATCCAATAAAAAAAATTTAAAAATCTAATTTCTTCATAAATTGAGGCCAAAATGTATTCTGCTACAAATTTTTGGTAAAAAAAATGTGTATTGATTAGTTTGCTCAAACGTTAAAGCGTTTACAAACTATGGTACAGATAGACTGGAAATGTAAATATTTTTTAATACTAGTAATGGCGGCAATCAATGACTTATAGTAGAACTGTGATATTGCGGTGGAGATTTTTACACTAACTGACACTTTGTGGGAACCAGTGACACTTATAGAATGATCAGTGCTAAAAATATACACTAATCACTGTACTAATGACACTGGTTGGGAAGGGGTTAACATCTATGATGATCAAAGGGTTGTGTGTGTGCCTACCTATGTGCTTGGTGTACACTAGGTGGGGCTTTTACTAGGGGAAGTGATAGATCGTGTTCTCAGCTCTGCAGAGACACATGATCCATGACTCTCCCGCCACAACAGGGCTGTGCCTATGTAAATATAGACACATCTCTGTTCTTCCTCCCTGACCAGAGATACCTGCAAGGACTTGTAGATTGGTTTGTGCTGTGACATTTCACAGCAAAAGCAATCCTCCGGCATGCACGCCCCCATGTGGCAGAAATGTAAAATCACGTATACATATGTGATTTTGCACAAAAATGCCACACTCTAGTAGTAGTAAAACTGCTATAAGGCAGAGGTAAAGTGGTTAATGTATCTGTATAATGATTTATTTATCATTCTTCACCATAGATACTTCCAAAGTTTTGCATAAAGACACTTCAATGTCCTAAAGTGTTCAGTAAAATTGTTTTTGCAATATTTTAAACAGAATAATTTTTAGTTTTAAAATGAACAAAGTACAATGAAGCATGCCTGTGCATGTAAATAAGCAAATATTGCAGCACAAAGGAAAATGGACACAGGGTTATAATCTGAATCATGTAACCGAGATAGAACTGCTGACATAACAACCCATGTGACTGCTATGCAGCACAGTACTGTCTGACACAATAATGGTTTAGCCAGTCAACAACAGCATTTTCATTTATTTATGTCATCCTAATTCAAGTCTGGCAACATACGTTATCATTACTGCATGTCTAAAACCCAGTTCACGTAGAAGGAACTCACTTTTCCGCTCGCTATTTAGTGTGGGGGACTTTCATGCGGTTCTACTTGTCGCACAAGGGACAGCCCATTACCTTTTTTATTTCAATTGTCTATTTAAAATATGAATGATATAAAAACTATTGTAATATCAATAAATTATTTTTTCTTAGGAGAAATAAATCGGAACTGAGACTATTTGAAGTAGAATTGCTATCTTTTGCCCAGAACATAAACACAATGCTCAACCATAGTGTCTATGAGTTTATCATAGTGGGGTTCACCCATATAGCTCACCATCAACAACTATTTTTTACCCTGTTGCTTTTATTCTATTTCATCATCATTGCTGGTACTATTACTACACTGTTTGTAATTTTTTTTGACTCTCGTCTTCATGTCCCTATGTATTTTTTTATCTTTGCTTTATGCCTGTCTGAGCTAGGTATTGCTACAACTGTCTATCCCACACTGTTTGCCATCATTTTAAAAGGAAGAGCATATATTTCATATAATTGTTGTCTTGTGCAAATGTATGTTTTCCACTCCCTTTTAATAACTGAGAATTATCTCCTGAATGTAATTGCTTACGATCGTTATATAGCAATATGTAAGGCCCTACAATATCATACTATAATGACATTAAAATCAAGTAAGTTACTTATAGCAATATGTTGGATTCTTGGATTTATTACAGCATTCGCCTTCGTTATTTTAGTCATTCGGCTACCTTTTTGTGGCCCAAATGAAATACAGCATTTGTTTTGTGACTCTACTCCACTTGTGAGCCTAGGCTGTGCTAACGATGACCTCGCTATTACCTTGGAGTTCGCCATCAGCTCCTTTACAATTATATTGACCTCATTTTCTATCATTATTACATACACTAATATTTTGGCTACAATATTAAAGATGAAGACATCAGATGAACGGAAAAAGGCCTTCTCCACCTGTGCTTCCCACTTTTGTTTTGCTTTTGTTTTTTATGGAAGTGTTACCATAATGTATGTATGTCTTCAAATTCACTACTCATCGGAGTATGACTTAGCCACAGCAATTCATCATTCTGTTTTGACCCCACTATTAAGCACTCTTTTCTACAGTTTTCGTAACAAAGACATTAAACGTTTCCTAAAAAATCTTTTTCAGCAAAAAAGAGTATTTGTTGGAAATATGCTTGTTTCATTTGTGCCTGAACAAAAGGCAAGCCAGGGATCTTAACAGAAACAAAAAATGACGTTCAAAAGATTCATTTTGGTTTCTCTTGGATATCAATGACATTTTGCAATCTTACAAAATACTTTTCTATTTGCATTTTCCTGGGTGACTAATTGCCGGGAAAGGGGCACATTGTCATTACTCCCTCCTCCTAAACCAAAGCAGGTCACATGCCCTCAACATTAGAAGAATACCTTGCACATGGTGGGGGGGACCAAGAAAATTTTAAACAGCAGACACAAAAGTCCTTTATTAAAAATAGATAAAACGAAACATTGTCCTTTGACGTAAGTACAATGTCAATCATGTTGCCAACGATTATATATTGAATAGCAATCCTGATGAATGAAGACACAATGACCACTTGTTGCCCCTCAAAAGTTACAGAGTCACATAGTAATTTGCTAAGTTTACAATGAGAAATGATGAAAGAAATGATGTAGAAGACCATGCACATATCTTTACAGGTTGTAATTTTAATGATAACAGTAACTGATATAGAGTGCACAGTCATCTCTCTGCTATTGGAGAAGGAATAGAGAAGAGAGGAGGGAGGAAGGGATAGAGGAAAGATCAGAGTGCAATGAGAGATTAGCAGGAGGGAAGAGGCAACAGGAGGACTAGAGGAAAGAGGATTGGGGGAAGGGAAGCACCCCCCCTTTTTCTGACAAGGCTACATGTTAGGATAAGAATCTAGTATGGATTTGGGGGGGCCATGCCATTTTTTTTTTGCGTGGAGTCCCCTTAAAACTCTATTCCATATCCTTATCAATGGGTTATGGATTTTGAGGGGACCTCATTCATTATTTTTGTTCATTAAGCCACATTACACATTTTCCTAAACAATTTGTACTGTTCTTTTAAGAAAAAATGTGGTGTGAAGTCCCCCTAAAATCCATATCAGAGGCTTATCAGTATCATTTCAGGATTTCCGGATTATATCATACAAGTGTGCAACCTCATGTGCAGGCTTAAGACATCCCTCAAGCATGTTATTTAGAATAATTGTGTATTTTTAAAGTTTGTTTTTAAGCTGTATTAAACGTCTTGTTCCCAACTAGGTGTTATTTATTTATTTTCTGTATTGGTACGTCTTTAATGGAAGTGCTCTGCTACCCATGCTAGAACAAAAATAGGATTCGCCTCTTATAGACTTCAGGCACTATTGGCGTTTGCAGATTTCCTGCTGGGTTACATAGTTACTTAGGTTGGAAAAATACACAAGTCCATCTAGTTCAAACAATAGAAAAAATAAACAAATACATTAATAGAAAACCTTCATATCAACTCTATACCCACTGTTGATCCAGAGAAATGCAAAAGAAACAAACCCTAGGAGGTATGGTCCTTTTTGTTCCAATGGGAATAAAAAAACAAAAAAAAAAAGTTAACCCCTTGATCAACCCTTTCACCCAATGTCATTAGTACAGTGAAAGTGTACAGTATTATCACTGATCACTGTATTAGTGTCACTAGTGACATGAAATTCTGTCATTCAGAGTCAGTTAGTGTCAGCGCCAGTTCCTGATTACCCACCACACTATTACAGTCACACTATAAGTTGTAGATCACTGTCAATACTAGTATAGTGTCTGGATCAGTATCTTGGTCACAGTCAGAATTATGCTAGTGTTCCCAGTAATACAGTGTCTAAAAAAATGCAATGTTAGCAGGATCAGTCCCGATCACTGCCAGCACTTGCATATAGCCTCCTCCTCCTCCCACCACCAAGTGCAGTGTCAGTAATATTTTTTAATCACCAATAGGTATCTCTAACATTAATGCCCACACTAGTGAGGAGTTGTACAGGATTCTGAAATCAAAAGATAAAAATTACGCCATGAACCAACACATACAGTAGCAGCTGTCCTATCATGTGGTGAAAATTCTAATAATCCACATGAGATAAAGCCGACTCACCTAGAAAAATACATCAAGTAAATACAAGAAGGGCCAAAGGAAACCTGATGGGAAGTTACAAGGGGGACCAAGTGGCTTATTTAGAAAAACAGGCTTTATTACATTCCAAAAAATAAAAAAAAAACATAAAAGAGCAATAGATTACCTTCACACCATATAAAAAATTTAAAAAGACAACGTTGTCTGGTCAAAACATAGGGCTGTACCTCCAGCACAACATACAATCACCATACTCATCCACACATTACGCATAAACCTAGTGGTAATTAACACGGGGTACTAAAGTCCATAGACCGTAGTGCACGGTGTGCTGGCTGACACCATCGCCTCCTTCAGCTACATCGGTAATGTGGTGACATACACTCCAGTGTGTGTCACCACTTACAACCACTGAGGGCTGCACATTGACATGCTTCCCTGTGACCCTCCTAGGGGCAAGACACTCTAGTGACTGCTGCCACGTGGAGAGGAAAAGTGACGCTATGTCCTGGATGGACTGAAGGCCGCTGTGCATGCTGCAAAGTGGGATGGGTGAGCCTACTGTATGCCATGTATATTCTTAATACTAGATCTACTGGCCACCTGAACTTTTCCCATGGTGAGCTCACCATCACAGAGAAGAGCAGCTGGACCTCAGTGACATCTCTACTACCATTTTTGTTGCCCTTGTTGTTTAGGGTACAGGATTCTGAGCATGACTGATGAGAGCAATTAGGAGACCTCACTGTCAGAATCAGGCTCAGAATATGTAGAACCTGTAGAAAGCAGCAGCACCCTGATAGCTTGGACCAGGGGTCTCAAACTGGAGGCCCTTCAGCTGTTGCAAAACTACAAGTCCAATCATGCCTCTGCCTTTGGGAGTCATGCTTTTGTAACTGTCAATCTTGCAATGCCTCATGGTACTTGTAGTTTGGCAACAGCTGGAGGGCCACCAGTTTGACACCTGTGGCTTGGACAATGGCGCTAGGAACACATGAATATGCTCAGATGCAGCAAGTACTAGCACTGTTCTACTCTTTGGTGCACTGGCAAGCACCAACAGCATAGCACATCCTGGCCTTTTAGACACCAGTACTGCAGTATTTCATGGTGAAGTGACAAGTACCAGTAGTGTAGTACAAGCATTTGAGGTGCCCAACACTATAAACTCTGTGAGAGGGTCACGGTTATACATAAAGCTTTAGAATTTATGAGGGAAAAGACAGTCAAATAGAGCTCCCCCAGATGCCCAGACTACATGGGGAGCAGTGGTAAGATATTGTAAGATATTGTGGGACTTGCTGTCACCCTTGTACCATATGGAGTACCATTTGTACGTGGACAACTTTTATGCAAGTGTTCCTCTTTTTAGACATTTGTTCATTTGAAAAATGACTGCTGTGGGTCCATGTGACAGGGGCTTCCCCCAATGAATCATTAACACCCCATTTGGGGGAGAAAGCCTGCTTGCGGAATGAAGAACTACTAACAGTAAACTAGAAGGAAAAAAGTGATGTATTTATCCTTTTTTCCATTCACCCAGACACAACGGTTCAACACGGTATCTGGTGTTGTTGAAAAGCGTCTTTGTGTTCACGACTATAATCTACAGGTTAAACTCGAAAAATTAGAATATCGTGCAAAAGTTAATTTATTTCAGTAATGCAACTTAAAAGGTGAAATTAATATATAAGATAGACTCATTACATGCAAAGCAAGATAGTTCAAGCCGTGATTTGTCATAACTGTGATGATTATGGCTTACAGCTCATGAAAACCCCAAATCCACAATCTCAGAAAATTAGAATATTACATGCAATAAATAAAACAAGGATTGTACATAGAACAATATCGGACCTCTGAAAAGTATAAGCAAGCATATGTACTCAGTACTTGGTTTGGGCCCCTTTTGCAGCAATTACTGCCTCAATGTGGCGTGGCATGGAAGCTATCAGCCTGTGGCACTGCTGAGGTGTTATGGAAGACCAGGATGCTTCAATAGCGACCTTCATCTCTTCTGCATTGTTCGGTCTCATGTCTCTCATCTTTCTCTTGGCAATGCCCCATAGATTCTCTATGGGGTTCAGGTCAGGCGAGTTTGCTGGCCAATCAAGCACAGTAATCCCACGGTCATTGAACCAGGTTTTGGTGCTTTTGGCAGTGTGGGCAGGTGCCAAGTCCTGATGGAAAATGAAGTCAGCATCCCCATAAAGCTCGTCTGCGGAAGGAAGCATGAAGTGCTCCAAGATCTCCTGGTAGACGGCTGCGTTGACCCTGGACTTAATGAAGCACAGTGGACCAACACCAGCAGATGACATGGCTCCCCAAATCAACACAGACTGTGGAAAATTCACACTGGACTTCAAGCATCTTGCAGTGTGTGCCTCTCCATTCTTCCTCCATACTCTGTGTCCTTGGTTTCCAAATGAGATGCAAAAAATGCTCTCATCAGAAAAGAGGACTTTGGACCACTGAGCAACAGACCAGGTCTGTTTTTCTTTAGCCCAGGTAAGACGCTTCTGACGTTGTTTGTTGTTCAGGAGCGGCTTGACAAGAGGAATATGACATTTGAAGCCCATGTCCAGAATCCGTCTGTGTGTGGTGGCTCTTGATGCACTGACTCCAGCCTCAGTCCACTCCTTGTGAAATTCCCCAACACTTTTGAATGGTCTTTTCCTGACAATCCTCTTAAGGCTGCTGTCATCCCTGCTGCTTGTGCACCTTTTTCTTCAGCACTTTTCCCTTCCACATAACTTTCTATTAATGTGCTTTGATACAGCACTTTAGGAACATCCAACTTCTTTTGCAATTACCTTTTGAGGCTTTCCCTCCTCCTGGAGGGTGTCAATGATGGTTTTCTGCACAACTGTCAGGTCAGCAGTCTTTCCCATGATTGTGATTCCTACTGAACCAGACTGAGAGACCATTTAAAGGCTCATGAACCCTTTGCAGGTGTTATGGCATAATTAGCTGATTAGAGTGGGACACTTTGAGCCTAGAATATTGCACCTTTTCATAATATTCTAATTTTCTGAGATTGTGGATTTGGGGTTTTCATGAGCTGTAAGCCATAATCATCACAATTATGACAAATCACAGCTTGAACTATCTTGCTTTACATGTAATGAGTCTATCTCATATATTAGTTTCACCTTTTAAGTTGCATTACTGAAATAAATTAACTTTTGCACGATATTCTAATTTTTTGCGTTTCACCTGTATATATGAAAGGTGCAGACAGACTTCATCTACCAAATGATGAAGCTGTATTTTGCCTCCTTTAGAGTTAATCATTGGTACAAAAAATACTGTATTTTTCACTTCATAAGACACACCTGACCATAAGACGCACCTAGGTTTTTGAGGCGATAAACAAGAAAAAAAATATTCTGAACCAATGGACTGCAGACATAGTACAGGAGATGACCAGAGACTGCGGGCACAGTACAGGAGATGACCAGAGACTGCGGACATAGTACAGGAGATGACCAGAGACTGCGGACACAGTACTGGAGATGACCAGAGACTGCGGACAAAGTACAGGAGATGACCAGAGACTGCGGACACAGTACAGGAGATGACCAGAGACTGCGGACACAGTACAGGAGATGACTAGAGACTGCGGACACAGTCAGGAGATGACCAGAGACTGCGGGCACAGTACAGGAGATGACCAGAGACTGCGGACACAGTACAGGAGATGACAAGAGAATGCGGACAATACAGGAGATGACCAGAGACTGTGGACACAGTACAGGAGATGACAAGAGACTGCGGACACAGTACAGGAGATGAAAAGAGACTGTGGACAGTACCGGAGATGACCAGAGACTTGCGACACAGTACAGGAGATGACAAAGGACTGCGGACACTACAGGGGATGACCAGAGAATGCGGACACAGCGCAGGAAATGACCAGAGACTGCGGACAGTGCAGGGGATGACCAGAGACTGCGGACAGTGCAGGGGATGACCAGAGACTGCGGACAGTGCAGGGGATGACCAGAGACTGCGGACAGTGCAGGGGATGACCAGAGACTGCGGACAGTGCAGGGGATGACCAGAGACTGCGGACAGTGCAGGGAATGACCAGAGACTGCGGACAGTGCAGGGGATGACCAGAGACTGCGGACAGTGCAGGGGATGACTAAGAGACTGCTGACCTTTGGGGAGGGAGGGGGAGGGGGAGTGGGTACCTGAATTTGACACTTCCACGGAGCTGTCCTCCCTTTAATGTGGGCTCCCAGCTGACAGCCGGGTGCCCAGTGCGCATGCTGGGACCTGTCATGTGTCCCAGAAGACGCCGTACCATTCACAAAGCACAGCGCTTCTCGCGCATGCGCACTGAGCACCCGGCTGTCACAGCAGAGCCCACACTAAAGAAGCCAGTGAAGGAAGACTGTGCAGCGCTGGACCGAGGAACAGGTAAGGTTCTGCTGCAGAGAAGAGCTGAGCTGCCGGCCCGGTATTCTGACACGGCGGCGGTGGAAAAACCGGACCGGCCGCTCCATAAAACGCACTGACATCCCCCCCCTCTTTTTGGGGGGAAAAAGTGCATCTTATGGAGCGAAAAATAGGGTGTCTAATGTCTATATACAGTATTTATTTCAATTGGCTCTATACAATGAATTTGTTATTTACAAAGCTACTAGAACGGATCCTTCTCTGCATCAAAGACTGCTTCCATTGCTACCACAGTAGACTATTTGTTTAAGGTAAAGGGCGGCAGGGCTGCTCAAAATCACACATATACTGTGTATATATATATATATATATATATATATAGTGTATATAATGTGATTTTGTATGTCCGGGTAGGGGACACGCATGTGCTGTGCCACCATTGGTGGACTCAGCTGTCGATCACTGGGTCCCAGCCGCTGATTCCCCACCGACACCTGGCAATCACCAAGCATCACTTATTGGGGAGTGGTCTGTATGTAAACAATACAGATCTCTCTCTTGTCAGCTCCAGCACACTGATTTGTATGGCTCTTCATAGCACAGCCATACAAAGCAATGTGCTTACATAGTAAAGCACAGCACACGGTTAACCCTTTGATCGCCCCAGATGTTAACCCCTTCTTGCCCAGTGTCATTAGTACAGTGTCAGTGATTTTTATTAGCACTGATTACTGTGTTAGTGTTACTGGGGATGTCAGTGACAGTTAGCCAGTTCCCCCTCAGTGTCAGAATGCCCACTGAATTCCCACAATAAGTCGCTGATCGCCACCATTACTATTATAAAAACAAAATCACGTAAACCAATTCATTTTGACATATCGGAATTTTTTTTTTTAGCAAAGACATGTAGCAGGATACATTTTGGCCTAAATTTATGACGTAATTTGATTTTTTAATTTTTTTTACTGGACATGTTTAATAGCAAAAAGTCAAAAACATTGTTTTTTTCTCAAAATTGTCGGTCTTTTTTTGTTAATAGTGCAAAAAATAAAACATGCACAGGCAATCAAATACCACCAAAAGAAAGCTCCAGTTGTGGGAAAAAAAGACATAAATTTAATTTGGGTGCAGCGTTGCATGACCACGCAATTGTCAGTTAAAGTAACACGGCTTCATATCGCAAAAATGGCCTGGTCAGGAAGGGGGGTAAATCATCCGGAGGGCAAGTTGTTAAATCTGTTTTCCTCTGTACGTAAACAGTGCCCACATGTCCTTTGCAATGACCTTAAACAATTTACTATATAGACCACTTATGTATTTATATGTGATGATGATATCCCTACATAATTAGAGAATAATAAATTCATTTCCTCTAATCTTTCCTCGTAGCTGAACTCCTCCATGTGTTTTATCAGTACAGTTTCCTTTCTTCTGTTACCCAATATCCTTTTGTGAATTGGTGCCCAAAACTGAGCTGCATATTCCAGATGAGGTAGTACTAATGATTTGTACAGGGGTAAAATATGTCAGCCACCACTATATGTCTTATGCTTTGGTAGTGGGGGGGGGGGGGGTACACAATTTCCTAGTGGCTACAGCCACTGATAATACCCATACACTCCATTACCTGACTGTTGCCTTTCTAATGAAAGTGAGCTGGTGGATTTACAACTGCCAGATCACTTTTTTCTGTAATACGGGGAGGGCAGGTGAGGGAAGGGAAGGGGGGAGGGGAAGGGAAGGGGGGAGGGCAGGTGAGGGAAGGGAAGGGGGCAGGGCAGGAGAGGTGGCTGCACCTTGTGTGGGGGTATCAAGTGAGGTGGGGAGGGCACAGCATGGAGAGCTCCTGCGCTACAAGCTGACAGAGGTAGTGAAAGCGGCATCATTACTGGTGTCAATTTAGCGCTGGAAGATACAATCCAAATCTGGAGAGGAGGAGATGCTCAATAGGAGGTGTGGGCTGTGCTCTCTCTCCCCTCCAGTTTCTCACTCCTGCCACTGCAGTCCTCCTTAGTGAGGACTATGTAAGGTTTGTTTGCCCACCCCATCTCCTCCCAGCAAAGATTGGGTCATCAGCATTGGCGACCCTGAGGCTGCAATCCTCTAGCCCTGCAGCAGTAGGCATCTCTCCCCACCAGCTGCCTGTCAAAAAGAGTGAAAAGTCAGCTTCCCTAAGCTCATCCGCAACTCTGACATATCAAGATGAGGAGGAAGGACATCCTACATCCATCTGCTGTGCTGTATCTGAGGTCTGTTTGTTTGAGGGAAGGGAGAATTGCACTAGGGACACAAATGGAAGGGGGGGGGGGAATAAACATTTGTGCTGGGGATTAGAGAGAGAAGAGGATTAGTGCTAGGGGGAATTGGGGGGAGGACATATGTTAGGAGGGGGATTGGGGGAATTTGTGCTGGTAGAGTGGTTGGGGGGAGGGGGAAGGGGGTGGGGAGGGAATTTGTGCTAGGAGGTAGGATTGAGGTGGAGGATTTGTGCTGGGAAGTGGAATTTGAGGGAGGTGGGGGTAGGATTTGGGGAGGAGAAGACTTGTACTGGGGGAGGGAATTGGGGGAGCGTGTGCTAGGGGAGAATTTTGGCTTTCAAAGGGAATTTATGCTTAGGGGGTAAGGGTACAGATTAGTGCATTTTGTTCTTTTGTGGGGGGTGGATTGCACAATGCTCATACATCTTGGGGAGGCATAGTTTGGCATTGTCTCCCTGGGTGCTAGATGACCATGTCCCCAGCACTGTCATTGACCCCCAGAGTATACTCCCCAGCCACCCCCCCCCCCCCAATGCTTTCCACATTCCGCTGTCCAATCTGTGGGCCCGGTAATCACATATTAGATGCTGCTCGGTGGAGGGGAGGGAGACCAGTGAACATTCATTCAATGATATCTCCTAGATAGAGTTAAAAATGTGTCACTTCCAGTTTCTGGTGTCATGAGCTATTGGAGCATTATTTGCTCTCCATTAGCTTTAAATGAAGCCAGGTGAGACATCAGGTGTGTAAGGCCCCTGATGTCTTAAAAAAGTGAGCCTGTCTTAAAAATATTATATCACATAGGGGAATTTTTTGTCTTCTGTGTGATATTAAAAGTTTTAATGAAAGTAAGAAAAAAGCACTTATATCCCCCCAAACATTTTTAGCCTGCCTTTCTCATGTACAAACAAACACAAAGGTAAACGCCTGCTGGGGGCACCTTCATATAAAAATGTTGCATACATTGCAAATACGCATGCTTGCTGTTGTGGGTGTAATAATTCTATGACCTTTATTCATGGTTAACTTTTGACCTATAGAGGCTTTTAAAGCATTGCCTATGGAAAATATAGTGTGGGTGTGCATACATTTAAATCTTGACATGTTGGGTATTTGCACAACTTCATCTTTTAAATTTTTACCAGAAAATGGACATTTTAAAATGGCCTAAGTGGTTAATAATGAAAGTGAATAAAGTTTGTAATATACTATATTTCTTTTTCTGCTGTGCCCACCCATCAGCATGCTTTTCTACAGTATATCATGGAAAGGTGCCATTGTCTCTTAAAAATACCACTAGACTGATATCTGCAAAATTTTGATGGCTTGATGTCCATCTAAAAACGTAAAGTAAAAATACAATTTTAATTTGTTTGCCTTCTATTCCTCAGGCCACAGAACAGATATGACATCTAAAGAGAAGCAACCCTGGCTGGGTTTGGTTCACGTCAGGGTCAGGCTGAAGTGCTCACATCCGGAACCCTATTAAAAGTCTACAGGAGCCAAATCTTGTTATTGTACCTGTAACTATATCCAGGCATGTAGTTTGTATGGCCAGGAAAGAGAAGACAAAGAGTGTGAAACCCACCCCTTTCTGTATTAGACCAGGCTGTAATCAGGTGCAGTTAGCTAGTCTGCCACTGGCTGGCTCTGGTCCAGAATAGTGCCTGGTTACAGAGAAGAGAGTCATCAGTTGCTAGGTCCTTTTTAGCTAGAGCTCTCCTGTAATTATGTCATGGGTGAGTCTGTACCCACATACATGACAGGTTTGGGAGGAGCCCTACTGCAGTTGGGACATGGGAGCCATAAACCCCATCATCAGGCAGATGTAGCCAGCTGAAGGCCCTGAGTAGGGCTGGAGGCCAGGAAGAGGTACACCTGCACCCAGAGGACCCAGCTGTAGACTTCTTGACCCTTATGAAGGGTTGCAAAAGGCCTTAGGGGCTAGGGAGGGTTGCAAAAAGGCCTTATTGGCTAGGCCAAGCATTCTCTGGAGTGGGGATATTCCCCTGGAGGACTCGGGAGAGGTGTGCCCACAGAGGTTGACTGCAGTGATCCCATTTCAGTGAGACTTTGAGTGAGTACTAATGGCCCAGGATGGGAAGAGACTGAGTTCGGGAAGATAGCTTACTAAAAGTACTGCATGATGCTTTCACATGTGATTATTATGGAACATCCACTAACTGTGATTGAAAATGTACTGTTAGGTGTTGATGTCATGTGACTGTTTGTTTTATCTTCCAAATTCCATCAATAAAGTGCAGCAATTCTATATTTGTGTGGACTTTCCTTCCTTTGGGGATATAAAGATTAATGGCTAGGAATGTCTGGAGGAGGCCACTGGCTTAGAGTGGGCAACATATGGCAGAGGGTTCAAGCCTCAAACAGGAGGGTCACCACTGTAGCAGGAGAGGCAGTGGGGCAGGGACTTGTGCTCTTGGCATCCAGTTCTAGCCATTTGTAAATCCCCCTTACAAGGCCACATGACTTTTAACATGGGGGTACCCTACTAGCGAAAGGGGGCAGCAAAGCTTCCCAACTTGCATTGGCACCTTGTCCCAAGTCTCTCTCCCGCATCCACTGCCCTAAGAAGAATGTGGGGGTAATATGGAAATGACTTATTGTGGAATCTGGAAGCCTCGTTTAAATTTTGTGGCCCTCCAGATATCAACCCCCTTTCAGGGAAATGGGGAATGGTAAGAATTACTAATATACTCATTAGCCAAGAGTTAAATGTAAACAAACACAAAGACACTTTGGAAAAGTCCTTTAACCTCCCTGGCGGTATGATTATTTCAGATTTTTGGTGCTGAAAGCGGTACCATTTTTTTGCATGGAAATATGTATTTTTTTAATTGTAGGCCTGTAATTTTTAGGAAAAACTCACTGAAATCTGTCCGAACAAGAGTCTAGTAAACATCCCGGGTATGATAAAATTTGAAACACAAAATCGTAAATTATCATTTAATAAATAATCATAAAAATAATATAAAAATAATAAAAAATGTAATTCAATAATATAATCAAACCAAAAACACTGAAATTTGAAATATAGCGCCAAGTTCGCACATTGCTGAGCTCAGTCGCAAAATCGTTTTCAGTGTCTGATGACGAATTTCCCCCACGAATCATTATCACTCAATTCTGCAAGTGGTTCTGATTTACTATCGCTGTTCTCTAGCTGATCTAAACCGCTTTTGACCTAAAGGGACACTTTTTGGATGCCATGGACGTTTCTCAGTTTCCAGGCAGAAAGAACAAACAAAATGCAGGCAGGGCGCCGGACAAAGCACTCGGGACAAAATGTATGTGAAATTGGTTGAGACAGCAATGTTTTACTATGTAAAAAAAAAAAAAGAAATTTTTTAAAATTTTTAAATTTCCCGCCGCCGGCGGCGCCCGTACGTCCCGACGTCACAGGGACAGGACACAGAAGCCGGATGCCGGCATCGGCCGGAGGAGATGGCCGGGGACGCTGCAGGGGACACATCGTGGGAGCGCAGGGTAAGGTAAGTGAAGAACAAATGCCGGAGCAGTGCCGCATGGTATTCCCGAGTGTAGCTCGGGGTTACCGCTTTTGGTACTGAAATGTTACCCCGAGCTACACTCGGGAATACCGCTAAGGAGGTTAATTAACTGTTTCCCGCCCAACATATAGTCAAACGACGGCTGGATGGGACATTCATTGTTCAAAAGATGTCCCCCCAGACTTGGCACACAGTTTGGCGAACACAGCACATCACTGATCAGGGTAAAAAGCCAATGACAGTGGCGCTTTACCATGTGATTGCTGTGTTCAAATCCTCAGTATGATGGAGAGAGCAGCAAGGTGCTCTCACCGTCTGATTCAGATTTGGAGCCTGACCCTTTTGAAAGTAATGGATCAGTGAGCAAATCGGAAGAGGAAACAGTTCCTCCTAAAAGGATAAGATACTCTGAAGACCCGGAAACCACCAGCAGTGCTATACACCCCACTGGTGCATTAGCAAACACCAATGGCGCTAGACCCCTGGATGAAAGGCCCAATGCTAGTACTGAGGTATCACATCAGACCCCAGGAATGAATGGCCTATACATAGCTCCCAGACACACTTGTGAACACTTTATGGCTGCCTTCCAATGCAGGATCACTTACAATCCCCCCTTTTACTGCACAGCCAGGTGTTCAGGCCAACACTGAAAATTTTGCAAAGATTGTTTTTTTTGTCACTGGCAGTTTATTTCAGTTGCTTGTGGACAAAACCAAACTTTTTGCCCAGCAATATATGGCAAATTCTATGTCCATACATTTGAATAGAGATGTCTCACAGTGAAAAAGTTAAAATTATTTTTGGGCCTCACAAAAAACATGAGGCTTACAAAAAAAAAAAAATGAAGGGCATGCTTACTGGTCCACCAATACCATTCATTCAGCTGTTATACACAGGTCACGCTATGAAATGATGATGCTTTTCTTCTATTTCAGTGATAATACAAAGTGCCCTCCTCAAGATCAGCCTGGCTATGGTAAGCTCTAAAAAATTTGCCCACTAATTACTTTTTTTTCCCCCAGATATTCACTTAATTTTATATCCCTGACAAAAACATCAGTGTGGATGAGTCCCTTTCCACTTCATTGGCCGTCTGGGAATGAAGCAGTATATTCCAAATAAAAGGGCCAGATATGGAATGAAGCTCTACAAGCTCTGTGAAAGAGCCACAGGATATGTGTATGCCTTCCACGTGTACAAAGGCAAATATTCCCAGCTCCAACTCCTTGAGTTCCCAACCTACATCGGCACAAGTGGAAAAATTGTTTGGGACCTGGCATTTCCACTATTCAGAAAGGTGTATCCCATCTACCTGGATAACTTCTACACAAGCCTGCTACTTGTACCTCTAGAAAAACTTGGCCTATGGTACCATTTGAACAAACAGCAAAGGCTTTCAACAAAGTCTAGTGACCACAGGGCTACAAAGGGAGGAATCAGTGAGCTTGAGGAACGACAAAGTATTGGCTGTGAAGTGGAAGGATTAGAGAGATGTATACGTCCTGTCCACAATCCATAATGAAACTTTGGTGGAAAGTCACAGAAAATGCAATCTCCCCAAAAGCCTGAGTGCATCCATGATTATAAATCGGTTCATAGGGGGAGCTGGATTTCAATGGTCAAATGCTACAGCCTATTTATCAACTAGAAGGTCCCTCTACTGGTATAAAAAAAGTTTCAATTTACTTTTATCATTTGACAAGGTATAGTGCCCAAAATTTCTAACAGTCTGCCATTTCCCTCCGTCTAATATCTGTACTGATTATTTGCCTGCTGCCTCGCCTGATCCTGCCTTCCATCTTAACTGACGCTGGCCTGTTTATTGATGATGCCTCTGCCTGAAATCTGGATTGTTTATCAGCCAAATTTTTGCTACCTAACTGCACTGACCTCAACCTGTTAATTGACCATGTTTTTTGCCTGCCACTTGGACTGGTGTTTTGCTCTGTTACTGTAGTAGAGGGATTCAAGATAACACAGGGGTCTCACATATGTGAGGGACGTAAGCGTAGTGTTCTGAGTAGAGAAAAAACTGTTTTTGCTTTCTCTGGGATTTGTAATTCCCAGATCAGGGTCTGGAATCTGTAGGCTTTGAAGAGATTTGGGTGGGAAGATGCCTCTACCCCTTATTTACAAACTTTTATAATATAAACTAAGAAAAACACATTATTTTCAAAATGTTTGGTATTTTTGTTGCTAATATCTCAAAAAAGTAAAAAACATAGTGGTTATTAAATATCACCCATGGCCTTCTATGGTGTGGGAAGGTGATGCTTCGGCGTCGAGGGAGACGTGCTATACCCCCCTCTGTCATCCTTCCTCGATAACTTAAGTTATGTTTCGTAGCACTCATCTGTCCCCTGCCTTCCCTACTCTTCCCTCCTTCCCTACCCCTCCCTCCTCTCTCTCTCCCCCCCCCATTTTTTTCTCTCTCTCTCTTTTCCCTTTCTTTTGCTGGAATGATGCTTCCAGCATGCTAAACTGAACATTTTCATACCTGACCTAGAATCACATTATCAATTAACGTACCTCAGTGTAATTTCTCCACATCCACCATTCTCAAAAATGTTCTCTAATGTCAATGATTCTATGTTCTGGTCTATCATGAATCTACGCACGATATTGACAATGGGTTCTTATGACCATAGTTACTCAAAACCTGTTTATTTTTTGTCCTTCTAGATTCACATCCTCCTCTTAATTCTCCAAGTTGTTGTTTGGGGTCTGCCCCTCATTCTTCTGTGTTCAACTTCCGTGCCAAGTTTTTTTTTTTTCTTTTTGTCTGACTTACTCTTGTTATAAGGCTAGATGCTTCTAGCAAATGGTTGTATTGATACAACCCATGCTTTTGTCTATGTTTATGTTTTTCGATGCTCAATAAATCTTTATTGGAAAAAAATAAATAAATATCACCAAAAGAAAGCGCTCTCTGTCTAAAAAAATTATAAATATTTTGTTTGGGCACAGTTTTTCTTGACAGAGTAATTGTCATTCATAATGAAAGCTGAAAATGAACCTGGTAAGGGGATAAAACTCCCCATTAATGAAGTGGTTAAAATATAACACAAAAAATATTTTTACTAATGTTTTAATTCCACGTCAATCACCTAATCCATTGATGTATTTCACATCAATCATGATGTCCAATGATGTAAACCTTGTCAATTGCATTTTATCTCCATAATCCAATCACTAAATGACAGATCCCTGGTGCTGCAGTAATCTAACCACAGTGGGAGTGCAGAGTAAGCATGCCGTGTGGTGGGTCATCCTGACTGATGGAATTTGCTGTTGGAATTCATGATTGATGCTGGATTACATTGGGGGACAAAAGCATTTTATTTATTTTTACTGTTATATGATTAAAAGGGCTTTTTCTCAAACGTGTGTGAATATTTACACATCTACATTTGCATGCTATAAGTTAAAACCTTCCTTTTATTCCAAATGTATGAATTAAATGTAAAAGTTGCTTGCTACAAATTTAAACAATGAGAAAATGTATCATTATGTAGACATTTGTTTACAGTCCTTTACACATTGGCATCTGTTTCTAAATCATTAATTACGTTAATTAAGATATGCAAACATTGGCCACCTGATACTTTCTCAGGAGAGATATTTTTCCTGCACTTTCTTTCCCAATAGGTATGATGGATCTATTAAAAAGCTTATTAGAATGGTAGCATTAATAAGGTGGCACAATGCTATGTGTGTGCCGGGCTGCAGAATAGGAAGAGTGCATTCCAGGTAATTGCTTTGAAAATGATCAGCCCCTCTGTTGGGTAATTTTAATTTAACTTATTATTCATACTGGAATGTATTGTGTTCGGGTTTCACTTTTAAAAAGTGATGTTCACAATTCTTTAATAAAGGTACTTCTAGAACAAGGGTCCTCAACATTCCATTGATGGGTGAACTGGTAGTGAGTAATATGCAGTATGCAGAAAAGCACACAACCGATATTAATAAATGTTTTTCATTCTAATAAATGTTGCATAACACCAGTCTAATATTAATTTTAGAGATTAATTTTGTGGTCTAGAGATTTTATGAAATACAGATGCCACAATAAGTTTATATTTTAGAAGGCTAATATATTTCTGTAGTAATTTATCACCAGCCAATAGGTACAGAAGGGTCAATAACATTGAACACAACATTCTTAAGGCCCCAATCACACCAGATTGTTTTGTAGCTTGAAGCTCCAAAACACTCAACATCCAAAATCCCAGAATTTTCAATTTTGCTTCCTTACTCCCGAGTGTATTGCCTCTTGAAGCTCCAAAAAAATACACAAGTTTCTTTTGAGCTACAAGCTTTTTTGGCCCCAATAGACTTCAAAGGGAGTGCCTACAAATTCACACAAAAACTTGTATTGCAAGTTTTTTTTCCCCAAGTAGCTAGCTTTCCATTGGATAATAATTGTTTTAAAAAATCAAGTCTCAGACATCCACAAAAAAGTTCAGTACTGTCTGTAAACTGCTAAAACAAAAGCCTGTGAAATGACCAAAGATGCTCATTTCAAGCATGAGTGCAGCCTAGAGCCTGCTTCACACCTGTGCATTTTTATGTGTGTTCTGTAGCTCATAAAAACACGTGTACTGAAAATACATTGCTTTTAACAAGGCTGTTAACATCTGTGCAAAAACAGGCATTTTTGAGCATTTCGTGCACTATGATTGCCAATAGCATAAGAACCATGCAGGAAAATGCAATCACAACACATTACAAAAAAGGAAAAAAATGGACAAATGTTGACATGAACAGATGTAAATCCAGTCTAATGGTAAGCATTAGGGGAGGCAACAGAGAGTGGCAGGGTGTATGCTACACAGTACATTATTGTTGTTAACCATCCTAAAACAAGGTGCACAGGATGGTTATTATCAAAGAGTCTGAATTAAAAATTGCAAAGCAACTAATTAAGTAAAAGGGTGGAAAGAACCCCAAGTGGCTCTGTGGCAGAAGCTCTCAGCACTTGAGTGCTGCCAATGAAGGGGTAAGACCTAATTGTCCTGATATGATGGGGCTGATTTACTAAGAATAAGATGAAGCAATATAAGTTAGACACCAAACATCACCTAAATGGAAAAGCGACTTCAACTTAGAAAATGACTTTTAGTAAATGTTGAATCGGCATAGTCACGTTTACATGGTAGACAATGCTAAACTTGGTCCCTATGTTGAGGGTGTAGGCGCACAAGATTAAGCCAAGATCCTGTGTGCGTGCGTGTGCGTGTGTGTGCATAGAAATAAACAGTTGGCAGATGTGATATGTTGTTTGGCTTCTTTTGATGCTAATTCTATTAACTCTCTTCTTTTGTAGTGTTTTTTTACATGTTCTGCAAAATGCATTTTTTAATGAATGTTACAGAGTAATGCATACTATTTTCTAATGTTAGATATATATAAAAATTATATCTCTGTTATATGACAGATAATAGTTAATGTCTTATTCAAATTTTCTTAAAATAGCTACTTAGAATTATATATCTTAATTCTTGAATAATGGCACTACTATATGCACTACAGTATGGTCAGCATTTTGGCTTAATGGCTAGCACTTCTGCCTAGCAGCACTAGGGTTGCTGGATCAAACCCCACTCATGGCACTGAATGCATGGAGTTTGCATGTTCTGCCTGTGTGGGATTCTTTCCAAACTTCAAAGACATGCTGGTAGTGGTTTTGGCTTCTGTCTAAATTGTCCCTAGTATATGAATGTGAGCTAAGGACTTTAGATTGTAAGCTCCTAGAAGGCAGGGCCTGATGTGAATGTACAATATATATGTAAAGCGCTGTGTAAATTGACAGTGCTATAGAAGTACCTGAATTATTTTTGGGGAGGCTTGCTTTAACACCTCTCTTTCCTGGTCTGCAGGACTGTATGCTTAGATAAAGGGTGTGTTAGTGATTTTGAGGGGAAGCCACACTTTTTTTTTTTTTTGCCCATGGGGTTCCCCTTTAAATCCAGTTATATCTCTGATTATGTGACATACTCTTTAATGTCAAAATTTTTTTTTTTAATATCTACTTATTATATCTTCATTGTTGAACTATGGTACTACTAAATATTCTACTTAATGTTAAGGGCAGTATATTGACTTAGTGATTAGCATGTCTGCCTAGCAATACTAGGGTGATAGATTCAAATGTCAACCATGGTACCATGTGCCTGGAGTTTGCATTTTTTCTCTGTGCCTGTTTCTAACCCACACTCCAAAGACATGCTGGTAGGGTAGTTAGCACGAGTGTGTACAAATGTGAACTCAGAGAGGTGTATAAATGTCTCTTCTCTAAGCAAAACCTGTGATAGACACCATTGTCCTGCATGTTTTCCAAGTATGTACATGGTGAAAAAAAGCTGTGGCTGTTGAAGGCACTTGACTGCATGCCTCCTGTCTGCTTTGCAGGAGGCTCTTGCTAACAAAGCCAGTTCCAGTAGCAGCGCCTCCTCCTCTTCAGCCATGATTGCAAGAAGTAAGGCAAAAGTGGTCATTAGTGCAAAAAAATACACATAAAACCTGTTTGTTGTTCCTGTGTTTCCAAATTCGGTAAGTGTCACCTGTCTCCAGCTGCTGTGTTTACTTTTATCCAAGGAATGGACATTTCTTGGTCTCTGGGTGCATGTGAACGTACCGCAATTGTGGCCCGGGAGCTGGTCCTGAGACCGTTTTGTGTGTGATCATTTTTTTGTGCGCTCATGACTCCCACACATGCAAATAGATTTCCTTTTGTGTGCAATACATTTATTATGAAAACTATTTGATTTTGCTTACAAATTGGTGTTCCTCAGATTGCAAATGGTGAATTAAAAAAAAAAACCCACAATGCCCAGGTTGCAAGGTTAACCACTTCCCGACCGCCCTATAGCAGAAATACTGCTACAGGGCAGCACGGGTGTGCAAAAGCATATATATATATACGTGATTTTGCATTTCTGGGTAGGGGGCACGTGTGCATCCTACCCACGCCAACATTCGCTGCCATGGCTGTCAAATACCGTGTCCCAGCCAGCGATTACTCGCCTGTGCCTGGTGATTGCCGAGCATCTCCGATGGGGAGGAGAGCTGTTTGGAAACAAAACAGTTCTCCTTGTCACCTTGTGCACACTGCTATGCATGGCTTTAACTTACAGTGAAGCACAGGGACACAGACCCACAGCAAACCCTTTGATCGCCCTTCATGTTAACCCCTTCCTGGCCAGTGCCATTAGTACAGTGTCAGTGCTTTAGCAATGTTCACTGTATTGGTGTCACTGGGGATATCAGTGGCAGTTTGTCAGTTCCCCCCACTGTCAGAATGTCCGCCACAGTCCCAAAATAAGTTGCTGATCGCCGCCATTACTAGTTAAAAATATTTTTAAAATCCCAGTATATATACCGCCATTTGTAAACGCTATAAAACTTTCACGTAAGCCGATTCATTTACACGTATTGGGTTTTGGTTTTTTTTTAGTGAAGACATGTAGCATAATACATTTTGGCCTAAATTTATGACAAACTGATTTTTTTTTATTTTTTTAACTGGACGTGTTTAATAGCAAAAGCTAAAAAATATAGTTTCTCAAAATTGTTGTTTTTTTTATAGCATAAAAATTAAAACCGCACAGGTGATCAAATACCACCGAAAGAAAGCTCTATTAGTGGGAATAAAAGGATGTAAATTTCATTTTGGTGCAGCGTTGCATGACTGCACAATTGTCAGTTGTGTAATGCAGCACCGTAACGCAAAAAATGGTCTGGTCATGAAGGGGGGTAAATCCTCAGGCGGGCAAGTGGTTAAAGACTATACCTATCCCCCAGCTGAATTCAATAAAAACTGAACATCGGCTTTGGAGCTGTTAAGGTTTTTTTTCTTTTCCCCCCAAAGGGTGGGGGGTGGTATTTTTGTTTAACACCTTGCATGTGTGCAGAATAAAATGTTTTTGTAGATTTGTATGGATGTTAATACATTCCACTTGAGAAAAAAAAAAGGTTCACTGATCTAATACAGAAATAGTTTAATATTCTACATATTTTGACAGCGGCAACACAATTAGGTATATTAATTTACGTGTGTAAAAAAAAAGGTACATTTCTGATTATGGTAAGCAGGAAGTTACATTTCTGTGTACATGATTAGCCACTTGCCCTCCTGAGGATTTATCCCCCCTTCCTGACCAGGCCATTTTTTTGCGTTACGGCACTACACTACTTTAACTGACAATTGCACAGTCATGTAATACTGCACCTAAATTAAATGTACGTCCTTTTTTCCCCCATGAATAGATCTCTTTCAGTGGTATTTGATCACCTGTGCGTTGTTTATTTGCACTATAAAAAAAAGCCAATTTTGGAAAAAAAACAAGATTTTACTTTTTGCTATTAATCATGTCCAGTAAAAAAAATAAAAAAAATAAAATGTCATCAAATTTAGGCCAAAATGTATTCTGCTACATGTATTTGCTAAAAAAAAAAAAAAATCCTAATACGTGTAAACTGGTTTACATGAAAGTTATAGAGTTTACAAATGGCGGTATATATACTGGGTTTTCTTTCCTGTTTTTTTTTTTTTTTTTTTACTAGTAATGGCGGTGATCAGTGACTTATAGCGGGACCGCAGCAGGCATTCTGTCACAAAGGGGAGGAACTGACTTGGTGTCACTGACATTCAAAGTGACACCAATACAGTGATCAGTGTTAATAAAAAGCACTGACACTATTACTGGCATGGGGCAGGAAGGGGTTAACATGTGGAGTGATCAAAGGGTTAACTGTGCTGTGTTTTACTATGGGGGCCCTGTGTTTGTTTCAGTGAAAGCACATTGCTTTGCATGGCTATCCTATGCAAAACCATGCATAGCAGTGTGCAGGAGCTGATAGGGGAGAGAACTGTAATGTTTACAAACAATTCCCCCACTGGAGATTATCAGCAATCACCGGCCGCTGGCGAGTAATCACCAGCCTGGACACAGTGATTGACAGCCGAGGCCACGCATGGCATTGCAGGTAGGGCGCGCGCATGCCCCCCAGCCGCAACTGCGTAATTGCGTATATGTACACACACACTGGATTTTGCACACCTGTGCCGCCCTGTAGCAGTACTTCTGCTGTAGGGCAGACCGGAAGCGGTTAAGCAAACTATCAAAGTTAGGAGTTGCAGAAGTAGAACAATTTACTTTTGATAGTAGCAACAAAGGTTAGCAAATGCTCACAAACCATAAATGCATGGCCAGACTGGAAAAATACACACAAAATTTAAGCCATGCCCACAAAAACCCATTTTTGAGGGACAAACACACAAAATAAACATCAACCGTGAGGTGTTGGTCATTACACACAATATTCTCTCTCCTCCCCCTCCCAAAAAAAAGAAACCCCCCCCACCAAGGCCTGACAGCGAATAATGTGGCCTCCTCTCAGGCCAAACAAAACCCAACTACTGCAGGCCTTTATATAACATAGGTTGTATTGAGGACACGCCCATTCAATCTGAGTCTTCAGGAATGCCTCAAGTGATTGCACTTGATTAGCAGGCAAATACTCCCCCCAAATGTGTTAGCCTTTGGCTATGTGCATCAATTCACAGACTACAGGCCAAAGATCTAAGCCCCCAGTCACATCAAAGCCGATTTTGAAATTGTGCGACTTACAGTGAAGTCGCACGATTTCAAAGTCAGGTGACTTGCCGATTTCAGGTGCCATTTGCAATATATCTGACACAGATGTCTATGTAAATGGCACCAAAAGTAGTGCATGTACTACTTTTGAAATCGGTGCGGCTCCAACCAAGTTTCAATAGCACCGATATGACCGTTCTAATAGCAGACAATAGGGTGCGACTTGGCATACGATTTGCAAGCCGCATGGTATGCAAATCGCACCCTATGTGACCAGGGTGTAATTCCATTAGCATGCATAGAAAAAAAAGAAACAGTTACCTAAGCATGTACCTGTGCAGTGTAACAGAAAATGTGAAATGTCCAAGTCCCTAGGCATGCTCAGTACTAAAGAATAAAAAATGCAAGTTGTAAGTCCTTGGCCATGTGCAGGGTACACAACAGGAAATCTCACATTTGTGACGGCTACTTCACCCAATTTGCTGGCAAGCACATTCGTCATCCAAAGTCCAGTATTCCCATCTATTCCAATGGCTCTAGTTCTCCCTAGTGCAGCCCACCAAATGAGAACATGATGAATGTGTTCTGCATGGACCTCCACTGGGACCTGGCCAGGCACCTCCTAAACTCACTGACATGCATTACTGCCTGCAAATTCTGTGGGTTGTTAGGAGATGTCATCTGCTGACATAACAACCAGAGACTCATCCTCAATGACTGCAGAATGAAACCAGCATAGCCAACATGTACCAAAAAATCATGGGCCCTTCAGTTTGTCATGGATTTGAAGGGGAACCCCATGGCCAAAAAAAAGTCTTTGGGAGGAAACCCACATAGGCAGAACATGCAAATTCCATGCAGGTAGTGCCATGGCTGGGATTTGAACCAACAACCCTAGTGCTGCTAAGTAGCAGTGCTAACCACTAAGCCACTGTGCTGTCACAGGATTGTAGGTTGCAACTCTGTGGTGTGATCAGTCCTATGTCCCTGGGCATGCTCAGTGTAAAACAATATATTTCAAATGGAATACAAATGTGGCAATGTGTTACTAATTCATATGTGTGTTGGCTGTATTCCAAAACAAAGAATCATAATATTTAGAGATGAGCGAATTATTCAAAAATTCGATTCGGCTGATTCGCCGAATTCGCGGAATAAATTCGATTCGAGGCGAATATATTCGCTGCGAATTTAACTTATAAAAAGGGTGTTTCTAGGCTTCAGAGAGCCTTTATATTAGTGCAGAACACTGTACCTTTAATTTAAATGCCCTTTGAGTCTGCTGGGGAAGAGAAATAATACTGTCAGTCAGTATGACATGCAGATGAGTGCCGTCGATCTTAGAATCACCGCACACTTCACTCATTTGGGCAGTCACGGGGCCAAAACCAGAGTGTGGAGCCACAGTGTGGCGGTGGAGGCAGCAGCAATGGGAGGCCATACAGCACCCTATGACAAAATGGAACCCACCAGCAGTGTGAGGAGACCTGAAAGTGGCACATGGCAGAGTGTGGCGATGGAGACAGCAGCAATGGGAGGCCGTACAGGGACCCATGACACACTCTGGACCTGGCAGCAGCATGAGGAGTCGGTACGGGGGCCCATGGCAGATTACGGGCCTGGCAGCAGCATGAGGAGGCGGTACAGGGGCCCATGGCAGAGTGGCGGAGCGTAAGCAGCTAAAATTGAAGGCCATACAGAGGCCTATGTTAAAAAGTCCCCCCAGCAGCAGCGTGGGGAGATGACTATCAAGAGTCCAATGGCAGAGTGGCGGAGCAGAAGCAGCTTCAATTGAAGGCCATACACAGGCCTAGGTTAAAAAGTGGAAGCCGTCAGCAGCATGAGCAGACGACAGAGACACATGGCGCAGGGTGCCGGTGGATGCAGCAGTATTCGGAAGACATACACAGGACTAGTTTAAAAAGCGGAAGCCGTCAGCAGCGTGAGCAGATGACAGAAGCACATGGCGCAGGGTGGCGGTGGAGGCAGCAGTATTCGGAAGCCATACACAGGCCTAGGTTAAAAAGCGGAAGCCGTCAGCAGCGTGAGCAGACGACAGAGACACATGGCGCAGGGTGGCGGTGGATGCAGCAGTATTCGGAAGCCAAACACAGGCCTCGGTTAAAAAGCGGAAGCCGTCAGCAGCGTGAGCAGACGACAGAGGCACATGGCGCAGGGTGGCGGTGGATGCAGCAGTATTCGGAAGCCAAACACAGGCCTCGGTTAAAAAGCGTAAGCCGTCAGCAGCGTGAGCAGATGACAGAGGCACATGGCGCAGGGTGGCGGTGGAGGCAGCAGCAATGGAAGGCCATACATCACCCTATCACAAAATGGAACCCACCAACAGTGTAAGGAGACCTGAAAGTGGCACATGGCGCAGGGTGGCGGTGGAGGCAGCAGTATTCGGAAGCCAAACACAGGCCTCGGTTAAAAAGCCGAAGCCGTCAGCAGCGTGAGCAGACGACAGAGGCACATGGCGCAGGGTGGCGGTGGAGGCAGCAGCAATGGAAGGCCATACAGCACCCTATCACAAAATGGAACCCACCAACAGTGTAAGGAGACCTGAAAGTGGCACGTGGCGCAGGGTGGCGGTGGAGGCAGCAGTATTCGGAAGCCAAACACAGGCCTCGGTTAAAAAGCGGAAGCTGTCAGCAGCGTGAGCAGACGACAGAGACACATGGCGCAGGGTGGCGGTGGATGCAGCAGTATTCGGAAGCCAAACACAGGCCTCGGTTAAAAAGCGGAAGCTGTCAGCAGTGTAAGCAGACGACAGAGACACATGGCGCAGGGTGGCGGTGGATGCAGCAGTATTCGGAAGCCAAACACAGGCCTCGGTTAAAAAGCGGAAGCTGTCAGCAGCGTGAGCAGACGACAGAGACACATGGCGCAGGGTGGCGGTGGAGGCAGCAGTATTCGGAAGCCAAACACAGGCCTCGGTTAAAAAGCGGAAGCCGTCAGCAGCGTGAGCAGACGACAGAGGCACATGGCGCAGGGTGGCGGTGGATGCAGCAGTATTCGGAAGCCATACACAGGCCTAGGTTTAAAACTGGAACCCAGCAGCGTGAGCAGACGACAAAGACGCACATGGCAGAGGATGGATCTGGCAGCAGTATGAGAAGGCGGTACAGGGGCCCGTGACACAGTGTGGTGATGGGGGCTATAGCAACTGGATGCCAGAAAGTGGCCGATAGGGCTATATACTGCATGGAATTATAAAGTTGTAAAGACAGCGGCCTATTTGTCCCTAATAACATGTTTGGGGCATGATTCATGGCGGATTTAGTCAGTTGTGTCAGGAACTGGTGGTTTGAAATCCAGACTAATCCACGCCTGATTCATTTTCACAAACGTGAGTCTCTCCACACTTTGGGTGGACAGTCGTGTCCTCCGCGGAGTTACAATACCTCCTGCCGCACTAAACACGCGCTCCGATGCCACGCTACTGGCCGGGCATGACAGCCTTTCAAGGGCAAATTCAGCTAGTTGGGGCCAAAGGTCAAGTTTCGTTGCCCAGTAGTCAAGGGGATTGTCTACCTCGGTTGGCAGGGTGCTGTCCAAGTAGGCCCAAGCCTGTTGTTTGAGGTCCTGCTCCAGGTCCACCTGATGCTGCTGCTGCTGCGGCTGGTTAGTAGTTTCCTCACTGCGCTGGTGAAGAAAGCTACTCATCATCGACTGCAGACTGAGGCAGCCACTGCTGGTGGAGCTGCCACTGCTCCTACCACCCCACCCCTCCCCTGCTGCCATGGCAGCGGAACGCGAGCGCACAGGGCCCACAGTGTCTGAGGATGGACGTTGGCGCAGAAAGGCAGAGACCAACTGACTACATAGGTGGTTTTTATAGTACTTTATTTTGGCCTCCCTCTCAGCAGGTGTGAAAAAGGCCACCATTTTTGAACGGTAGCGAGGGTCCAACAAGGTGGACAGCCAAAAGTCATCCCTCTGTCTGATGGTTATTATTCGGCTGTCGCTACGCAAGCAACCGAGCATGCTATGGGCCATTTGTGCCAAGGAATGCGAGGGACTCCCTGCCTCCATCTCCACAGCATACTGCCACAGTGCGTCTGGGTCCTCTGTCTCCTCCTCCTCCTCTACCAGATGCTCCTGCTCCTCCACTCCTGTCCGCTGAGTGGAAAAACCACCCATTTCACTCAATAATTCCTGAGCACCAATGTCCTCCTCTACCTCCTCCTCTTCTTCCTGTCCTGCCCCCACAGGGGTCATGTGGCGTTGAGATCTGTGCGCTACGTCTACCGCACCCTGACCAGCCATTGTTAACAGCATTTGTTCCAGGACGTGCAACAGAGGAATGACGTCGTTCATCCCATAGTCCTGCCGACTCACGAATAGCGTGGCCTCCTCAAAGGGCCTGAGCAAGCGGCAGGTGTCACGCATGAGCTGCCAATGGCTGACATCTAAGTTACACAGGGGAGTACCTTTATCCGCTTGTAACATCAGGAAATCGGTGATGGCCTTTCGCTGTTCGTAAAGGCGGTCTAACATATGTAGGGTTGAATTCCACCTTGTTGCAACGTCGCTGATCAGGCGATGCTGTGGAATTCCGTTCTGCCGCTGCAGCTCAAGGAGGGTGTGCTTTGCGGTGTAGGAATGGCTGAAATGCATGCAAAGTTTACGTGACATTTTAAGGATGTCTTGCAGTGGGATGGTGGATTTTAGGAACCGCTTGACAACCAGATTGAACACGTGAGCCATGCATGGCGCATGGCACAACCTTCCTTGACGCAGAGCAGACACCATGTTCTTTCCGTTGTCGGTCAAAATGGTTCAGATTTTCAGTTTGCACGGAGGCAGCCATCTGTCGATTTCTCTGTTCATTACACTCAGAAGTTCCTCCCCTGTGTGACTACGTTCGCCAAGGCATACCAGGTGCAGCACAGCGTGACACCGTTGCGCCCTGCACATGTGATATGCCGGTCGGGTAATGGGACTTGGCACGGGGGTGGCGGCTGAGGACACGGCGGAAGAAGAGGTGGTAGAGGCGGACATCTTTGCTGGACCAAGGACGTGCAAACGTGGAGGCAAAAGCGGCGTGACCTGTCCAAGTTGCTGGTGCGGCTGTGCCGGCACCACGTTCACCCAGTGGGCCGTAAATGACATGTACTGTCCCTGACCGTAGTTACAGCTCCACACGTTGGCGCTGCCGTGCACTTTGGCAGAGACCGACATGCTCAAAGACTGGCCCACCATCTCTTCTACATGTGAATGCAGGGCTGGCACTGCCTTTTTGGCGAAGAAATGCCGGCTTGGCACTCTCCACCGCGGCTCGGCACAAGCCATCATTTCTCGGAAAGGTGTTGAGTCCACCACTTGGAAAGGGAGGGACTGCAGCACCAGCAACTTGGACAGGAGGACGTTCAGCTTCTGCACCGTCGGGTGCGTGCTCGCAAACTGTTGTCTTTTGGAAACGGATTCCAAGAAAGACTGCTGACGGAATCCGTGAAGAGGAGTAGCAGGAGAAGGAGCATCTGAACGAGCGGAAGATGCCAACGAGCGACAACTCCCCTCAGCAGAGGTGTTGGAGCCTTGACTGGCTGATAGAGGGCGATTGACGTCGGGTGACGGAGCAAGTAACGGAGCGGGTGATGGAGCGGGGGCTGGGGCAGGCAGAACCGCCGTATCTTTATCACGGTTTTCCCAGGCCACCGAATGGCGACGCTGCATATGCTGACACAACGCTGTAGTCCCAACATGGGCCCCCTGGCCACGCTTGACTTTCTGGCCACATAGTCGACATACGGCTACGTTTACTTCCTCGGGCGGCTTGACGAAAAATTGCCACACCGCCGAGTAGGAAACTTTGCCCCCGCTACTCCTCACTGGCTGACTGCTACTTCCTCCGTGCACACCGGCACCACTACTGGCCGTGGTGGTAGGCTGCAGTGGAGCTGGTGCTCTACTCCGTGGCCGTTTGCCTCCACTGACACTGCTGCGACCCTGCTGCCTCCTGGGCAACCCACCGACTGTTTTGCTCGCTGGCAAGCTGGCACCCTCTTCTCCTGATGATGCGGAAGCAATAGCCTGATGACAACGAGGCTGCCAAGTGCGATCAGCCTCATCATCATCAATTAGGGTCTCCGCGTCACTACTAGCCCCCTTGGCTGCGTGTGGGTCAGGAGACAGACCTGTCTCTAGACCGGCTACCGAGCCACTCTCCTCGCCAGTACTTCTTCGCCTGGCTGCTGAAGAGGCGGATGTCTCCCCCCGTTCCTGACCGCCCTCTGTTAGCTCTTCCTCACTGTACAGTGGGGCTGAGCCCACAGCATGCGATACTTCGCTTGGTGAGGGAACACCAAAGGACAGGGGCAGGTCGAGGACACGTGATTTCAGTGGGCTTGCTCCCTGGCCATGCCAACTAACGGTTGTGTCTGACGTACCCACCGACCGTTGGCTGTAGGTGTCAGAGGTGACCTGGGAAGAGGAAGACAACCAAGCCAACCAATCGATGACGGCAGGGTTGTTGGTGGAGACACGACCGCTGGATGACACCGGGAGCACTGGCCTCTGGCTGCGACTAGTGCTGCCTCGACCCCTTCCTCTGCTGCCACGTCTGCTCGCTCCTGAAACATTGCCTCCTCTGCCACTCCTCTGCGTGTTGTCTGACATACTCTTTAATTCAATAAGCACCCCAAAAATAAAACCGGATTTAACTCTTTGAACGTACAATAGTGGTTGTGAAGCAGAAAGTCAGTTTATTTAGCACAATCGGTCAATTGCAGCTTGCCGTTGGCTGGAAACTGTACGTTTATGTCACTGGAATGCACTAATCACCCAAAAAATATTACCGCCACCCGGCGTGTATATGGATTTAACTCTTTGAACGTACAATAGTGGTTGTGAAGCAGAAAGTCAGTTTATTTAGCACAATCGGTCAATTGCAGCTTGCCGTTGGCTGGAAACTGTACGTTTATGTCACTGGAATGCACTAATCACCCAAAAAATATTACCGCCACCCGGCGTGTAAATGGATCTAACTCTTTGAACGTACAATAGTGGTTGTGAAGCAGAAAGTCAGTTTATTTAGCACAATCGGTCAATTGCAGCTTGCCGTTGGCTGGAAACTGTACGTTTATGTCACTGGAATGCACTAATCACCCAAAAAATATTACCGCCACCCGGCGTGTATATGGATTTAACTCTTTGAACGTACAATAGTGGTTGTGAAGCAGAAAGTCAGTTTATTGTACACAATCGGTCAATTGCAGCTTTCCGTTGGCTGGAAACTGTACGTTTATGTCACTGGAATGCACTAATCACCCAAAAAATATTACCGCCAGCCGGCATGTATATGGATTTAACTCTTTGAACGTACAATAGTGGTTGTGAAGCAGAAAGTCAGTTTATTTAGCACAATCGGTCAATTGCAGCTTGCCGTTGGCTGGAAACTGTACGTTTATGTCACTGGAATGCACTAATCACCCAAAAAATATTACCGCCACCCGGCGTGTATATGGATTTAACTCTTTGAACGTACAATAGTGGTTGTGAAGCAGAAAGTCAGTTTATTTAGCACAATCGGTCAATTGCAGCTTGCCGTTGGCTGGAAACTGTACGTTTGTGTCACTGGAATGCACTAATCACCCAAAAAATATTACCGCCAGCCGGCGTCTAAATGGATTTAACTCTTTGAACGTACAATAGTGGTTGTGAAGCAGAAAGTCAGTTTATTGTACACAATCGGTCAATTGCAGCTTGCCGTTGGCTGGAAACTGTACGTTTGTGTCACTGGAATGCACTAATCACCCAAAAAATATTACCGCCAGCCGGCTTCTAAATGGATTTAACTCTTTGAACGTACAATAGTGGTTGTGAAGCAGAAAGTCAGTTTATTTAGCACAATCGGTCAATTGCAGCTTGCCGTTGGCTGGAAACTGTACGTTTATGTCACTGGAATGCACTAATCACCCAAAAAATATTACCGCCAGCCGGCGTCTAAATGGATTTAACTCTTTGAACGTACAATAGTGGTTGTGAAGCAGAAAGTCAGTTTATTTAGCACAATCGGTCAATTGCAGCTTGCCGTTGGCTGGAAACTGTACGTTTATGTCACTGGAATGCACTAATCACCCAAAAAATATTACCGCCAGCCGGCTTCTAAATGGATTTAACTCTTTGAACGTACAATAGTGGTTGTGAAGCAGAAAGTCAGTTTATTTAGCACAATCGGTCAATTGCAGCTTGCCGTTGGCTGGAAACTGTACGTTTATGTCACTGGAATGCACTAATCACCCAAAAAATATTACCGCCACCCGGCGTGTAAATGGATCTAACTCTTTGAACGTACAATAGTGGTTGTGAAGCAGAAAGTCAGTTTATTGTACACAATCGGTCAATTGCAGTTTGCTGTTGGCTGGAAACTGTACGTTTGTGTCACTGGAATGCACTAATCACCCAAAAAATATTACCGCCAGCCGGCGTCTAAATGGATTTAACTCTTTGAACGTACAATAAGTAACGATTCTGTGTCCCTGAGTAACGATTCTGTGTCCCTGAGTAACGATTCTGTGTCCCTGAGTAACAATTCTGTGTCCCTGAGTAACGATTCTGTGGCCCTAAAGTCTCTGTGGCCCTAACTCTGTCCCTCAATACACAGAGGTCTGTCTCTCTTGAATGACCGGAGGCTAATGGAGAATTCGAAGATGGCCGCGATTTATAGCTCCACCATTACACAGTGCTGGCTGGCTGGCTGCTGATTGGCTAATGCGATCACATGTCATGATTCATGACTCATGAATGCATTATGGGTCAGCGCGCCTTGTCTGCGCGCCTTCCCAGAGATCCCCGCCCCATCTTCTCTGTCCATTTTCTCCTGTCGCCACACATGTCGCCGCCATTTTTGGGAAAATTCGATTCGTGCATCCGAAGTTTGCTAATCTTCGGATTCGTCGCGAATCGAATTTTTCCAAATCTTGGAAACGAATTCCACTTCGTCATGTTCGATTCGCTCATCTCTAATAATATTATTCAACCCCCCCAAAAAAAAAATAAAAAAAAAATCAGAGGGTAACACCACTATTTCAAATTGACATACACAAGTAAAAAAATCAATAAAGCAGGGATTCACTATTTCCACCTCCGCTTTGCCATGTACATTAGGCCATGTGAGTAGATGGTGATGATATTTATTACACTAAATCTGCAGGTTGCACTATGGAATGCTTGCCTATCCCTTACATGGCTTAACCACCTCCCGCCCACCATATAGTAATATGACGGATGCAAGGTGGTGCTCTCGTTCTGGGAGGATGTCATGACGTCCTCCCATTCTCACTGCACATGCGCAGCTCAGGGAGCGCGCAGCGCGGCGATCGGCGGTGCGCTGTGTCCCTCGGGCACAGCGGATCACAGATCACGGAAAGAGCCAAAGATGTCGGCTCGGTCATTTGATCAGCTGTGTCCAATCACAGCTGATCACATGTAAACAGGGAAATGCCGGTTATTGGCATTTCTCTCCTCTCGAGCTGTCACGCTGACAGCTTGAAAGGAGAGGAGAGCCGGTAATCGGCTTTCCGCGGAGGGAACATGTACACTGATTATCAGGGCACTGATGATCAGTGTAGCCCCAGCAGTGCCACCTGTCAGTGTCCATCAGTGCCTCGTGCCAGTGCCCATCAGTACCACATCAATGCCACATATCGGTGCCCATCTGAGCTGCCTTTCAGTGTCACCCATCAGTGCCAGTCAGTGCCACCTATCATTGCCAATCAGTGCTGCCAATCAGTGTCGCCTATCAGTGCCAGTCAGTGCCGCCTATCAGTGCCATGTATCAGTGCTGCCTTTCAGTGCCCATTCAGTGATGCCTGTCAATGCCCATCAGTGCCACCTACCAGTGCCTCCCTATCAGTGTCCATCAGTGCAGCCTATAAGTGCCCATCACTGCAGCTTTATTAGCGCATATCAGTGAAGGAGAAAAATCACTTGTTTACAAAATTTTATAGCAAAAACTAAGAAAAAACTTTTTTTTCAAAATTTTCTGTGGTTTTTGGTTAAAGAAAAAACCCAGAGGTGATTAAATACCACCAAAATAAAGCTCTGTCACCAAAAAATTATAAAAATTTCATATGGGTACAGTGTTGCATGACCACACAATTGTCATTCAAAATGCAACAGCGCTGAAAGCTGGAAATTGGCCTGGGCAGGAAGGGGGTACAAGTGCCCTGTAGGCTAGCGGTTAATGTAAGTGGGGGAGATGAGCTGCAAACAGTGGATCCCTGCTGAAGTACCCTGGAGTTCCTGAGTGGCATTGAACAACCCATTGCTGTGATCTGCCATATGGCTCCAAGTCTGGGGATGGATGGTTACTGACAACATGCTGTTATAAGACCACCTATAATCTGGGGCCTTATCATTTGGTAAGAAGCTGCAAATGGTGTGGAATTCACAAGGCTGCTTATTGACATTCACAAGTGAAAACATATATCAAGATTTGCAATGATGGTGGAACCCTCCTACATCTAACTACTTATTTTATTTGGACATTTACTGTGACGGAGGTGTAGGTGGGACAGAACACGAGGAGAGCAGTGGGGCACACAAGGCTTTATTGAGTGATTTGGAGTGAGCACAATAAGTATAGCAAGCTTTTGGCAAAACAAAAGTTAAGTCCATACCACAGGCTGGGACACATGACAAGGATCACCAAGTTCTGGTAGGCAACAAACGGGGGCTAGTCCACAGCACCGTCTGGGCCCATAACAGGGAGGCAGACTCTGGCAGGCAATGGGTTAAGTCCAAGCACACAGCAGAAGGCAGGCAATGGGTTAAGTCCAGGGCACACAGTAGAAGGCAGGCTCTGGCAGGCAATGGGTTAAGTCTGGGGCACACAGCAGAAGGCAGGTTCTGGCAGGCAATGGGTTAAGTCCGGGGCATACAGTAGAAGGCAGGCTCTGGCAAACAATGGGTTAAGTCCAGGGCACACAGCAGAAGGCAGGCTCTGGCAGGCAATGGGTTAAGTCTGGGGATCACAGTAGAAGGCAGGCTCTGGCAGGCAATGGGTTAAGTCTGGGGATCACAGTAGAAGGCAAGATCTGGCAGGCAATGGGTTAAGTCTGGGGCATACAGTAGAAGGCAGGCGCTGGCAGGCAATGGGTTAAGTCCGGGGCATACAGTAGAAGGCAGGCTCTGGCAGGCAATGGGTTAAGTAAGGGCCATATAGCAGATGGCAGGCAATGGGTTAAGTACGGGGCACACAGTAGAAGGCAGGCTCTGGCAGGCAATGGGTTAAGTCCGGGGCATACAGTAGAAGGTAGGCTCTGGCAGGCAATGGGTTAAGTCCGGGGCATGCAGTAGAAGGCAGGCTCTGGCAGGCAATGGGTTAAGTAAGGGCCATATAGTAGATTGCAGGCAATGGGTTAAGTCCGGGGCACAAAGTAGAAGGTAGGCTCTGGCAGGCAATGGGTTAAGTAAGGGCTATACAGTAGAAGGCAGGCAATGGGTTAAGTCTGGGGCACACAGTAGAAGGCAGGCTCTGGCAGGCAATGGGTTAAGTCCGAGGTACACAAGAGAATGCAGGCTCTGGCAGGCAATGGGTTAAATCCGGGGCACACAGTAGAAGGCAGGCAATGGGTTAGTCTGGCTTGGCTGTAGGGTCTGGCCGCAGCACACTAGGTTGCGAGCAGGTGAAGATATATGGTGCCCGGGTCCTGCTCCTGCCTTTTATCTCTGGAGCAGCACTCTCCCAGGTTGCCAGGCAACAGCTGTCCTGGTGTCAAGTTGCTGTGCCAACAAGCCCCACCCCTCACTCTGGCCGCACACAGGGAATGCGCCGTTTGTCTCCGGTGGGTGTAGAGCATGGAAACATTGGGGCTGTGCCCGGCAAGACAAGGGGAGTTGGCATGCGGTGGCCTGCATGTGGGGAATCCACATGCAGGCACAATGGGGAGACAAACTCCTCGGAGCTCGGCCCAGGAGAGGTGTGGGGAATCATTGCAGGAGGCAGTTCCCTGGCGCCCAGCACACCACTTTATGTGGGCTACGTGCGGGTGCAGGGATCCGGGGGGGGGAGAGGGAGCAGGGGGGAGGGCGTAACATTTACATAGAGGTGGTGGACTTCCTTCTAGATCTATGTTTATTTATTTGCGAATTGATATTTTTACTTTATTGGTGTGTCACTGTATTTATGATGTTGGGACACATATCACATTTTTTGGAAGGATATTATTATCCTTTGTATTGGGATACATATAACCAACACACATCAAATTTATTAATACAGTGCAACATTTGTATTCCTTTTAAATTTTGCTTCAGCACTGGTATAGAGTGTGGTCAGTGAAGACAGCTGTGGGAGTTTGGATTTGGATTTTTGTTAGATGCTGAGCACCAAGTGCAGTTTTCCTACCATATTGTTAATACAGTATATCTCAAAAGTCTAAGTCCCTGGGCATGTTCAGTGCACATGGAAGTACATACATAAGTATATATACCGAAGAGAATATATGCTCACCCCCCCCCCCCAATAACAAATAAAACATGGAACTAGCATTATTTAAAAAAATTTGAAAAAAAGTATATTGTATAAGAAGCAAAAAAAAATACTAAATAAAATTACAATTGAAATTAAAAAAGTTCTTATAATATATATGTCGGTGTTTCTGTGCATACTAACAGTTCCATAGTTACAAGTATTAATGTATACTGTTATATATATATATTTTATATATATATATATATATATATATATACTGTATATATAAATGTTAGCCTGTTTAACAATCATTTCAGAAAAACAAGTTCACTCTTTTCAATTACATTTCCAGGCTTCCCAACAAAGGCATTTACTATAGCACTTCCTAAAAAACAACAAAGTAATGCAGGCCATAGATGGGTCGAAAATCGGCTGATTTTTCGGCCGAAAATAAAATCGGCCGATTTTCGGATCGTTAGTGGGCGATTTGGTCGGCCGTTTTTCGGTATTTTGGCCGTTTTTTTTTTTCGGTAAAGTTGGAAAAAAATCGGCCGATTTTGCCGATCGGCCGATTTTCGCGGCAATTAGTGGGCAAATCGGCCGATTTTTTTACCGATAAAAAATCTGCGCATGAGCAGTGACCTGCAAGAGGAAGACAAAAAGAAGAAAAAGAAGAGGAAGACGATGAAGAAGAGGATGAAGAAGAAGAGGATGAAGAAGAGGATGAGGATGAAGAAGAAGAAGAGGATGAGGATGAAGAAGAAGAAGAGGATGAGGATGAGGAAGAAGAAGAGGATGAGGAAGAAGAGGATGAGGAAGAAGAAGAAGAAGAAGAAGAGGATGAGGATGATGATGATGAAGAAGAAGAGGATGAGGATGAAGAAGAGGATGAGGATGAAGAAGAAGAAGAAGAAGAGGAGGATGAGGATGAAGAAGAAGAAGAGGATGAGGATGATGATGAAGAAGAAGAATAGGATGAGGATGCAGAAGAAGAAGAGGATGAGGATGATGATGAAGAAGAAGAAGAGGATGAGGATGAAGAAGAAGAGGATGAGGATGATGAAGAAGAAGAGGATGAGGATGAAGAAGAGGATGAGGATGAAGAAGAAGAAGAAGAGGATGAGGATGAAGAAGAGGATGAGGATGAAGAAGAAGAAGAAGAGGATGAGGATGAGGATGAAGAAGAAGAAGAAGAAGAGGATGAGGATGAAGAAAAAGAAGAAGAAGAGGATGAGGATGAAGAAGAAGTAGGATGAAAATAAGAAGAATTCCAGTCCAGCAAAAGGTGTGTCTCTGCAGAGAGCTCCGCTATTTCTGACAGTTCTCTGACAGTTCCTTGACATTTACAGCGGTTGAAACATTGTATCTATTTGTTGCCGAATAAAAACATCTGTATCCTAAATGGAAACAAATAGATACATTGTTGCAACTTCTATAAATGTCAAGGAACTGTCAGAGAACTGTCAAAGAAATAGCAGAGCTCTCTGCAGGGACACTTTTTGCCGGCTCTAGACGGGTAGAAAATCGGCCGATTTTTTTTACCATTGATGGTAACGTCGGCCACTTGAACAACCGATTTTTCGTTTTTTAAAAGAAAAATCTGCAGTTTTTCTCCCCATCTATGGCCTGCATAAAGGCACTCTTTAGTTTTCCTAGTCTGGGCATGCTCAGTTGTGTCACTACTGAGTTGTTTGAACTAGGTGAAGCCAATGCCTGTTTGGATTTTTTTAAATATATCACTTTATACAGACATATCTAGAATTCTTTTAACCTCTTCCCGTCCGGCCACATATCGGCAATTAGCCGGATGGGAAGAGGTTAAAAGAATGCTTTCTAAACGTCCCCCCGCATCCATTGCCTGTGCATGCTTCCTGGAAGCATGTGGCACCATGATCGGTGCCTGCTGTGTCCGAACACAGATCGCTGTACGGGACCTCTATGTGAGGTCCTGATTCATGTGATCACTGATTGGCCAATCAGTGATCACATGAATATTCACATGAAATCTGTGAATGATCACAGAAGTCACATGATACAAGGCTATTCACAGCAGCCTTGTACCATGTGACAAGCTGTGACCAATCACAGCTCGCACAGTATTTCTCAAGGGCTGCAGGAATGCAGCCAGAGAAAATGAGAAATAATTGCTTTTTACAGCCTTTATGGTTGTAAAAGAAATCAGTGTAAAAGAAAAGAAAAATCTTCATCACCCAACACTATGGCGACACGCTACTGCTAGGGTGACAGTATGTAAAAAAAAAAAAAAACAAATAATATAAAAAAATAAAATAAAAGTGCAAAAAAAAAATTGTAGAAAAATTATAATTTTTGGTTATAAACTAATTTTTTAGATAGATAAATGAATACATTTTGGACAAGATTTATGAAGAAAGATTATTTATTTGCAATTTTTTTTAAGAAAAACACTTTTTTTTTCAAAATTTCTGGTCTTTTTCATTTATATAGCAAAATAAAATCCCAGTGGTGAATAAATACCATCAAAATAAAGTTTTATCTGTCTCAAAAAAATGCTAATAAATTCATATGGGTACAGTGTTGCATGACCACGCAATTGTCATTCAAAGTGTGATAGCACTGAAAATTTATAATTGGCCTGGGCAGGAAGGGGGTAAAAGTGTCTGGACTTGAATTGGTTAAAGCAGCTATTCTTTAAAATGTACAACATATGTATAGGAAGTGTAAATTGCTGGAGATCATGTCATTAAAAAGATTTTTCTCTGCTGTTCACCTGGTTCTAGGAATTGAACTCATTTAGACGGTCGCTAAGTTTTGTGACCATTACTAAATTTTGAATTTTTGGACTGAGTGCTTCAGTAAATCTCTACTCCGCCTAAAAGTAGTCAACGTTTATGGGATTGTGACCATTTGCAGACAAGGTGCTTTAGTAAATCAACCTCGATATGTGTTCAGGAAATTGTGACTAAAAACCACATAACTCTTTGGAATGCTGAATGTTCATCTGTTAACAATGATGGAGTTGTTTCTATAAACCCCTAGTGCCCACCCTGCAGCCCTTTGGTATATAATGTGTGGTCCTCAGGGCCTCAGCAGTTTGTAGTGGGAACATTGGTTAGGGTCATAACTGATCTCTACTAGCTTCATGTAACATGTTCCCAGTTTCATAACATCTTCTGCAGTATATCCTCAGCCAAAAACATAGTATGTCTTCACTCTCTGACCCTCATTTCCTCTATTAGGTCTGCAGTTTCTAACATTCCTCTCAAGCATTACATACAGTATATTGAACATTATGTGCGGCCCTTTGGTGATGTCAGGGGCCACATCTGAGGCCCCCTTTAGTTCATAAGTTGACAGCCAATGCCATAAACTGCAATAACAAAAAACAAACAATGGGGTCACAGGGCAAATATGATGCTATCCCTACAACAATCATCCTACTTACATGTAAGCAGGTGCAGTCTACACTCCTATCTGTATGTGGCGCTGGATCCCAGCCCCAATATAGAACTGAGTTCCTCTGCAGCTTCCTGCTGTCATCGGGGAAGAAGCTGTCTGATTGGACACTGCTGCTATGGCTAACCAGTTCAGTCATCTTTAGTGAGGGCAGTGCTCAGGGCCGCTGTTAGGTAGGCTGTACAGGGCTCCTTGATATCTGACAAGGTCCCCCCCCCACCGCCAGAGAAAATATAAAAATTATATTTATGGTAAAAATATACTAAAAACATTATTAATGGACACAATCCCAACCATATTCCTGCAAAATCTAAATGATAAAACTGTACTGAGTTCATAAATAAAGCTGTGTGTGTAATTGAGGTCTTGGGGCTCATCCACATGGGTGTTATGGCCTGTAGAGTTTTTGTGGCTGTCGCCGTTTGCAGGCAACCTATGTTACACTATGGGAATTCTGCAGGTCCTGCACGTGGCAAGCATATGGGTGCAGGTGTACAGCCCTGAACACAGACAGTGATCATTCAGGGCCACTTCCCCACACCTGCGCACCTGTCAGATTAAAACCTGTATTCATACAACTGCTGTGTCTCCATAATGTAACAAGTGTCTCCAGCCACATGAACAACCCCTCATTCATGCTGTACAGGACAGAGGACCTGTGTGAATGGGGCATTTTTGACAATTTTTTTTCCTCAGCCCACTAATTTCAATGGGCTGCCTAACGTGTGGGAACATGCAAAAATACCACATGCATATTATTGTAAAAGTGTGTTGCACCTATCCGCACAGTAGTGTGGTGCCATGCGTTTTGGTGGCTGTGAATGCATCTGTGTTTACTAGACATGTGGAGGTGCAATTAAGTATTAAACATGGTACCTGCGCACATCTATAGAGGGCATTGCATTTCTTTACTGTGCAGGAAAATGTGTGCTCTTGCATGCGTTTCTGCACCACAAATGGTGTTAACAAGTCCTAAGGGTCGGTTCACACTTTAGAAACACAGTCTAGATGCATTTTTGCATGCACATTTTTGATGCATTTTTATCGTTTTTTTATGCATTCCAGTTCATTTTTTCCTCTTTTTCTTCAATTTAATTAGTGATATGTGCATTCCATTGCATTTTGTTCCGGTGTGTTTTTTAAGTGTTTTACCGCGTTCCAGTACAGCTCTGTGCAGAAAAAATGCAGCCTGTTCTACTTTTTTTCTGCATCCGGAACACACTGGAAGCTCTGATGTGAATTGTGCGTTTTGGATGCAAAAGAAGCAACTGAAACACATGCAGTGTGAACTGGCCCCCAAGGGTATTATAGGTAAGAGAACGAGACTGACCAGGAATTGTGAATTCTATCAGACTAGTGGTGACATTTAATTAGAAATCATATAATAATGTGAGATCTGAGCTGTAGGTGGTAGGAAATGAGACACATTAACTAGATCAGTAAATAAATAGTTAAATAAAAAGAGTTAAGCAATTATATATAGATTTGCAGAGGGAACAGGTGATGACAGTGGGAGGTGGGAATTCAAGTTATATAAGTAGAGAGATTTTTAGGTTCCATGCACACGGGGCGTTTTAATAATGCTGGTAACGTTAGCTGTGTAAAGTCATGTTAAACACATACATTTTTCAGTGGTTTTTAGCATTTAGAAGCATTTTGCCGTGTTTCTCCACGTTTGCGTTTTTAAGCATTTTTTAACCAAAATTGTTTTTCATAAACAAAAGTCCAAAATTGCCAGTTTGCGGCGTTTTACCACGTTTTTCAGCATTAGAGCATTTTTTACAGCTAAAAAACTCCTCTAGAAACCCACTAGTCCTGGGTTTTTTTCTAGTCAAAAAACATCCCTGCCAAAAAACGTTGATTACAGTCTGTGTGCATGGACACATAGGATAACATGCTGGGGGGTTAACTAGCTGTAGAAAAAGCGTCAAAAGCCAAAAACAGCCGCTGTAAAAACCTCCAGCGTGCATGAGGACTTATGCAGGCCATAGCCGGGTCGAAAATCGGCAGATTTTCGCACCGTTAGTGGGTTAATTGGTCAGCCATTTTTCGGGATTTTGGCACATTTTTTTTATCGGGCAAGTTGGAAAAATGTTGCCGATCGGCCAGTTTTCCCAGCAATGATGGGAAAATCGGCCGATCTTTTTTCCGATAAAAAATTTGCGCATGAGCCGTGACCTGCAAGAAGAAGAAAAAGAATAAGAATTCCAGTCCGCTATTATATTTGACATGAAAAAGTATTGTGGTTGCAACAATGTATCTATTTGTATCCGAATAACATCTGTATCTGAAATACATTGTTGCAAACGCAATACTTTTTCATGTCAAATATAATAGCGGAGCTCTCTGCAGGGACAGAAGTAATTAAATGCTGGCCGTAGACGGGACGAAAATCGGCTGATTTTTTTTACCATTGGTGGTAACGTCGACCTATTGAACGACTGATTTTTCATTTTTTTTCCTGCTCTTCATTGCAGAAGCTGCTAGCATCACTTCAAGCTAAAGTACTACTGCTACAGGTTCCATACTCAGCCTTTGTGTGAATTCTGCCACTTTCACACCACAGTGCACCCTGATCACATGCAGAAGTTATTTAATTCTGTGAAGCAAAGCATTTGTCAATAAAAAGTTATCATTTGTAAATATATCAGAGCAGGAAAGACCAAAATCCAAAATTAGAAGGTAGATAATTCTAGATAATGTGAATTCTGTCAGCTGAATTCTGCTCTGGACTCTTCCTGCTGTGAGCCCCTTCACTGATTCAACTAGGCCACCTGAGAAGCTAAAGTTTCACTATGTACAGTATTCCTTTGTGCTGTTTTCATATGAATTTTGCCATCTTTTAAATAAGAATAATTTATATTTGAAACATGAGCCATACCATTGATAAATTGTGTGGATTTAAGATGGGCCAGTCATTATGCAGGTTCATAGTTTATAAAGAAGATGTAATTTTTAACTGTATTGCCTTTTCATGATCACAAGTTTTTATACAGTATGTGTCCTTAAACGTTCATGCTAGATGTGTGTTTTTCTTTACTATGTATTTCTTACTTTTGGGTTTGGGCTTTTTTGTAATTCCTTACTTAGTATAGGCATCTATTTTTCTTAGATTTAGGTTACTAAGGTTGGTTGGTTATACATGCAATACATTGTTTCAAACCTGAAGCCAGCAGCAGGGTGGCCAACACATCCAGAATAAATATAAAAAAAAACAAACCTCTTTTTTCCAATGACATTAAAAACAAATAAACAAAAAAAGCAGCACAAATAAAAGTTTTCTTAAGTTAGTACTTAAGTCATGTGAACCAACATACAGCCAGAAGATGGAGGTCCTGATGGCTGGAGGCTTCAATTAGGTAATAGGCAATTCTTTAGGTTATGCTGCACTCTTCATATTGGAGAAATGTTTTGTTCTAAACAGTAAAAGGCGAAACAGCCTTGTACATTACCCTAAAAAAATTTTTTTTTAGTAAATTATTAAATGTATACACTTACAAAAGCCAAGTGGCTATGCTCATGTAATTCAGAGCTGAATTATGACTTATTACATGTGCATAGCCATTTGGCTGTTATGACTATATACCTTTTATTAATTTACGAATACATTTTTTTTTTTAGGTACTCTATGTGGCTGTTGCACTTTTCTTCCTCCTTTTGTTGATCCAGTGCAAGAAATATGGAGACATCTGGCCTCCTACCATAGTGTCTTGAGGTAAGAATCTGTAGAGGGGAGAAGAGTAAATACGATACCTAGGTAAGAGTCAATACTATAGATTGTGATGATGGAGTTGTCCAAACGCAAATGTAGGTGCAAATTGTCGTGAGGACCGCTAATGAAGTAAGGGAGATGATGCCGACAGCGTACACAGTATTCTACTAGAGGGATTGTCTGAAATGTGTGTGAGCATACGAGAGGAAAAAAAGAGAGAAGGCGAGAAAGAAGGAAAAATAATTAAAAAAAAAAAGGGGGGGGGGTAAGGGAAGCACATGGGGAAGTAAGGGAGGGGATGACCGCCAAAAATATCTAATCCGCAATATAAACAGTAGCGGGAGTGGGTGGAATCTAAGCTATCATCTGCATCAAGAGAATGTGGGTGGAACACAGGAAGGAATATGATAACACCCATCAGGTCAAATGCAACTGAATAACACCATCAGGAAGTCAAAGTCAGGTTCAGACAGATTGGTCCATGAGGGATCGATACTCCGGGGTAGTCCGAAAGTGGGTCCAGCAGGCCCATATATGGGAGAATTTTGTAGGAGTGTCGAGTGCAGTCGCAACCAGTTCTTCCATGTCCGCCGTTTTACCCACTCGGGTGATCCAATCATGTATAGACGGAGAGCGTGTGGAGCCCCACAGAACCGGAATACAGAGTCTGGCTGCGTTGACCATGTGCATGGCTAAAGATTTAAAGTACTGAGCCCTGGGAAGGGAAGAATGATGGAGGAGGAATTGAGCCGGAGAGAAAGCTAAGGGTAAGGTAGTTATAGACACTACTAACCTATGGACCTCCTGCCAAAATGGTTGAAGAATCGGGCAAGACCACCATATGTGAAGAAAGGACCCGTCAGAGGTCCCGCATCTCCAGCAGCTGTTGGGAAAGGTGGGGTTAAAACGATGAATTCTCGAGTGAGTTCGGTACCATCTAGAGGCTATTTTGTAGCTGTTTTGTTGTGTCGAGACATTGAGGGAACATTTATGAGAGTATTGGAATATCAGGTCCCAGTCTGAGTCCGAGAGGTCCGCTTTAAGATCTCTCTTCCAGGCCCGACATGAGGGGAGGGAGTTGCATGTTTTTTTTTAACTTAAAGTGAAACTTAACCTTAAAAAGGGATGTTCTGCTGATCCTCCTCATCCCTTCCTCCTATGCATTTATCAGAGTTTTTTTTTTTCTGAAAGCGGGTAACTATTTATGGCAAAGGTATCCCCCAAACCCCTGGGACATGTCACATGTTCCAGGAGACTGTGGAACCATTCACAAATTCGTCTTGAGCTTGTTTAGCAGGAAGCTGGCTGTGAAACTCCGGGAAAGTCACAATTGGTTTCGCACAAGCAAGATGGCGGCACTGGAGACCGAAGGACTGGCAAAGAGCCAGCAAAGAACCAGCCCAGGTAGTGACAGTGCTGGATCCCTGGGTTGGCAAGTGTCTGTATATTAAAATTCAGTATCTAGAGTATATGTACCTGCTGACTTTTTTTGTTTTACATTTTAGTTTACAATTGAAAAACAGCATGTATGATATGTAGTGCTACCCCCACAGGGGCTGTTTGATAATGTTTGTCCCCAGTGATTGCCCTGACTTGCAAGCCTAAAAACACCTCTGACACTCTGTGTTCAGACATACAGTATATTTCAACAGTATAGGATAAAAATGCAAAAAACACAATTCTTAGTAATATCTTTATATTAGTCTTGTTCAAAAGAGTAGACCATAAGCATAATGGGTCTAGGATATACAACCCCAGTTAAATTAGAAATAGAACACTGATAAAATAGGAATGATCAATTAGCAATGTTCAACAAATTATACAGTCATGAGTAGTAAGCTTCACCTATTAAACTGCAACACCAGCAGTAAGAGTGGGAAGAAAAGGCTTGTTGACGTATCAGCTCCCTCTAGGCCACCGACACTGCAATAGTGGATGCAGAGAATCATGTAAAAATATACTCTGAAATAAAATGGATAAACCTATCCTAGCAATATCCTTAGAAGAGGGGGGGTACATTTAAAAAAAGAAAAAAAAATCACTGGTCTCAAGTTGCAAACTCTAGTTAAAGTTTCTGTTATGATTGTGTTCGTTGTCTTCTGCTAGCAATGGTGGGGCCCATAAACAGTAGTGAATACAGGTAATTCAATGAAGTTAAAAATATAGGTTGTGATACTGCTCAAAGCAAAGATCTCCCCATACAGAGGTGTCAAGGTGTCTGCATGCAGTGCCTCTAGAGTGATGACAGAAAGAGGTTTGGCATCCATCCGCTCACCAGAGTTCTTGCACAGGCTCTTGGTTGTTTGCAGGGACAGCCTGTCAGTGCAGTGATCACAGAATTATGTGTGAAGATTGGACAGTGACAGTCCAGATACAGAAAAGCTGATGACAATGTGGTGATTGGCGTCACTGCTATGCTGAACTGATGTGCAGACTCCCACAGCAGTAGGCCAGCAAACTGTCTCTGGCGGAGAACGGCAGTCCCCCTCTGTTCAGCTCTGAGTCCCGTACCAAGAGAGCAAACCAGTCCACTGCTGTAGAATATGTCTGCTCTCACATCCTCCTTCTGGGTCTCCAGCTCTCTAGTAGTTGTAGTTCAATTAGCAATCAGAAATACAGTATGTATTGGCTATAGGACTACAGGTCCCAAGATCCTCTGCTGTCAGAACTTAATTCGTCCTTCTAACAGGAAGTGAAGTAGGAACCCCATTATTGGGCACTAGGGGGAAAAAGACTAACCACAGTCTCATCTGTAAACGTCCCTGAATGGCATCATGCTATAGCCGACACCTGCCTACAGAGAAAAAGTGTATTACCATAAGACAAAAGATAACACCCACGTTTACTATGGTAATCACTGTGGTCCTACAGCACATATTTGGGGTGCTCTTATTTTAGTCCATAATAAATAGTTTCTACCATGATAAGGTGAGTTGGTTGTGTTTGCCTCCCAGGCCAAAAGTTCCCAGTCCTCCCTTGTTCCCTTCATATAAACTAAAAGTCATTTTTACATTTATTTCTAATAAAATATACATTTAATTAATCTACCACTCCAAAGTCTAATGCAGGCCATAGACGGTTCGTTTATCAGCTGATTTTTCGTCCGAAAAACGAAACATCGGTCGTTCTGTTCCCACCAATGAATGCGAAAATCGTCCATTTTTCACAAATTTTCCAGCATGACCGATAAAAGAAATGAGGAGGAACCGCGAAAATCTGCTGATGCCATTGCCCCACTAACAGTGCGAAAATCGGCTGATTATTCTTTTGGACGAAAAATCGACCGATAAACAAACCGTCTATGGCCTGCATAACATATAGGGAGCACTCGTTGTCTAATTCTCTACACATAGACCTACATAACAAGGAGACATGGATACATGTGACACAAATCTCAGGTGCTTGCATTGATAAAAGCAATACAAATCTTAAATGTTGACATGGGTATATCTATCACTAATTTTTTCCTGTATGCTTTGTCAGTATGTGTTTCTGTCCTCTTACTCTTGTCTGTGCACCTGGCGTATATTCTATTGTTATTTGGTAACTACCCTGATTGTCTGATTATCACTAAGGTATTCAAGAGAGCAGAGTACAACCCCATTAAGAGTAGTCCAGTAAAAATGTTTTTGGGATGCAAGAAGCCAACGTGTTTAGAGGCTCAACACTTCCCCTTCATCAAGGTTTATGGTAGTGGGTTCCTAAATGATCTGTACTACATTGTAGGAAGGAATTGAATTTATGGTTGGGTGCTTGGCTTTTTTTTTGGATCCAATAAAATGTTTTACTGGGGTATCCCTATATAGTACTTACAGTATATCTTGGATACCTTTGTGCTTCTTTTGGGGATATCCTGCGATACCCCTACTGATGAAAAGTAGCCTTGATCAGTTTTTTTTTCTTTTTCTCTCTGTCATACCTCAATTGTACTTTTGGGCAATGGGATACGTTGGATTATTTATTCTTTTGTTTGTATAATTAACATTGTTTTCCATGATGTTGTGTAATTTTTGTTTTGCTATTGACAAGACGTGTTTATTTTGTAAAGATGGACATTTATGCAAAAGGTACGAAGTCTGAAGAAGCAAATTATTCATGAAGCCCATCGGTCTTAGTCTCCTTCTTTGAATAATCCCATAAATCAAAAAATGTGGTCATGTCTCTTGTTTTTAACTGTTGGCTATGTTTGATAGATAAAATGTACTTCATCCTGTTTTATTCCCTTTAATGTACTATAAAGTTGCAATGATTTTAGAAGGTATTGTGTATGGCACAGATACATCCAATTTCTCCTTCACCCTAGTATAGGGCATTAAGGTGTTTTGAGGTGGTTTCATATAAAAGGGATGCTGCCTACAGAATATATTTGTTTATAATGTTTGTATGCACCTACCATTCCGTTTCCATTTTAAGCCTCTAAAGACCCAATATAGAACCGCAGATTACAAGTAGAGATGAGCGAATCGAAGTAGGCGAAGTGGAATTCGAGTCGAATATTGGAAAATTTTCGATTCGCGCCGAATCCAAAAAATAGCCTACTTCGGACGCGCGAATCGAAATTTTTCCTAAAATGGCGGCGGACATGTGCGGCGACGGAGCGGGGATGTCTGGGAAGGCGCGCAGACAAGGCGCGCTGACCCATAATGCATTCCTTAATGACATGTGATCGCATTAGCCAATCAGCAGCCAGCCAGCCAGCACTGTGTAATGGTCGAGCTATAAATAGCGGCCATTTTAGAATTCTTCATTTGCCTCCAGTCATTCAAGAGAGGCAGACCGCTCTGTATTAGGGACAGAGTTAGGGCCACAGAAACGTTACTTGGGGACAGAGAAACGTTACTTAGGGACAGAGAAGCATTACTGAGGGCCACAGAATTGTTAATGAGGGCCACAGAATCGTTACTTAGGGCTAAAGAAACGCTAGTTAGGGCCACAGAATTGTTACTCAGGGACAGACAGAATTGTTACTCAGGGACAGACAGAATTGTTACTGAGTGCCAGAGAATTGTTACTTAGGGACACAGAAACGTTAGTTAGGGCCACAGAATTGTTACTCAGGGACAGACACAGAATTGTTACTGAGGGCCACAGAACTGTTACTTAGGGCCACAGAAACGTTAGTTAGGGCCACAGAAACGTTACTCAGGGACAGACACAGAATTGTTACTCAGGGACACAGAATTGTTACTGAGGGCCACAGAACCGTTACTTAGGGCAACAGAATTGTTACTCAGGGACACAGAATTGTTACTGAGGGACACAGAACCGTTACTTAGGGCCACAGAATTGTTACTCAGGGACACAGAATTGTTACTTAGGGCCACAGAAACGTTACTCAGGGACACAGAATTGTTACTGAGGGCCACAGAACCGTTACTTAGGGCCACAGAATTGTTTCTCAGGGAGAGACACAGAATTGTTACTCAGGGACACAGAATTGTTACTGAGGGCCACAGAACCGTTACTGAGGGCCACAGAAACGTTACTCAGGGACACAGAATTGTTACTGAGGGCCACAGAACCGTTACTTAGGGCCACAGAATTGTTACTCAGGGACAGACACAGAATTGTTACTGAGGGACACAGAATTGTTACTGAGGGCCACAGAACCGTTACTTAGGGCCACAGAAACGTTAATCAGGGACACAGAATTGTTACTGAGGGCCACAGAACCGTTACTTAGGGCCACAGAATTGTTACTCAGGGACAGACACATAATTGTTACTCAGGGACACAGAATTGTTACTGAAGGCCACAGAACCGTTACTTAGGGCCACAGAATTGTTACTCAGGGACACAGAATTGTTACTCAGGGACACAGAATTGTTACTGAGGGCCACAGAACTGTTACTTAGGGCCACAGAAACGTTAGTTAGGGCCACAGAATTGTTACTCAGGGACAGACAGAATTGTTACTGAGGGCCACAGAACTGTTACTTAGGGCCACAGAAACGTTAGTTAGGGCCACAGAATTGTTACTCAGGGACAGACACAGAATTGTTACTCAGGGACACAGAATTGTTACTGAGGGCCACAGAACCGTTACTTAGGGCCACAGAATTGTTACTCAGGGACACAGAATTGTTACTGAGGGCCACAGAACCGTTACTTAGGGCCACAGAATTGTTACTCAGGGACACAGAATTGTTACTTAGGGCCACAGAAACGTTACTCAGGGAAACAGAATTGTTACTGAGGGCCACAGAACCATTACTTAGGGCCACAGAATTGTTACTCAGGGACAGACACAGAATTGTTACTCAGGGACACAGAATTGTTACTGAGGGCCACAGAACCGTTACTTAGGGCCACAGAAACGTTACTCAGGGACACAGAATTGTTACTGAGGGCCACAGAACCGTTACTTAGGGCCACAGAATTGTTACTCAGGGACAGACACATAATTGTTACTCAGGGACACAGAATTGTTACTGAAGGCCACAGAACCGTTACTTAGGGCCACAGAATTGTTACTCAGGGACACAGAACTGTTACTGAGGGACACAGAACCGTTACTTAGGGCCACAGAATTGTTACTCAGGGACAGACACAGAATTGTTACTCAGGGACACAGAATTGTTTCTGAGGGCCACAGAACCGTTACTTAGGGCCACAGAAACGTTACTCAGGGACAGACACAGAATTCTTACTCAGGGACAGACACAGAATTGTTACTGAGGGACACAGAATTGTTACTGAGGGCCACAGAATTGTTACTCAGGGACACAGAATTGTTACTCAGGGACACAGAATTGTAACTGAGGGCCACAGAACTGTTACTTAGGGCCACAGAAACGTTAGTTAGGGCCACAGAATTGTTACTCAGGGACAGACAGAATTGTTACTGAGGGCCACAGAACTGTTACTTAGGGCCACAGAAACGTTAGTTAGGGCCACAGAATTGTTACTCAGGGACAGACACAGAATTGTTACTCAGGGACACAGAATTGTTACTGAGGGCCACAGAACCGTTACTTAGAGCCACAGAATTGTTACTCAGGGACACAGAATTGTTACTTAGGGCCACAGAAACGTTACTCAGGGACACAGAATTGTTATTGAGGGCCACAGAACCGTTACTTAGGGCCACAGAATTGTTACTCAGGGACAGACACAGAATTGTTACTCAGGGACACAGAATTGTTACTGAGGGCCACAGAACCGTTACTTAGGGCCACAGAAACGTTACTCAGGGACACAGAATTGTTACTGAGGGCCACAGAACCGTTACTTAGGGCCACAGAATTGTTACTCAGAGACAGACAAAGAATTGTTACTGAGGGACACAGAATTGTTACTGAGGGCCACAGAACCGTTACTTAGGGCCACAGAAACGTTAATCAGGGACACAGAATTGTTACTGAGGGCCACAGAACCGTTACTTAGGGCCACAGAATTGTTACTCAGGGACAGACACAGAATTGTTACTGAGGGACACAGAACTGTTACTGAGGGACACAGAACCGTTACTTAGGGCCACAGAATTGTTACTCAGGGACAGACACAGAATTGTTACTCAGGGACACAGAATTGTTACTGAGGGCCACAGAACCGTTACTTAGGGCCACAGAAACGTTACCCAGGGAAAGACACAGAATTCTTACTCAGGGACAGACACAGAATTCTTACTCAGGGACAGACACAGAATTGTTACTGAGGGACACAGAATTGTTACTGAGGGACACAGAATTGTTACTGAGGGACACAGAATTGTTACTCAGGGACAGACACAGAATTGTTACTCAGGGACAGACACTGAATTGTTACTCAGGGACAGACAGAATTGTTACTGAGGGCCACAGAAATGTTACTTAGGGCCACAGAAACGTTACTCAGGAACACAGAATTGTTACTCAGGGACAGACACAGAATTGTTACTCAGGGACAGACACAGAATTGTTACTGAGGGACACAGAATTGTTACTGAGGGCCACAGAACCGTTACTTAGGGCCACAGAAACGTTACTCAGGGACAGACACAGAATTGTTACTCAGGGACAGACACAGAATTGTTACTGAGGGACACAGAATTTTTACTGAGGGACACAGAATTGTTACTGAGGGACACAGAATTGTTACTCAGGGACACAGAATTGTTACTGAGGGCCACAGAGCCGTTACTTAGGGCCACAGAATTGTTACTCAGGGACAGACACAGAATTGTTACTCAGGGACACAGAATTGTTACTGAGGGCCACAGAACCGTTACTTAGGGCCACAGAATTGTTACTCAGGGACAGACACAGAATTGTTACTGAGGGAAACAGAATTGTTACTGAGGGCCACAGAACCGTTACTTAGGGCCACAGAATTGTTACTCAGGGACAGACATATAATTGTTACTCAGGGACACAGAATTGATACTGAGGGCCACAGAACCGTTACTTAGGGCCACAGAATTGTTACTCAGGGACACAGAACTGTTACTGAGGGACACAGAACCGTTACTTAGGGCCACAGAATTGTTACTCAGGGACAGACACAGAATTGTTGCTCAGGGACACAGAATTGTTACTGAGGGCCACAGAACCGTTACTTAGGGCCACAGAAACGTTACTCAGGGACAGACACAGAATTCTTACTCAGGGACAGACACAGAATTCTTACTCAGGGACAGACACAGAATTGTTACTGAGGGACACAGAATTGTTACTCAGGGACACAGAATTGTTACTCAGGGACACAGAATTGTTACTGAGGGACACAGAATTGTTACTGAGGGACACAGAATTGTTACTCAGGGACAGACACAGAATTGTTACTCAGGGACAGACAGAATTGTTACTGAGGGCAACAGAAATGTTACTTAGGGCCACAGAAACGTTACTCAGGGACACAGAATTGTTACTCAGGGACAGACACAGAATTGTTACTCAGGGACAGACACAGAATTGTTACTCAGGGACAGACACAGAATTGTTACTCAGGGACAGACACAGAATTGTTACTGAGGGACACAGAATTTTTACTGAGGGACACAGAATTGTTACTGAGGGACACAGAATTGTTACTCAGGGACACAGAATTGTTACTGAGGGCCACAGAACCGTTACTTAGGGCCACAGAATTGTTACTCAGGGACAGACACAGAATTGTTACTCAGGGACACAGAATTGTTACTGAGGGACACAGAATTGTTACTGAGGGCCACAGAATTGTTACTGAGGGACACAGAATTGTTACTGAGGGACACAGAATTGTTACTCAGGGACAGACACAGAATTGTTACTGAGGGCCACAGAACTGTTACTTAGGGCCACAGAAACGTTACTCAGGGACACAGAATTGTTACTGAGGGACACAGAATTGTTACTGAGGGACACAGAATTGTTTCTCAGGGACAGACACAGAATTGTTACTGAGGGCCACAGAATTGTTACTTAGGGCCACAGAACTGTTACTGAGGGCCACAGAAACGTTACTCAGGGACACAGAATTGTTACTGAGGGACACAGAATTGTTACTGAGGGACACAGAATTGTTACTGAGGGACACAGAATTGTTACTGAGGGCCACAGAACTGTTACTTAGGGCCACAGAACTGTTACTTAGGGCCACAGAAACGTTACTCAGGGACACAGAATTGTTACTCAGGGACACAGAATTGTTACTGAGGGACACAGAATTGTTACTGAGGGACACAGAATTGTTACTGAGGGACACAGAATTGTTACTCAGGGACAGACACAGAACTGTTACTGAGGGCCACAGAACTGTTACTTAGGGCCACAGAACTGTTACTTAGGGCCACAGAAACATTACTCAGGGACACAGAATTGTTACTCAGGGACACAGAATCGTTTATTTAAAGAGTATGTCAGACAACATGCAGAGGAGTGGCAGAGGAGGCAATGTTTTAGGAGCGAGCAGATGTGGCAGCAGAGGAAGGGGTCGAGGCAGCACTATTCGCAGCCAGAGGCTAGTGCTCCCGCTGTCATCCAGTACAGTGAGGAAGAGCTAACAGAGGGCGGTCAGGAACGGGGGGAGACATCCGCCTCTTCAGCAGCCAGGCGAAGAAGTAGTGGCGAGGAGAGTGGCTCGGTAGCCGGTGTAGAGACAGGTCTGTCTCCTGACCCACACGCATCCGAGGGGGCTAGTAGTGAGGCGGAGACCCTAATTGATGATGATGAGGCTGATCGCACTTGGCAGCCTCGTCGTCATCAGGCTATTGCTTCCGCATCATCAGGAGAAGAGGGTGGCAGCTTGGCAGCGAGCAAAACAGTCGGTGGGTTGTCTCCATCGCCACACTCTGCCATGTGCCACTTTCAGATCTCCTCACACACTGCTGGTGTGTTGAATTTTTTGACATAGGGTGCTGGCAGATTACGGGCCTCCCATAGCTGCTGCCAGGCCCCTAATCTGCCATGGGCCCCTATACCGCCTCCTCATGCTGCTGCCAGGTCCACAGTCTCTCATGCCATGTGCCACTTTCAGGTCTCCTCACACTGCTGGTGTGTAGAATTTTTTGACATAGGGTGCTGGCAGATTACGGGCCTCCCATAGCTGCTGCCAGGCCCCTAATCTGCCATAGGCCCCTATATACCGCCTCCTCATGCTGCTGCCAGGTCCAGAGTCTCTCATGGGTCCCTGTACGGCCTCCCATTGCTGCTGTCTCCATCGCCACACTCTGCCATGTGCCACTTTCAGGTCTCCTCACACTGCTGGTGTGTTGAATTTTTTGACATAGGGTGCTGGCAGATTACGGGCCTCCCATAGCTGCTGCCAGGCCCCTAATCTGCCATGGGCCCCTATACCGCCTCCTCATGCTGCTGCCAGGTCCAGAGTCTCTCATGGGTCCCTGTACGGCCTCCCATTGCTGCTGTCTCCATCGCCACACTCTGCCATGTGCCACTTTCAGGTCTCCTCACACACTGCTGGTGTGTTGAATTTTTTGACATAGGGTGCTGGCAGATTACGGGCCTCCCATTGCTGCTGCCAGGCCCGTAATCTGCCATGGGCCCCCGTACCGACTCCTCATGCTGTGACGTTGCAACAAGGTGGAATTCAACCCTACATATGTTAGACCGCCTTTACGAACAGCAAAAGGCCATCACAGATTTCCTGATGTTAAAAGCGGATAAAGGTACTCCCTGTGTAACTTCAATGTCAACCATTGGCAGCTCATGCGTGACACCTGCGCTTGCTCAGGCCCTTTGAGGAGGCCACGCTATTCGTGAGTCGGCAGGACTATGGGATGAACGACGTCATTCCTCTGTTGCACGTCCTGGAACAAATGCTGTTAATAATGGCTGGTCAGGGTGCGGTAGACGTGGCGCACAGATCTCAACGCCACATGACCCATGTGGGGGCAGGACAGGAAGAAGAGGAGGAGGTAGAGGAGGACATTGGTGCTCAGGAATTATTGAGTGAAATGGGTGGTTTTTCCACTCAGCGGACAGGAGTGGAGGAGCAGGAGCATCTGGTAGAGGAGGAGGAAGAGGAGACAGAGGACCCAGACGCACCGTGGCAGTATGCTGTGGAGATGGAGGCAGGGAGTCCCTCGCATTCCTTGGCACAAATGGCCCATAGCATGCTCGCTTGCTTGCGTAGCGACAGCCGAATAATAACCATCAGACAGAGGGATGACTTTTGGCTGTCCACCTTGTTGGACCCTCGCTACCGTTCAAAAATGGTGGCCTTTTTCACACCTGCTGAGAGGGAGGCCAAAATAACGTACTATAAAAACCACCTATGTAGTCAGCTGGTCTCTGCCTGTCTGCGCCAACGTCCATCCTCAAACACTGTGGGCCCTGTGCACTCGCGTTATGCTGCCATGGCAGCAGGGGAGGGGTGGGGTGGTAGGAGCAGTGGCAGCTCCACCAGCAGCAGCTGCCTCAGTCTGCAGTCGATGATGAGTAGCTTTCTTCACCAGCGCAGTGAGGAAACTAATAACCAGCCGCAGCAGCAGCAGCAGCAGCAGCATCAGGTGGACCTGGAGCAGGACCTCAAACAACAGGCTTAGGCCTACTTGGACAGCACCCTGCCAACCGAGGTAGACAATCCCCTTGACTACTGGGCAACGAAACTTGACCTTTGGCCCCAACTAGATGAATTTGCCCTTGAAAGGCTGTCATGCCCGGCCAGTAGCGTGGCATCGGAGCGCGTGTTTAGTGCGGCAGGAGGTATTGCAACTCCGCGGAGGACACGACTGTCCACCCAAAGTGTGGAGAGACTCACGTTTGTGAAAATGAATCAGGCGTGGATTAGTCTGGATTTCAAACCACCAGTTCCTGACACAACTGACTAAATCCGCCATGAATCATGCCCCAAACATGTGCCACTTTCAGGTCTCCTCACACTGCTGGTGTGTTCCATGTTTTGTCATATTGTGCTGGCAGATTACGGGCCTCCCATAGCTGCTGCCAGGCCCCTAATCTGCCATGGGCCCCTATATCGCCTCCTCATGCTGCTGCCAAGTCCAGAGTCTGTCATGGGTCCCTGTACGGCCTCCCATTGCTGCTGTCTCCATCGCCACACTCTGCCATGTGCCACTTTCAGGTCTCCTCACACTGCTGGTGTGTTGAATTTTTTGACATAGGGTGCTGGCAGATTACGGGCCTCCCATAGCTGCTGCCAGGCCCCTAATCTGCCATAGGCCCCTATATTCCGCCTCCGCATGCTGCTGCCAGGTCCAGAGTCTCTCATGGGTCCCTGTACGGCCTCCCATTGCTGCTGTCTCCATCGCCACACTCTGCCATGTGCCACTTTCAGGTCTCCTCACACACTGCTGGTGTGTTGAATTTTTTGACATAGGGTGCTGGCAGATTACGGGCCTCCCATAGCTGCTGCCAGGCCCCTAATCTGCCATGGGCCCCTATATACCGCCTCCTCATGCTGCTGCCAAGTCCAGAGTCTGTCATGGGTCCCTGTACGGCCTCCCATTGCTGCTGTCTCCATCGCCACACTCTGCCATGTGCCACTTTCAGGTCTCCTCACACTGCTGGTGTGTTGAATTTTTTGACATAGGGTGCTGGCAGATTACGGGCCTCCCATAGCTGCTGCCAGGCCCCTAATCTGCCATAGGCCCCTATATACCGCCTCCTCATGCTGCTGCCAGGTCCAGAGTCTCTCATGGGTCCCTGTACGGCCTCCCATTGCTGCTGTCTCTATCGCCACACTCTGCCATGTGCCACTTTCAGGTCTCCTCACACTGCTGGTGTGTTGAATTTTTTGTCATAGGGTGCTGGCAGATTACGGGCCTCACATTGCATCTAGAGATGAGCGAATCGAAGTATCCGAAGTGGAATTCGAGTCGAATATCGGAAAAATTTCGATTCGTGCCGAATCCGAAAAACAGCCTAATTCGGACGCGCGAATCGAAATTTTTCCGAAAATGGCGGCTGACATGTGCGGCGACGGAGCGGGGATGTCGGGGAAGGCGCGCAGACAAGGCGCGCTGCCCCATAATGCATTCCTCAACGACATGTGATCGCATCAGCCAATCAGCAGCCAGCCAGCCAGCACTGTGTAATGGTCGAGGTATATATAGCGGCCATTTTGGAAATCTTCATTTGCCTGCAGTCATTGAACAGAGGCAGACCGCTCTGTACTAGGGACAGGGACAGAGTTAGGGCCACAGAAACGAGAATTGGGGACAGAGAGAAGTTACTTAGGGACAGAGAACCATTACTCAGGGACACAGACTTGTTAATGAGGGCCACAGAATCGTTATTTAGGGACAAAGAAACGCTAGTTAGGGCCACAGAATTCATACTCAGGGACAGACAGAATTTTCACTCAGTGCCAGAGAATTGTTACTTAGGGCCACAGAAACGTTATTAGGGCCACAGAATTTTTACTCAGGGACAGACAGAATTGTTACTGAGTGCCAGAGAATTGTTACTCAGGGACAGACAGAATTGTTACTGAGTGCCAGAGAATTCTTACTCAGGGCCACAGAATTCATTCTCAGGGACAGACAGAATTGTTACTCAGGGACAGACAGAATTGTTACTGAGTGCCAGAGAATTGTTACTCAGGGACAGACAGAATTGTTACTGAGTGCCAGAGAATTGTTACTCAGGGACAGACAGAATTGTTACTGAGTGCCAGAGAATTGTTACTCAGGGACAGACAGAATTGTTACTGAGTGCCAGAGAATTGTTACTCGCACAGACACAAAATTGTTATTGCACAGACACAGAATTGTTACTCGCACAGACAGAATTGTTACTCAGGGCCACAGAATTCATACTCAGGGACAGACAGAATTGTTACTGAGTGCCAGAGAATTGTTACTCAGGGACAGACAGAATTGTTACTGAGTGCCAGAGAATTGTTACTCAGGGACAGACAGAATTGTTACTGAGTGCCAGAGAATTGTTACTCAGGGACAGACAGAATTGTTACTGAGTGCCAGAGAATTGTTACTCGCACAGACACAAAATTGTTACTTGCACAGACACAGAATTGTTACTCGCACAGACACAGAATTGTTACTCAGGGCCACAGAATTCATACTCAGGGACAGACAGAATTGTTACTGAGTGCCAGAGAATTGTTACTCAGGGACAGACAGAATTGTTACTGAGTGCCAGAGAATTGTTACTCAGGGACAGACAGAATTGTTACTGAGTGCCAGAGAATTGTTACTCGCACAGACACAAAATTGTTACTTGCACAGACACAGAATTGTTACTCGCACAGACACAGAATTATTACTCAGGGCCACAGAATTCATACTCAGGGACAGACAGAATTGTTACTGAGTGCCAGAGAATTGTTACTCAGGGACAGACAGAATTGTTACTGAGTGCCAGAGAATTGTTACTCAGGGACAGACAGAATTGTTACTGAGTGCCAGAGAATTGTTACTCGCACAGACACAAAATTGTTACTTGCACAGACACAGAATTGTTACTCGCACAGACACAGAATTGTTACTGAGTGCCAGAGAATTGTTACTCAGGGACAGACAGAATTGTTACTGACTCAGGGACAGACAGAATTGTTACTGAGTGCCAGAGAATTGTTACTCAGGGACAGACAGAATTGTTACTGAGTGCCAGAGAATTGTTACTCAGGGACAGACAGAATTGTTACTGAGTGCCAGAGAATTGTTACTCGCACAGACACAAAATTGTTACTTGCACAGACACAGAATTGTTACTCGCACAGACACAGAATTGTTACTCAGGGCCACAGAATTCATACTCAGGGACAGACAGAATTGTTACTGAGTGCCAGAGAATTGTTACTCAGGGACAGACAGAATTGTTACTGAGTGCCAGAGAATTGTTACTCAGGGACAGACAGAATTGTTACTGAGTGCCAGAGAATTGTTACTCGCACAGACACAAAATTGTTACTTGCACAGACACAGAATTGTTACTCGCACAGACACAGAATTGTTACTCGCACAGACACAGAATTGTTACTCAGGGCCACAGAATTCATACTCAGGGACAGACAGAATTGTTACTGAGTGCCAGAGAATTGTTACTCAGGGACACCTAATCGTTGAATTAAATAGTATGTCAGACAACATGCAGAGGAGTGGCAGAGGAGGCAATGTTTTAGGAGCGAGCAGACGTGGCAGCAGAGGAAGGGGTCGAGGCAGCAGTATTCGCAGCCAGAGGCCAGTGCTCCCGGTGTCATCCAGCGGTCGTGTCTCCACCGACAACCCTGCCGTCATTGATTGGTTGGCTCGGTCGTCTTCCTCTTCCCAGGTCACCTCTGACACCTACAGCCAACGGTCGGTGGGTACGTCAGACACAACCGTTAGTTGGCATGGCCCGGGAGCAAGCCCACTGAAATCACGTGTCCTCTACCTGCCCCTGTCCTTTGCTGTTCCCTCACCAAGCGAAGTATCGCATGCTGTGGGCTCAGCCCCACTGTACAGTGAGGAAGAGCTAACAGAGGGCGGTCAGGAACGGGGGGAGACATCGGCCTTTTCAGCAGCCAAGCGAACAAGTACTGGCGAGGAGAGTGGCTCGGTAGCCGGTCTAGAGACAGGTCTGTTTCCTGACCCAGACGCAGCCGAGGGGGCTAGTAGTGAGGCGGAGACCCTACTTGATGATGAGGAGGTTGATCGCACTTGGCAGCCTCATCGTCATCAGGCAATTTCTTCCGCATCATCAGGAGAAGAGGGTGGCAGCTTGGCAGCGAGCAAAACAGTCGGTGGGTTGCCCAGGAGACAGCAGCAGGGTCGCATCAGTGTCAGTGGAGCCAAACGTCCACGGAGTAGAGCACCAGCTCCACTGCAGCCTACCACCACGGCCAGTAGTGGTGCCGGTGCGCACGGAGGAAGTAGCAGTCAGCCAGTGAAGAGTAGCGGGGGCAAAGTTTCCTACTCGGTGGTGTGGCAATTTTTCCTCAAGCCGCCCGAGGAAGTAAACGTAGCCGTATGTCGACTATGTGGCCAGAAATGCAAGCGTGGCCAGGGGGCCCATGTTGGGACTACAGCGTTGCGTCAGCATATGCAGCGTCACCATTCGGTGGCCTGGGAAAACCGTGATAAACATACGGCGGTTCTGCCTGCCCCAGCCCCCGCTCCATCACCCGCTCCGTTACTTGCTCCGTCACCCGACGTCGTCAATCGCCCTCTATCAGCCAGTCAAGGCTCCAACACCTCTGCTGAGGGGAGTTGTCGCTCGTTGGCATCTTCCGCTCGTTCAGATGCTCCTTCTCCTGCTACTCCTCTTCTCGGATTCCGTCAACAGTCTTTCTTGGAATCCGTATCCAAGAGACAACAGTTTGCGAGCACGCACCCGACGGTGCAAAAGCTGAACGTCCTCCTGTCCAAGTTGCTGGTGCTGCAGTCCCTCCCTTTCCAACTGGTGGACTCAGCACCTTTCCGAGAAATGATGGCTTGTGCCGCGCCGCGGTGGAGAGTGCCAAGCCGTCATTTCTTTGCCCAAAAGGCAGTGCCAGCCCTGCATTCACATGTAGAAGAGATGGTGGGCCAGTCTTTGAGCATGTCGGTCTCTGCCAAAGTGCACGGCAGCGCCGACGTGTGGAGCTGTAACTACGGTCAGGGACAGTACATGTCATTTACGGCCCACTGGGTGAACGTGGTGCCGGCACAGCCGCACCAGCAACTTGGACAGGTCACGACGCTTTTGCCTCCACGTTTGCACGTCCTTGGTCCAGCAAGCATGTCCGCCTCTACCACCTCTTTTTCCGCCGTGTCCTCAGCCGCCACCCCCGTGCCAAGTCCCATTACCCGACCGGCATATCACATGTGCAGGGCGCAACGGTGTCACGCTGTGCTGCACCTGGTATGCCTTGGCGAACGTAGTCACACAGGGGAGGAACTGCTGAGTGTAATGAACCGAGAAATCGACAGATGGCTGTCTCCGCGCAAACTAAAAATCGGAACCATGTTGACTGACAACGGAAAGAACATGGTGTCTGCTCTGCGTCAAGGAAGGTTGTGCCATGCGCCATGCATGGCTCACGTGTTCAATCTGGTTGTCAAGCGGTTCCTAAAATCCACCATCCCACTGCAAGACATCCTTAAAATGTCACGTAAACTGTGCATGCATTTCAGCCATTCCTACACCGCAAAGAACACCCTCATTGAGCTGCAGCGGCAGAACGGAATTCCACAGCATCGCCTGATCTGCGACGTTGCAACAAGGTGGAATTCAACCCTACACATGTTAGACCGCCTTTACGAGCAGCGAAAGGCCATCACCGATTTCCTGATGTTACAAGCGGATAAAGGTACTCCCCTGTGTAACTTAGATGTCAGCCATTGGCAGCTCATGCGTGACACCTGCCGCTTGCTCAGGCCCTTTGAGGAGGCCACGCTATTCGTGAGTCGGCAGGACTATGGGATGAACGACGTCATTCCTCTGTTGCACGTCCTGGAACAAATGCTGTTAACAATGGCTGGTCAGGGTGCGGTAGACGTGGCGCACAGATCTCAACGCCACATGACCCCTGTGGGGGCAGGACAGGAAGAAGAGGAGGAGGTAGAGGAGGACATTTGTGCTCAGGAATTATTGAGTGAAATGGGTGGTTTTTCCACTCAGCGGACAGGAGTGGAGGAGCAGGAGCATCTGGTAGAGGAGGAGGAGGAGGAGACAGAGGACCCAGACGCACCGTGGCAGTATGCTGTGGAGATGGAGGCAGGGAGTCCCTCGCATTCCTTGGCACAAATGGCCCATAGCATGCTCGGTTGCTTGCGTAGCGACAGCCGAATAATAACCATCAGACAGAGGGATGACTTTTGGCTGTCCACCTTGTTGGACCCTCGCTACCGGTCCAAAATGGTGGCCTTTTTCACACCTGCTGAGAGGGAGGCCAAAATTACGTACTATAAAAACCACCTATGTAGTCAGTTGGTCTCTGCCTTTGTGCGCCAACGTCCATCCTCAGACACTGTGGGCCCTGTGCGCTCGCGTTCCGCTGGCATGGCAGCAGGGGAGGGGTGGGGTGGTAGGAGCAGTGGCAGCTCCACCAGCAGTGGCTGCGTCAGTCTGCAGTCGATGATGAGTAGCTTTCTTCACCAGCGCAGTGAGGAAACTACTAACCAGCCGCAGCAGCAGCAGCAGCATCAGGTGGACCTGGAGCAGGAGCTCAAACAACAGGCTTGGGCCTACTTGGACAGCACCCTGCCAACCGAGGTAGACAATCCCCTTGACTACTGGGCAACGAAACTTGACCTTTGGCCCCAACTAGCTGAATTTGCCCTTGAAAGGCTGTCATGCCCGGCCAGTAGCGTGGCATCGGAGCGCGTGTTTAGTGCGGCAGGAGGTATTGTAACTCCGCGGAGGACACGACTGTCCACCCAAAGTGTGGAGAGACTCACGTTTGTGAAAATGAATCAGGCGTGGATTAGTCTGGATTTCAAACCACCAGTTCCTGACACAACTGACTAAATCCGCCATGAATCATGCCTCAAACATGTGCCACTTTCAGGTCTCCTCACACTGCTGGTGTGTTTAATTTTTTGACATAGGGTGCTGGCAGATTACGGGCCTCCTATAGCTGCTGCCAGGCCCCTAATCTGCCATAGGCCCCTATATACCGCCTCCTCATGCTGCTGCTAGGTCCAGAGTCTCTCATGGGTCCCTGTACGGCCTCCCATTGCTGCTGTCTCCATCGCCACACTCTGCTGCCATGTGCCACTTTCAGGTCTCTTCACACTGCTGGTGTGTTAAATTTTTTGACATAGGGTGCAGGCAGATTACGGGCCTCACATAGCTGCTGCCAGGCCCCTAATCTGCCATGGGCCCCTATATACCGCCTCCTCATGCTGCTGCCAAGTCCAGAGTCTCTCATGGGTCCCTGTACGGCCTCCCATTGCTGCTGTCTCCATCGCCACACTCTGCTGCCATGTGCCACTTTCAGGTCTCTTCACACTGCTGGTGTGTTAAATTTTTTGACATAGGGTGCAGGCAGATTACGGGCCTCACATAGCTGCTGCCAGGCCCCTAATCTGCCATGGGCCCCTATAAACCGCCTCCTCATGCTGCTGCCAAGTCTAGAGTCTCTCATGGGTCCCTGTACGGCCTCCCATTGCTGCTGTCTCCATCGCCACACTCTGCTGCCATGTGCCACTTTCAGGTCTCTTCACACTGCTGGTGTGTTAAATTTTTTGACATAGGGTGCAGGCAGATTACGGGCCTCACATAGCTGCTGCCAGGCCCCTAATCTGCCATGGGCCCCTATATACCGCCTCCTCATGCTGCTGCCAAGTCTAGAGTCTCTCATGGGTCCCTGTACGGCCTCCCATTGCTGCTGTCTCCATCGCCACACTCTGCTGCCATGTGCCACTTTCAGGTCTCTTCACACTGCTGGTGTGTTTAATTTTTTGACATAGGGTGCAGGCAGATTACGGGCCTCACATAGCTGCTGCCAGGCCCCTAATCTGCCATGGGCCCCTATATACCGCCTCCTCATGCTGCTGCCAAGTCTAGAGTCTCTCATGGGTCCCTGTACGGCCTCCCATTGCTGCTGTCTCCATCGCCACACTCTGCTGCCATGTGCCACTTTCAGGTCTCTTCACACTGCTGGTGTGTTTAATTTTTTGACATAGGGTGCTGCAAGATAACGGGCCTCACATAGCTGCTGCCAGGCCCCTAATCTGCCATGGGCCCCTATATACCGCCTCCTCATGCTGCTGCCAAGTCCAGAGTCTCTCATGGGTCCCTGTACGGCCTCCCATTGCTGCTGTCTCCATCGCCACACTCTGCTGCCATGTGCCACTTTCAGGTCTCTTCACACTGCTGGTGTGTTAAATTTTTTGACATAGGGTGCAGGCAGATTACGGGCCTCACATAGCTGCTGCCAGGCCCCTAATCTGCCATGGGCCCCTATATACCGCCTCCTCATGCTGCTGCCAAGTCCAGAGTCTCTCATGGGTCCCTGTACGGCCTCCCATTGCTGCTGTCTCCATCGCCACACTCTGCTGCCATGTGCCACTTTCAGGTCTCTTCACACTGCTGGTGTGTTAAATTTTTTGACATAGGGTGCAGGCAGATTACGGGCCTCACATAGCTGCTGCCAGGCCCCTAATCTGCCATGGGCCCCTATATACCGCCTCCTCATGCTGCTGCCAAGTCTAGAGTCTGTCATGGGTCCCTGTACGGCCTCCCATTGCTGCTGTCTCCATCGCCACACTCTGCCATGTGCCACTTTCAGGTCTCTTCACACTGCTGGTGTGTTTAATTTTTTGACATAGGGTGCAGGCAGATTACGGGCCTCACATAGCTGCTGCCAGGCCCCTAATCTGCCATGGGCCCCTATATACCGCCTCCTCATGCTGCTGCCAAGTCCAGAGTCTCTCATGGGTCCCTGTACGGCCTCCCATTGCTGCTGTCTCCATCGCCACACTCTGCTGCCATGTGCCACTTTCAGGTCTCTTCACACTGCTGGTGTGTTTAATTTTTTGACATAGGGTGCAGGCAGATTACGGGCCTCACATAGCTGCTGCCAGGCCCCTAATCTGCCATGGGCCCCTATATACCGCCTCCTCATGCTGCTGCCAAGTCTAGAGTCTCTCATGGGTCCCTGTACGGCCTCCCATTGCTGCTGTCTCCATCGCCACACTCTGCTGCCATGTGCCACTTTCAGGTCTCTTCACACTGCTGGTGTGTTTAATTTTTTGACATAGGGTGCTGCAAGATAACGGGCCTCACATAGCTGCTGCCAGGCCCCTAATCTGCCATGGGCCCCTATATACCGCCTCCTCATGCTGCTGCCAAGTCCAGAGTCTCTCATGGGTCCCTGTACGGCCTCCCATTGCTGCTGTCTCCATCGCCACACTCTGCTGCCATGTGCCACTTTCAGGTCTCTTCACACTGCTGGTGTGTTAAATTTTTTGACATAGGGTGCAGGCAGATTACGGGCCTCACATAGCTGCTGCCAGGCCCCTAATCTGCCATGGGCCCCTATATACCGCCTCCTCATGCTGCTGCCAAGTCTAGAGTCTCTCATGGGTCCCTGTACGGCCTCCCATTGCTGCTGTCTCCATCGCCACACTCTGCTGCCATGTGCCACTTTCAGGTCTCTTCACACTGCTGGTGTGTTAAATTTTTTGACATAGGGTGCAGGCAGATTACGGGCCTCACATAGCTGCTGCCAGGCCCCTAATCTGCCATGGGCCCCTATATACCGCCTCCTCATGCTGCTGCCAAGTCTAGAGTCTGTCATGGGTCCCTGTACGGCCTCCCATTGCTGCTGTCTCCATCGCCACACTCTGCCATGTGCCACTTTCAGGTCTCTTCACACTGCTGGTGTGTTTAATTTTTTGACATAGGGTGCAGGCAGATTACGGGCCTCACATAGCTGCTGCCAGGCCCCTAATCTGCCATGGGCCCCTATATACCGCCTCCTCATGCTGCTGCCAAGTCCAGAGTCTCTCATGGGTCCCTGTACGGCCTCCCATTGCTGCTGTCTCCATCGCCACACTCTGCTGCCATGTGCCACTTTCAGGTCTCTTCACACTGCTGGTGTGTTTAATTTTTTGACATAGGGTGCAGGCAGATTACGGGCCTCACATAGCTGCTGCCAGGCCCCTAATCTGCCATGGGCCCCTATATACCGCCTCCTCATGCTGCTGCCAAGTCTAGAGTCTCTCATGGGTCCCTGTACGGCCTCCCATTTCTGCTGTCTCCATCGCCACACTCTGCTGCCATGTGCCACTTTCAGGTCTCTTCACACTGCTGGTGTGTTTAATTTTTTGACATAGGGTGCTGCAAGATAACGGGCCTCACATAGCTGCTGCCAGGCCCCTAATCTGCCATGGGCCCCTATATACCGCCTCCTCATGCTGCTGCCAAGTCCAGAGTCTCTCATGGGTCCCTGTACGGCCTCCCATTGCTGCTGTCTCCATCGCCACACTCTGCTGCCATGTGCCACTTTCAGGTCTCTTCACACTGCTGGTGTGTTTAATTTTTTGACATAGGGTGCAGGCAGATTACGGGCCTCACATAGCTGCTGCCAGGCCCCTAATCTGCCATGGGCCCCTATATACCGCCTCCTCATGCTGCTGCCAAGTCCAGAGTCTCTCATGGGTCCCTGTACGGCCTCCCATTGCTGCTGTCTCCATCGCCACACTCTGCTGCCATGTGCCACTTTCAGGTCTCTTCACACTGCTGGTGTGTTAAATTTTTTGACATAGGGTGCAGGCAGATTACGGGCCTCACATAGCTGCTGCCAGGCCCCTAATCTGCCATGGGCCCCTATATACCGCCTCCTCATGCTGCTGCCAAGTCTAGAGTCTGTCATGGGTCCCTGTACGGCCTCCCATTGCTGCTGTCTCCATCGCCACACTCTGCCATGTGCCACTTTCAGGTCTCTTCACACTGCTGGTGTGTTTAATTTTTTGACATAGGGTGCAGGCAGATTACGGGCCTCACATAGCTGCTGCCAGGCCCCTAATCTGCCATGGGCCCCTATATACCGCCTCCTCATGCTGCTGCCAAGTCCAGAGTCTCTCATGGGTCCCTGTACGGCCTCCCATTGTTGCTGTCTCCATCGCCACACTCTGCTGCCATGTGCCACTTTCAGGTCTCTTCACACTGCTGGTGTGTTTAATTTTTTGACATAGGGTGCAGGCAGATTACGGGCCTCACATAGCTGCTGCCAGGCCCCTAATCTGCCATGGGCCCCTATATACCGCCTCCTCATGCTGCTGCCAAGTCTAGAGTCTCTCATGGGTCCCTGTACGGCCTCCCATTGCTGCTGTCTCCATCGCCACACTCTGCTGCCATGTGCCACTTTCAGGTCTCTTCACACTGCTGGTGTGTTTAATTTTTTGACATAGGGTGCTGCAAGATAACGGGCCTCACATAGCTGCTGCCAGGCCCCTAATCTGCCATGGGCCCCTATATACCGCCTCCTCATGCTGCTGCCAAGTCCAGAGTCTCTCATGGGTCCCTGTACGGCCTCCCATTGCTGCTGTCTCCATCGCCACACTCTGCTGCCATGTGCCACTTTCAGGTCTCTTCACACTGCTGGTGTGTTAAATTTTTTGACATAGGGTGCAGGCAGATTACGGGCCTCACATAGCTGCTGCCAGGCCCCTAATCTGCCATGGGCCCCTATAAACCGCCTCCTCATGCTGCTGCCAAGTCTAGAGTCTGTCATGGGTCCCTGTACGGCCTCCCATTGCTGCTGTCTCCATCGCCACACTCTGCCATGTGCCACTTTCAGGTCTCTTCACACTGCTGGTGTGTTTAATTTTTTGACATAGGGTGCAGGCAGATTACGGGCCTCACATAGCTGCTGCCAGGCCCCTAATCTGCCATGGGCCCCTATATACCGCCTCCTCATGCTGCTGCCAAGTCCAGAGTCTCTCATGGGTCCCTGTACGGCCTCCCATTGCTGCTGTCTCCATCGCCACACTCTGCTGCCATGTGCCACTTTCAGGTCTCTTCACACTGCTGGTGTGTTTAATTTTTTGACATAGGGTGCAGGCAGATTACGGGCCTCACATAGCTGCTGCCAGGCCCCTAATCTGCCATGGGCCCCTATATACCGCCTCCTCATGCTGCTGCCAAGTCTAGAGTCTCTCATGGGTCCCTGTACGGCCTCCCATTGCTGCTGTCTCCATCGCCACACTCTGCTGCCATGTGCCACTTTCAGGTCTCTTCACACTGCTGGTGTGTTTAATTTTTTGACATAGGGTGCAGGCAGATTACGGGCCTCACATAGCTGCTGCCAGGCCCCTAATCTGCCATGGGCCCCTATATACCGCCTCCTCATGCTGCTGCCAAGTCCAGAGTCTCTCATGGGTCCCTGTACGGCCTCCCATTGCTGCTGTCTCCATCGCCACACTCTGCTGCCATGTGCCACTTTCAGGTCTCTTCACACTGCTGGTGTGTTAAATTTTTTGACATAGGGTGCAGGCAGATTACGGGCCTCACATAGCTGCTGCCAGGCCCCTAATCTGCCATGGGCCCCTATATACCGCCTCCTCATGCTGCTGCCAAGTCTAGAGTCTCTCATGGGTCCCTGTACGGCCTCCCATTGCTGCTGTCTCCATCGCCACACTCTGCTGCCATGTGCCACTTTCAGGTCTCTTCACACTGCTGGTGTGTTTAATTTTTTGACATAGGGTGCAGGCAGATTACGGGCCTCACATAGCTGCTGCCAGGCCCCTAATCTGCCATGGGCCCCTATATACCGCCTCCTCATGCTGCTGCCAAGTCTAGAGTCTCTCATGGGTCCCTGTACGGCCTCCCATTGCTGCTGTCTCCATCGCCACACTCTGCTGCCATGTGCCACTTTCAGGTCTCTTCACACTGCTGGTGTGTTAAATTTTTTGACATAGGGTGCAGGCAGATTACGGGCCTCACATAGCTGCTGCCAGGCCCCTAATCTGCCATGGGCCCCTATATACCGCCTCCTCATGCTGCTGCCAAGTCCAGAGTCTCTCATGGGTCCCTGTACGGCCTCCCATTGCTGCTGTCTCCATCGCCACACTCTGCTGCCATGTGCCACTTTCAGGTCTCTTCACACTGCTGGTGTGTTAAATTTTTTGACATAGGGTGCAGGCAGATTACGGGCCTCACATAGCTGCTGCCAGGCCCCTAATCTGCCATGGGCCCCTATATACCGCCTCCTCATGCTGCTGCCAAGTCTAGAGTCTGTCATGGGTCCCTGTACGGCCTCCCATTGCTGCTGTCTCCATCGCCACACTCTGCCATGTGCCACTTTCAGGTCTCTTCACACTGCTGGTGTGTTTAATTTTTTGACATAGGGTGCAGGCAGATTACGGGCCTCACATAGCTGCTGCCAGGCCCCTAATCTGCCATGGGCCCCTATATACCGCCTCCTCATGCTGCTGCCAAGTCCAGAGTCTCTCATGGGTCCCTGTACGGCCTCCCATTGCTGCTGTCTCCATCGCCACACTCTGCTGCCATGTGCCACTTTCAGGTCTCTTCACACTGCTGGTGTGTTTAATTTTTTGACATAGGGTGCAGGCAGATTACGGGCCTCACATAGCTGCTGCCAGGCCCCTAATCTGCCATGGGCCCCTATATACCGCCTCCTCATGCTGCTGCCAAGTCTAGAGTCTCTCATGGGTCCCTGTACGGCCTCCCATTGCTGCTGTCTCCATCGCCACACTCTGCTGCCATGTGCCACTTTCAGGTCTCTTCACACTGCTGGTGTGTTTAATTTTTTGACATAGGGTGCAGGCAGATTACGGGCCTCACATAGCTGCTGCCAGGCCCCTAATCTGCCATGGGCCCCTATATACCGCCTCCTCATGCTGCTGCCAAGTCCAGAGTCTCTCATGGGTCCCTGTACGGCCTCCCATTGCTGCTGTCTCCATCGCCACACTCTGCTGCCATGTGCCACTTTCAGGTCTCTTCACACTGCTGGTGTGTTAAATTTTTTGACATAGGGTGCTGGCAGATTACGGGCCTCCCATTGCTGCTGCCAGACATGTAATCTGCCATGGGCCCCCGTACCGACTCCTCATGCTGTGACGTTGCAACAAGGTGTAATTCAACCCTACATATGTTAGACCGCCTTTACGAACAGCTAAAGGCCATCACAGATTTCCTGATGTTAAAAGCGGATAAAGGTACTCCCTGTGTAACTTAGATGTCAGCCATTGTCAGCTCATGTGTGACACCTGCGCTTGCTCAGGCCCTTTGAGGAGGCCACGCTATTCGTGAGTCGGCAGGACTATGGGATGAATGAGGTCAAATCGGCCATGGGCCCCCGTACCGCCTGTTCACGCTGATGCTGGTCCCACAGTGTGACCTGGGTCCCTGTACGGCCTCCCATTGCTTCCACTCTGCCATGTACCTCTTTGAAATCTCCTCACACTCCTGCGGTTGTCCATTTTGTCATAGGTTGCTGGCAGATTAGCGGCCTTCCATAGGTGCCGCCAGGCCCCATATCGACCATGGGCCCCCGTACCTCCTGGTCACGCTGCTGCTGAGCCCACAGTGTGACCTGGGTCCCTGTACGGCCTCCCATTGCTTCCACTCTGCCATATGCCACTTTGAAATCTCCTCACACTCCTGCGGTTGTCCATTTTGTCATAGGTCGCTGGCAGATTACAGGCCTTCCATAGGTGCCACCAAGCCCCATATCGGCCATGGGCCCCCGTACCGCCTGGTCACGCTGCTGCTGGGCCCACAGTGTGACCTGGGTCCCTGTACCGCCTCCCATTGCTCCCACTCTGCCATGTGCCACTTTCAGGTCTCCTCACGCTCCTGCTGGTTTCCATTTTGTCATAGGTTGCTGTATGGCCTCCCATTGCTGCTGCCTCCACCGCCACACTGTGGCTCCAAACACTGGTTTTGGCCCCGTGACTGGCCAAAGGAGTGAAGTGTGCGGTGATTCTAAGATCGACGGCACTCATCTGCATGTCATACTGACAGACAGTATTATTTCTCTTCCCCAGCAGACTCCAAGGGCATTTAAATTAAAGGTACAGTGTTCTGCACTAATATTAAGTCTCTCTGAAGCCTAGAAACACCCTTTTTTAAGTTAAATTCACAGCGAATTTATTCGACTCGAATCGAATATTGTCCACGAATTCGCCGAATCAGTCGAATCGAATTTTTCATTTCTTCGCTCATCTCTAATTGCATCTGCCAGGCCCGTAATCTGCCATGGGCCCCTGTACCGCCTCTTCATGCTGCTGCCAGGTCCAGAGTGTGTCATGGGTCCCTGTACGGACTCCCATTGCTGCTGCCAGGAGGCAGCAGGGTCGCAGCAGTGTCAGTGGAGGCAAACGGCCATGGAGTAGAGCACCAGCTCCACTGCAGCCTACCACCACGGCCAGTAGTGGTGCCGGTGTGCACGGAGGAAGTAGCAGTCAGCCAGCGAGGAGTAGCGGGGGCAAAGTTTCCTACTCGGCGGTGTGGCAATTTTTCGTCAAGCCGCCCGAGGAAGTAAACGTAGCCGTATGTCGACTATGTGGCCAGAAAGTCAAGCGTGGCCAGGGGGCCCATGTTGGGACTACAGCGTTGCGTCAGCATATGCAGCGTCGCCATTCGGTGGCCTGGGAAAACCGTGATAAAGATACGGCGGTTCTGCCTGCCTCAGCCCAGGGTTCCATTTTGTCATAGGGTGCTGGCAGATTACGGGCATCCCATTGCTGCTGCCAGGCCTTAATCTGCCATGGGCCCCTGTACCGCCTCCTCATGCTGCTGCCAGGTCCAGAGTCTGTCATGGGTCCCTGTACGGCCTCCCATTGCTGCTGTCTCCATCGCCACACTCTGCTATGTGCCACTTTCAGGTCTCCTCACACACTGCTGGTGTGTTGAATTTTTTGTCATAGGGTGCTGGCAGATTACGGGCCTCCCATAGCTGCTGCCAGGCCCCTAATCTGCCATGGGCCCCTATACCGCCTCCTCATGCTGCTGCCAGGTCCACAGTCTCTCATGCCATGTGCCACTTTCAGGTCTCCTCACACTGCTGGTGTGTAGAATTTTTTGACATAGGGTGCTGGCAGATTACGGGCCTCCCATAGCTGCTGCCAGGCCCCTAATCTGCCATAGGCCCCTATATACCGCCTCCTCATGCTGCTGCCAGGTCCAGAGTCTGTCATGGGTCCCTGTACGGCCTCCCATTGCTGCTGTCTCCATCGCCACACTCTGCCATGTGCCACTTTCAGGTCTCCTCACACTGCTGGTGTGTTGAATTTTTTGACATAGGGTGCTGGCAGATTACGGGCCTCCCATAGCTGCTGCCAGGCCCCTAATCTGCCATGGGCCCCTATACCGCCTCCTCATGCTGCTGCCAGGTCCAGAGTCTCTCATGGGTCCCTGTACGGCCTCCCATTGCTGCTGTCTCCATCGCCACACTCTGCCATGTGCCACTTTCAGGTCTCCTCACACACTGCTGGTGTGTTGAATTTTTTGACATAGGGTGCTGGCAGATTACGGGCCTCCCATTGCTGCTGCCAGGCCCGTAATCTGCCATGGGCCCCCGTACCGACTCCTCATGCTGTGACGTTGCAACAAGGTGGAATTCAACCCTACATATGTTAGACCGCCTTTACGAACAGCAAAAGGCCATCACAGATTTCCTGATGTTAAAAGCGGATAAAGGTACTCCCTGTGTAACTTCGATGTCAACCATTGGCAGCTCATGCGTGACACCTGCGCTTGCTCAGGCCCTTTGAGGAGGCCACGCTATTCGTGAGTCGGCAGGACTATGGGATGAACGACACGTCATTCCTCTGTTGCACGTCCTGGAACAAATGCTGTTAATAATGGCTGGTCAGGGTGCGGTAGACGTGGCGCACAGATCTCAACGCCACATGACCCATGTGGGGGCAGGACAGGAAGAAGAGGAGGAGGTAGAGGAGGACATTGGTGCTCAGGAATTATTGAGTGAAATGGGTGGTTTTTCCACTCAGCGGAAAGGAGTGGAGGAGCAGGAGCATCTGGTAGAGGAGGAGGAAGAGGAGACAGAGGACCCAGACGCACCGTGGCAGTATGCTGTGGAGATGGAGGCAGGGAGTCCCTCGCATTCCTTGGCACAAATGGCCCATAGCATGCTCGCTTGCTTGCGTAGCGACAGCCGAATAATAACCATCAGACAGAGGGATGACTTTTGGCTGTCCACCTTGTTGGACCCTCGCTACCGTTCAAAAATGGTGGCCTTTTTCACACCTGCTGAGAGGGAGGCCAAAATAACGTACTATAAAAACCACCTATGTAGTCAGCTGGTCTCTGCCTGTCTGCGCCAACGTCCATCCTCAGACACTGTGGGCCCTGTGCACTCGCGTTACGCTGCCATGGCAGCAGGGGAGGGGTGGGGTGGTAGGAGCAGTGGCAGCTCCACCAGCAGCAGCTGCCTCAGTCTGCAGTCGATGATGAGTAGCTTTCTTCACCAGCGCAGTGAGGAAACTAATAACCAGCCGCAGCAGCAGCAGCAGCAGCAGCATCAGGTGGACCTGGAGCAGGACCTCAAACAACAGGCTTAGGCCTACTTGGACAGCACCCTGCCAACCGAGGTAGACAATCCCCTTGACTACTGGGCAACGAAACTTGACCTTTGGCCCCAACTAGATGAATTTGCCCTTGAAAGGCTGTCATGCCCGGCCAGTAGCGTGGCATCGGAGCGCGTGTTTAGTGCGGCAGGAGGTATTGCAACTCCGCGGAGGACACGACTGTCCACCCAAAGTGTGGAGAGACTCACGTTTGTGAAAATGAATCAGGCGTGGATTAGTCTGGATTTCAAACCACCAGTTCCTGACACAACTGACTAAATCCGCCATGAATCATGCCCCAAACATGTGCCACTTTCAGGTCTCCTCACACTGCTGGTGTGTTCCATTTTTTGTCATAGGGTGCTGGCAGATTACGGGCCTCCCATAGCTGCTGCCAGGCCCCTAATCTGCCATGGGCCCCTATATACCGCCTCCTCATGCTGCTGCCAAGTCCAGAGTCTGTCATGGGTCCCTGTACGGCCTCCCATTGCTGCTGTCTCCATCGCCACACTCTGCCATGTGCCACTTTCAGGTCTCCTCACACTGCTGGTGTGTTGAATTTTTTGACATAGGGTGCTGGCAGATTACGGGCCTCCCATAGCTGCTGCCAGGCCCCTAATTTGCCATAGGCCCCTATATACCGCCTCCTCATGCTGCTGCCAGGTCCAGAGTCTCTCATGGGTCCCTGTACGGCCTCCCATTGCTGCTGTCTCCATCGCCACACTCTGCCATGTGCCACTTTCAGGTCTCCTCACACACTGCTGGTGTGTAGAATTTTTTGACATAGGGTGCTGGCAGATTACGGGCCTCCCATAGCTGCTGCCAGGCCCCTAATCTGCCATGGGCCCCTATATACCGCCTCCTCATGCTGCTGCCAAGTCCAGAGTCTGTCATGGGTCCCTGTACGGCCTCCCATTGCTGCTGTCTCCATCGCCACACTCTGCCATGTGCCACTTTCAGGTCTCCTCACACTGCTGGTGTGTTGAATTTTTTGACATAGGGTGCTGGCAGATTACGGGCCTCCCATAGCTGCTGCCAGGCCCCTAATCTGCCATGGGCCCCTATACCGCCTCCTCATGCTGCTGCCAGGTCCAGAGTCTCTCATGGGTCCCTGTACGGCCTCCCATTGCTGCTGTCTCCATCGCCACACTCTGCCATGTGCCACTTTCAGGTCTCCTCACACTGCTGGTGGGTTCCATTTTGTCATAGGGTGCTGACAGATTACGGGCCTCCCATTGCTGCTGCCAGGCCTGTAATCTGCCATGGGCCTCCGTACCGCCTGGTCACGCTGCTGCTGGGTCCACAGTGTGACATGGGTCCCTGTACCGCCTCCCATTGCTCCCACTCTGCCATGTGCCACTTTGAGGTCTCCTCACACTCCTGCTGGTTTCCATTTTGTCATAGGTTGCTGTATGGCCTCCCATTGCTGCTGCCTCCACCGCCACACTGTGGCTCCAAACACTGGTTTTGGCCCCGTGACTGGCCAAATGAGTGAAGTGTGCGGTGATTCTAAGATCGACGGCACTCATCTGCATGTCATACTGACTGACAGTATTATTTCTCTTCCCCAGCAGACTCCAAGGGCATTTAAATTAAAGGTACAGTGTTCTGCACTAATATTAAGTCTCTCTGAAGCCTAGAAACACCCTTTTTTAAGTTAAATTCACAGCGAATATATTCGACTCGAATCGAATATTGTCCACGAATTCGCCGAATCAGTCGAATCGAATTTTTGAATACTTCGCTCATCTCTAATTACAAGACATGCTGAAGTTTAGTGCTCCTTCTTCACACACGGTTATCTAATTATGGCTGTCTGTTGCCTTTTTTGTTCTTTGGCCTGTACCTGCCTCCATCTCTACTGGTACCTTGATCCTTGGTACCCAAACTATTGACACCCAAACAGCCCAAAGCTGCATCCAGGGAACGGTCCTGCCATGCAATCCCATCAGTTTCAGTACTGGCTCTGAGGACAAACAAAGAAAACATATCTTGGTCACACACTATGCTGTGTTTAAGATTTTTAGCAATGGGTGCTGCAAAAAACAGACTGATGGCATCCTCCCATCAGGTTGGAACACACATGGCCAGCACACCTTTATCCCCCACCAAGCAATTTTTTATCTTTACAGAGAAGACCCCATATTAAAGAGAATTATGGGCTTTATAAAAAAAATATATGTATACTCACCTAGGTGGATGCAGCATTGATTCGATGCTGCATCGGTCCACCTCCACCACAACACAGAGAACCGAGTGATCAAAGACCACAATCATTCAGTTCTTCCCCTCTGCTCTGAGCAGACATCCAGGACTATCAGTCTCTGGCTCTCTGCTCTGCCCATCCAGTGCTCACTGGAGCACCAGGCTGTGGAGGAGGTGGAAGGGCCTGGCTCAGGCTCTTAGTGCATTTCTAAAGGGCTAAACCAGGTGCCAGTCTAGGGTTCTTTGTGGATACTGACTATATGGTCAGAATATTTTCAGAGCCTGGACTGGCTCTCCAATGCCAGTCAACAGTGGACATCAACCCACTGTTGGCTGAAAACGGGCCACAGAGTACAGAACGAACTGCACTCCTGTGACCCATAGGAAAAGTATAGCCAAGATAGCTTTGGCTATAATTCTCATTTAAGTGGTGTATTCATTAATACACCATTGAATGTATTTTTAATGTAATAAGTAACCTGATGGGCAGAACACCCCCCCCCGTTCGGTTCGTGGTCAAACATCCGAAACTGCAGAATGTTGACTGCGAACTTCGAACACGAATGAACAATATACTGAGTTGTATCTTACCACATCTGAGTACGGAGTTACTAAAATACTGCATGAGTTATATTATTAAGTCATTCCACCCCACCAACAGCTGAATGTAAAAAGAATTGTTGGCATTGGGGGTCCCCCCCAAAATCTATACCAGACCCTTATCCGACCATGCAGGTCAGGAAAGGGGGAGGATGAGCGAGCACCAAACCCCCCCCCCCCCCCCGAACCATACCAGGCCACATGCCCTCATCACAAAAACAACAAAAAAAAAAGTGTAGTGTAAACAAAGACAGGAGATAATCTTTGACAAATCCTTTATTAACCGTTTCAATACCGTGCAATTTTACACCTTCCTGCCCAGGCCATTTTTCAGGTTTCAGCGCTCTCACACTTTGAATGACAATTGCGCGGTCATACAACATTGTACCCAAACTAAAATTTTATCATTTTCTTCATACAACTAGAGTTTTCTTTTGGTGGTATTTAATCACCGCTGGGGTTTTTATTTTTTGCTAAATTAACAAAAAAAGACCAAAAATTTTGAAAAAAAAACACATTTTTCTTTGTTTCTGTTATAAAAGTTTACAAATAAATAATTGTTCTGCATAAATTTAGGCCGAGATGTATTCTGCTACATGTCTTTGGTGAAAATAACCCAAATTAGGATGTATTTTTTAGTTTGTAGGAAAGTTATAGAGTTCACAAACTATGGTATAGATCTGAATATTGATCAATCCTGAAGTACTGACAGCCAATCTAATTTCTTGAGGTCCCAGAATGTCAGGACAGTACAGATATCCCCCAAATGACCCCTTTTTGCAGAGTAGACAGTCCGACGTACTTCATAAGAGGCATGGCGAGTTTTTTGAAGTTGTATTTTTTTGTCATAATTTTTCGGAAAATGAAAAAATTAAAAAAATAATTTTCACTATTTTTTTTTACATACTGTCACCAGTGCAGTACATCGTCATCATATAACTGGCATGGCGGTGAACAGCGACACTGACTGGTGACAGTATGAAAAAAATATATATATATATTTTTTTATTTTTTTATTATATTTAATTTTTTATTACATTTTTTTTTATTTTTTTAAAGATTTTTTTTCATATTTTACTATGACCAAAATAGTACAATGTTACCATAGTAACACTGTACTACTTTGGGGAAGTGATCAGTATTTTTTTTTTTTTACACAATTTGCTTATAGCAAAGAATTACTTTGCTATAAGCAAGCATTTACCTGAATGAAATCGATTCATTCAGCTTTTTTTTTTTTGTGCTTAGCTGTGATTTGGTCACAGCTAATCACATGACATGTGCATTCACATTCACAGCTAGGCACTAGTATACAATGGATGGCATCATGAATGAAGCCATCCATTGTATACAACTGTCATGTGACCTGCTGTGATTGGTCACAGCAGGTCACATGGTACCGGCAACGGGAGCCGGTACTCGGATCTGTCATCGGCCGTGTCCGAGGTGACAGATCGCACTGCTGCGTCGCTCTGCAACCGCGCAAACCGCGCATGTGCGGGAGCACGCCAAATGGCGTGCACCCGGAATACAGGAGCACATTTCAAGCCGCCAAACGGCCATTGGCCGGGCGGCTAATAGTTAAAAATAAAAAAAGTCCCTCGACGTAGATCTACCGTCAATCACATTGCCCACCGCTACCCGAAAAAAGGAAAAAAAAACTAAGTGCTCAGCTTGCGACACTGACTCCAGCCGTATGACAGCTGTGCCCCTTATGACAGTTCTTAAATACTGTCATGACGTCACTTGTGACTTCATCATGTATTTAGTCAAAGCATTGCACCTGACCTGTGGTAGCCTGCCAAACGCCCATACTGTTCGTGTGTTCTCCAAACGCCTGTACTGTTCGTTTGTTCTCCAAACGCCCGTACTGTTCGTGTGTTCTCCAAACGCCCGTACTGTTCGTGTGTTCTCCAAACGCCCGTACTGTTCGTGTGTTCTCCAAACGCCCGTACTGTTCGTGTGTTCTCCAAACGCCCGTACTGTTCGTGTGTTCTCCAAACGCCCGTACTGTTCGTGTGTTCTCCAAATGCCCGTACTGTTCGTGTGTTCTCCAAACGCCCGTACTGTTCGTGTGTTCACCAAACGCCCGTACTGTTCGTGTGTTCACCAAACGCCCGTACTGTTCGTGTGTTCTCCAAACGCCCGTACTGTTCGTGTGTTCTCCAAACGCCCGTACTGTTCGTGTGTTCTCCAAACGCCCGTACTGTTCGTGTGTTCTCCAAACGCCCGTACTGTTCGTGTGTTCTCCAAACGCCCGTACTGTTCGTGTGTTCTCCAAACGCCCGTACTGTTCGTGTGTTCTCCAAACGCCCGTACTGTTCGTGTGTTCTCCAAACGCCCGTACTGTTCGTGTGTTCTCCAAACGCCCGTACTGTTCGTGTGTTCTCCAAACGCCCGTACTGTTCGTGTGTTCTCCAAACGCCCGTACTGTTCGTGTGTTCTCCAAACGCCCGTACTGTTCGTGTGTTCTCCAAACGCCCGTACTGTTCGTGTGTTCTCCAAACGCCCGTACTGTTCGTGTGTTCTCCAAACGCCCGTACTGTTCGTGTGTTCTCCAAACGCCCGTACTGTTCGTGTGTTCTCCAAACGCCCGTACTGTTCGTGTGTTCTCCAAATGCCCGTACTGTTCGTGTGTTCACCAAACGCCCGTACTGTTCGTGTGTTCTCCAAACGCCCGTACTGTTCGTGTGTTCTCCAAACGCCCGTACTGTTTGTGTGTTCTCCAAACGCCCGTACTGTTCGTGTGTTCTCCAAACGCCCGTACTGTTCGTGTGTTCTCCAAACGCCCGTACTGTTCGTGTGTTCTCCAAACGCCCGTACTGTTCATGTGTTTGCCGAACATACAAATGGCCCGTGTTCGAGTGGAACTTAGGTTCATGAAGCCCATCCCTAGTAAGCAGTAGAAGTATCTGAATGTGACTTGGTATTATCCTCTTGCAATCCACTGTACAGCAGAAAGAGAAAGAAGCAGTGGGAAGCCAAACATTTCCAGTTCTGACAAGGAGCATGCTGATGGGCAAAGAAAGCATTGTGTCAGAGAGATGAGCACATCACTGTGTTGCTTCTACTGGCCAGTCCACAGGCTAGCAGTGAGTCCATGGTAGCCTGGGTTTATAAAAAGTTTTTTTTTTTGTTCCATAAAAGTTTATTTAGAAGTGACAACATATTACAGTAAAATATACAGAAATGCACATACAGCCTCAATCAGGTCATAGACACAGCTTAAACCAAAATACAGGGAGAAACAACATGGTAGAGTGCGACACTGTGGACAATATAAGCATGTCAAGTTACGGCAGAGATAGGCCTGTAGTACTCAAGTTTCACAAATATACAATATAGAAGGTAATAACAGCTTACTGCCACCAATTGATTAATGGCGTACTGGCCTATGCAGGGAGGAAATGAACCTTCGGAGCCTAAACCAAAAGCAGTACGCTATCAGGAGGCTAAGTGAGCATCGCAGTATAAGAGAAGATGTCGTGAGTACCATTGACTATCCTAGAAGAGGTAAGCTAACCATATACCAAGTAATCCTGAATGAAACGAAGACTAAGCCTGATCGAAGACTAAGAGCTTGTCGAGAAAGGAAGAGAAAAAAAAAAGGGAATAGAAAGAAGGAAAGAAAAGAAAAGAACAGTAAAAGGAGAAGAATGGGAGTCATAGTAGAGAAAGAAGAAAAAAAAAAAAAAGGGGGGGGGGGAGAGTAAGGGGAGAGGGAGAATGGGGGATAAGAGGCAAAAAAAAAAAAAAAAAAAAAAGGGGTAAGCAAGGGAAGCGAACGGTCCGGGTTGCGAAGTTTGTGTCAACATTGCTATTGGAAATCGTAAATGAGAGTGTCAAGAACCTAAACATTCACCAAAGCGAAGCAGGCAAATACAAATTACCGGAAAGGAGGTCATAACCATGCAGATTATGAAAGAACCAGGGGCATAACCAGAGGTAGGGCTGAGCTCAATCAGGTATCCCGACCCATGAGAGATCCGAATTCAGGGGTAGTTACAAAGTGTGTCCAGCAGGCCCAAACATGTGAGTATTTAGTTGGCATATCAAGTGCAGTCGCAATCAGTTCCTCCATCTCTGCCACTTTGCCCACTCGATTGAGCCAATCGCGTACAGTTGGGGGGTGGGTGGAGCCCCATAGCACAGGAAGACAGAGTCTGGCTGCGTTGATCATATGCATAGCTAGGGACTTAAAATATTGACTCCTAGGAATGGGGGTATGATGAAGCAATAGCTGAGCAGGAGAGAAAACAATGGGCAGAGTGGTCACTGAAGTCACCAACCGGTGGACCTCCTGCCAGAATGGTTGAATAAGTGGACAGGACCACCAAATATGTAAGAGAGAGCCATCAGGTGTCCCACATCTCCAGCACACGTCAGGGACAGATGAGTTAAACCGATGAAGTCTGGAGGGAGTACGATACCATCTAGTGGCCAATTTGTAGCCATTTTCCTGCGTCGAAACATTACTCGAGCAGGTGTGGGAGTACATAAATATGCGATCCCAATCCGACTCCGATAAATCCGTCTTTAGGTCTCTGCTCCAAGCACGGCAAGAGGGGAAAGAATTGTAAGTCCTGCTGTCCCCTAGGAGAGGATAAATCTCAGAGATCAAATGCGTCCGCGGTTCGGATTTAGAGCATAAGGATTCAAATGGAGTAACAGGGCGAGTCCAATTATGGCGGGATTTATGGCAAAGCAGGAAGTGTCTAATCTGAAGAAAGGCCCAGAGAGGGAATTCGCGGATATTCAAGCTAACCTTCAGCTCCTGTAATGATTTCACCTTGCCGGAGTGAAGAAAATGTTTTACTAGAATCTGATCGTGTGGCCAGTAATTGGATAAAAAATCCTTGTGCAACCCTGGGGGAAAATCTGGATTCAGGCGGATCGACGTCAAGGGACTAGGAGAGTCCGAAATGGACGACAATTTACAAGCCTTGCGGAAAACTTCTAACGTGGGACCTATCAAAGGATGGGAAAGGAGAACTTGAGGTGTGTGTTTCGGCAATAGCCAAGGGATCGATGGTAGGGGAGTGGGCGAAAAGGCCTTCTCCAAAAGGACCCAGTCTTTGGAAGCAGAATGAATGTGCCAGTCGACTATGCGGGAAAGATGACATGCCCAGTAATAGCGGTGAAGGTCAGGGAGCCCAATGCCCCCGCTGAATTTGGGACGAGTTAGCTGAGAAAACGAGACCCGCGGACGCTTGTGATTCCATAGAAATAAGGAACATAGTTTCTTACAAGAAGCAAAGAATGTCATTGGAAGTTGAACTGGCAAAGTTTGGAAGAGATATAGGAGACGCGGAAGTATATTCATTTTAATAATTGCAGCCCTACCAAACCAAGAGAAGCAGGGGCGATGCCACTTGTTTAGGTCTTCCTGAATGACTTTGAAAACCGGTAAGAAATTTCTGGCATAAAGGTCATCCAGATTACGGGTTAGTTGTATACCAAGATATGGAAGGGCATCCCTCACCCACTGAAATGGAAAATGAGACTCACAGAAGGAGACGAGATCAGTGGGAAGGGTTATGTTGAGGGCAAATGACTTGGAAAAATTAATTTTCAGGTTCGACAAAAAACGGAAAAAGGCAAAGTCTTTCAGCAAACTCGGTAGTGTGGTGCGAGGGTCAGCCAAAAAAAGGAGGATATCATCCGCATAAGCAGCAAGCTTGTATTCTTTGTCCGCTATCCTGATCCCCTTAATATCTGGGTTAGCGCAAATTTGTCTCAAAAGAGGTTCAAGGGAAATGACGAACAGAAGCGGGGATAGGGGGCAACCCTGACGAGTGCCATTTCCAAGGCGGAAAGGGTTTGACAAGTGTCCGTTAACACGAACTTGAGCTGTAGGGCCTGAGTATAGGGTCATAATAAAATTCAGCATTTTCTCGCCCAGGCCCAAAGCCATCAATGATCCCCGCAAATAATCCCAAGCAATCCTGTCAAAGGCCTTCTCCGCGTCTAATGAAAGGAAGAAGCCCGGAGAGTTAGATTTGCAAAGCCAGTGTTGGAGATTAAGGGCCTTGATAGTGTTGTCCCTAGCTTCTCTACCAGGGATAAATCCCACCTGATCCAAGTTAATGAGGGAGGGGATCAAAGGTAGAAGTCGGTTAGCAAGCATCTTTGCAAACAACTTAATATCCACATTTTGGGAGAGGATGAATCTTTTTTTGACCACTTTGCCCAGCTCAGTGAGAAGTCGCAAGCGGGCAGTTGTGAGTTCCGAAAGAGTCGACGCAGCCAGAGTCCGTTTATGTGCCCTCTCCAGAGAGCGTATCCTATCTGTAAGTAGCTTCAAACGTTGCTGTCTGTCTTTCTTACGTCTCGTCGCTGCCGCTATAAGGCAACCCCGGATAACACATTTATGAGCTTCCCACTGTGTAAGGGGGGAGGTATCCGAAGAGCCATTTAAAGAGAAATATTCACGCAGATGAGCGAATGTCTTGTTCAATAGCACAGTCTGCTAGAAGCGAGGCGTCTAAGCGCCATAGCTTCGAGCGAGCAAGTTTCTCCGGGAGCCGCAAGGTTACGGTTATGGGGTGGTGATCGGAGAGAACCATCGGCTCTATAGAGGCAGCATGTAGAAATGGGAGGTCCGACTGCGACAGAAAAAGGTAATCAATCCTAGAGTACTTATTGTGCGGCGGAGAAAAGAACGTGTAATCCTTAACAGTGGGGTGGAGTGTGCGCCAGGAGTCATGTAATTGCAGGTGTTGCAATTGTAAATGTATCTGCCTAAGGGCCTTAAAAGGCAAAAACGAACTGCCCGAGGAGGAGTCTAGCAATGGGTTTAATGGGACATTCAAGTCCCCCCCCAGTATCAGCATACCAGATTGAAACTCAGCCAAAGTAGCAGCAGTCATACGCATAAACGTGACCTGTTTGGTATTAGGAGCATAAATGTTGGCAAGTGTGATGGGTCTGTTGGAAAAAGAGCCCTTGACAAACAGATATCTGCCCTCTGGGTCAGCAAGGGAATCCTGTAGCACGAATGGGAGATGTCTGGCAAACAGGATAGCCACTCCTTTCGATTTAGCCAATGGATTGGTGGCATGAAGAGCAGTAGGGTATCTGAAGTTAAAAAGCTTGGGCATGGAGTCCCGGCGAAAATGCGTCTCCTGGAGGAGGAGTATATCCGCCTTTTGCTTATGCGCGTAAGAAAGCAACATAGATCGCTTTTCGGGAGTGTTCAAACCCTGAACATTGAGTGAAAGAATTTTTAAGGACAGCAGTCCCGCGTTAGAGGCGGGAGAAAGCATGACTGCAAAGCTTGTTCGCGGAAGCCTGACGACACAACTTCAAACGTGCAGGAAAAAAAAAAAAAAAGGGGGGAGGGGGGAGGAGGAGAAAAGGGAGAGAGGTAAGGGGGTAGAGAGCAGGAGAAAAGAGAATAAAAGAACTCCCAAGAGAGAGAGAAAGGAAAAAAAAAAAAAAAAAAAAAAAAAGAGGAGAGGGAAAAAAGGAGGGAAAATACTACACGGCTCGGGGAGAAGACCAGCTAGTCCACGTAGGAAAGGAAGAGTACAGACGGAGGGAGGAAATGAAGAAAAAGAAAAAGAGTAGAGCCAAAAAAAAAAAAAAAAAAAAAAAGGGAAGGAAAACGAGAGAAAAGAAAAAGTAGAGGCGAGGAAACTAATAAAAGTAGCCTAACGTATGTGGTCAGTGAAAGCTCACAGAGCTCACTGTGTGGGGAACGAAGTAAGCGTTGAGCCAAGGGTGAAGCAACCGCCGGCCGGCTGCCTTGTAAAGTGCATAACCAAAAAGACAAAACAAAAGGTGGGTGAGTGTTGAAAAAGGGGGGGCTCAAGTGAGGCACGTAAACTGTGTACTATAAAGGCCAAGCGAAAGGGGAAAAGACCTTGGATAACCCCAAGAGGTGACAAGCCAAGATGCGTATGCGGGTGCCCGCGGCGGGCAAGCTGGCAAAAAGGGGCAACAGTGACGGGATAATAGGCCACAGACATTCCAATATATGGATTGAGAAGATATCTAGGGGCTAACCAACCCTGCGTGAGGACAGGGCAAATTATATCCGTATAAGAGCAAAACGTACATGCAGGACATGTTAAATGGGGATCTGTGAGAGGCCATAAGGAGTAAGACAGGCTTATCAATTAAAGAGGCAATAATATAACATAATAACAATGCCATACAGGAAAAACAAATTTCAATTTTCAATATAAAAACTGAGGTCAGGAGAGAACCCTAGGAAACATTATACCCCAGCTTCAGGCATCCGTACCACTTAGGATCCCCAGACTCGATGCCAGAACTGTTACCCAATGGGGCAGAGCTCATCTAAGTGTTGCAAAATATGGAGCGGATTCTACCACAACCCCTATGACATCCACGAGAATGAGCAGCATCTCTCGCATAACCAATGCTGAAAGGAGGGGGGGTACACCCCTAGGACTGGGGGGATGCATAGAGCCCTAAAACAGCCACAAGTGCTTACAGAAGAGCAGGTCCCAGGGGGGTACCCCAACCGGCTCCGTGAGGCCTCAAACAAAGTGCGCAGAGGTGATGGTCATTCACGCGGCGTCGTTTAGAGTGTAACAGAGCTCCCATCAATCCCCTGGCAGCAACATTGTGAAGAAGATCCCTCTCCCCCCCGTCCCACCCCCCTCCCCCTAAATAACAACTACCCCCCATCAAAATCCCGTATCTAGTGCAGAACTCAAAAAGGATATCAGATGCAACCACGGGTATCATATAGAGCACGTGTCCGGAGCAGGAGCAGAGGCAACTCCCTCCAGTCAAAAAAAACCCAAAAGGCTGCAAAAATCCCTCAGACGAAGCCGGGTCACGGTCTGGGCTTGCAGTGCAGTACAAATTTGAAGGAGCCGGCCTTCCAGAGAGCTGTCACCAAACCTGAACGAAAGGAACTTAGAACAGGAAGTGAACCGGGCACCCGGAAGGAGATAGAAACCCCCGCCGTATGATCAAGACCGTCCTTCTTCAATAGTCAGTATGCTGCTGAGAGATAGCACCATGATGCAATAGGCGGAGAGATCCATAGCAAGATCAAAAGGCTTGTTAGAGCAAGGAGAATCTGCAAACTGATGGGGTGTACACTGGGTGTCGATCTTGAACAAGTCTCCTGACCTATAAGCAAACAAATATCACCCCAAAATCTGGGGAGGTGGTATATCAACATGGATGACTAAAGCCCGTGGGAGCGACTGTAAAGAGGCAACAGTAACCGTTGGGGCAAACCAATAAAGCCCAACTCAAAGCAAAAGTAGCTGGCCAAACACAAATCAACAGGAAAACTAGAAAAAACGGAGGCCTAACGCCTGCTGGCGTGATGGATCATTGAGTCTCGTGCCGAGGCTTCCTGTGCGCCGGGGAGGCCGTGGGACTGGAAGTGTCCATAGAGGCCCCTGCAGGGAGTCTTGGAGGTGTCGAAGGGACCGTCCGGCGCCGTCGTTGAGCAGGGCTAGGTCCGCCCGTTGCACTATCTTCAGCTCTCAAATCCTGGGCACGTGGCAACCACATAGACCCGTTCCAATCGGGTAAGGCAATCAGAGGAATATCCAAAGCAGAGCAAAAAGATGGCAGTTCCTCAGGAACTCGCAGGCTGAAATTACGGCCATTCACTTGAGCAGAAAGGCAGAACGGAAACCGCCATCTATAGGGGATGTTGCGCGTGCGGAGAGTATCCAATAGGGGGCGCAGCGCCCGCCTTTGTCGCAGGGTCAGATTGGATAGGTCTTGATACAGCTGTATCTCCGCCCCCTCATAGGCAAGGTGTCTTCTCCCCCTGGCGCATTTGAGGATATCCTCTTTAAGCGGGTAACTTTCAAGACAGCAAATTATGTCCCTGGGAGGGTCTGTGTCTCCCCCCCTAGGACGGGTCGCCCGGTGTACACGTTCAATAGCAATCATGGTTGAAGGTGGGCGACCTAGGAGGTCATTAAAGATCGCTATTACCGCTTTAGGGATGTCACAAGGTTCCACAGATTCAAGAAGGCCCCGGACCCTAATGTTGCGTCTGCGTCCACGATTGTCTAAGTCCTCAATGTGTCTATAAAAATCTCGAATGGTTGACATGTGCAGCGCTGATTGTCGTTGTAGATCAGTAATGGCGGCCTGATTCTGACTGGTGGCCAGCTCCACCCGTTCTACTCTTGTGCCCATAGAGCGGAGGTCACCCCTTAATTCAGAGAGGGCAGAGGTTAATGTGGTGGTTAAGGTGGACTTAATATCAGCTGCCACAGCCTGGAGGTCCCTTAATGATAGGGAATGTGTAGCAGAGGAGGAATCCAGCTGTGGCACTGTGTCCAGCACAGCATATTCGGCTGTGCTTGTAGAGCAGCCTGTGTCAGATACTGCAGAGGGAGGGGGAGAGGGGGATGACGCTGGAGAGGGAGAGGGCTGCGGCCCGTCTTTCTGCTGGGAGCGGAAGAGCTCCTTTATATGCCTCCCCTGTGTGTTTTGACCTCGCGGGGACCGCGATCTGGCCCCAGAGGGTGCCCTGTCTGACTTCCCCATAGCAGAGGGGAGACGTCTCACCCGTCCGTGCAGAGCGGCAGCAAGGTAGGAACCGGCCGGCGGGAGCTCTCAAGTTATGCTGCCATCCTCACTCGCGGCTCGGCCACGCCCCCGGGTTTATAAAAAGTTAGTTGAATGATGATTGCTGTGATACAACCAAGAACACTTTAGTGCTTCACAGTTGAAGACATTGCATTGCATTGAAGTATTGCAGCAGAAGCTGCATTTGGTTTTATCTTATAATGAGCTTTATAGGGGGAGGGGCTAGAGATCTTTTTTAAAGTTTTACACTAAGAACAAATGTCTATTATTATATACATTATTAAAGCATAAAGGTGTAATGCGAAGGTATGTTTTAGAGGGAAAATAAGGTGCTTCCATTACTTGAGCTATTTGTGTGTTTTTTTTCTCCATCAGCTCAAGGCTCTAAAGTTTTCATTTGTGTTTTCTGTATTTTAGTTACCACGTGTCTGCACAGACTCCCTGTATGGTGCTTTCTACTCCACTTTTATTTTACTCCAATTCCAATTTCAGTTGTATCTGCACTTATAAACATAGAACAGTGATGGCAGAAAACAGATCAAGTGGCCCATTGAGCCTGCCCTATTTTTTTTAATATATATATATATATATATTTTTTTTTTTTTTTTGGGGGGGGGGGCATTTTTTTTGTGATATAAACAAAAAAAGGCTGACAATTTTTGAAAAAAAAAATTTTACTTTCTGTCATAAAACATATCAAGGGAAAAAAAATCTTCATACATTTTTTCCAAAATGTATACAGCTACACATCTTTGATGAAAACAAATTCCAACCAGTGGTTTGCTTGAAAGTTATAGCATCTACAAACTGTGGTATATATACACACTAGGATTTTCTTGGGAACTGCCATAGTGCGGCAGGCAATCTGATACTGAATGACCTGGGGGGGGGGGGGGGGGGGGGGAATGACCTGGGGGGGGGTTAAGTGACTGCCACTGAAATTACTATAATACACTGTCACTGTACTAATGACACTGGCTGGGAAGGGGTTAACATCTAGGGCAATCAAGGGGTTAAATGTGTGCCTAACAGTGTTTAATGTGTGTAAAGTATGCTGCTTTTTACTAATGATCACTTAGTTTCTCATCCCTGTTTTGCAGAGATGAAAAACAGAGAGATAGTTCCCTCTGTACAGAGCTCTATATGCAACACAGGGCTTTGGGCTGTGATTGGACACAGGCAACCAGCAGGTCTCAGCTATGATTGATTGCTGATAGGCCCCCACTGTACAGTGGGGCAAAAAAGTATTTAGTCAGCCACCAATTGTGCAAGTTCTCCCACCTAAAAAGATGAGAGAGGCCTGTAATTGGCATCATAGGTAGACCTCAACTATGAGAGATAAAATGGGAAAAAAAATCCAGACAATCACATTGGCTGATTTGGAAAGAATTTATTTGCAAATTATGGTGGAAAATAAGTATTTGGTCACCTACAAACAAGCAAGATTTCTGGCTCTCACAGACCTGTTCCTTCTTCTTTAAGAGGCTCCTCTGTCCTGCACTCATTATTTGTATCAGTGGCACCTGTTTGAGCTTGTTATCAGTATAAAAGACACCTGTCCACAACCTCAAACAGTCACACTCCAAACTCCACTATGGTGAAGACCAAAGAGCTGTCGAAGGACACCAGAAACAAAATTGTAGACCTGCACCAGGCTGGGAAGACTGAATCTGCAATAGGTAAGCAGCTTGGTGTGAACAAATCAACTGTGGGAGCAATAATTAGAAAATGGAAGACATACAAGACCACTGATAATCTCCCTCGATCTGGGGCTCCACGCAAGATCTCACCCCGTGGGGTCAAAATGATCACAAGAACGGTGAGCAAAAATCCCAGGAGCACACGGGGAGACCTAGTGACTGACCTGCAGAGAGCTGGGACCAACGTAACAAAGGCTACCATCAGTAACACACTACGCCGCCAGGGACTCAGATCCTGCAGTGCCAGACGTGTCCCCCTGCTTAAGCCAGTACATGTCCGGGCCCGTCTGAAGTTTGCTAGAGAGCATTTGGATGATCCAGAAGAGGATTGGGAGAATGTCATATGGTCAGATGAAACCAAAATAGAACTGTTTGGTAGAAACACAACTCGTCATGTTTGCAGGAGAGAGAATGCTGAGTTGCATCCAAAGAACACCATACCTACTGTGAAGCATGGGGGTGGCAACATCATGCTTTGGGGCTGTTTCTCCGCAAAGGGACCAGGACGACTGATCCATGTACAGGATAGAATGAATGGGGCCATGTATCGTGAGATTTTGAGTGCAAACCTCCTTCCATCAGCAAGGGCATTGAAGATGAAACGTGGCTGGGTCTTCCAACATGACAATGATCCCAAACATACCGCCCGGGCAACGAAGGAGTGGCTTTGTAAGAAGCATTTCAAGGTCCTGGAGTGGCCTAGCCGGTCTCCAGATCTCAACCCCATAGAAAACCTTTGGAGGGAGTTGAAAGTCTGTGTTGCCCAGCGACAGCCCCAAAACATCACTGCTCTAGAGGAGATCTGCATGGAGGAATGGGCCAACATACCAGCAACAGTGTGTGCCAACCTTGTTTAGACTACAGGAAACGTTTGACCTAAGTCATTGCCAACAAAGGATATATAACAAAGTATTGAGATGAACTTTTGATATTAACCAAATACTTATTTTCCACCATAATTTGCAAATAAATTCTTTCCAAATCAGCCAATGTGATTGTCTGGATTTTTTTTCTCATTTTGTCTCTCATAGTTGAGGTCTACCTATGATGCCAATTACAGGCCTCTCTCATCTTTTTAGGTGGGAGAACTTGCACAATTGGTGGCTGACTAAATACTTTTTTGCCCCACTGTATATAATCACAGTGGGTGCCAAATAGAGGGGTGTTGAGGGGACATATTTCAAGAGCTGACGCACTAATAAACTACATACCAATCTCAGACGGTGAAACACAAATTACAAAAAAAACTTTATTTCAAATGAATCTTCTGAAAAAGGAGTATTAGAAAATCTAGTAAACAAAAAATGTTGTGAATTTTCTACTATACACATTTATTTTCTAGGTCCCTCTTCTGCTTGCCTTTCCTTTCTTTTTCCATTGGGGCCTGTACAGTTTCAAACTTTTGGAAAAAATGTCTTTAAATAAAACAGTCACTGAGTTTATCATTTTAGGGTTTTCCAACTCTGGCCAGTTATGGCCTTTCCTCTTCAGTCTTTTATTAATGTCCTATTTCCTGATACTTGCCGGCAATGTGACAATATCAGCATTAATCTTTGTTGACAGACATCTTCGTGCACCAATGTACTTCTTAATTGGCTTGTTGTCCTTCCTTGAGATTTGGTACACAGCAGTCACAATTCCTTGTATGCTTACCATCATTTGGAAGGGTAAGACCCAAATTTCATTCAGCAATTGTATGATGCAAATGTACCTCTTTCACTCCTTTGGTATTACAGAGAATTTTTTACTTAATTTAATGGCTTATGACCGTATGGTTGCAATTTGCAATCCTCTTCGTTACCATAATCTAATGACTTTAAAGCGTTGCAAGACTTTGGCCTCAAGTTGTTGGGTTCTTGGATTTTTGAGTCCTGTAACACTTCTTCTTTCAGTCTTACAGTTACCATTTTGTGGTCCAAATGAAATAAATCATCTCTTCTGCGATTCGTCTCCTCTTCTGAACTTGGTGTGCGCAGATACAGCCTTTAATTTCATCATCGATTTTGCTATTAGCCTGTGCATGATAATCTTGACTTCTCTTTTCCTTATTGTGACTTATGTGAGAATTATATTCACCATACTGAAAATGAAGTCTAGCGAAGTCCAGAAGAAAGCTTTTTCTACATGTGCTTCTCATCTGACAGTTGTGCTTATCTTCTATGGAAGTGTAGCATTTATGTACATCAGACCTCAAATGATGTATACTCCAGAATATGACAAACTAGTGGCTATCAATTATTCTGTACTAACACCACTCTTTAATCCAATTATATATAGCTTTCGAAACAAAGAAATCATAAATTCACTGAAAAAGTTACTGCAAGTAAAATATGTTAAGAATTCCTAAAACCAACATCTAGACTCATATTTTAAGACTCTGCTTTGATAGGATTGTTCAATTCATGGATCTTGCAGGAAACATCTCAAAGGAAGAATGGTGGCAGAAAAAAGACTAAGCAGTCAATCGAGTCCCTTTTTTTATTGGTAATGTGGTTTTTTGTTTTTGGTGTTAAAAAAACGCATGGGGCTTACAGACAATGGACAATACCAAACATTTATATTGGCACAATTTTATTATTGGGAAGAGGTTTGGGCTGGTTGAAGCAATTCCAACCAGAACAGGAACAGAGGGAATATCTTCCAATGGGGAAACTACAGTATAAATGGATAATTCAGGTACCACATCACTTGAAATGACATTAAATAATTAGCAGAAAAAGAATATGGGACTGTTTAACTGGTTCTCACTCCCAGGAATAGAAAACATATGTACATAAAAGTGTTAAAATTCAAAAGTGTATTTATTTATAATTCTCAGCATGATACATCATTAAAAACTATAGGTGAAAATTGGGATATACTGTAATATTAGAACATATTGTTATTAAAGATCCCTTCTACATTTTGCCCAATCATCTCAAATATATATTGACATGACTTAAGTAAACCTAACATTTCATATTCATGATATGTTCCTGCTGTACCATGTACTTGTATGAAAAAGTATCCTGTTCTCTTTGTATTGCTTCTGTTCTGTGAAATTCCTGATGTTCCTGGCATGCCCTCTGTTTCCTACTAAAAAAATAACCATACTAAGCAGGAGAGCACAACGTGATCAGTGTTCTGGCTATGCTTAGAACGCAGCCTGCTCTCCTCCAATGATCAGGCTTGTGCTGACACCACCCCCTCCCCCTTTCAGCACAGCCATTCACTGGGAAGATTGGCGAGTTACTGTTTCTCCTCCCTGAAGAGATCCTTATGCAGCTGAGAACAAAGGGTATGTGATCACTTATATAAACGGGGCAACAAGTATTTAAAATGTTTGTTATGTTTAGCCTTTCATTTCAATGTCAACCTAAAGGGTTTGTTTTAAAAGGTGAGGGTTTATTTTTAAGTGATTGTAAATCTTTAATTTTTAAATTAGAATAAAAAAAAGAAGAGGTTGTACTTACCTGCTCTATGCAAATATATTTCACAAAGCAGCCCCTCACCTTCTTTTCTGGGCTCCCCTGCTGGTGCTGTCCACTTTCTCTCCTGCTTGTGCCCCCATAACAAGCCATTTGCTGTGAGAGCACTTACTGTATGGGGGAGCACTCCTGGGCCCGGCTGTGTGCCTCTAAAGTCACAAAAAGCATGGCTTGGCCACTCTTACAGCTCCTTCCTCCCAGGAATTGATTGACAGCAGCAGGAGTACCAGTGGCTTCCGCTGATACCAGTGCAGCTTGTGAGAGCAAGGAGAAGGGAGAGAAGAGCTGCAGGTGGGCACAATGCTGGATCAAGGGAGGACTCCGGCATGTGTTTAGGGGAAGAAGGGGGGGGGGGACAGGCAGTGGAAGACTTTTAACTTTAATGAATAAAATGCTTTAAGGAAAAAGAAAAAAACATTTAGAGTTTAAAACCACTTTAATGCATAATACAATCTGAATGCCCTATACCACCCTTTACAGGTTGGAACAGGCAAATGGGACTTTGTATGTGCCACTAAGAAATCACACACAGGGGCGGACTGACAACTCATGGGGCCCCCGGGCAATAGGGGATCATGGGGCCCCTGTGTCCTTGCCCAAACTCAAAAAAGCCTATGAAAAAGGTACCAGAGGCATCTCATGGGGCCCCCTACTGACCCCGGGCCCTCGAGCAGTGCCCAAGTTTCCAAATGGTCAGTCCGCCCCTGATCACACACACATGTAAAATCAGTATAATCTTTATAGAAATATTAAAATAACACATAAAAATAACCCAGGTATATGAAATTCATGAACATATGGCATCTAGGATCAATGTGCTTTGCGAAATGGATAAATACCTGTTGCATATACAACAAGTCAGTTCATTTTACAAAGATAAACATATAGATGCATTAAAAAAAATATCAAGGAAACACATAGTTATACATAATCCATCCAATCAAAGAGAGATAAGTATTATGTCACACAGCCAAAGCAGAAGAAAAATAAAAAGGGGGGGGGGGTACATTTCCCTGTCCCTCTATCCCCCACAACAATGAGGTGTAACATGTATGGGGAGAGGCAATAAGACACAGCCATGGCTCAGTCCCAGATATTATCAGCACATCATATCTTCCCACACTTTATATAGGTGCCCTGCTTACCTCCACTCAAGGGAACTATCATCTCATCTGAAAGCTGCCTGCAAGCGACATTAACGTTAAAATACAAAAATGACTACAAAAGACAAAAAGTGGGGAAACCTATCAATACAAAACATTAAAAATGAAGAAGAGAAAAAAATGGCTTTTCAATCACGATAAAAATATGCTATACAGGCTGTACAGGGAAACAAACAGAAAATACAGTCTGTTAAATTTCCTCATGTTTTCACCCAGTCCCAAATTATTCAATGCTACACTCTACAAATTAAAGTGAGTGTAAACCTAAAACATTTTTTTAAAATAACAAACATGTTATACTTACTTGTTCTGTGCAACTGTACTACTTTTGCAGAGTAGCCATGATCCTCCTCTACTGGGGTCCCCCACCTGTGCTCCTGGCTCCTCCCCAAGCCACTTGCTATGGGGGGCACTTGTGTAGGCTCACTCCCAAGCTGCACTCTGTTCATTGACACACAGAGTGAAGCTCTGTCCCTCCCCTACTCTCTCCTCACTGGCTGTGATTAACAATGGGAACCAACCTTCAGCCTTTAGAACCACTGTCAGTGTAAGTACCCTGCAATATGATTAGGTGAATAACACAATCACTAAAAAAAACACTCAGAATAATCCTCCTAGATTGTGAGGACCAAGAACATTTTCACTTACTGGCCATAGAATGTAAATAGGAAATCCCCAGTGTCCAGAAAATGATGTTAAGCCCAATATAATAAAACACAGTGGATGTAAATTCTACACACCCCTGTTAAAATGTCAGGTTTCCATGATGTAAAAAAATTCAACAAAGATAAATCATTTCAGAACTTTTTCCACCTTTAATGTGACCTATAAACTGTACAACTCAATTGAAAAACAAACTGCAATCTTTTAGGGGTGAGAGTAAACATAAAACAACTAAAATAATGTGGTTGCATAAGTGTGCACACCTTCTTATAACTTGGGATATAGCTGTGTTTAGAATTAAGCAATCACATTCAAAGTCATGTTAAATAGGAGTCAGTACACACCTGCTATCATTTAAAGTGACTCTGATTAACCCCAAATAAAGTTCAGCTGTTCTAGTAGGTCTTTCGTGACATATTCTTAGTTGCATCCTACAGCAAAAGCCATGGCCAGTAGAGAACTTCCAAAGCATCAGAGGGATCTCATTGTTAAAAGGTTTCAGTCAGGAGAAGGGTGCACAATAATTTCCAAGGCATTAGATATACCATGGAACACAGTGAAAGACAGTCATCATCAAGTAGAGAAAATATGGCGCAACAGTGACATTACCAAGAACTGGAGGACAGCTGAGGTCAGGTCAGGGGTATATCAGAGTAGATAGGTCCAGGAACAAGCCGAGTCGGTAACAGGAAATCGCAAGTCAGAACCACAGGTAACAAGAACCAATAACAGGACACGGGGAGCTAGAGATCATCCAGCAACCAGAAGAAGTGATGAGCCTCCTTATAAAAGCCGTCTAGCACCAGACTGAGGCTGATGTGTACTTCTGCGGCCATGTAGAAGTGCCAGATCTTCCAGAACTCCTGCCATGGACAGGACCCTGACACTCTTTATTATCCAAGTAAAAGCTCTGCAACTCTGCTAATTGCTCCTAAAATCTACCATTTATTATTATTAACTCCGCAATGTACATATCCAATACAGCACGTTGATGCATTTCAGCCTAAGTTGCTTTAGTCATAACTTGGATGATATGCTTACAACTGTGCAACTGTGGATCATGCACCAGTCTGCTCAGAGGGATTCCTGCTAATTTATGGGTAGCAGCGCCAGACATTTTTGCCCTATTTATTAAATCTCTTTAATATGCCAACTCTTAATGCATAGCAAACCTGCAGCTGCACATCTTTTCAAAACACAATGGGAGGTGGGATGTAACCAACATTTCTCAGATGAAAATTGGTGTAAAACATTCACTTTTACACATTCTCTAAAGTACAAGAACGAAATTATAACACTCTTACACGTGAAACTTGCTATAATGTCTTATATTTGTTGGAGATGCCTTCAACATAAGGGTACTAATCTTCATATATGGTGGAGTTGCCCAGGAATCATGCATTTTTGCAATACTATCTTTGCTATAGATAATGACTGCTACTCCACATCTAATCAAAATACCCCATAAATAGTGTTACTTTCCATGATCGCTGGTACCCAGAAGTCAATAAAACATTCTATTTTCAAATTTTTTTTCTGATAGCTACAAGGCAGATTATTCTGAAGCACTGGAAATCACAAGTGATCACTGCTTTAGCAGAATAGTTTGAGGTCCTACAAGACATTAACCAGATGGAACATATGATAGCACAATATAATATCAAAACTGAGCAGTTTCATACTATGTGGATGCCTTGGCAAGTTTATTATTATTATTATTATACAGTATTTATAAAGCGCCAACAGTTCGCTCAGCGCTGTACATTACAAAAGGGGGACGGAACATGTGACAGAACAGTAACAATACAATGCAAAACACGAGGGGTTCGAGGGCCCTGCTCTTTCGAGCTTACAATCTAGGAGGGAGGGGATAGTGGCTCAGGAGGAGATAACTGTGGGGGATGGAGTGGTAGGAAAGTTATATAGAGACTTCCAACTTCAAAGCATATATTTTTCTCAAGACCCTTCCAACACCATTAGGATGGGAATGGATCTTGCCCATGCTTCCACTCCAATAATCTGACGACTGCCCCCCTCCCTATTCTATTCCTTCCCTTTTATTATCCCTTATTCTTGGTTCTATCTCCTCAGCTTCTTCTTCCTAATTTAATACCGATCTACAACTTCCTATAATTTTTGGTGTTGCTTTTAACTTTAATAGAAAAAAAAAAACTTTATACAGACCAAAAAGCTTATATTAATGTTCAAACATATTATTAGTTTTGCCCATGAGTGGAAATCAGTCATCCCACATACCTTTACAATACTATTAAACCACTTTTTCATCTACTTGATTTGTCTTTTCCTTATAAACATTGATTTAGCTAAATTACAAAATAATTCCAATTAGAAGACTTTTGCAGCTTTAAAGTAAAGTGAAATTAAATGTATGGACCCAATGGGTTTGTGCCCAACTGAAACAGTTTAAGAGGGTTGTACACCTGGAAAACATGAAAAATGAACAAAGTATTTTTCTACTGTGTATTTGTCTCAATACAAAGTACCAAGTGCCATTTCTCTTTGCTATGCCACCACAACAGAATGTGGGTGATGGCTTGCCTCCTCCAACACACAATAACTGACTAAAAGCCTCATCTGTGTATAGGTGTGTGTGTGTCTTTTCAGTGAGCTCTGTGCTCTAGCTGTGCAGTGTGTGTGATGTAAGATCTCCACCACCTGCTTCTACTGCTGAGAGATGTCAGCAAAAAACCTTTATACACTTATTGCACTTTAAGTATTTATGTACCTCTTGCACTTATATGGATCTCCCTAAACAAAGCTGCTCTCACCCAACCTGACCCAATAGGTGTGTGCAAATCATTATAAAATAACGGTGAAGCACTACACAGTAACATAAGTAACAAAAATTGTGAATAAACACGTGAAAAAATGGTGAAAAAACAGGAAACCCTGTTTAAATACACACTTAAAAGAGTGACTTCAAACAATATATAAAAAAAAATGAGTTAACATCAATAAGGATGGGGAGGTGATTCTAAAAAGCGTGCTGGCCCTTGATGGTCACGTTTTGGAGGTGAGGGGCCACTTTGGCCATTGAGGATTTTTTCACCAGAGTGGAGCCAATCAAAATATAACTCCTCTTTAAACACATATTCTATAACATGAAACCTCACACTTCCTCTACTACCAATACCAAATAATACTACATATTCAGACACATATCGTTTAATAAAATCCCACTTTTCTTATATCTTTCTTATTACTACCTATTTATACTTCTAAAAAAATACAATAATAAATAAAAATAATAAAATAAAACAAAAACTTATTGATTAAAGAAACTTCTTCATCTTAGAAATAAATGAATTACTAAAACCAATCCATTTCATTCTGTTTTATAAAATACAATTACTATATATTTTTAAAAACTTATATTAAATTACCTCCACAAATACAGAGTACCATTCCAATGGTTTTATGAATACTCCCCTCAACAAATACAGATACCATTCCAATGGTTTTTATAGTATTCTCCTAAAAGGTAAATATAATATATAAAATATTAAAATATATTATATTAAAAATCCGAAATAAAGCAGTTCAAGTCCAATTCTATATTCAAACCATTTAGCTTCAAAGTATTTAATCTAAAAATCCAATAGGTCTCATTCTGTGAAATACTTTTCACTCTGTTACTCCCCCTCCAATGGATGTCTACCGTATCTATACCACAAAATTTAATTCCCCTTGGGTCTGAATTATGGTATTCTTTGAAATGTCGTGAAACACTATGGTCCTTTTTACCTTTTATTATATTGGCCACATGTTCTTTTAGTCTGGTACTTAAATTTCTTTTTGTTCTTCCCACATATTGAAATTGGCACGGACATTCCAACACATAGGTAACATACTTCGTGTTACATGTAATACATTTTTTTATAGCGAACTCTTCTCCAGTGCAAACCGATCTAAAACTTGATATTTTTCTATACTTCATTCCAGTCACTTTGCATATTTTACATTTTTTGCATGGATAAAACCCCTGTAGATCAAACATCCGTGCTTTCTTGGGGGGTGAGATGAATCATTTTTTTTTAATTTCTTAATTTCCGAAAAAATGACAAAAAAATTACAACTTCAGAAAACTCGCCATGCCTGTTATGAAATACATCGGATGGTCTACTTTGCAAAAAGGGGTCATTTGGGGGATATATGTACTGTCCTGACATTCTTGGACCTCAAAAAATGAGATTGGCTGTCAGTACTTCAGGATCGATCAATTTTCAGATATATCCCATGGTTTGTGAACTCTATAACTTTCCTACAGACTAAATAATAAATACTAATTTGGGTTATTTTCACCAAAGAAATGTAGCAGAATACATCTCGGCCTAAATTTATGAAGAACAAATATTTATTTGCAGACTTTTATAAACAGAAACAAAGAAGAACATGTTTTTTTTCAAACTTTTCAGTCTTTTTTTGTTAATTTAGCAAAAAATAAAAACCCCAGTGGTGATTAAATACCACCAAACGAAAGCTCTAGCTGTGTGAAGAAAATGATAACATTTTAGTTTGGGTACAGTGTTGCATGACCGCGCAATTGTCATTCAAAGTGTGAGAGTGCTGAAACCTGAAAATTGGCCTGGGCAGGACGGGGTAAAAGTGCCCGGTATTGAAGTGGTTAAGCAAGTATTTTACTGAATGAAATTGAGTTTGGTTGTGATTAGCTCTGATTGATCCTGTGTGTACCATGTGATCACTGTGACCAATCACAGTTCACAACACAATTGTACACAGTGAATGGGCCGCTATGGCCGTTTATACACCAAAAGGAGAGTCGCGTGGTTATTTCAGGTGGGAGAAGGTTGAGGGGGTGGTTGTTTTATTGGTTAGGTGGAAAGTATTAGCCTCAATATTCTGCATGTCCCTCAGTCATGTACTTTCTGCCTCTGAGTCTCTCTCTGTGGACTACAGAACATCCTGCTCATGCCCATCCTAAGCTGACATCGCTGCTCCTCCATGGATACAGTGTGGCAGGCGCAGCACTATAAAGTGCCTAGTGCGCTGTGGCATTAGAAAAATTATGCAATTGCTGTTTCTTTGATTAGACTGACTTTACTCTGTAATTTCTCCAATGCCGCTCTATGGATGCAGTAGGTTTAAAGAGCACACCGAATACTTTAGTTAACTTCTTTAATAACTTCAATCTTCTTCATATAACACTGCTTACAATGGCTTTTTTTTTTTTAAATCTATATACATATATATATCTCTTACAGTATATATGCATATTTGCACACACACACATATATGCTGTGTGTATATCACCAGTTAAATCAGCGAGGCAAATATTAAATTGATTTCTTTGATTGATTTCTGTTTGTCAACTATAATATGGGAATGCTGCTGAGAGAAGGGGCGGACTGACCATTTGGAAACTCGGGGTCAGTAGGGGGCCCCATGAGATGCCCCTGGTACCTTTTTCATAGGCTTTTTTGAGTTTGGGCAAGGACACAGGGGCCCCATGATCCCCTATTGCCCAGGGGCCCCATGAGTTGTCAGTCCGCCCCTGGCTGAGAGCATTGATCTTTGTTATTGTTCTGCATCTGGCAACAGGTACGTATTTATCTTAAATTTTTACATATATAATTTTTTTTTTTAAATGCACACACACAGTGAGCTGCACCGGAATGGCAGTAAGAACCTGACAAGAGTTCTATTCCTATTCCCTTCTATTTCCAAAACTAAAAGGTTATTGGCTTACTTTAACCACTTCTCTCCTGGCCAACAGCCGAATGGCTGCCAGGAAAACGGTCTAGATCGCAGCGGCGCGATCTGTCACCGGCCGTGTACCTCAGACACAGCCGATGACAGATCTGAGTACCGGCCCCCGTTGCGGGTACCATGTGACCTATCACAGCAGGTCACTAGACAATTGTATACAATGGATGGCTTCATTCATGCCATCCATTGTATACTAGTGCCTAGCTGAGAATGGTCGCAGCGATCATATGCACATGTCATGTGATTAGCTGTGGCCAAATCACAGCTCAGCACAAAAAAAAAAAAAAACCTGAATGAATCGATGTCATTCAGGTAAATGCTTGCTTATAGCAAAGTAATTCTTTGCTATAAGCAAATTGTGTAAAAAAAAAAAAAAAAAATACCGATCACTTCCCCAAAGTAGTACAATGTTACTATGGTAACATTGTACTATTTTGGACATAGTGAAATATGAAAAAAAAAATCTTAAAAAAAAGAGAAAAAAATTTAATAAAAAATAAAAAAAATTAAAAACATTTTTAAGAAAAATATATCTGGGGGGGCGTGTCCAAGATGGCGACCGGAACGGTCGCATGATCCGGAGCTCCGGCACGAAGGCTCCTTATCCACCGCCATCTGAGCTGCTGCGGGCCGTGGCGGGGCAGTGGAGACCCCTGGTGACATCCCCAGTGTCAGGGTGAGTGGTCCCGGACGATATTTCCGCTCTCTGTAGCGGTGGATGTGCGCGGCCTAGCGCGGCCGCATGGTCCGGGACTCTCCCGCCCCCTGCACAAATCTGCTGCCATCCGGGCGGCGGCGGCTCACATAGGGACATCCGTGAAGCCCCTTGTGTCCCCTGGATCTGTGAGAGGTGCGGCACAGAGTGTTGCCGCTCCCCGTAATTGCGGGCATCTACGGCCTACCTCATCCGGCCTGGACCTCCTCTCCTCCGGGACACAGTGCATGCGGGGAGCAGGGGGAGGGGGCAGGCGGCCACGGATCATCCTGTCTCCCATCAGTGCCTCAGAGACCGGGACTCCCACTCACTGCTCCATTAACCCTCCTCCTCTGTGATTGCGGCCTCTGTTGGGCCCAGAGGCCTATATACTGCCCTGGAGTGGTGCTGGGGTTCCCTGGATTCACCCTGGAGGTCCCAGGGGTCACTGTGGGGATCCTCTGTCTTGTGCATGTCCCTTGTCCCTCCTGGACCCTGCGGTGGGTGCTGATGTGGTCATCTTGCTCCCGGGAGCTATTGGAATTGTGAGCCACGGCCTACATCCTCACGGCCTACTACTAATTATTTTTACAATATAAAGCTTTCGCGGATCAGTCCAACAGCATTCATGTAACTACAACCCTAACTCTCTCGGGCGTTATAGGTCCCCTGGGGCTATTATCTCCTTTGGCAATCTAATTTTCAGTTGATCACCCCCAGGTGACTCCTTGTATGCCGTCCACTAAGAAAAAACGGGGACAAGCCCAAAAGTCCCTTACAACGTACCTACTTAAAACACACGAGATTTGCAGCATGTCTCCAGTCCATACGGAACGAGCATCCCTGTCTGATCCCACACAGGATACCACAACTCCCTCATTGGCTCTAGTCGGTGAATATTCTCAGCAACTCACAAAGGGTGACCTGGAATCCTGATGGGAAACTATGTACAACAAGTTGGCCGCTAAATTCCAATCAGAATTGCATAAAAGCACCAATGTTCTCTCTCAGGAAATAGCCGCATTGGGCTCCAGGACCGACCGCTTAGAAACCAAACACAATGAACTTAGCCTGGCCTATGGTGAACTTTCCAGAGAACACGATCATCTACACACAGCCTTTCTACAATTGCAGGCGCAGGTTGAGGACCTTAATAATCATAATCGTAGGAATAACCTGCGAATCAGGGGAATCCCGGAGTCTGTACTCGATCTTTCACATACTATAACCAAGTTATTCAAGTCACTCCTCCCAGATCGCGATCCTGGGTCCTTTGCCTGTGACCGTGTCCATAGAGCCCTGCGCCCTAAACCTCCTATTGACAAACCGCCTAGGGACATTGTCCTGTGTATGAAGGATTTTCTGACTAAAGAAGACATACTTCGAGCTGCTCGCAATACCCCAACAATCTCCTTTGAAGGTTCAGTTATACATATCTTTCCAGATGTTTCTCCGGCGACGTTGGAGAAGCGCAGAAAAATGAAAGAGGTTACCACTGTCCTTCTCTCGGCTCGTATTCGTTATAAATGGGGCTTTCCTTTTAAATTGATCGTTCCTCACAATGGGAACACGTATATTGCCACGTCTCCTCCCGAAGGTAGAGAAATCCTGGCCAAATTGGGCTTGGTGGATGCCCCATCACCTCAACGTTCACCCTCTATTCCTCGTGTCTCTCCCATTTGGCATAATCCATCTCCACGGAGGGATAGAAGGAGAGTCCGACAAGAACCTGGTTGACAAGATTATGCTCATTTGTCTATTACCCATGATTTCGATGGTCCTGAATCTTGGTCCATAATATATTATGACTGTTACAAGTACCGGGACGCGGGATTAATGCCTGTTGGTATCTCTTACACCTCTCAGGGGTGCATTGTTGGGATCACTGCTGTGATGTTTCTGAGAATTATCTATGCTCTCTCGTTGATATCTGGATGTGTTAAGTTGTAACAAGGGTCTTCGGGCCCTCTTTATACCGCCCATTCACTTATGGTTTTTAACTCTTGGACACGTTACCCCACCCTGCCTCCTGACATGGCTGGATGTGTCACTGCCCAATTGTGGGGTGGCAGCTCCATTCCCTATGTTTTACGGAGACAGGGTTTGGGCTTATTTGGCCCCTTGATGTTTGAATTTTTTGTTACTTCAGGTATGACACATTGTCGGCCTGATCCATGTTTTTCAGTTATCCTTTTAAATGCAGATGCTATTGCAGCCTCATTTCTATTGTGTTTCATTCTCTCGTTCTATAAAACTTTAGTGCAAGATGTTGGTCTTGTGCCGGTTTGTGGATGTCGCGATCCCCATTGTGGGGTCTGGATGTCCACCAGGCTGGTACTACTGCCTGTCAATCTATCTAAGATGGATTTTTGGGTCCTTATGTCTAGCCGGACAACACTAGGTGATGTCTTTTTCTTGTGTATTCTTATTTCGATAGTCATAATTTGTGTGTGTTATGGTAATCCAATGTATATCGCATAATGTCCAGGGTTTCAACTCGCCAAACAAGCGCAAAACAGCCTTTCTTCAGTATATTAGGGGCCAAAATTATTTTACTACAGGAAACACATTTTGCGGCCGCAAAACACCCTACGTATTTTCACAAATCCTATAGACAGGAATATTATACCTTACATTCCTCTAAAAGTAGAGGAGTAGCTATCTTTCTACATAATTCATTCCCCTTTGAAGTTCAACATGTATATCGTGATCCGGACAGTAGGTTTCTTATCCTTAAAGGCACCCTATCAGGTCGAGAACTTACGATCGATAATCTCTATGCACCGAATTCAGCACAGGCTTCTTTTTTTTTTTAATTTTTTGAGGTTCTGGAACGGTTTTTGTCCCCCCATCTGTTGGTGGGTGGTGATTTTAACCTGGTAGCGAACCCTCTTTTGGACCGAAGCTCCTTATCGCACTCCTCCCAGGCCTTCCCAAAATCCCTTATTAAAAAATTAGATGCCCTCCAACTGGTGGATTCTTGGAGGGCGCACAATACGGGAGCCAGGGATTATTCCTTTTATTCTCACCCACATGACTCTTATGCCAGATTAGACTATATCTATTGTACCCCCATTTTATTAGCTAATTCTCGGAAAGCCTGTATTCACTTGAGCCCCTGGTCGGATCACAATATCATTGCATTGTCTCTCACGTTTATAGGATTGGCACCCACCCCCTTCTCTTGGAGACTTAATGACTCCATGCTTACAGATCCTGACTCCCGCCAAGAGGTGGTCACATCTATCCAGGAATATTTTCAGTCTAACTCGACTCCTGATATATCTCCAGCCACACTATGGGTAGCTCATAAGGCGGTCCTACGTGGCCGCCTTATCTCTATGGCTTCCTCCAAAAATAGAAAGCGATGGCAGCAAATTCTACTTCTTACTCGAGAATTAGAAGCACATTATAGGAGTCATATTACTAATCCATCTCTTCTTAACCAACAGTTATTGTCCCAAAAGCGCTTAGAACTGAACACCCTGCTATCCCACAGGACCGAAAGAGCTCTTCGCTGGTCGAAGGCATTGTTCCTGTTACATAGTAACTCGGCATCCGCTATGTTTGCAAGGAAATTGAACCACTCTCTGCGCCCTCCACATGTTTATAAGTTACGCACTAGTTCGGGGGCTATTTCATCTCTACCTCAGGAAGTTTTGGGTATTTTTGAAAACTTTTATTCTAAACTATTAGCTCCTCCACAGTCCGGTTCTGTTTCCCCATCCCCCTCATGGCTGGATTCTATACCCCTTTCTGCCCTTACGCCTTCTCAGCTTGCCTCTCTTAACGCCCCATGTACTTTGGAGGAAATAACCCGTGCGATTAACGCACTAAAAAGCTCTACTGCACCGGGTCCTGACGGATTCACCGCTAGTTATTATAAACATTTTGCCTCTACGTTGGCTCCCTATCTGATAACTTTATTAACGATGTTTTGTAGGGGGGAAGGTTCCCTGAGGAGATGCTATTGGCTAACATGTCTTTAATACCTAAACCACAGAAAGATCACAGTTTACCACAAAATTATAGACCAATCTCAGTAATGAATAACGATTTGAAAATATTTAGCCGTATTTTGGCGGACAGGTTGGCCCCTATTATCTCCTCTTTGGTCTCTCCAGACCAATCGGGTTTTATTCCTGATAGGTTCATCACTGATAACATCCGCCTTACACTGAATGTTATTCAAGATGCCAATCTGCATTCTAAGGAGGTTTTGTTGCTGAGTCTGGATATAAACAAGGCCTTTGACAGTGTTCTTTGGCAATATTTATTTTCCTTGCTACAAAAAATGGGTTTCACTGACGAGTTTTTGGCTGGTGTACACGCACTATATGACTCTCCTAAAACTAGAATAAGACTTCCTGGCTGTAATTCGGAATTTTTTGGGTAGAGGCACCCGTCAGGGCTGCCCTCTCTCTCCCCTTTTGTTTGCGCTGGTGTTGGAACCCTTGGCAGTGGCGATCAGATCACATCCGGATATTTCTGGCTACCCATTATTAGTTTCCAATTTCAAATTAAGTATGTATGCTGATGATGTCATGCTCTTTCTTACTAACCCATTGATTTCATTGCCTAATCTATGTACCGTGTTGAACGATTTTGCTATAGCGTCAGGTCTTACTGTTAATTTTACCAAATCAGTGGTTATGCCTATTAATATTCCTGATCCCCTAAGTGCATCTCTCCGTAGTTCTTTTCCATTTCGTTGGGCCATGGACCGGATATCCTATTTAGGTATTCATCTCACTCCCAGATACTCGGATATGTTTGCAGCTAACTATCCACCATGTGTGTCACGTCTCTCTACCTTATTGAAGATTTGGCATGGTTACCCTATCTCCTTCCTGGGTAGAGTCACAGCGGTAAAAATGAATATTTTTCCCAAGATGCTTTATCTTTTTAGAGCTCTTCCAATTCCAGTCTCAAAAACATTTTTGGATCATTTTCAAAGGACTATTAACAGTTTTATTTGGGGTAATAAGCATCCACGTTTTGCTTCACCTGTTTTGTACCGCTCACAACGAACAGGAGGCCTTGGCCTTCCCAACTTTTGGCTATATTACCTCTCAGCACGTTTTGCACAATTATCACAATGGGCAACTATTAACTCTCAGATTCCATGGATCAAGTTTGAATCTCAGTCTATACGCCCATTCTATTTACCGGGTATTTTGTGGTCCAAAATTTCCCCTCGCTCACTCACCTTCTATAACTCCATAGTGACCCACTCACTGACACTTTGGTCAAAATACAAATTTAAATTGCATCTGCTCTCTTCTACTCCCCCAGGTGTTTCATTTTTTGGTGATCCTACGTTTATTGCAGCTTTTTCTTCTCCTCAAACATTTCGTTGGTGGTATGACCGCTCTCTTATCAGATTATCAGATTTTCAAAGAGGAGGATCTTATATTACCTTTGATATGCTGCGTATGCTTTTTGATATCCCTCTTCGTGAATACCATCGTTACCGACAGATTAGACATTTTTTCGGTTCACATTTTGGCCTTACACCATCTTCTTCGATTTCTTTTTTCGAACGTATCTGCCGAGACTCTCCTCGTGGTAGGGGTCTCATATCTGATCTTTACCAACAATCTTTGATTTGCCTATTTTCTACACCCCCTCTATATAGACAAAAATGGGAGAAGGATTGTGGTATTACTTTTTCAGATGAGGATTGGGACTCCATGGTGGATAACATATGCAAATGTTCTCGATCCCTCTCTGTTCGTGAGACGGCCCTCAAGGTTCTAACCAGATGGCATTATACCCCTTCCAGACTACATATACTGTTCCCACAAACGTCCCCTTTATGTTTCCGGGGCTGTGGCCTCACAGGCACTCTGGTCCATGTATTTTGGGATTGTCCGTCTATATCAATGATTTGGCGCAAGATATCTGAGGTGGCTACCTCATTGGTGGGTACCCCGGTGCATTTGTCTTTACAGACTTGCCTGTTGGGAGCTCATGTTCCGGGGGTCTCTGATGCCACTATGAGATTAATACATACTATATGTATTGCTACTTTATGGTCTATTGCCTTGCATTGGAAGTCCAATTCTGTACCCTTAGCCTCCGTTTTACACATAATAGACGCTGTAATGCTCATGGAACATATTCATTATACCCTACTGGATAAGATGCACTTGTTTGATAAAAAGTGGGAGTCATGGAGAGATTATAGACATTTATTGCATACTTAACAACATCCCTACTGAAAGTTGATTGGCATATACTGTTGACAGATGTATCACTCAATCCACCTTATTAGCTTTGTATCTCATGCACTAACAACCTGCTCTTTTTGTTTCTTCTCTTTCTTGCATTAATATATTTTTCTATATTGTGCTTTTCAGAAGTGCCTTGTTTCTACTGTATAATTTGTAAATGTACTGTTGTTTTACAGTCTACTTTCCTATAATAAAATCGTTTGTAAACAAAAAAAAAGAAAAATATATCTATATTTTTTTTCATACTGTCACCAGTCAGTGTCCCTGATCGCCGCCATGCCAGTAATATGATGACGCTGTACTGCACTGTTGACAGTATGTAAAAAAAAATAGTGAAAATTATTTTTTTCATTTTTTCATTTTCCGAAAAATTATGACAAAAAAAAATACAACTTCAAAAACTTGCCATGCCTCTTATGAAATACGTCGGTCTGTTTACTCTGCAAAAAGGGGTCATTTGGGGGATATCTGTACTGTTCTGACATTCTGGGACCTCATGAAATTAGATTGGCTGTCAGTACTTCAGGACTGATCAATTTTCAGATATATCCCATAGTTTGCGAACTCTATAACTTTCCTACAAACTAAAAAATACATCCTAATTTGGGTTATTTTCACCAAAGACATGTAGCTGAATACATCTTGGCCTAAATTTATGAAAAACAATTATTTATTTGCAAACTTTTATAACAGAAACAAAGTAAAACGTGTTTTTTTTTTAATTTTCGGTCTTTTTTTGTTAATTTAGCAAAAAATAAAAACCCCAGTGGTGATTAAATACCACCAAAAGAAAGCTCTAGTTGTGTCAAAAAAATGATCAAATTTTAGTTTGGTTACAATGTTGTATGAGCGCGCAATTGTCATTCAAAGTGCACTATAGCTACTTGACATTGGGCAGGTGACAGTTGGCAGTTTTTGAAAACAAGGGTCAGTTTGACCGGGCCTATACCAGGTAACAACCGCAGCACAGTGGTTAGCGTGCCAGTCTAAGGAGTGCATGGTCATAGGTTCGAGGCTTACCTCTGCACTGGACATGAGATAAACGGTTGTTACTTTTGGTTTTTTTTGGGGTTTGTTTTTTTTTTTTTAACCAATTCAATACCGGGCACTTTTACACCTTCCTGCCCAGGCCAGTTTTCAGGTTTCAGCACTTTCACACTTTGAATGATAATTGCGCGCTCATACAACATTGTACCCAAACTAAAATTTTATCATTTTTTTCACACAACTAGAGCTTTCTTTTGGTGGTATTTAATCACCGCTGGGGTTTTTATTTTTTGCTAAATTAACAAAAAAAGACCAAAAGGTTTGAAAAAAAAAACCACACGTTTTTCTTTGTTTCTGTTATAAAAGTTTGCAAATAAATAATTGTTCTTCATAAATTTAGGCCAAGATGTATTCTGCTACATGTCTTTGGTGAAAATAACCCAAATTAGGATGTATTATTTAGTTTGTAGGAAAGTTATAGAGTTCACAAACTATGGAATAGATCTGAATATTGATCAGTCCTGAAGTACTGACGGCCAATCTAATTTCTTGAGGTCCAAGAATGTCAGAACAGTACAGATATGTCCCAAATTACCCCTTTTTGTAAAGTAGACAGTCCGACGTACTTCATAAGAGGCGTGGCGAGTTTTTTGAAGTTGTATTTTTTTTGTCATAATTTTTTGGAAAATTTTAAAATTTAAAAAATTAGTTTCACTATTTTTTTTTTTACATACTGTCACCAGTGCAGTACAGCGTCATCATATAACTGGCATGGTGGTGATCAGGGACACTGATTGGTGACAGTATGAACAAAAAAAATATATAATTTTGTTTATTATTATTTTTATTACATTTTTTTTAAGATTTTTTTTTTCATATTTCACTATGACCAAAGTAGTACAATGTTACCATAATAACATTGTACTACTTTGGGGAAGTGATCAGTATTTGTTTTGTTTTTTTTACACAATTTGCTTATAGCAAAGAATTACTTTGCTATAAGCAAGTATTTACCTGAATGACATCATTTCATTCAGGGTTTTTTTTTTTTGTGCTTAGCTGTGATTTGGCCACAGCTAATCACATGACATGTGCATGTGATTAGCTGTGACCATTCACAGCTGGGCACTAGTATACAATGGATGGCATGAATGAAGCCATCCATTGTATACAACTGTCATGTGACCTGCTGTGTTTGGTCACAGCAGGTCACATGGTACCGGCAACGGGGCCGATACTCAGATATGTCATCGGCCATGTCCGAGGTACACGGCCGGTGACAGATTGCGCCACTGCGCTGCTCTGCAGAAGCGCAGTCTGCACATGTGCGGGAGGACGCCATATGGCGTCCACCTGGAACACTGATGACATTTGCCGGCCGCCATTCGGCCATAGGGCGGGCGGCAAATGGTTAACATTTATTTTCTCTCATTTTATCTATTTGGAAAGCCTTTCATGGTCCCAGTACATTGTTCTGGGAGCATAGTGACAAGCCTTATGTTCCCTTACACAGTGAGGGTGTTTTCTTATTAACACTTTACTCTTTAAATAAAAATAAAAAAAGTGATTTTTTTTTTTTAATTTATTAATTTTTGAAAAATAAAACCTTCAAAGAACTCTTACTAAATACCTTGGACTGTTTGCTTTCCAAAAAGGCGTCATCTGGGGGGTATTCACACTGTCCTGGTGTTTTGGGGCCTCAAGAAATGAGATAGGCCATCAAGTACATCAAGACTGATCGATTTTCATATATATATGTATATATATATATATATATATTGTGGCAGTGCGGTGTCCTGCCACGGTCAAACTCAAGTCGAAAACCCTGGATTCTCAACCAGGCAGGTTGAGGGGCTCCAGAGAGTTAATGTATTGCAGAGGAAACTGACTTTTCGGTTTCCTCATTTATTCAGTAAGTTTGTTTTGGGATCTGGAGCCTGGAGATTTCGAAGAGATCTGGGAGGGATGAAATCTCCAATCCGGGGACCATGTTTTGAGAACCCCCAGCACACTGATTGCACAGGTGTGTGCAGACCTTTTTGTAGAGGCCTAACCATAGTTCTGGGCTCCACCCCAGCAGTTAGGAGTCAGGCGGGCTCCACCCCGGCAGACAGGAGGTCTCTGTCGTGGAGTCAGGTGGGCTACACCTAGGAGAGGTGGAAGCCAAAAGCAACAAGGGGCTGCTACAGAATAGCTGTGTGCTAAAGGTTCGCTGGGTGCCAAAAGAACCTTTTGAGAAGAGTCTGCAGGAGGCAGACTTAAAACTGCTTGCAAGCCAGGAGGCTGAATACTATTAATTTGCTTGATGATGGATACCCCTGCGTGGGAAGAATTCTTGTTTATTTGAACTTTCTTGTAAATAAAATTGGGCAAAAAGGCCCTTAAACAGATGCGAGTTGCTGTGTGTTGAAGAAGAGCTCTACCACTTGAAGCGAGTTCCCACAATATATATACACATACAGTATGTGAATCAGCACTCAACCCTAAAGGTGAATTCTTCTCATCTGCTCTTGTTTGGTCTGATAAACATAAATCATTGCAAAAGTTTTGTTTTTACTGTTTAACTGTCTCCCGTCCGCCATATAGTCCACGAGGTGGTTCTCTCGTTCTGAGAGGACGTCATTCTCACTGCGCATGCGTGGCTCCGGGAGCGTGCAGCGCTGCGATCGCTGGTGCACTGTGTCCCTCGGACACAGCGGATCACCGATTCACGGAAAGAGCCGAAGCCGATTGAACCTGTGTCCAATCACAGGTGATCGCATGTAAACAGGGAAATGCCGGTTACCTGCATTTCTCTCCTCACGAGCCATCACGCTGACAGCTCGTGAGGAGAGGAGAGCCGGTAATCGGTTTTCCGCGGAGGGGACATGTACACTGATCATCAGGGAACTGATGATCAGTGTGCCTTGATGATCAGTGTAGCCCCAGCAGTACCACCTGTCAGTGTCCATCAGTGCCAGCTCTCAGTGCTCATCCATGTCACCTGCCATTGCCCATCAGTGCCACATCAATGCCACATATCAGTGCCTACCAGTGCACATCAATGCCACATATCAGTGCCCATCTGAGCTGCCTTTCAGTGTCACCCATCAGTGCCAGGCAGTGCCACCTATCAATGCCAATCACTGCTGCTAGCCAGTTCCACCTATCAATGCCAATCAGTGCTGCCAGGCAGTGCCACCTATCAGTGCCAGTCAGTACCACCTATCAGTGCCAGTCAGTGCTGTCTATCAGTGCCGCCTAACCATGTCAGTCAGTGCCGCCTATCAGTGCTGCCTTTCAGTGCCCATCAGTGATGCCTGTCAATGCCCATCAGTGCCTCCTCATCAGTGCCCATTAGTGCCACCTATCAGTGTCCATCACTGCCGCTTCATTAGCGCACATCAGTGAAGGAGAAAAATCACTTATTTACAAAATTTTATAACAAAAACTAAGAAAAAACTTTTTTTTTTTCAAAATTTTCAGTAGTTTTTGGTTTGTTTAAGAAAAAATAAAAACCCAGAGGTGATTAAATACCACCAAAACAAAGCTCTGTCTGTCACAAAAAAAATTATAAAAATTTCATATGGGTACAGTGTTGCATGACCGCGCAATTGTCATTCAAAGTGTGACAGCGCTGCAAGCTGGAAATTGGCCTGGGCAGGAAGGGGGTATAAGTGCCCTGTAGGCTAGTGGTTAAATAAAAGCAAAAAAAACTTTTTATAACAGAAACAAAGTAAAACGTGTTTTTTTTCTTTTAATTTTCTGTCTTTTTTTGTTAATTTAGCAAAAAATAAAAACCCAGCGGTGATTAAATACCACCAAACGAAAGCTCTAGTTGTGTGAAGAAAATGATAACATTTTAGTTTGGGTACAGTGTTGCATGGCCGCGCAATTGTGATTCAAAGTGTGAGAGCGCTGAAACCTGAAAATTGGCCTGGGCAGGACGGGGTAAAAGTGCCCGGTATTGAAGTGGTTAAGCAAGTATTTTACTGAATGAAATTGAGTTTGGTTGTGATTAGCTCTGATTGATCCTGTGTGTACCATGTGATCACTGTGACCAATCACAGTTCACGACACAATTGTACACAGTGAATGGGCCGCTATGGCCGTTTTTACACCAAAAGGAGAGTCGCGTGGTTATTTCAGGTGGGAGAAGGTTGAGGGGGTGGTTGTTTTATTGGTTAGGTGGAAAGTATTAGCCTCAATATTCTGCATGTCCCTCAGTCATGTACTTTCTGCCTCTGAGTCTCTCTCTGTGGACTAAAATATAAATAAACACCTTTTCTTTATACAAAATCAAGTAAACATACAAAATGTCCCCAATGTCTTAAACACCATACGTAAAAGTCTTTTCTTCTTTCAAAATAAATCTCTCTTAGTCCGAGAAGTTTCCAATGCTCATAAACCTCAAGAAAAACAAACTCAAAATAGTGTCATACCCTTTATAAAATTAATTTGTGCCACTCACTGTGAGTCATGCAAAACACATAGCTGGTGGAGAAAAAAAGAAAAGAAAAAAAAGAAAAAAAGAAAAAAAGAAAAAAAAAAAAAAAAAAAATTATATATATATATATATATATATATATATATATATATATATATATAACACATATATATATTCAAATTCTCCAAACGTGATAACACTCCAATTGTGTCCACTGCAACAAATCCGTGAATCACTCAAATGTGTGTAAACACACTAAATACAAAGACAGTGGTCACCTTAAGCCCATAAAATCACAATATAACACTCAGACTCGTGTAGCAGTGAATAATTACCCTATGAAATATATCAGAAGGGCATATCATAGGCTAGGATGACATCTTTCTTCAGTATCCAACTCAGTCTTTAGAACTCTCCTCCATTTCCCTCATAAATGAATCCGCAATTAGATATGGTGGATAAAGTGTAATATAAATTGATTCAGTAACTTACATATAAAATTGGAGAAAACAGCTCCTCATGGCAGAGACAATGTGTAAGTGAAGCAAGGGAACAACCACATGTTCTCACTTCCAAAATGGCCACGATCGCACTTCCGGTGAACGTCGATGCGTCAGACGTCCCGCACTGACGCGTTTCGTCACTTCATTTGACTTTTTCTTAAGGGTAAAGACGTCCACACATCGATTACTTAAATACTCTCTTACATAGACGGAAGAAGCTTCAAACCGCCATCTTAGAAGATGGAAAACAGCCCACACTTATCCGTATCTCAATGTCCATCTTAATACAGACAATATACCAAATTTTAACCCCACTCTCTACCCAATATTACTATATAATCTCACAATTCATTAAAACATATATCACCTACTTATCTCCATCTTATACACAATATAACAAATATGATACATAAAATAATTATTAAAAATGAAAAAGTCAGACAGAATAATATCACATAATATATATGTATATACATATGCCTCAACATTCACAATTGTAAACCTCAATAACCCACCTAATCCATCCAATATTAAAACATATCAAATACATACAATATGCATATATATGTACAGTATATCCTTATCAAACCCAATACTCCCTCTACTGTTACTGTTACTTATTTTCACCTGCATGAATTATGTGAAGATCAAGGCCATATATTTTCATGTTTGTCTATTGGACATTATTTTTGAATGTTTTTTGTGATTATCATCTACACTGGTGGCCAAAATTGTGGATACACCTTCTGATTTTGTCAGTTTTGGTTGATATCTTTACTTACTCCATTGTTTTTTCCTTCTAGACATTAGCTATTTTATGCAAATGTTAAAGAAAATATTTTTTACAACATATGATCCATGTTTTGAGTTAATTTGAGCAGATTTACTGAAAATTATCGACAGAAAGCTAGCTGGTAAAAAGATGAGGAAATTTTGGCAATTTTCGTTTGTATATTATTGTGTATATGTTATAGTATTTGGTCAGAATAAAGTATTATGTTGCATAACAGATTCTAGTTGCAATGCCTGCAATTTTATATAGAGCTTAGGAAACTATTTTCCATTGCATGTACAGTTGCAAGAAAAAGTATGTGAACCCATTGGGATTACATGGAGTTTTGCATGAATTGGGCATAAAATGTGCTCTGAACGTCATCTAAGTCACAACAATAGAAGAACACAGTCTGCTGAACATAATACTACACAAACATTAGATGTTGCCATGGTTTAATTGCACATAACATGTAAACATTCACAGTGCAGGAAGGAAAAAGTATGTGAACCTTTGGACTTAATAACTGGTTGACCCTCCTTTGGCAGCAATAACCTCAACCAAACGTTTCCTGTAGTTGCAGATCAGACCTGCACAATGATCTGGAGTCATTTTGGACCACTCCTCTTCACAAAACTGTTTCAGTGTAGCAATATTCTTGGGATGTCTGGTGTGAATCGCTCTCTTAAGGTCATGCCACAGCATTTCAATCAGGTTGAGGTCAGGACTCTGACTGGGCCACTCCAGAAGGCGTATTCTGTGCTGTTGCAGCCATTGTTTTGTTGAATTACTTGTATGCTTTGGGTCATTGTCCTGTTGCATCACCCATCCTCTGCGGAGCTTCAGTTGGCGGACAGATGGTCGTACGTTTTCCTGCAAAATGTCTTGATAAACTCTGGAATTCATTTTCCCATCAATGACAACAATCTGTCCAGGCCCTGAGGCAGCAAAGCAGCCCCAAACCATGATGCTCCCTCCGCCATGTTTCACAGTGGGGATGAGGTTTTGATGTTGGTGTGCTGTGCCTTTTTTTCTCCACACATAGTGTTGTGTGTTCTTCCCAAACAACTCAATCTTGGTGTCATCTGTCCACAGTATATTTTGCCAGTAGTGCTGTGGAACATCCAGGTGCTCTTTTGCAAACTTCAAACGTGCTGCAATATTCTTTTTGGACAGCAATGGCTTCCTCCGTGGTGTCCTCCCATGTACTCCATTCTTGTTTAATGTTTTCCTTATTTTAGATGTGTCAACAAAAATGTTAGCATGTGCCAGAGATTTCTGTAGGTCTTTAGCTGACACTCTGGGATTCTTCTTTACCTCATGCAGCATTCTGCGCTGTGCTCTTGCAGTCATTTTTACAGGAAGACCACGCCTAGGGAGAGTAGCAAAAGTGCTAAACTTTCTCCATTTGTAGACAGTCTGTCTTACCGTGGACACATGAACATCAAGGCTTTTGGAGATACTTTTGTAACCCTTTCCAGGTTCATGCAAGTCAACAATTCTTGATCGTAGGTCTTCTGAGAGCTCTTTTCTGCGAGGCATGGTTCACATCAGCCAGTGCTTCTTCAAACCAGTAAACCCAAAACAGGTGTGTGTTTTTTAAGGTCAGTACAGCTGTCAGCAACACATCCAATATCATCCCACTGATTGGAGTCAAGGTTGGCTCACTCCTGGCTCCAATTAGCTCTGGGAGAATTCATTAAGCTAGGGCCTCACATACTTTTTCCTCCCTGCACTGTGAATGTTTACATGTTATGTGCAATTAAACCATGGCAACATCTAATGTTTGTGTAGTATTATGTTCAGCAGACTGTGTTCTTCTATTGTTGTGACTTAGATGACATTCAGAGCACATTTTATGCCCAATTCATGCAAAACTCCACGTAATCCCAAAGGGGTTCACATACTTTTTCTTGCAACTGTATTTTTTAAATTATATTAGCATAATTAAATAAATAAAAATGATATTGTGCTGTTTTGACCTAAAATGTACTTAAATAACTATATTTGTGGAAATTAATGATACTATCAATTAAAAGGTCAGACTGGTCACCAAAGAAAAGAGCAACAGCAATAACATTAAGAAATGAAGGTTATAGTTTTTGCGAAATTGCCAGGAAAATGGGTCAAGGAGTTTCTGCATCCAGAGTCTAGAAGCTGTGTGCACGATTTCCGAACACCAAAAGTATCGAAACACAGCAAGGCAGATGAAGGAAAAAAGCTACAACACCCAAAACTGACAGAAGAATTCTAAGACTTGCTTTGCAGAATAGAAAATCCTCTGCTAAGGATATCAACAAAATGTTGTCAGATGGAGGACTTTCAGTGTTTGTCCGAACAGTAAGAAGTCGACTTGTTGCTGCTGGATTAAGAGCTCGAATACCAAGAAAAAAAAACATTTTTAACTGCCAACAAAGAAATAAAAGAGTCGAACGGGTCAAGGAACATCAAAATTGGACAACAGAAGATTGGAAAAAAATTATTTGGAGTGATGAAAATTTCTATATTCGGAAGTGATGGTGTTCGATACGTGCAAAGAAGGTCAGGCGAAGAATGCCTTCCTGAGTGCATGGCAGCAACAATGAAACACACTCAAAGCATCATGATATGGAGCTGCATGTCTTTGAACCAAAGTTGATCCCATCAATAAGCAACTTAATGGACAAAGGCACAGAATTTACTTTTCAGCAGGATGGAGCTCCATGCCATACAGCTCGTAAATGCCTTAAATAGTTCAATGACAATAAAATCCCTTTGCTTACCTGGCCTGGAAATAGCCCTGACTTGAATCCCATTGAAAATCTGTAGCCAAGATTTAAACGCATGGTCTCGGGCAAGGATCGAGGCAGCAAGTAGGACTCATTGAGGCTATAATCAATTCCTGGCATCATTTGATCACAGAAAAGGATGTCAACAGACTTGTAGAGTAAATGCCTAGAAGATGTCAGGCAGTAGTTAAGGCCAAAGGCTATCCAACACGTTATTGAAAAAACACACTGTGACAAACTTAAAATTATAATTTTTATGCTATATGATAACCAAGATGCATTATGGTACATTTCCAGCCAAAATTAAACTTATTTAAAGATTTTTTTGTTAAGGCATCCATTTACTATATTAAATTGTAATTGTGCTACGACATTTTTAGAGATTTTTATATAAAAAGTACTTTAAACTGAAAAAGGTTTGTAAAAATGTAAGGTGTAGCCACAATTTTGGCCACCAGTGTATATGAGGTTTATTAATGAGTAGGTCCTTTGTTATATATTGGCACTGAACGCTAATATTGTTTGTCCCCAGTAGGGGATTCACTTGGTACACTATTTGCATAGTCCTATTATTGGGACAGGAGGGTGAGATATATATATATATATATATATATATATATATATATATATATACACACATATACACATACACATTTATATACTTTTTGAAGTCACTTTTTTAAGTGTGTATTTAAACAGGGTTTCACGTTTTTTCACCATTTTTTCACGTGTTTATTCAGAATTGGATCCAGATTGGATCAGAGCACTGTGTGTGGATAATTATATTGTTTGATTGGTGTCCCAATATATGTCTCTTCAGTATATACAATGTCCATCTTCAGCATTAAATTCTATGCAGCTATCATTCAGACCACACACACAAAGGGGAATACAGGTAACCTCAAACAACAACAAAAAAATATCTCAAATCTTTCATGGCAACCCAGCACACCTATCCAGGAAGTGCCCTGTGAGCAAAAAATGGCTTGGGGACCCCCCAAAATCAAAGATTAGGGGGAACTGTGCATTGCCTTGGGAGGACATATAGCAATGCTAAATAAAAAAAAAAATACCAATACGACAGAAGGAAACAAAAAGTAGCAAGAGGACCAGAAAACTGTAGCACAACAAGACAAAAAACAAACCACCAATTGATAAGTTAAAAAAAACAAACACAGCTGACTAGATGATTCCCAAACACATCTAAGATGGCCAACTGCAGTTATGATCAACTTCTGTCTAGCTTATAGGATAAATATTGTACAGGTAAGGCCCCTTTCACACGAGAGGACCGATGGGGTCCATTTTTCCTGATCTATGGACTGGCGGCTGTCAGCAGACAATAGCATCTGATCCAATCCTGTACATCAAAAACAAATGCATGGGGATCGATTCCCCATCCATCCCTCCAGCAGATTGAATGACAATTGGGTGCAAATGGACAGGCGGTCCGTTTCCATCTGACTGTCCCATTGAAATCAATGGGAAGTGTCTGTATCCGCTCTGCAGAAGTAGAGTGGACAGAGACCCGTCATCCGCCTGCTCAGCAGGGATCAGCAGAGAGACCTGTCATTCCCCTGCTCAGTGGGGATCAGCGAAGAGATCCCCGTCTGAGTAGGTGGATCATGCGGACGAATCCGCCCCATGTGAAAGGGGCCTATGTCTCATACAATAAATTATCAAAATACTACAAATTGACCATTCTTTTTTACTGCATCCCCTCAAATATTGTATTACCAAAACAAAAGGGTCCATTAGAAAACCTTTATCCCAGAGCAGACATCGAATTCCAAAATAAGTAATTTAATATCTCCTTAGATAATCATCTTTGTTTTCTTTCAATATTAAGATACACATCCATTTAGAAATTGTTCCTTCATTAAACTGTAGTTCCTAACAGCTGATGATTTCCCTTGAGCTTTAATACTTTCTTCTTTCATCTCCTGAGACCAATAAACATATTTGCATGAAAATAATAAATAGCTGTTAGGATTCTAAATGTAAAGAACAATAATTTTGACTCAGCTATTTACATCTGTTTGCTAATCACAAATACTTTATGGTTATCTTCTTCAGCATAAAACTGTAAGTAGTAAATGTTATTTTAAAAAATAAAAAAAAGGTTTACTTTAGAAGTGAGTTAACATTAATATGCCCTAGAAATAATAATTCATAGTGTTATATATTATGGCTTAACAATTTAGAGGACAGAGCCAGAAGGTATCTACAGTACATTATAATACAGACCAGCTGATGCTGGCTATGACTGAAAACAGCGGCTGTATTCTGTTATATGGCTATACTAACAATAAAAAAAAAAGGTATTCATTGATAGATTGATTTGAAAAGTATCTGAGAAGTATAGAGCAGTTTAGTATAGAACAGTCTCTTTTGAAGTAGAGTGCATTATCAAAAAGCAGTTCTTAGATAGGAATTCTAATGATATTAACCATAATCAATTCTCAAGTAATCTGTAAAAATGTATGTTTTTAATTTTTCAGTCATAAGTCACTTAAATTGTCAATATCCCCCATGTAACATACAGTATGTGTTCTGATCTGAAGAAGGGAGTTAACATAATAGCCCAAAACTGTTTATTGAACACTATGATGTATGGTTTTGTCCATTTCTTTGGATCACCCTTTTGTATGGTGATATATATATATATATATACACACACACACACACACACACATACATATACACACACACATACATATACACATATACAGTGAAGGAAATAAGTATTTTGTCCCCTGCTGATTTTGAATGTTTGCCCACTCACAAAGAAATGATCAGTCTAAAAATCGAATGGTAGGTGTATTGTAACACTGAGAGACAGAATAGCAACAAAACATTCAAAAGAAATGCATGTCTAACAAATTATGCACTGATTTGCATGTTCATGAGGGAAATTAGTATTTGATCCCATTCACAAAACATGACTTTGTACTTAGTGGCAAATCTCTTGTTGGCAATCACAGAGGTCAGACGTTTCCTGTAATTGGCCACCAGGTTTGCACACATCTCAGAAGGGATTTTGGCCCACTCCTCTTGGCAGATCCTCTCCAAGTCATTAAGGTTTGGTGGCTGACATTTGCCAACTCGAACTTTCAGCTCCCTCCACAGATTTTCAATCGGATTAAGGTCTGCAGACTGGCTAGGCTTAATGTGGCTCTTCTTGAGCCACTCCTTTGTTGCCTTGGCTGTGTGTTTTGGGTCATTGTCATGCTGGAACACCCATCCACGACCCATTTTCAATGCCCTGACTGAGGGAAGAAGGTTTTCACCCAAGATTTGACGGTACATTGCCCCATCCATTGTCCCTTTGATGGGGTGTTCTCCTGTCCCCTTAGCAGAAAAACACCCCCAAAGCAGAATGTTTCCACCACCATGTTTGACAGTTGGGACGGTGTTCTTGAAGTCATAGGCAGCATTCCTCTTCCTCCAAACACGGTGAGTCGAGTTGATGCCAAACAACTCGATTTTGGTCTCATCTGACCACAACTCTTTCAACTGGTCCTGTTCTGCATCAGATGTTCAGTGGCAAACTTCAGACAGGCCTGGACATGTGCTTTCTTGAGCAGAGGGACCTTGCGGGCACTGCAGGATTTCAATCCTTGTCGGCGTAGTGTGTTACCAATTGTTTTCTTGGTGACTGTGGTCCCAGCTGCCTGGAGATCATTGACAAGATCCTCACGTGTAGTTCTGGTATGATTCCTCACTGTTACCATGATCATTGACACTCCACGAGGTGAGATCCTGCATGGTGCACCAGACCTAGGGAGACTGACAGTTGTTTTGTGTTTCTTCCATTTGCGAATGATTGCACCAACTGTTGTCACCTTCTCACCAAGCTGCTTGGCGATAGTTTGGTAGCCCAGTCCAGCCTTGTGTAGGTCTACAACCTTGTCCCTGACATCCTTGGACAGCTCTTTGGTCTTTGCCATGGTGAAGAGTTTGGAATCTGATTGTTTGATTGTTCCTGTGGACAGGTATCTTTTATACAGGTAACAAAATGAGATTAGCAGCACTCCCTTTAAGCGACTGCTTCTAATCTCAGCTTGTTACCTGTATGAAAGACACCTGGTATCCAGAAATCCTGCTGAATGATAGGGAATCAAATACTTATTTCACTTATGGACATGCAAATCAGTGTGCATAATTTGTTAGACATTTGAATTTTGAATTTTGTGTTACTATTCTGTCACTCAGTGTTACAATACACCTACCATTCGATTTTTAGACTGATCATTTCTTTGTGAGTGGGCAAACATTCAAAATCAGCAGGGGATCAAATTATTTCCTTCACTATCTATATATATATATATATATATATATATATAAATAAATGTGACATGGGGGATGATTAGCTCTAGTGGTAGATGCTTTCCGAGTGAGTCCACGCTAGTCAGAAACTATTTTTCAGGGCTTGGTAGCCCACTTTTATTAAAAAGTCAAGAAGCAAAACACAAAATAAGTTTTCCCACACAGGTGTTCTTCTCCAGTGGTAACTACCAATGAAAAATGTTAAATCTCCTGGCTACTCCTTGTTAGCACTGCTGGTGAGCAGTACTTCTGCTGGTATGGGTCTCCCAGACCACGTGCTATTCCTGGCGCACCGCCTCAGACTTTTTTAACGCACACAGCCTTGAGCCCAATTGAGGCACATGGCATCCATCTTACACAGAGACTCTCAATGCCAGCCACTGCTCCAACTGCACTCCATTCCCTCCTGCAACCCTCAGAAGACCAAAATTGTAAGAGCTGTGAGCACCTGAGCCCACACCCTGCTGGTTGACTACAAAATCTGGACACTGGATTAGAGATTTCTACCCTCCCAAGGCACTTTGAAATCTCCAAACTACAGAGCCCCATCCAGAAATATCAAAATCCGGAGAAACCTGCAACAGCAGTTTTTGCCTCTCAAAATCTACGCACCGCAGTTCTGCACATGTGACCCTGTGTCCATTACCTGACCACTTCTACCTATTTTTATCTTGTGACAGGGCCCTGCACTGTTACACACCCCCCTTCTTGTTTTGACCCAGTACGGGGCGGAACACATGAACCCATCACTTTGTTTGGGACACCTCTGTGCCAGCTGTTAGCCACATAGGCCCAATCCTTTTTCTGGGTATGTTTCCAGGCCCACACTACCCTGAGTTTCAATGGGGTTCTGCTATTTCTTACATTAATCCCTCTTCCCTGGGACCAATCTCATTTTCTGAGGGTGCACTATCATACTTATGTCTCCCCAACTCCCTGTCCTGAAGCTGTAGGGAACCCACTATATTAAATGCAAAGCCACTTTTCCTCTCATTTGAACCACTTTCAACATTCCTCCGGATTCATCAACCCTTTCGTGATTACCCACAGTAACCAAAACCTTATTCCCCAGGCACACTCTGTAACTAATTAAACTTTTCATGGTTACTTTCAAAAAGCACAGTCTTTTACCATACCAGTCAGCAACAAATCACCTTTTCCACAATTAATACCTTCAGTGTCTTCTTTATCAGTGTCTGTTAGGACCAGATCCATGGAGGTACTACACACAGGCGAGCAACTAGCTCTAATGAGATCTTCACACAGCTGCAATTTGCCTGTTGTCCAGCTCTCTGGAATCAATGGTCCTAGCAACTGACACTCATCAAAGCACACAGCATTGCTTAACATGATCATTTCCACTGGTTTACTCATCACAATGTCTGTGTCACAAATGCCATTGTTAGCTGTTAAAAGATCACTATCAGTGCCATTATTCAGGGAGTCTACAGGTACATCAACTCATACTTCATGGTGGGTGGTGGACAGAACCTCTCCTACTGCCATGTCTATTCCAGGATAATACTCACAAACACAAGCTACTCTGCTCTGTCCTTGGAAACGCGTCAGCTGTTCCCTGGGTGTCTACTCTTCTGATGGGACTCGCGCAGGCCGCTTTTATCCTTAGTCCCTTTGAGGACTTACATGCATGATATACTTCAGTGTTTGTGAGTATTATTCTGTAATTATTAAATGTTGGCTTACTGAGGTAATGCGCAAGGTTGGTGCTCTTTTTGTTTGTTTTCGTTTTACAGTATTGGTCGGGCTTCCCCAGCCTTGTTTGGAGCTGCACAACCCCATATGCACTGGTGGTAGAAACTTCCAAGTCCTGGCTCCATCTACCTACCCAGGGGCAGACTGACAACTAATGGGGCCCCCGGGCAATAGGGGAACAAGGGGCCCCTGTGTACTTGCCCACACTCAAAAAAAGCCTATAAAAAAGGTACCAGGGGCATTTCATGGGGCCCCCTACTGACCCCGGGCCCTCAGGCAGTGCCCGAGTGCTTGAATGGTCAGTCCGCCCCTGTACCTACCCCAGGCTGGGTCATAGAGAGCAAGAGAGTTTGTTTTCTTCCTCATGTCTATTCCAGGCCCTTCCTTCTCTTGAGGTCTAGCAGACGAGGCAGTATTTGCACTATTGACTAACCACTGCCCAGCTGCACCTCGGACCGCACTAGCAGAATTATTCTGTCACATATCAAATTGAGAGACCTCTGGCATCTCCACCAGTTCTCCTGAGAGCTTTCCACACAACCCAGTTACTGGAAGCACCCTTACAGGGAACAGGGAGATCACTTGCCACAATATTAATAAGAATTGCATCGACCATTTCTATTCTTGATGAATGTGAGCCAGTGCAGAGTGCACTACCTGGCTCCACCTATTTGTACTCCACAGTACCATCTTTTCCGACTGCAGTGGATACACCCAAGTATGCAGAGGATGCTTTCTTATGACTTCAAGCATTTCTAACAATACATTTGTTACTTGAAGACATCCTAAGTCTATACTAAAGAGCTTTGTAGGGAATTTTCCCTTATAATAGACATGGAGGGGCTCATTCACAGCAGCTTGAAGGCTTGAGACACTTAAAGAGATCTCCATCTCACTGGAGGTAACCATCACAGCCTGCTCACCAGCTGGATCGCTGTCAGATGTATGTCTCACACTGATCCCCTAGGCCTCAGCATCAGGGAGTCACTGCAAGTCATAACCAGTTATACTAACATTTTTACACTTGACACTCTTCCGTTGTTGGGCTGTGGATAACACCTCTACCATGCATGCGCCCTTAATTGGTCCTTCTGACTGGAGGGGGAACAACCTTTTCGGAGGCTAATGCGCCCTCAACCACCGGCTGCCCTGCGACCCCTCTTTCTGGCATAGCAGTTGTTATATCCCCACCCTTGTCACATACTACAATCAGTCCCAAAAATTGCAATAGTCGTACCAGTTCCTGTAGCAGGTGACTTTGGCTTGATTTGAGTGCTTTGTCTCTCAGCTGCATCCTCACAAGCTGCTGCTCCTATGTGGGTGCAGGACAACATTGCAGCCTTTCCAGACTCTCAGGCAAGTAAAGATCCCATGCCCCACTTGACCACACTCCAAGCATGGTACTGGACTCTGAACTTCAACTTCTTGGCAACTCCTGAATGACTGGAGCTCTCTCCTTGCTGTGGGATACTGCTCTCGACACCACTGATCACGATCTTGGGCAGGCAGACTCCTTGGATTCCAGACATCCTGACTGGCCGGATGTTGCTGCCACTCCTCCTTGGCACACGCTGTTGCATACCTGAATGTTTCCATGCTCACCTTTCACTTTCCCTTTAACTCGGGGGGACACAATCAATTTGCACCAGTCCACAGCTAATTCACACACAGCTGAATTTTCTGGCCTGGCTGGGTCATGTGGCAAAATACCCACAGTATCCGCTCTCTTGCTTCAGCAAGGATTGCATCCTTTCTTCGCTTTTGACCGTCCCATAGTTGCAGTCACACACACAGCAGCTTGTTACACAGCAGAATTTGTTTTCCTTTTTTTACTTCTTTCACAGACACCCCACCTGCACACAATGCTTATTGCCTGGCTGCACTTCCACAGACAGACCGTTCCTGATGTTCAGACTTACTGTGGAGCAAGGACCTGGATTCCACCACCTTCTGCCTGCATCCATCAACCACATGTGACATGGGGGATGATTAGCTCTAGTGGTAGATGTTTTCCAAGTGGGTCCACGCTAGTCAGAAACTCTTTCAGGGCTTGGTAGCCCACTTTTATTAAAAGGCAAGAAACAAAACCACAAAAGCTCAGAATAAGCTTTCCCACACAGGGGTTCTTCTCCAGTGGTAAATGCCAATGAAAAATGCTAAGCCTCCTGGCTACTCCTTATTAGCACTGATACTTAACAGTACCTCTACTGGTATGGGTCTCCCAAACCATGGGCTGTTCCTGGCGCACCACCTCAGACTTCATTAATGCACATAGCTTTGAGCCCTTTTGATGCACACAAAGACTCACAACAGCAGCCACTGCACTCAACTCCCCCCTGCAACCCTCCACAGACCATCATTATAAGAGCTGCAAGCACCTGGCCCACACCCTGCTGGTTGACTATAAAGTCTGGACACTGTATTAGAGATTTCTTCCCTCTCAAGGCACTTTGAAATCTCCAAACTACGGAGCCCCATGCAGAAATATCAAAATCCGGAGAAACCTGCAACAGCATTTTCGTCACTCAAAATCAAAGATCCTGTGTCCATTACCTGACCACGTCTACCTATTTTTATCCTGTGATAGGACCCTTCACTGTTACAAATTAAAAAAAAAAATCTATATACACACACACACACACACACACACACACACACACACTATATTGCCAAACGTATTGGGATGCCTTCTTATACACGCACAAGAACTTTAATGGCATCAGAGTCTTAGTCCGTAGGGTTCAATATTGAGTTGGCCCACTCTTTAGGAGTGTGTCTATGGGAATGTTTGACCATTCTTCCAGTGAGGTCAGGCACTGATGTTGGATGAGAAGGCCTGGCTCACAGTCTCCACTCTAATTCATCCCAAATGTGTTCTATCAGGTTGACGTTAAGATTCTGTGCAGGCCAGTCAAGTTCCTCTACCCCAAACTGACTCATCCATGTGTTTATGGACCTTCTTTGTGCACTGGTGCGCAGTCATGTTGGAACAGGAAGGGTCCAACCCCAAACTGTTCCCACAAAGTTGGGAGCATGAAATTGTCCAAAATGTCTTGGCATTCTGATGTCTTAAGAGTTCCCTTCACTGGAACTAAGGAGCCAAGCCCAACCCCTAAAAGCAAACCCACACCATAATCCACAATGGCACAATGCAAGCAAGCAAGTACTGTTCTCCTGGCAACCACCAATCTAAGACATGTCCATTGGATTGCAAAACAGAGAAGCGTGATTGGTTACTCCAGAGAACATATCGCCACTGCCCTAGAGTCCAGTGGTGGTGAGCTTTACAACACTGCATCCGACACTTTGCGTTGCACTTGGTGATGTAAGGCTTGAATGCAGCTGCTCGGCCATGGAAACCCATTTCATGAAGCTCTCTACACCCCTCCAAATAATTGGATTCAGGTGTTACAATCATCTCCATGGCCGCAGGTGTAGAAAATCAAGCACCTAGACATGCAGACTGCTTCTAAAAACATTTGTGAAAGGATGGATCACTCAGTGAATTCAAGTATCGTGATAAGTTGCTGTCTGTGCAATAAGTCCATCCGTGAAATTTCCTTTCTACTAAATTTTCCACGGTCAACTGTAAGTGGTATATTAACATAGTGGAAGCCACTGGGAACAAGAGCAACTCAGCCATGAAGTGGTAGGCCACATTAAATGACAGAGCGGGCTCAGAGCATGCTGAAGTGCACTGTGTGCAGAAGTCGCCAACTGTTTGCAGAGTCAGTAGTGCATCAGTACACAAAGTATGGTCCATAAAGACATGGATGAGCTAGTTTGGGGTGGAGGAACTTGACTGGCCTGCACAGAATCTCGAACTCAACCCAAAAAATATGGGACAAATTAGACCGGAGACTGCGAGCCAGACCTTCTTGTCCAACATCAGTGCCTGACCTAACAAATGCACTTCTGGAAGAATGGTCAAACTTTCCCCTGAGACACACTCCTAAACCTTATGGAAAGCCTTCCCAGAAGAGTTGAAGCTGTTATAGCTGCAAAGGGTTGGCCAACTCAGAATTAAACCCTACGGACTAAGACTGTGATGTCATTAAAGTTTTTGTGCGCGTAAAGGCAGGCGTCCCAATACTTTTGGAAACATAGTATAGAATTGCTGTATAGTAAGAGTGCGTTTAAAAGATAGATATTTTGATTGTTTATTTTTATCAATTCAAAAATGAAAAGTGAGTGAACAGAAGAAAAACCTAAATCAAATCAATATTTGGTGTGACTACCCTTTGGCTGCAAACCAGCATCAGATCAATTCATCAAGCTCTTTTGAAGAAACACAAAGAAACGGGCAATTCTGAGGGCCATAGATGCAGTGGTCAACTAAGAAACCTAATGCAGCAAATGAAAGACACATCATGCTTACTTCCGTTCAACATCGGAAGATGTCCAGCAGTGCCATCAGCACAGAACTGGTGGAAACCAGTGGGATCCAGGTACATCCATCTACTGTCTGGAGACGTCTATCCAGCAGTGGTCTTCATGGAAGAATTGTGTCCAAAAAGCCATTCCTCCGACATGGAAATAAGGCTAAGCAACTCAACTATGCACAAAAACATAGGGTGTGCAGAAAATGACAGCAGACGCTCTGGACTGATGAGTCCAAATTTGAAATATTTGGCTGTAGCAGGAGGCAGTTTGTTCAGAAGGGTTGGAGAATGATACAATAATGAGTGCCTGCAGGAAACAGTGAAGCATGGAGGAAGCTCCTTGCAAGTCAGGACTGCATTTCTGCAAATGGAGTTGGAGATTTGGTCAGGATCAATGGTGTCCTCAATGCTGAAAAATACAGGCAGATACAGTACTTATCCATCATGCCAATCCATTATGTGATTGGTCCCAAATTTATTTTGCAGCAGAACGATACCCCAAACATACATCCAATGCCATTAAGACCTATTTTCAGCGTAAAGAAGAACAAGCAGTCCTGGAGGTGATGGTTTGGCCCCCACAAAGCCCTGATCTTAACATCATGAAATCTGTCTGGGATTACAGCCTACATCCACAGAAGATCTGTGGTTAGTTCTATGAGATGTTTGGAACAACCTGCCTGTCATGGTCCTTCAAAACCTGTGTGCAAGTGTACCTAGAAGAATTGATGCTGTTTTGAAGGCAAAGGGTGGTCACAACAAATATTGATTTGATTTGGATACAATATCTCTTCAGTTCATGTACTGTCCATTTTGTTAATTGATAAAAATAAACTATTAACACTTCTATTTATAAAAGCATTCTTAATTTACAGCATTTTTCACAACTGTCTATAACTTTTAATCTCTATATAGTAAATATACACGTTTTGTGAATCAACTGTCTGGTAAGTCAGGAAATAATATGAGGATATGCAGTATAGAACCAAGTCAGCTCATAGAGAACCATAATGTCTTAAAGGGGCCACAGATATCACAGGAGAGGCAAAGACCATTCCTGACCCCTTTGGTATATAAAAAAGTGAGAAAATCCTCTCTGACTTCTTCGTTATTCACCCCCAAAGACATGTTGGGACACAATATCTTTGTGTTCAAATGCAGTCATCAAAAATGTATATTATTTCCTAAGTTCCTAGCCTTCAAAAAAGTACAAAATGAGTTCCTTTCAAGATATCAAAAATGTTACCTATTGATAGCAAAAATCCTGCAAATAACATTTAAAGTATATCGATTTTATGGAGATTGAATTGTAGGAAAGTGACTTGTATATATGTTCTGCATATGTTTCTTTCTAAAGGAAAAAGAAAATGAATGAATCAGTCACTGAATTTGTTATGATAGGATTGAATAACCTTGGTCACTTCCGAACCCTTTTCTTCATTGCGTTGATGATCACATTTATCTTTATCATTGCTGGGAATTTTTTGATATCTGTGGTGATTGTAATAAACAGACATCTTCATGCACCAATGTACATCCTAATATGTGCTTTGTCCATACTTGAAATATGTTGTGCAGCCACTAGTCTTCCTGGGATTTTGGCCATTACCTTTATGGGCAGTACTTACATTTCAGTTAAAAATTGTTTTTTGCAAATGTATCTCCTTCACTGTCTAGGTATTGCTGAAAACTTTACACTCAACACTATGGCATTTGATCGCTATGTAGCTATCTGCAATCCCTTTCAATACCATATCATCATGACTCCCAAGGTCTGCATTATATTAGTTTGTTGCTGCTGGCTTTTGGGCATCCTTTGTCCTTTGCCACTTCTCATTCTGATTTCCGAGTTGCCATTTTGTGGCTCCCATGAAATTTTTAATCTCTTTTGCGACTCTTCTCCAGTTTTAGATTTAGCTTGTGCAGACGTTACAGTAAGCCATAGTATTGACCTTGCTATTGGCTTAGGTGTCATCATCATGACTTCTACATTTATTCTTATGATCTACATTAGGATCTTGGTCGCAATTATGAAGATAGGCCATACAAAGGAAAGGAAAAGAGCATTTTCTACCTGTATTTCCCACTTTGCAATTGTACTGGTTTTTTATGGGAGTGTGTCTTTCATGTATATTGTGATCCATGGTAATTATTCAACTGAATATGAAGAAGCAGTGGCTATCAATTACTACATTTTAACTCCACTATTTAATCCTGTTATATACAGTTTTCGAAATAAAGAAATTAAGAAATCAATAATAAAGTTAATTGGTCCAGCAACGTCAACTGGCAGACTTCGGTTTTTATTAAAATAAATGAATTGATTTATTTTATTACCTTTGTGTATCATATATTATTGGTTAAAATAACAAGAACTGTAAATAATGTAGAATAGTAATGTCTATATTAATATACATTATATAAAGAAACAATGGCTTTGATTTATTAAAGCACAATTACTGTTCATATTGCATGAAGAATGTCCATTCATTTCTTAGCTTAGTTTTGACCTAGAACAGGGGTTGCCAAACTACAGTCCAGAGGTTACAGCCAGTCCAATACAAGATTTCATCCAGCCCACTGCTAGGGTCAGTGGCATACCCTCAATGTGCACAGATTGAGTATTGAAGCGGAGTTCCACCCAAAAGGGGAAGTTTAATGCTTCGTCCCCCCACTCCCCATTAAGGATTGGCACCTTTGGGGAGTGGGGGGGAGTGGGTACTCAAATTTGACAGGTACCCACTCCCACTTACGCTGCGATCACCTAGGCGATCGGAAGTGGAAGTTGTCCTCCCCCTCCCTTCCTGTAGTCTTCTGGGACACATGACAGGTCCCTGAAGGCTACGTGGCCATTCACAAAGCGCAGCACTTCTTGCACATGCGCAGTGGGCACCCGGCTGTGAAGCCGCAAGCTATCATATGATTAATAGCAAAAAAGTTAAAAATATTGTTTTTTTTTCTCAAAATTGGTCATTTTTGTTATAGTGCAAAAAATAAAGAACGCACAGGTGATCAAATACCACCGAAAGAAAGGTCAAGTCGTGGAAAAAAAAGGACGTAAATTTCATTTGGGTGCAGCTTTGCATGGCAGGGCAATTGTCAGTTAAAGTAACGCAGCGCTGTAAAGCAAAAAATAGCCTGGTCAGGGGGGATCCTCTGGAGGGCAAGTGGTTAAAGTATTTAGCAGTTTATATTTACTAAAATAATTGCATTTCCATGTTGTGTGTACTGTGGGAGACCAGATATAATGAATGCAGGGTCCTGGGCTTAGTAACACTTTGAATGCGAGTGCCTCACTGCCCTCCCCATATGCAAATCGAGTTCATGTTTCAGTTCTGTCGTATGGATGTGCACTGTTGGAGGGTCAGTAGATACTTGTTAATATAACATTAGTATTTTTTAAATGACGTTTATTGAGGTGTAACATTTTTTTTTTTAAATGATTGAGTAACAAAAAATACAAGAAATACTGTACAGTATACCAAGTTCTGTTAGATTTCAGTGACATATAAGGAGGCTGCTTATAGATGGGTACAAGACACCAAAAAACATTATAAAAGTATTAATTATTTAACACTTTTAATCTTCATTCTGAAAATTAAGGACACAGTTGGATTGTTTTAAATTTGTATCATCTCCAGAGCAGACACCATTCTCACCTTTGGTGACTGAAGAACCCTATTAGATGGTATTTTATATGAGAGTTTATGAGGTTGTTTGAAATAGTAGAAAAGCCAAAGTAAGAACAAGAATAGAAGGGAATAGAAAGCTAAAAGATGGAGTAAGGCAGGGTTCTCCAAACTTTCTAAACAAAGGACCAGTTTATTATCTTTCAGAATTTAGAGGGGCCAGACTGTGGCCAGAAGGAGTAAAAAATGTCTTGATGTCAGTAAAATTGCCTCATCATTGGTGTCAGTGAGAGGAATAGTGCCCCATCATGGATGTCATTGGGAGGAATAGTGTTCCTCAGTTTAGAGACCACTGGGGTAAGGAGAGTGTTGTGACCATTAAATTAACCAAAAAATCCCAGTGCAACCAATACTGTGCTCAGATCCACTTGTGCTATAAATATTGTTAGTGCTACCCACAATATATGTGTTCCCACATATAATTATAAATATGACCTGTTATAACAATGCCATGCAGCAACTGATTTTAAATTATCTCACAAATACACAGTAAACAATAAAAGCCCAAATTATATCAAATTTAGTGTACATTCTATTCTCATATATACACGTGTATTAAAACATGCTGAGATAAATACAACACCAACAATATTTTTACAATAAAGTTAATCTACCCACAAGTCCATTTTTCTTCTTTTTGTTTACATGGTGAAAAAATGTTCCTCACAATGTGCGCAATCCACCATACACAGTAAAATTCCCACCACCTTCACTCTGATGCTCTCACCTGATCGTTTGACCTAACAAAAATTAGGTACCATGTGCTTTCCCTTTAAGCAGGGTGCTATAACCAGGAATGGCGTTCCCCACTATGGAATCCTGTTGCTCCTCAATCCATCTCAACCCTGGCCCATCATTCCTTGAATATGTACATCTCAAAGAGGAAAAATACCCATAGACCATAGACTTTTTCAACCGGGGTGCCTTCAGGGTTATTCAGGGGCACCTTGGCAAAATGCCTAAAAAAAATCTCAAAAATTGTGTAAAAGCCAGAGGGTTGATCAAACCTACCTTTTGGTTACACAAAGCCACAGGTTTTCATTACAACCTTCTACCTGGCAGCATCCCAGCAACCAATAATGTAATTGGTTAATAAGAAGGATGTCGGACACCTGCACAGCATCGTTTTTTGCCCCTTCCTCACCCGTCTCCATCAGCACTAGGGTCAGTAGCTTAGCGAGGGAGAGTAACTGAGGGAAAAAGAAACAATGGAATACTAGTCAGTACCAGTGGGCTTTGTAAGAATAAATCACCTCTAATGTTGAGTGTCCTGCAATTGTGGATCTTTCTGTGTTATGTAAAACATTTAGTTTAGTTTTTACATTTTAGAATGTGGTGCCTCAGGATTGTGCAGAATTTTAAATGGTACCTTGACTGAAAATAGGTTGAGAAACATTGCTGAAGTGTACTTTTTAAGTTGAGTTTTTATTATATATTTAGAGGATTTTAATAAATATAGTTGCATGTGTACAAAAAGCACTATGGATATTCTTCTTTTTTGAGCTTCCCAAAAATATATTTTTGTTGCTGTATTTATCACAGCATGTTTTAAAACACGCATATATGAGAATCAAATGGACACTGGTTGTGCTGGACACTGCAAGTGGTTGCACAGCTTGGTGGTTTTGTAAACCATGAAGGGTTTATGTAGTGTTTTCTCTAAGATAGCTCCAGCACTTTGTTATATTTATTTCATGCATTATGGAGGAAGGCTGTAATTTGATATCACAAATCCTTGCATGTAGTTCTAGGAGGAATGAGGGGCTCAGCCCTTTTCCATTTACATGCCATTAGGAATCATATCACTGTAAGTGTGTTAGTAGTTTTGTGGCTGGTTTAGAAATGTCTTTTGGTGGTATGTTTAGTGACAAGGATCCAAGTGTCAGACACTTTGTTGATCAAGGAATCAACGGTGTTCAAGTAAGTTTTAATGAGTTGGTTCTGCCAGTATGTGTTGCAATGAACCAAGGTCTCCAGAACCTGTCTATTGCTATTTAGAGATATGGTGTGAAGGACCTCTAGGGTTTGGTACTAGTGACATAGTCTTTAGTATTGATTTTCCTTGTATAGTGTACAAATATAGCTCTTAGAAGCTTTTAAACATATATTTTTTCATATCTCCAGATATAACAGAAAAATCAGCACAAGGGACAATTAGTATGATGTCTCTTGTGCTAAATCTTCTTCTTTTGCTGAAACATTCCTCCATCCTACCCCCACCCCTACGATTTTTTTAGTGCAGAAGGAGTTAATACACCTAAAGGGTATCAAGAGAACCCGACCAATCTCACCCTGTCCTGCCAAACCTACTATTCATATAAGCTTTACTACAGTCTCTGTAATTGATTCCTGAATTGAGGGGGCAGAGCTTTCAATCCTCCACCCATTCTTACATCCTCTGTCATTCATAGAAGCTGAAATAGGGTTTCTATGAATGGTGGATCTGAAACCAGCGTTCAAATCTTCATGCAAACTAAAGGGAAATCTGAATGCCAAACGCTGAGGTGCAGCCCTTCAGAGGTTCTGGTGAACAAAAACAAACAAGGGCACATTCTCATTATGCATTACCGTGGTACACCACATATTTATTAAAAACTATAGATATATATTCACAAATCAAAAGGGAATAAAAACAGAGCAGGTAGTCCGTAAGGACAGTCCAATGGAATAATACACCCTTGATGGGACAGGCTAACGCATTTCAGGAGACAAACTCACTTCTTCAGAGCTCTGAAGAAGGGAGTTTGTCTCCTGAAACGCGTTAGCCTGTCCCATCAAGGGTGAAAGCTGGTGGAGAATTTTCTCCCTCTCAGGAATTTACTTCTTTTTTCTCTTTGGATAATTTTGGATGTGGCACTTTGAAAGTCCCTACTATTTTATTATCTATTACTACAATTTTGCCCCATTGCATGAAATTAGGGTGGATAGGTGCTCTGCAGCTTTTCCACCTCAGTCCAGTGATGGCAAATATATAAGTTTGACCAGGAGACCAGAGTTCCCAAGGGAAGTATAGGACCAATTTGGAGATCCTATAGCATTTATAATTCCAAAATAACTTTATGAGATCAATTTGTATATTTATGAGATAGGAATTCGGGTTGGTAACATCTTTGCACATTTGAGGAGCGTCACCATAGGCTTAAATGGGAGGTATTGAAAGGCTTCAAACTCCTCCAGACTCAACATGAGACTTCAATTTTGAAGCAATACAATGCTAACACTTAATTTTTTGATAAATTGAACAGCATTGTGTGCTGTCCATAGTATAATTTGCATGGGTGTTTAAGGAGCATGAAAACACCCCTCAAATGCCTGCTTGCAGCCTGGGTTCACACTGATGCGTTGCGGAATTCACAGTGTTTTCTGTGCGAATTCCGCACCGCATCAGAATTACACCCCATTCATGCGAACTGATGCAGGTGTTTATTTTAACAACACCCCAAAATCGGTCCACAAAACGTGGTGCGATGTGCAGAATCGGATCAAATAGGTCTGAATACCCGTGTGATCCGATTCTAGAGCAGACCAAAAAAAGGTTCCTGCATGTTTTTGATGCGGGTGCGGTTTGAGCCATACATAATGCACACAAATCGCATGTGATTTGCACAAGAATGCGGTGTGGTTCCAGTGCGAATCATATACGATATACCGCACCGCACAAGTGTGAACCCAGCCACAATGCCAGTATGAACTAGGCCTTACTGATCATATTGAAATATACAGAGTTTGGAGAACCGATGTACCAATAACTGTGCTAATTTATGTTGCTCCTTTCATGACCTTTATTGTCACAATACTGATATCCTTTCATTGCTAGAGAACTGTTATATATGTTACTTAAAACTTAGTAAAAACCTTTGACAAAAAAAAAAAGAATAGCTGTTTATTCTTGTGTGGATTTTGCATTTTGTGCCTAATATTACAAAAAGTAATGCTTCACAAATATTTCTCTGTGCAACAAACACTAAAATCTGCACCATCATAATTCTGACACTGGGGTCGATTTACTAAAGGCAAATACACTGCACACTTCACAAGTGCAGTTACACTCATTTACCCTAGTATACATAAAGTGGTAAAGCTTCAAATAACAAATCAGGTGCAAGAACAAAAAAAAAAACAAATTTTATATATATATATACATATATATATTTTTTTTTTTTTTTTAAATTTATGTATTTATTTATTTTGCATGCACATGATTGGATGATAAAAACCAACAGGGCTTTACCACATTTACTAAGCTCTGGGGGAGAATGAGTGCAAAGTAAATCAACCCTATAGGTCCTTTTCACGGGCGTTCCGCATGTCCGTTTTTCATCTGTCCGTTTACAGATGAAAAACGGACCCCTATGTATTTCTATGGACTTGCGGATGTAAATGGATGAACATCTTTTTACATCCGTTAATGTCCGCATCCGTTAACATCCGTTTTTTTGAACAGAAGAAAAACGGATGTCAACAGATGTAAACGGACCAAAATCAGATGAAAAACGGATGAAAACCAATGTAAACCAATGAAAAATGGATGTAAATGGATGAAAAAATGGATGTAAACTCACGTTTTTTCTTGGAACAAACATGACTGAACTGAAGAAAAAAAATGGAACGCCCATGTGAAAGGACCCTATCTTGCAAAGTAAAGGCACTTGCCTTTAGTCTAGGTACACACTTTTGTGTTTTCAGCAGCGTTTTGCAGAAACACACAGCAATCCATTTAACATGATTTCCTAAGGGACAGGTTCACATCTTCGCGTTTTCACCTAGAGCATTTTTTGGAAAGGGTCAAGAACTTTTTTAAATGCAAAACGTTGTGTTTTTCGTTCTATAGACTTCAATAGAGATGTTGCAGAAAGATATGTAGTGCATTTTTTATGCGTTTTGCATTTTAATCTGCCTAGCAACAAGGAAATAAATTTAAAGAACCTGCAAAATGCATCAAAAGAGCATGTGCAAAAACACAAAACACATTACAGAAATGGATCAAACGCAAACTGCATAGGTGTGAACCTAGCCTTAGTAAATCAACTCTCTGCCTCCTTTCGTTTGAGTCTCCTCTGTTGATCTACTACCTCCTTAACCTGTTCATTTCCAGTCTACATTCATGCGTAGAGCTGGCTCATATTTCGACCAAGTTCTGCAGAACATTTTTAAACATCGTATATTGTTTTTCCCCTACACTTTGTAACCTAAAACTGAGACATTTTCAAGGAAGTCTATACTATCTCCGGCAGTTGCATTGTATTGATTTCACCTGTTCAGCAGATGTTTGATGTTTGTAGTTTGAATAATCACTTTGTAATATTAGGAGACGTCACCATAAGGCGGTTTTGTATTAGTGTATCCTGAATGGTTATGAAGTTCAAGGCTATGAAATGTACACTACCTTGCTGTCTACCTTACATGAAAGAATCTATAAAGCCTGCACCTTCTGGCTTTTCTATTTAGTGAACACTCTGTAGCGTTTAACCACTTGAGCTCCTGAGGATTTACCCCCCTTAATGACCAGGCCTCTTTTTGCTACTCGGCGCTGCACTAATTCAACTGATAATTGCGCGGTCATGCAATGCTGCACCCAATCGAAATTTACGTCCTTTTTTTCACACAAATAGAGCTTTCTTTCGGTGGTATTTGATCACCTGTGCGCTTTTTATTTTTCACGCTATAAACAAAAAAAGGCCAAAAATTTTGAAGAAAAACAATATTTTTTACTTTCAGCTATAAAAAATATATAGTAAACTCAAAGTTGGTTATAAATTTAGGCCAAAATGTATTCTGCTACATGTTTTTGGTAAAAAAAATCCCAATAAGTGTATATTGATTGCTTTGTGTGAAAGTTATAGCGCCTACAAACTATGGTATAGATACTGCAATTTACGCCATTTTTCTGCTATACAGAGCTGCGCTAGTTTAACGGACAATTGCGCGGTCATGCAATACGGTACATAAATGAAATTTACATCCTTTTTTTCCCACAAATTGAGTTTTTGTTTCGGTGGTATTTGATCGCCTGTGCGGTTTTTATTTTTTGCGCTATAAAAAAAAGGCTGACAATTTTGAGGAAAAAAAACAATATTTTGGACTTTTTGCTATAAAACATGTCCAGTAAAAAAAAGTCATACATTTCTGCCAAAATGTATTCTGCGACATGTCTTTGCTAAAAAAAAAACACAATACGTGTAAATTAATTGGTTTACGTGAAAGTTATAGCGTTTACAAATGGCGGGAAAGATACTGGGATTTTTAGTTTTTATTTATACTAATAATGGGGGCTATCAGGGACTTATGGCGGCGATCAGTGACTTATGGCGGGACTGTGGCGGACATTCTGACATTGGGGGGTAATGACTTGGGGTCACTGACATCCCCAGTGACACCAATACAGTGATCAGTGCAAAAAGAAAAAAAACTGACACTGTAGTAATGGCACTGGGGAGGAAGGGGTTAAGTTTGTTTTACAGGGAAGGATTATCTGTGTGAGGGGAGTGTTTTACTAGGGGGCGGGGGTGTGTACTGCAGGGGAGACAGCTGATTGGGAGAGTGAAACTCTTCTGTCCAGATCAGCTTGTCCTCGAGCTGTCAGGGAAGTGACAGAAAGCACAGCTACTGCAGCTGTGCTTTCTGTCACTGATTGCCGCTGATCGCCAGGAGATAGCCGGTAAGGACCAGCTGTGACCCGGCGACTGACATCCGCGGCTGTGATCGGCAGGACAGGTAGGGCGGCGGTGCGCCTCACGCGCGCCCCCTACCTGTTTACAAAACACACATTTTAAAACGTGGTTTTGTCTGCCCGTGCCGCCCTGCCGCCGCATTTCTGCAGTGGCAGGGCGGCAAGTGGTTAAATAAAATGTAACTTGACCAACAGTGATGCATGAACTGAATATAAAGCTATATAGTGCATAGACGCCTGCAGATCATTATAAGGCTCCATGCACACAGGGCATTTTAATAACGCTGGTAGCATTAGCTGTGTAAAGTCGCATTAAAAACATTAGTTTTTCAGCATTTGTTACCATTTTTGCATTAGTGTTTAGTCGCATTTTTCCATGTTTGCGGTTTTTAACTTTTTTTTTTTACACACAAAAAAAAGTTTTGCTCAAAAAAAACACTGGTTTGCCATGTTTTACCGCATTTTTCAGCATTAGCACATTTTTTACAGCTAAAAAACTGCTCTAGAAACCCACTAGTTCTGTTTTTTTTTCCAGCCAAAAACCTCAGATTACAGTCTATGTGTGTATGGACACATTGGATAACATGATGGGGAGTTTACTGGCTGCAGAAAAAAATGCCAAAAGCCAAAAACAGCAGCTGTAAAAACGTCCAGCGTGCATGAGGACTAAGCCCTGGTTCATACTGATGCGGTACGGAATTTGTAGCGTTTTCAGTGCGAATTCCGCACCGCATCACAATCGCACCCCGTTCAAGCAAACCGATGCAGGTGTGTATGTTAAGTTAACAACACCCTGACATTGGTCCGCAAAACTCGGTGCGATGTGCAGAATCGGATTGCATAGGTGTGAATACCTATGTGATGCTATTCTAGTGCGGACCAAAAAAGGGTTTTTGGTGCAAGTGCAGTGCAAATAGAGCCATAAAAAATATATGGCTCTAATCGCACTGCATACAAATAGCATGTGATTTGTACAGGAATGCGGTGCGGTTCCTGTGCGAATCACATGGGATTTACAGCACCACTGTAGTGTGAACCTAAGCTATGGGAAAAACAATGATTTAACATCATGTATCTAATAACGGTTTGTCACATTCAGCTGGACACGTTCTGAAATGTTGAGGATGTTTCAGTTTACTGCAGAAGCTGTTTCGATGACCTGAGATATATCATCAGCATCACTAAACATTACTAACTATACTGTGACCTGGTTACACAAAGGGAAAATTTGCTTTGTAAAAAACACCCAATCATGTGCGAAAAAAGAAAAACAGGATTTTTGCTTTTACATGATTAGATTACTGAAAATTCTCTTTGAAAATGAACCTACACTACAGCACCAATGCAGACCTTTACTATATGTTCACACCTAAGTTTTTTCCGCAGAGTTTTGCAGAAACACACAGCAGTCCATTTAACATGATTTCCTATGGGACTGGTTCACATCTCTGAGTTTTTTGGAGCACGGTGCATTTTTTGGAAAGGGTCAGGGACTTTTCTGAACGCAAAAAGATAGGTAGTGAGGAATTGATATGAGGAAATATGCCCTTTGAAAGCTTGAAGGTGGTCATTGGGTTTGGGGGCCTGTATGTGACTAGGCTGCCAAAAAGTCTCTCACATGTGGTATCCCAATACTTGGGAGAAGTATCAGAATGTGTTTTGGGGTGTTATTCCACAAATAAAAAAACAAAATTTCATTTTCCAAAAATTTGTGGAAAAAAATAAAATCTACCATGCACTCAACCTACCTCTCAGCAAATTCCTTGGGGTGTCAACTTTCCAAAAAGGGGTCATGGGGGGATTATACTGCCCTGGCATTTTAGCACCTCCAGAAATGTGATAGGCAGTCAGAAAGTAAAAGCTGCTAAATTTATATATATATATATATCATAGTTTGTAGACGTTATAGCTTTCACATAAACCAATTAATATACACGTATTGGAATTTTGTTTACCAAAAACATGTAGTAGAATGCATTTTGGCCTAAATTTATGACTAACTTTGAGTTTATTGGATATTTTTTATAACTCAAAGTAGAAAATAGTTTTTTTCCAAAATTTTCTATCTTTTTTCATTTATATAACATAAAATAGAAAAATTATGATAAAATACCACCAAAAGAAAGCTTAATTTGTGTAAATAAAGGACAAATTTCATTGGGTACAGCATTGTATGACCGTGCAATTACCAGTTGAAATTGCACAGCGCCGAATAGCAATGGTCTGGTCATGAAGGGGGATAAATCTTTCCGGAGCTGATGTAGTTAAAGCCAATAGATATTGATGAGAATCTCCCAATTAGTGAATTAATTGCTTAGTTAATTTGTTCACTTTTGTTCAGTTAAAGAATATCTATGGTCAAAATGTAAAAATACTGTATATAGTCATTTGCACATTGCATTTCAGAAAAGAGGCTGCAAAGCATGCAGGGAATCCAGGAACTTGCAGAAAGAGATGACAGAAGACAATCAGAACTTACAAAAGGGGATTTGTCAAGTAAGCTGATACTTTATTGCAAAAAATTATTTTTGGTATTATTATTACATACCAAGACGTCTGGTTTGCTTTAGGTAGAATTTACTGCTTTGCATATGTAATATAACTATGGAAATATGACATGGAAAGCAAATAAAACTAATTTTCACCCCAAAGTTACTTTTAGATAAACTGTAATAACTGAAAATTAACATTAAATTAACAATAAATTACATCATAACGTCCCCTATATAGTAAATTCCTAGATATGTTTGGTGTTTGTTTTAAAAGTTAAAACTTGATTTTTATCTTTCATCTCTGACTTTAACAACAAAACATAACACTTAGGAATAAAAATAAAGCCCAAAAGCCCCAAACTGGAAGCAAGAATAGAAAATATCTCCACGGCCGCCATGTATTTTCCCTTAATGCTGAGGTAGGTTGGAATGAAAGTGAGCCAGACACAGCAGAACACCAACATGCTGAATGTGATGTGTTGAGCTTCATTATAAATGTCTGGCAACTTACGGGCTAGATAGGCTACAAAAAAACTAACGAAAGCCAGACTAGCAATATACCCCACAACAGAAAACAGGGCGATAGTAGAGCCTTCATTGCAGTGTAAAATAATACTAGATGGTTGAGAACGATAGTCAGAATCTGGATAAGGTGGTGAGACCAGAAGCCAACAAGAGCAGATAAGTATTTCAATAAGTGTACAGATAAACACAATGCATCGAGGTGTCCTTTTACCAACCCAGTTCTTCAGTTTGCTTCCAGGCCTGGTAACACTAAAGGCCAGTAAGACAGTCATGGTTTTGCCAAGTACAGATGAAATGCAAACCGTGAACGTGACAGCAAATGCACCTTGTCTCAGCAAACACGTCACTTTCTTGGGTTTTCCAAGAAATAATAAAGGGCACAGAAAGCATAATATTAAGGAGATAAGAATAGCATAACTTAGTTCCTGGTTATTGGATTTCACTATTACGTTGTTGTGGTGCTTCATAACAAGGCAGAAAGTAGCAGCTGTGTAAACTGCAAGAAAGATAGAAGAGGAGGCGAGGGCAATGCCCAATGGGTCTTCATAAGAGAGATATTCAATTGTCTTCATGATGCACTTATTCCGTTCATTGTTGGACCACTGATCGTTAGGACATTTATCGCAGTTTTCCATGTCTATGTAAAGGATGCATATTATACACAGAAGTTAATATAATGTATATTTTATATTTAAAAAGCACATGCAAACTCCAACAATGAACTTATCACATGGACTTCCCTTGGACTTGTTAAGCTTCATGCACACATTTCTCTTCTAAACACTTTTCTCTTGACAGGATTGACAGGAGAAATGCAGCCTTAAATATGCACCTAAAACCGCATATTTCAAATGTGGCTAGGCTCGTTTAGACATGTTCTGGCATGTCAAGCATTTGAACATTCATTCATTTTATTGGCCAGAATAGTAATTTATCCTGGCAATCGAAATTAATGAGTGCTCAAGTGGTAAGTGTGCCTAGCGTTTAGGCACGTTTAGATGTATTTACAAGCGTTTAGAAGCAAAAAGGCATTTTTTTCCACCCAAAAGCTCTTCTGCTGAATGCAATTTTGGTGCATTTAGATTTCTGCCCCTAAATACCCCTGTTTATCAACTCTTCCCAGTTCTCCTCTAGACTTCAGCAGGCCAGAAGCCTAGAACAGCTGTCCCCAAACTTTTTTGCACCAGGGATTGGTTTTGTGGCAGCCAATTTTACAAGGACGAGGAGGGGGCTGGGGGTGATATATTCATGGAGTCAGTCTTCAGCCTCCCTTTACACCACAACCCCCCTTTACAGCACAGCCCACCCTTTATATCAGTGTCCACAGTCCCCCTTTAAAGCAGTCCCACAATGTACTCAGTTCCCCTTACATCCCTGTACATCCCGTACTGTTACATCACAGTGCCCCTTTACAGTGCAGTCCCTTTTACAGTAATGTAGCACAGACTGCACTGTAAAGAGGGGCTGTGATGTGAAGGGGACTGCACTGTAAAGAGGCACTGTGATGTAAAGGGGACTGCACTATAAAGTAAAGGGGGCAGTGATCTAAAAGGGAACTGCACTGTAAAGAAGCACTGTGACATAAAGGGGACTGCACTGTAAAGGGGCACTGTGATGTAAAGGGGACTGCACTATAGAGTAAAGGGGACAGTGATTTGAAGGGGACTGCACTGTAAAGGGGCACTGTAATTATTACATTACAGTGCAATGCCCCATTGTAGTGCAATCCCTTTTTTATTACAGTGCCTCTTGTAGTCATGCCCCCCCTTTTCTTTTACTCACAATGCCCCCCTTCACTCTCTGCCTCCCCTGCACAGTCCTACCTTTGGCAGGATTCATCCTGTGTCTTCTCTCCCGGCTCTCCCACACCACCGATGATGTCTTGCTATTAGCAGGGCATAGGGCAGGAGAACGGGGAGAAAAGACACAGGCTAAATTTTGCCTCTGTCCTGCCAAAGGGCAGGGGAGGCATAGAGTGAAAGGGGGCACTGTGATTAAAAAGAAAAGGGAGGGACATGACTGCAAAGGGAACTCTGATGGGGCCTGTGATGTAAAGGAGATCTGCAGATTTGGAAGGAGGTTGGGAGCTGCCCAGCTTATCATATTACCAGTGGCTCAGGGGTTGGGGACTCCTGGCCTAGAACATAAAGCATGATACTGGTGGTATGTGCAGGTGAAAAGAAAAAAAACAAATGAAGCTGTACATGCTTCCTCTTAGATAGGTTTAGAAACAACTGATCTCCTTGTTGTAACATCATCATGCTGTTCAGTCTTTTGAAGCAGGAAAGAATATTACCACTGCACAATTAATAGAAAGTGTCACCCAGGCAGTCAAAAGTTGGGCATCTTTCCAAATTCAGCTGCAAGAAGTGGAAAAGACAGGGAGCCCAGGATGTCCCATGACCAGTTTTGGGTAAGCAGAAGGATTTTTTACTTTGTTAAGTAAAAGGCACTGTTCCGTTATTTATATATTTTACTACTCTCTCGAGGTGCGTCCCTATATTCTGATAAACCAATACATCCTACTGTACAATGTATAATACTCGCTATCACATATGAATTAATGTTACATCTCAGGACTTTGGTGGAGATGCCAAAATCTTTCATATTATTGCATCATTTCTAATATATAATCATACACTACACTAACCAATTTTAAACAAAAGGTTTTTTTACAAAGATAACAAGGTAAACCAACTTTTTCATGCAGCATTGTTCTGTAATATCAGTTTTTTTTTTTTCAGCAAGAACAGAAAATAATAATTACAACATTCTATAACGATACATAGAAAAAGACACTGGGGAGTGATGTTCAGCAGGCACACAAACATGAATATTGTAATAAATAAATATTGTCGTACCAAAGGGAGGTATGCAAATACACGTGTAACCCAATGAGTTACACCAATGATTTAGTGTTAGAGCATCATAGGTTTTTCTTATCTCTAATCTGTATCAAAATCATTAGTAGTGTGTCTCTTTTATCTCAATAAAAGGTTATCAAATAATGTCTTGCTATGTACATCATAAAAAACAGGAGGAAGGGAGAATTATAAAACAAGTCATGAAGAGCACAAAAGTAGGTAGAGGTATAGAACACAGATAGGATTGGGATTGGAAGCTAGGGAAGGGTGAAAGAAACAAACGTAGAATTTCCTCCCCTTCTTGGCTACCAAGATGATATGAAATTTTGTTTAAAAAGAAAATATACTGTATTTCATAATTCTGGAGAATTGCAGAGAAAAGTCCAAGAGGCCCAGGTAACGGTATGTTTGTCCAGACTGTCATTTTCTGTTTCAGGAAAGGTGTTCTAGGTTGCAAAGGACCTGGATTGGACATCAATTGGTGTCCAGTTTTTTCCATGTCCTACCCTGCTTGTTTTTGAGATGTACATGTACCATTTTGGGCACGTTTTACTTGGCCATAGGCCCTCTGCTACATTCCTGGCCAGAAATTAAGTGTTGAAATAGCTCACTCTTACCATGTCTGGAATAAAGCTACATGGTTCTGTATCGGGGGGGGGGGGGGGGGGGGTCCGGTACCAATAACACACTCTCCCTGGAATTCACCCCCAGCTGGTATTTTGTGGACACTAGCTCATCCCATGTCATCACTTCAGGAGAGGAAAAACTAAAAGGACCACTAACACCTGCCAACACCCCCCCCCCCCACCTTGAATCTAGCACATCCCTATGCTAGTGGGTAACCATGATGAGGAAGATGGCTTACCACCAGGGGTGGACTGACCATTTGGAAACTCGGGCACTGCCTGAGGGCCCAGGGTCAGTAGGGGGCCCCATAAGATGCCCCTGGTACCTCTTTCATAGGCTTTTTTGAGTTTGGGCAAGGACACAGGGGCCCCATGAGTTGTCAGTCCGCCCCTGCTTAACACCTTAAGCAGCTAACCAGAGATAAGGTATGATAAATGTATAAAACAATAAACAAAACACTAGGCACAAAAGTCTGAGTGCCTGGCATCAGCTTAAACAGTTGCTAACAGATAAACAACATTTACATAAACTGAGATGGATAAATACACAGTAGCTTAGGAAAAAGTAATAATTCACTCTTGTAGTACTATACATGATATACAGATATTCAATACATATAAGATGATAATATCAAAAACAGAAACAGTAAACCAGCAGCACAAATCAGACACTTAGAAATAAAACTACAAATAGTAGATGGGATCTGATCCAGTACATAGTAGTGGAAGTCCTCACTATTGGACCTGGACACCACTACTTTGCCCATATACATGTGGTGTCCAGAGCCCAGTAGGCATTTTTAGATGCTCTCAGATTGCTGTCTCACAAATGTGCTTCTGCTTAGACTCAATGTCAGAACCTAGATCTCCTGCTGGTAGCTCTGTGCTTCCTGGAGTGGGAGGTTGCAGTTCCAGTGTCCACTAGTGGGTGATTTCCAGCAGCCAGCAGATTCCAGTAATTTATTTATTTCAGGTACTTATATAGTGCCGGCAATTTACGCAGCGCTTTACATATATATTGTACATTCACATCAGTCCCTAACCCTCAAGGGGCGTACAATCCTAGGTCCCTAACTCATATATACACATACTAGGGCCAATTTAGACAGGAGCCGATTCACCTACCAACATGTCTTTGGAGTGTGTTAGGAAACCCACGCAGGCACAGGGAGAAGATGCAAACTCCAGGCAGGTGGTGCCGTGGCTGGGATTCGAACCAACGACCCTAGTGCTGCCAGGTGGAAGAACTAACCATTTAGCCACTGTGCTGCCCAGTAATCATCCTCCACCTAATGCTGGCTGCTGGGAGGGTATATAGGTCCTCTCCTATTACAATGTATGTCCGTGTTTTGCTTTTGCTTCTCTGATAATGCTTGCTGCCTAGGTTTTGACCGTGACCTTGCTCCTGATCTGCATCCAGTACCCTTCTGCCTCTTTTCTGTTTCCCTTGTTTATGATCTCATTCCTGGTCCCTCACCATCTGTTCCCTGTATTTCTAGTTTACCTTTCTTGTCCATGTTCTTCATTTTGTACATATTGTATAAAGTTAATTAGTTAGGCTTCCTGTTTGTTAGTTTTATTAGTCAGGTATTCTGTCACTGGAGTTTATGTTCACATTATTTTTATATAATTTTTTTTTCTTAATTTCTAAGTGTGGTTATGCAGATCTGGTCATCTCAACTGCAGATACCCGACACTCAATCACACTGAATAGAGCCTCAGGGACGTAATGAGGAATTGAGCCTCTACAATTCCTGTACCTGCCTCAGGAGCTATTCATACAGCTGGAACAACAGAGTCAGCTGGTTCTTCTTTTCCCATCTGGGAAAGTAAATAGGGACCGGCCATCGTATAGTCTTCTGCGTGCTACCAGAGGTGCCATCCCCTTCATCCTCACTTGCCACGTAAAGACTCCAGTCCTTCCTGGCATTGCAGACCTTACAGTACCACCCCCTCCCAACAGCCCCTACTCCCACTGAGACACTCTCTGACTCACTCAATGAGTCTTTTCAGGGCTAAGCAGCCACTGCTGCACCATTTGGGGTATCCCACAAAGCCCCAGGCCAATCATTGGGTGCTGTTGCACTTGCCTCAGAGGTAGCCTTCTCTGCTGCTGGACCCAGGGGGTCCAAGACTGGTGTATTAGGTGTTAGCTCTTCAGCCACTTGTGGGACAACAAGTTCTTTAGTTACCTCACTGCATGGTAACTGGTCACAATTCAAAGCTGCCAACTCTTAAACCCCTTTTCAAAGAGAAGTGTGAGATTTAAAAAAAATGATCATACTCACCTAGGTGGATGCAGCATCAGCCCGATACTGTATCTGTCCCTGCCTATTCTAAATCTGAGAGCTGAGCAACCAAAGATCACAGACTCTCTGCCCCTTCAGCTTTCACTAGTGCGTTGGGCTGTAGAGGCGGGGGTGGGTGTGGCTTGTTCAGGCTCTCAGCAGCACACTGAGGGACTGAGTCAGCTGCCAGTCAGGCATCTGGATGGATCCAAACATTAAAGTCAAAATCCCTCCAGAGTCTGGACCCACTGAGTAGCATCAGCCAATAGCGGACTGAATATGGGTCACAGTGGTCCAGAACTAAGTGCCTCCTTTCAGCTTCCCAACAGATGAGCTCAACCTCTTCATCCACATGTGAACCCAGGTTTTAACTTTCCTCTGTACACTGCACCAATTCCGGGCAGCCAGGTTGTATTGCCTCCAGCTGCTGCAACGGGTGTTCAGGGCTGCCAAAGACTACCTAAGCCGCATCTTCCTCCCAGGGCATTCTGCGCTCACATGTTACGCTCCCAGTAAGGACCTCATAGAAGAAAGCCTTACAAGCTCCACATTAAGCCAAAAGTGTCATGTTGTGTGTCAGCTCCCCACAGTTGGTGCACACAACCACTAGAGTCTCTACAACTCTAGTCAAACAGACTGTGAAGACTTTCTTGAGAATTACCCACAGCCCTGTGTTGTCTCTTTATAATTGATGCAAAGAAAGTGTGGCTGAGCCACCTTAGCTGCAGAGTAGCAGAGTGTATGCATGTTCAGGATAGTTCGGCAAGTAGCGACTAGTTCATGCCACAACACAATCCAAAGCCTCACTCCTCATTCTCTCCATCCCCTACTACTGCTCCACTCACATAAGCAAACAACTTCACAGACAGGGTGGTACTCTATTCTGCTGACTACATCAGATGTAGGGGGCCTGGATTTGGCATCATTTTTGTCTAGCTGTTCAAATCCCACCCTACTCCTTCTTGGGATAGAGCAATCACATACCTGTTTTTGGGTCCACCATCTTAGGCACATTTCTCGAGGGCATAGGCCTTCCCCTAAATTAAGAGCCAGAAGCCCAGTATTCAAAATAAAGGAATGTCCACTCCATTTCCATTTTCAATACTTTACTGTATTCAAAAACTTCTTTCACATAGATTACAATTGACATACTGACAGCATATTGCAGAACACTTAGTGATGAACCTTAACATCCTGAAAGCAGCCATAGACAATGCAAAGCAGCCATAGACAATGCAAAGCACTAGTCTTTTAATTACAGCCATCTTCCCTTGCTCTTCCAGGAAGCACCACCAGGATGGTTCAGCTCTCCAACGAGATGCTCAATCTCAGGCCCAAAGGTCTTGTTGCACCAAGCCACATGTCCATAGCTGAGGATCAGAGGTGGCAAGGCTACACCGCCCCCCGGAAAAAAGGGACATATGCACCATGGGAACCAGGTGAGATTCAAGAGAGGTTGCGGGCTACTTGATGGTGTATGGAAAGACTGACTCTCATTCCCGGGGATGTCTGGAGCTATGAAGGTGAGTGTCTTTCTCTCGTGGGGGCTTCGTTAGTGGAAGGCTCTCTCAGGTGGGGGGTGGGCAGGGGTGTTGTTGGTCAATGTCAGGCTCTCCTGGGGAAGGGGGGTGGAGCGCCCAATTTTTGTGTTTCCTAGGGAAGCACAAAACTTAAATACACCACTGTGCAGCACCAGTGTCCAGTTCCCACACCATGCTCTCCCTGGGCTCCACCCACAAATGACATTATATGGCACTACCTCCACCCATGACATCACTACAGGAGGTGAAAACTAAAAGAGGCACTAATATCTGCCAATACCATGATAGCATTTATTTCCAATGTCCGTTCTGGTAAAATAGGTGAAATTGAAGTATATCTAAACAAATAGAGTGGTGAATAGCAAAACCCCTGTCAAGTTTTTGTTTTCTCTTTGTCAACTTTGTGGAGAATTCCCTTCAATTCCTGTCTCAGAAACCTACCCAGAAGTGAGATGAACTAAGGAGAAATTCCCCTAGAGTTGTCACCAGAACAAGTGTCCCCTTTTAATGATTTCCCCTCCAACTCTATTTTGAACTGATGCATTTGGATTTCCCATCACTTTCTGGCACAACAGTTATCAGGACAGATAGGAAACATGGATATCCTTAGTTGGGATACAGACAATGAAACCTGACAAATGTTTCAGGACTTCGACAATTTTTTCATTGAGAGAGTATGGATACTAAACTTTGTTATCTCTCTTTCTGAAGGTGCTAGTTCTCCTATTGTCATGCTTACCCAATAGCTATAACAGGCAAATCCTGTTGCAGTTGGGCAGATCAGATGTTTTGCCCTAACATTGACTTTCTAATCTGCATATTTTTCCATGGTCAGGAAAACCATAAAAAGCCACGTGTTTTGTATTTTCAGAAGTCATCAAAGGTAGCTCCTGCATTTACCTTAGTACAGGTTTCCTTTAACAGTAAATGCACGTAAAGGAAATTTAACCTAATTCCACTTTGACCCCCAGACATTTTAACCAAAATTACACTGATATACTCACACATCCAGGAGTGTCAATTTTCATGGTCTCTTGCTATGCTCAGTGATTCCTTCTGCTTACTTCTACAACATTACTGAACATAGTACATGACACGGTAGTGGCATGGAGATAATCAGGAGAAATCACTAAACACAGAGGGATCCAGAGAAATAGATTTTCCCGAAAGTGTCAGTTTTTCAACAAACTTTGGGTGATAACCTCTCAGGATCAGAGAGACAGATTTCCTCTTGCATTTAGTCCGCCCTCAAATAAACGTTTTAGTGTTACAGGACTGTAGAGTTTACCTCCCAAACTAAGTTATTCTACTCAATACATTTTTCATTTCATACAATATATACAGTAGATATATTTACCTGGGACAGCAGTTATCTCCCCATTAGAACACTTAACACAGTCATAGCAACAAATTTGCTTTCCTTCCTTTAATGCCTTTCTGAATCCTGGAGGACACATCTCACTACATGTGGAATGAGGCACCTTATAAATAAAAAAGTAAATTTTAAAAAAGCAGTTCAAGAACTACTTGAAAAGAACACTAGTGTACACTTTATATAGTAAGTAAAAACTTTTGGGGTAGTAATCAATTAATCTATTCAGCCAATTTGGGATATGGCCCAGATTGAACCAATATGTGTAGTTCAAAAACAGGCAAAGTTTTGTTTAACTATGAATTCTTCTGACCAGACTTTTTTTGGTAGGTTTAGAGCCATGTTGTAATACCTTAGGTGCATTCAAAAATTCTGATAGGTCCCCTGCTTAGATCTTGGGTTTCAACCCACCAAAATAGTTGCCTTTGTTTTTATTGTGTTGCAGATAAAAAAAAAGAATAGTGATAGAAAGCTGGAAATTAATAATACGATTTACAGAGTTACACAGTACTAGGACAGGATAGAAACAATTTGGGAAAGATCTTAGCATATGCAGGTTATTAAAGCTGGGTAAACACACATGATGAAAATGATTTTCACACAACCCATGAGCTGACACATGGGCACTTTTGCCTGAAATTGATCTGTAAAATAGATCTAAGTGTAGGTACAGTAGGAAATCTGACTGTAGAACAGGATAACTAGCTGGGAAACTCATAGCATCAGGGAAAGGAAGGCTGTATCAGGGGTTTGACTACCTAACTGGCAACCAGCACATAGGTGATGTGGGGTGCCGAAATCTGCATGAGAGAGCCAAGAACACAGGATGGTGGCTGGCCAGGCAGCTTTTCCCACCACATACAGTGAGGAACAGAAGTATTTGAACACCCTGCGATTTTGCAAGTTCTCCCACTTAGAAATCATGGAGGAGTCTGAAATTCACATTGTAGGTGCATTCCCACTCTAAGAGACAGAATTTAAAAAAAAAACAAAAAAAAACAAATTCAGGAAATCACATTGTATGATTTTTAAAGAATGTATTTGTCTTGCACTGATGAACAGAAGTATTTGAACACCTGAGAAAATCAGTGTTAATATTTGGTACAGAAGCCTTTGTTTGCAATTACAGAGGTCAAACGTTTCCTGTAGTTCTTGACCAGGTTTGCACACACTGCAACAGGGATTTTGGCCCACTCCTCCACACAGATCTCCTCTAGATCTGTCAGGTTTCGGGGCTGTCGCTGAGCAACACAGAGTTTCAGCTCCCTCCAAAGATGTTCTATTGGATTTAGGTCTGGAGACTGGCTAGGCCACTCCAGAACCTTGATATGCTTCTTACGGAGCCACTCCTTGGTTATCCTGGCTTAATACAGTGCAGTCATTCTGTTCCCTTTGCAGAAAAGCACCCCCAAAGCATGATGTTACCACCCCCATGCTTCACAGTAGGGATGATGTTCTTGGGATGCAACTCATCCTTATGTTTCCTCCAACAAAGACAAGTGAAGTTTAGACCAAAAAGTTCTACTTTGGTCTCATCTGACCACATGACTTTCTCCCATGCCTCCTCTGGATCATCCAGATGGTCATTGGCAAACTTCAGACAGGACTGGACATGTGATGACTTGAGCAGGGGAACCTTCCGTGCATTGCGTTGTGTTCTACCGACAGTTACCTTTGAAACTGTGGCCCCAGCTCTCTTCATGTCATTGACCAGCTCCTCCTTTGTATTTCTGGGCTGATTCCTCACCTTTCTTATAATCAGTGATACCCCACGAGGTGGGAACTTGCATGGAGCCCCAGTCCGAGGGAGACTGACAGTCGTCTTTAGCCTCTTCCATTTTCTAGCAATTACTCCAACAGTTGACCTATTTTCACCAAGCTGCTTGGCAATTGCCCCGTAGCCCTTTCCAGCCTTGTGGAGGTCCACAATTTTGTCTTTGGTGTCTTTTGACAGCTCTTTAGTCTTGCCCATGGTAGTAGTTGGCGTCTGACTGTGGGGTGGACATATGTCTTTAAAGAGCTCAGACAAGTGCTACTAAGTTAGATTAATGAGTGGAGCAGAGGTGGACTTTTTAAAGGCACAGTAACAGGTCTTTGAGAGCCAGAATTCTTGCTGTTTCTTAGGTGTTCAAATACTTATGTTCAGCAGTGCAAGACAAATAAATTCTTTAAAAATCATACAATGTGATTTCCTGAATTTTTTTTAAAAAATTCTGTCTCTCAGAGTGGGAATGCACCTACAATGTGAATTTCAGACCCCTCCATGATTTCTAAGTGGGGGAATTTGCAAAATCACAGGGTGTTCAAATACTTCTGTTCCTCACTGTAGGTGGTGAGGTGGGTTACATCTGAGGAGCAAGGGAAGATTGTGCTGAGTTTTGAGGATAACTGAAGGACTGGGAGGCCCACGGAAGCCCTCTCCCTCTTCTGTTTACAAGTGTGGACAAGGAAATCTTAATAGGGTCTCTTATGGAGTTATTTTACTATTATTGAGTATCCTGTTGACAGTATAGCTCATCAGCATTTTTGTGTTGGATTCCATGTTAATACTAGATGGTGAAGTTGTACTGTTGTAGGGCTAGGATTGATCAGACGTGGCTGCTGTTATCCAGAGATAATCTATTCAGCCAGATGAGTGGGTTGTGGTCATTCAGAATGGTAAACTCCCAATTAGAGATGAGCGAATCGAACCAGGCGAACCGGAATTCGATACGAATTTCAGGAAAAATTTGATTCGCGTCGAATCCGAATATTTGCCTACTTCGGGTGCGCGAATCGGATTTTTCCCGATCAGCCGGCAAAAGTGTCCCTGCAGAGAGCTCCGCTATTTCTGACAGTTCTCTGACAGAAGGAACACATGTACAGCGGTTGAAACATTGTATCTATTAGTTTCCATTTAGGATACAGATGTTTCAACCGCTGTACATGTGAAGAAGCTGTCAGAGAACTGTCAGAAATAGAGGAACTCTGCACATACACTTTTTGCCGGTTTGGAATTCTTATTTTCATCCTACTTCTTCTTCTTCTTCTACTTCTTCATCCTCATCCTCATCCTCAGAAGAAGAGGATGAGGATGAGGATGAAGAAGAAGAAGAAGAAGAAGAAGAAGTAGGATGAAAATAAGAATAATTCCAAGCCGGCAAAAAGTGTATGTGCAGAGCTCCTCTATTCTGCAGATACACTTAGAGGAGCTCTGCACATACACTTTTTGCCGGCTTGGAATTAATCTTATTTTCATCCTACTTCTTCTTCTTCTTCATCCTCATCCTCAGAAGAAGAAGAAGAGGATGAGGATGAGGATGAAGAAGAAGAAGAAGAAGTAGGATGAAAATAAGAATAATTCCAAGCCGGCAAAAAGTGTATGTGCAGAGTTCCTCTATTCTGCAGATACACTTAGAGGAGCTCTGCAGATACACTTAGAGGAGCTCTGCACATACACTTTTTGCCGGCTTGGAATTAATCTTATTTTCATCCTACTTCTTCTTCTTCTTCTTCTTCTTCTTCTTCTTCATCCTCATCCTCAGAAGAAGAAGACGAGGATGAGGATGAAGAAGAAGAAGAAGAAGTAGGATGAAAATAAGAATAATTCCAAGCCGGCAAAAAGTGTATGTGCAGAGTTCCTCTATTCTGCAGATACACTTAGAGGAGCTCTGCAGATACATTTAGAGGAGCTCTGCACATACACTTTTTGCCGGCTTGGAATTAATCTTATTTTCATCCTACTTCTTCTTCTTCTTCTTCTTCTTCATCCTCATCCTCATCCTCAGAAGAAGAAGAGGATGAGGATGAGGATGAAGAAGAAGAAGTAGGATGAAAATAAGCATAATTCCAAGCCGGCAAAAAGTGTATCTGCAGAGCTCCTCTAAGTGTATCTGCAGAATGTCATTTATGGAAACAAATAGATACAATGTTTCAACCGCTGTATGGAGTGAATGTCCCAGAACTGTCAGAAATAGACTATTTATGACAGTTCTGGGACATTCCCTCCATACAGCGGTTGAAACCGCTGTATGGAGTGAATGTCCCACAACTGTCAGAAATAGACTATTTCTGACAGTTCTGGGACATTCACTCCATACATGTCCCAGAACTGTCAGAAATAGACTATTTCTGACAGTTCTGGGACATTCCCTCCATACAGCGGTTGAAACCGCTGTATGGAGTGAATGTCACAGAACTGTCAGAAATAGACAGAAACTGTCACAGAACTGTCCTTCTTCTCATCCTTCTCCTTCTTCTCATCCTTCTTCTCATCCTTCTTCTCATCCTTCTCCTTCTTCTCATCCTTCTCCTTCTTCTCATCCTTCTCCTTCTTCTCATCCTTCTCCTTCTCCATCTTCTCATCCTTCTCCTTCTCCTTCTTCTCATCCTTCTCCTTCTCCTTCTTCTCATCCTTCTCCTTCTCCTTCTCCTTCTTCTCATCCTTCTCCTTCTCCTTCTTCTCATCCTTCTCCTTCTTCTCATCCTTCTCCTTCTCCTTCTTCTCATCCTTCTCCTTCTCCTTCTCATCCTTCTCCTTCTTCTCATCCTTCTCCTTCTCCTTCTTCTCATCCTTCTCCTTCTCCTTCTTCTTCTCCTTCTCCTTCCTCATCTCCAAGGGCATTTAAATTAAAGGTACAGTGTTCTGCACTAATTTAAAGGCTCTCTGAAGCCTAGAAACCCTTTTTATAAGTTAACTTCGTAGCGAATTAATTCGCATCGAATCGAATTTCTTCCTGGAATTCGCCGAATCAGCCGAATCGAATTTTTGAAAAATTCGCTCATCTCTACTCCCAATCATAAAGGAATGGTTGTTGACTTTTCAAAGCATATACTATGGCCAGGAACTGTTTTTCAATGGAGGTCTATGTCACCTCCTGATCCAGATGTTCAGGACTGATAAAGGCAATAGGGTGATTTTGGGTGCCTTGTTTACTTGGCTGGGGATGGGCAGGTTGGCGGGCATCATTTATCATGACTGATATTAATCTACAACCTCAGACAATGTAATTTATGAACCATGATTGACATTAATCTACAACATCAGACAATGTAATTTATGAAGCCTTTCCATTGTGGGGCAAGTTTTTTTTAGTTTTAATAAAAGACTGTGTTTATGTGTATCTTTTTTGTGAATGAATGACCATGCCTATGTCCTCAACAAAATGGTTTCCATCAACATGCTTTGTTAGGGCTTCTGTCAAGGTACCCTCCCCATGTTGTGGGCATGTGGCCTAGTATGGTTCAGGAGAAGAGAGACATGATACCTCATTTTCCTGGCCACCAACATACTAGCAACCAAAGAGGGGGAATTTATTCATTTATTGTCTGTTGTGTAGTGATACCACCACTAAATGAATGAATCCCAGCTGCAGCTGCTGGATATTTAGCGGAAGGAGAACTGGCCATTTAGTTCTCCCATTCAGTGAACTGATAACATGTAAAATTCAAATTGTATCTCTAACATTAACAGTGAATCATCACTGGGGTTTGTCCTCCAGGCTGACTGCAGTCAGTTGTTTCTTTGCTTTCCATTTCCCAAGGAGTCCTGCTAATGGGATAGAAAATGGTGCCAAACAACAAATTGTACGGCAGAGATAATGGATTTTTAAGGCACAATGTGAGACCAAACCCATATATTCTATCTCTCTCTTTCTATATATATATATATATATATATATATATATATATATATACACTTTATTTGTACAAAGCTATAAAAACCATCGATTACAATTAATAAAATGTAGGATCATGTAGGGGAAATTCACCTCTGATATGACCCTCTACACAATAACAAAATGAGATCACCGCATTATGCAAAGATAGTGTCCATTTCATCAAACTGTTCCTGTACAGAGGTAAACAGTCAACGTGTTTCGCCTGTGCGTATGGCTTCTTCAAGACCGTGAAGCTTCATAGAGGGAAACAATGCTAGTATTATCAAATAAAAAACATACCATTAATATCATATAACCTAACATAGTACATTACAACATACAGTATATCCTATAGAAAACTGCTAGGCTTACATGAATCTGGCGGTGATCAGTGAAATCGAGTATAGGAGGCGGGCATAAGGGACTCAAGCGTCAGACTTGTGCATGGGCCTGCACTTCTGTGTGGTCCTATAATACAAACAACAAGGCCATGATATTCATGGGCTCGTCTCTATGACAATGTGTATAATGGAAGAGGAAGGATAATCACTAAACTTCTGCCACCGCCCAATAAGATATATGAGCAGATACTTACAGATAATAAAATGTGGTTTCAAACACATGGAAGGAATAAAGCTTGGCTGTAGAAGTCACACTGAAATAACCCGAAGGTCATAGCACTGAGAACCATGTACTTAAGGATCCAACATATAATAGTTATAATGCGTACTGGACTGACCATATCCATGTTCAATACTCAAAAAGGGGGTGTATTCATATATGTGAATAAGCAGATGGATAATTAGGATTAATCTTTACAATATCATCCACTATATAATCTTCCAGTATTCCGAATAACAGAATATAAGCCACATTTGTCTTATGGAAAATTATGGGACCTCATCTACAAAAAACACACTATACTGTATGACATCAAATTGGTTCCTTTAAAAAAAGATTCTATAGTAAACACAGTTTCAGCCTCCCCATCATCTAGCTTTCTAACCTCTTGGGGTATTTATGTGGGGTGCTCTGTGAGGGAAACTGTGTGGGCGCTGGCTAAACTACATGTATGGGTAATATTGTGTTGGCAGAATATGATGCTGGATTAGAGATTAGGAAGCTAGATGCTGATTATTATATGGAACATTACTGGTTTCTTCACAGGCATGGTCAGACTTCCTTATATGCATGTGGGTGCTTGGCACTCTATCTGGACACCCCTTCCTCACTTTTCTGTATATGAGATGAGGTTATACTTGTGAGGAGGCTTGAATTGTGTTTACTACAGAATCTTTCTTTAAAGGAACCAATTTGATGGTATACTGTCTAGTGTGTTTTTTGCATATGAGGTCCCATCCATAAGACATGTGCGGTTTATATTCTGCTATTTGGAATACTGGAAGATTATATAGTGGATGATATCGTAAACATTAGTCCTAATTATCCATCTGCTTATTTACATATGTGAGTACATCCCCTGTTTGAGTATTGAACATCTTGGATCCTTAGGTACATGGTTCCCTACTAGTGCTATGACCTTTGGGTTATTTCAATGTGATTTCTACAGCCAAGCTTTATTCCTTCCATATATTTGATATCATATTTTATTATCTGTAAGTATCTGCTTATAATCCTTATTGGGTGGTGGCAGACGTTTAGTGATTATCCTTCCTCCTCCATTATACACATTGTCATAGAGATGAGGCCATGAATATCATGGCCTTGTTGTTTGTATTATATGCCCATAGAGAAGTGCAGGTTTGCTTTTGTGGTCCGCCGTTATGGGCGTCACTTGAGTGACCTATGCCCGCCCTCGAGACTGGATTCCACTGATCACTGCCACACTGATGAAAACCTAGCAGTTTTCTATAGGCTATATGTTGTAATGTACCGTGTTATGGTATATGATATTAGTGGCATGTTTTTTATTCGATAATACTAGCATTGTTTCCCTCTACGAAACTTCACGGTCCTGAAGAAGCCATATACACAGGCAAAATGCATTGACCGTTTACATCTCTATGGAAACAATTTGATGAAATGGACACTATCTTTGTATACCGTAGTGATCTAATTTTGTAATTGTGTCGAGGGTGAACTCCCCCTTGTGGGAAGAACAAGAGACACCTGTATGCTATTGATTTTAACTGGTGATTTTTATACCTTTGTACAAATAAAGTGTATTTTTATATATATATGGGTTTGGTCTCACATTGTGCCTTAAAAATCCATTATGTCTGCTGTACAATTGGTTTTTTGGCACCATTTTTCTAGTATATTTAGATGTGGGAAGCTTATATTACTAATGGGATATCATGGGCAATTTGCAGCAGAGGTAGCTTGAATAGTTGAAGGAGTACAGGCTGTTTGGTCACGGTCCAGTGCTAATATGGGGTGTTAACATCTGTAATTTGATGCAGTAACCTTTACCCCTAGCCCGGGGTCACAGGGCACAAGACAGAAAGATCAGCTTTAAAACAGGGCAGCGGTATTCAGCATCAAAAGAGCAAGCCCAGAGTCACAAGACAGCAATCACAAGGCAAAAATCATGGCAAGGGGCAAGCAGACAGGGCAGTAATAGAACATCAGAGGAGCAAGTCCAGAGTCACAGAGCAGCAATTTAGGATACTTCAAGGGACAAGCAGCCAGGGCACAAGACAGCGATACAGTGCAGTGGGATAGACTAATCGCACTGACAGCTTTTGACATTTGTAGAACAGTTGGTCTGGTGTCTCATTGGTGACAGGTCCAAAAGTAGGAGTTAAGTCAGAGTGGATACACTGAGACACTTGGATCCAAGATGAGCAGAGCGGACAAGTGCATCCAACCAAAGCTCGATGTGGACATATGCATTATAGCAGCAATAGGGAAAAGAAAAGGAGACATCATCCCTGGCCTCTTCTCAGGTATTTATACCTGAGCTTGACTGCAATCCCGTGGCCAAGAACCTGATGCTTGGGCTATCCTGGCAATAAGATCTCCCCCCTTTATCACATCCATTATTGCTTAAACATCTGACAGAATTAAATTACATTGCTGTTCATTGATATTTTTTTTATCCTTGTTGACGTTATTGTACTTTTTTTTCAGTAAAAATGTATAAGAATATACCCCAGAGAAGGAGTGTGGCCATAGTATTTTTTCTTTGTTAATGATAAACTGTTCTCCAGGTAGTTTAGATGAATCAAAAGCTCCAACTTGTTTAATGGTATAAGTGTAATTATTAAAATAGTTCCAGTTGAGGATAGCATAATGCCCAGGAAAACCTCCATGTTCATCAAAAGTGATTTCATCCTCAGTAAACATCTTGAAATGGATTTTCTTCAAGCAGTGATTTAGCTATAAAGCATAAATGGCAAACTTTACAAGATGAACTGATAAACAGAAATGTAATTAGAGTGAACTGCTCATGCTCACACTCTCTATCTCCAAATCAGGTGAAGTGGACAGCCCCCCAGCTTGCATACTGTTGTTCCTCACAAGCTAGGTATAGAAGCATGCCGCTGACTTTTGGCTCACTCTAGCCCAGGGGTGGGCAAACGTTTTGACTTGAGGGCCGCAATGGGTTCATATATTGGACCCGGGGGCCGGACCAAGAGTAGATAAATTATGTGTATGTGTCATCCATAGTAAGTATAGTAATATTCCCCCATAGTAAGCATAGTAATTAATCCCCCATATAGTAATTCATCCCCCATAGTAATTCATCCCCCCTATAGTAATTCATCCCCCATATAGTAATTCATCCCCCATATAGTAATTCATCCCCCATAGTAATTCATCCCCCATATAGTAATTCATCCCCCATAGTAATTCATCCCCCATAGTAATTCATCCCCCATATAGTAATTCATCCCCCATAGTAATTCATCCCCCATATAGTAATTCATCCCCCATAGTAATTCATCCCCCCTATAGTAATTCATCCCCCCTATAGTAATTCATCCCCCATATAGTAATTCATCCCCCATAGTAATTCATCCCCCATAGTAATTCATCCCCCCTATAGTAATTCATCCCCCATAGTAATTCATCCCCCCTATAGTAATTCATCCCCCATATAGTAATTCATCCCCCATATAGTAATTCATCCCCCATAGTAATTCATCCCCCATAGTAATTCATCCCCCATATAGTAATTCATCCCCCATATAGTAATTCATCCCCCATAGTAATTCATCCCCCATATAGTAATTCATCCCCCATATAGTAATTCATCCCCCCCATAGTAATTCATCCCCCATAGTAATTCATCCCCCATATAGTAATTCATCCCCCATAGTAATTCATCCCCCATATAGTAATTCATCCCCCCTATAGTAATTCATCCCCCATATAGTAATTCATCCCCCATAGTAATTCATCCCCCCTATAGTAATTCATCCCCCCTATAGTAATTCATCCCCCCTATAGTAATTCATCCCCCCTATAGTAATTCATCCCCCATAGTAATTCATCCCCCATATAGTAATTCATCCCCCATAGTAATTCATCCCCCATATAGTAATTCATCCCCCCTATAGTAATTCATCCCCCATATAGTAATTCATCCCCCATAGTAATTCATCCCCCATATAGTAATTCATCCCCCATATAGTAATTCATCCCCCCTATAGTAATTCATCCCCCCTATAGTAATTCATCCCCCATATAGTAATTCATCCCCCATAGTAATTCATCCCCCCTATAGTAATTCATCCCCCATATAGTAATTCATCCCCCATAGTAATTCATCCCCCATATAGTAATTCATCCCCCATAGTAATTCATCCCCCATATAGTAATTCATCCCCCATAGTAATTCATCCCCCATATAGTAATTCATTCCCCATATTAATTCATCCACCATATTAAGTCCCCCCTGTGTCAATTCACTTACCTTTGCTCCGCGCGTTCCTCTCGCCGTGTCCCGCGCCGTTCCGGTGTAGCATGAAAATCTGTCTCCTATGAGGATCTGTCCCCCTCGACGTATCTGCGCATGTGCCAGTTTCAGGCATTAGCAGCCGATCGGCGATCTCCGGCACATGCGCAGATACGTCGAGGGGGACAGATCCTCATAGGAGACAGATTTTCATGCTACACCGGTCTTCAGGGCGGACTGTGAGGGGAGCCTAGCTCCGCGGGCCGGATTAAAAGGTCCGCCGGGCCGTAGTTTGCCCATTGCTGCTCTAGGGTATATAACACTAGGAACATTTCTTTTTTGTTGAAACGTTTGAAAATTGCACTTGAGGAAAACTATATTTTGTTTAAGGAGTTCCATTTTTTACAGCTCAGAGGTGCAGCGATGGGTTCCAATGTTGCACCACCATACACAAACACGTTTATGGATATGATTGAGTCTATCCTTTGGAGTTGATATGTAAAGAATGGAATACTCTTTTTAAAAAATTACAAGAGATAGGGGAATTCCTTTTGTGCCTTAATTCCATCCATATACACAATATCTTTAAGAAACATTGGTCATTTCTTAAAGACAATTACCTGGATATTCTTGAATTTCATTCTCCTCCTCTCCCTTCATACAGACATTGTCGAACACTTTGTGATCGATTGGTAAGAACTGACTGATTTGCTCTGCCTAGTCCCATTGGAACTTTTCTTGGTCCACGAAATACAGGACCCTATATCCTTGTCTTAACTGTATACAATGCAATTCTATGATGAAGGGTAAATATTTGTCTTACCCTGATAGAGAACATAGGATTAATATAAAGGGTTATTTAACCTGTCAATCCTCATATGTTATGTTATTTATTGCCCGTATGAGTGAGACAACACAAAGTAAAAGATCGGATTGCACATCATAAATAATCAATAAGAGACAAATTGACTCAAATACCAATTGCTAGACATTTGGTTGAAAAGGGCCAAGTGATTTCACAATTAAAGTTCATGGTCATAGATGGAAAAAGATAGGAGGGGTGGAAATCATGAACTGACTTTTGAGAAAACAGGAGGTGTAGTGGATACATTACTTAGATACTTTGTAACCGAGGCAACCTAATTCTGACTTAGATGTATACTTATTTGTGTGAATCTTTCTCTCGTTTTTAAATTTAGAATGATATATAAAGTGTTTACCACTATATTTACAATTGATCCCTTTGTGATCTTTTTTTTAGATTATTTAATGTGTTGTGTAATTTCTTTTTTCTATAATAGGTGTGTACTGGGATGGGTTTGAAGTGATGTTGGTGTCAGGGCAGGGGCCGAGGAACGGACAGGCAGGCCTAACAATGTAACGCACTGGCTGACGACAACCACTACCCACAGACCGAAGTCCCTCAGGGCGCGGAGTCTAAGTCCCAGGCTGCCCTTCACCAGGGCCCCTGATGGTGGGGATGGACTTGACGCAGCAAGGAACCAGGTCGCGGCCCCCGAGACACCTCAGCTGCGGTAATGGCCGCCGCCAATGGCGTGTAGCTGGTGGAAGAGACAAAAGAGTAGTCAGACAAGCCGGGTCAACAACAACAGGACAAAACAGTACAGGACAGCAGACGAGAATCACAGGTCACGAGCCGGGTTCAGCAACAGAGGATCAGATCAAGGGAGAATACAAAGAATAGTCAAGTCACAAGCCGAATCAGATACCAGGAGAGTCACGAGAGTCAGAACAGAGTAATAGCAACACAAAGACACAAGACACAAGTGCAAAGAGCATGTGCGGGCCACAGGCTTATATGTCATCAGCCACACCCCTCTGGGGGATGGACCACAGAGACCTGAAGGCATAAAAGGATTCCCATCATGCACAGCAGAATCCAAGATATACGCCAGCACATGGAGTAACATAACCTCAGGGAAAAGGTAGGACCTTGACAGTTGGTGAATATACTCCCCATTAACCATCTCTGTGCCTTTGAATATTTTATCATGATGCTAGTTTAGTTGATGTGCTAAACTGAATAATTGATTTCAAATGTCATGAAGTATATTTAAATGTTTGTATGTGATTCATGATTTGGTTGTACTCCAATATGAGGAAGGGCTAATCCGAATCTGTAACACCATGGACTACTTCTGATATATTTTTGTATTTTCATTGAATATATATTTTATGTGCAGCAATCCTTTGATATATATATATATATATATATATATAAAAAAGGGGCTTGACAAAATTATGGAAACACCAGATAAAAGAATGAAATCGTTACCTAATATGAGGCCTGCAGAATACCAAGATATGGCTGCCCAAACCATGATTGGCTGCCACCATGCTTTACTATTGATCCATGACAGTCCTAGTCTTAAGTACTACGCAAAAAGAAAAAGTTAGCATATTTGGATAAAGAAATTAATTTAGTGCGAGAGAAATTAACCCCCTTTAAAGATAATGAGAAATATAAATTTGAATCCGACAAATTAAAGGTTCATATGGAAGGGGTGGAAAAAGAACAGAAAATTAAAAAGAGGAAAAAATATAATAGAGACTATAAAGATTATTCTGACAAAATGGTTTTTGATTGGCAGAAACAATTAGACCCTGTTAACCAACCAGTCCCTAACCACATACCTCCTATGATGGGACCAAATAATAATCAAAGCAGGCCAATTATGAGAGATCATGAGTATCAACATTATGTTCCACCTACCTACAATAGATATGAACCTTTGCAGAACGTTCATGATGATAATATAGGATCACGAGATTTCCGTTGGTATTCAAATACCACTAATGCTCCATCTGAAAATCACCATCCCTATCCTCATAATGAATATGATAGGTCGTATGGGAATCAATACCCCTCGGGGTCGTATAATTATGACCAATACCAACCTCAACAGTTTAAAGGGCAACATAATACACAATACTCATCTCCCAGGACTAATAAAGGGGGTAAAAACTACAACAAAGGTAATTACCATAAACCCAAACATGACAACTCCCTATTATAATTAGCTGATCAGGACCAGCTAATTATAATAACAATAAGAACAATAATAAACCATTTAACAATAACTTCAGACCACCACCCAATTCGGATTACTATTACAACCAGCAACAAAATCCTGATTACTATCAACAAACTACCAATTATCCCCGTCAGCCTTTTTTAGGGGTGAGCAATACAAGAAAAAGAAGGGACACAGGAGGGGAAAGAGAGGAGGGAAGAGAACAAATGGACACTCCAAAGAAAAGGAGGGTGTAAACACACAAGGTATCTTTAACCTTAGTGGAACTAACCTTACAGAAAAAGAGCTTCACTTGCTTGATAAAGGATTGAAATATGCCCCATCAAAAAACCTTAATAAGTTTGAAACCTATATGGACATACATAAGTTCGCACGACAATTGTCCCTGAAAAGGTATTTTGCGAATAATCCTATCAATAGGGATGTATCGATTGGAATATACACTCATTCTAATCTACGCAATGCATCCACCTATAACCCTCCCCCACAAACTCACTCGTATGTGAATCTATTTAGAGACAAGGTCTTGAAAGAATTGAGGGAAATACCATTTAAGAGATCTTTTGACAGAACAGGCGACACTAAAGCCATTAAATCATTATTAGAAAGGAAGAATTTGGTAATAAGACCAGCAGACAAAGGTGGGGGTGTAGTGGTTCTCAACAAGGAAGACTATATCAATGAGGTTAACAACATTTTGAGTGATAATACCACTTATGTTCGTTTACCTAAGGATCCTAAAATAGAGTACAAACGTTCTCTTAAAAACATCATTAACAAGGGATATGTAGAGGGTATTCTGAATAAGAAAGAAAAGTCCTATTTATGTCCAACAGCACCCAAGTTACCAGTCTTGTATATATTACCGAAGGTTCATAAGGACCCCATAAAACCACCGGGGAGGCCAATAATAAGCGGTATTGGTTCTTTATCCTCTAGGATTGGTGAATATGTGGACTTTTTCCTCCAGCCACTCGTTTTACAAACTGCAGCGTATTTAAAGGACACCAAACAGGTCCTAAACGAGGTCAGCTCCCTAGTTACTTCTCCCGACACCTTTTTGGTTACAGCGGATGTCGCTTCTCTATACTCAAACATTAACCATAATGATGGCATGGAAGCGGCTGATTTCTTTTTAACACAATACAGTCCCTTACCTGTCACCCAGAAGAATTTCATTCTAGAGCTTTTAGAATTTGCTATGTTAAAGAACTATTTTTGGTTTAATAAAGACTACTATCTGCAAATAAGAGGCGTGGCAATGGGGGCAAAGTTTGCCCCCTCCCTGGCAAACCTATTTATGGCTAGGTGGGAGGAGGACCTTATTTTTGCCAGAGATTGGCCTGAACTGTTGTTTTACAAAAGATATATCGATGATATCTTGCTTCTTTGGAATGGGGAGGAGGAGTCTCTCATAAACTTCTTTAACTCATTAAATAATAATACCCTTAACATCAAACTCACATATGTTTATAGCCGTGAGGAGATCAATTTCCTAGACTTAACTCTTGTCAACTACATGGGCAGGATTACCACTAGATCTTTCTTTAAGGCAACAGATCGCAATAGCTTTATTCCTCTTGGGAGTTGTCATCATCCCAATTGGCTGTCTAATATCCCTAAAGGACAGATAATGAGGATCAGGCGCAATTGCTCGGATTATGAGACTTTTCACGTTCAGGCCAATATCTTAAAACACAGGTTTCTAGAGAAGGGATATAGTGAGACAACCCTTGATCATACTATTCGGGTAGTGGCGCAGATGAATAGAAACACCATGCTGATTGATAAAACAAGGAACAATGAAAAGAAAAAAATCTGCCCATTTGTCACATCCTTTTCAACCCAATATAAGGCAATCAATAAAATAATGAATAACAATTGGGGTATTTTAAAAATGGACCCGGTTCTAACAGCAATACTACCGGAGAAACCGGAAATTGTATTTCGGAAAGCAACTGCTGTTAGGCACATGATTGCACCAAATGTTGTGGATCCTCCTAATAACATTTCTCTGTTTAAGGATCTAAAAGGGTTTCACCCCTGCAATAAATGCATCATCTGTAAGTGTGACAATACCAGAAAGAGGAAAATCAGTACATTCCAATCATCAGTTACTGGAAAAATTTATAACATTAAACATTTCATCTCTTGTCATAGCAAATTTGTAGTGTATTTACTACAATGTCCCTGCCAAAAACAATATATTGGCAGAACAACAAGACGTCTACGTGACCGTTTACGCGAGCACGTCTCCAATATCAAGAAAGGTTTCAGGGAGCACTCATTATCAAACCACTACCGCCTCCACCATAATAAAGACCCTTCTTCACTCAAATTCATTGGGATTGATGTAATCAGTAACCATTGGAGGGGTATTAATAAAACTAGGGCAGTTTCCCAAGCCGAAACCAAATGGGTGTTTGAGCTCCAAACTTTACATCCTCTGGGCCACAACATTGAGGTAGACGTCAATTGCTTCATTGCTAACAACTGACGGTCTCATTTCTTATTTTTTATATTTTTTATTTTTCATCTAATCATATATTGTGACTTGAGCTTTCTTTGTACATTATGTTTTATTTATGTTGGACTATCACCTTGGGTTTATTTCCAGCATGAGAGTTATTTTCCCAAGCTTATATCATTTTTCTATGTGTATAACATTTTAGCGTTTGAAATGTATCATGGGAGACTTTTTTCCATATGCTTAAACTTCTAGTATTTGGCATTTTATCATATACCTACTCTGACTGGTATACCAGTCTTTTTTATCATTAATTGCCCCCTCCCGCCCTGTTTCTTGCGTTTATTTGGGCGACGGGCGTAGGAAGGAGTATACGGTTTCTATTCATTTTCTTCTGGTTTTAAAGTGTTTTGGGTTTTTTACCCTTTTTTATCCTGATTTTCTGTTGTTTCCATATATCATTATTATGGGGCTTCTATTCGATATCCTGACTGGGTCTGGTATTGTGATATTAGATATACTATTCTGCCAGATCCAATACACGATATATTTAACATCTGTGTTTTAAAATTTTATATCCTCATCTTATTTCCTTATATCTAAAGTTTGTAGCATGTATGCGTTTGTTATCCTGCATCTTGCCGTGGTCCGTTATATAGCTTATGCCATTCACTGAGGGGATCTCTATACCCCATAGTTCATTTTTGTGCACTGTTAATATTACAGATACTGGCACTTTCACTCCCTATAAAGGTATAGCATCTACTATTTATTCCCTGGGGTCTGTGACATATTGTTTACAGTTCACTCCCTGGGGTCTGTGACATAGTTAACAATCGTGTCTGGGTTTTTACATTGAGACTTCTCTGTCTCCTCCTCATTACATGGTAGATCGCGGATCCACGGCAAAATGGCGCTGCCGTGCTCGCGCATGCGCAGTGCGCGTTTGTCTTCGGGAAAATGGCCGCGGCTCATTGCGCATGTGCCAGTTCCCCTATTTCTTACACTGGCGTCGGTCACGCTGCTGTGCAGTCTCCCCTCTGATGATGTGCCTTTAGCACGAAAGGCCTAAGGAGGAACTGCACAGAGCGTGACGTCTTATACCCGCCGGAGCCACGAGGAGGCCCGGCGTTTTACACCACTGGGGGTCAGTACTGCATCTGTTTACTCTATGCACTTCACATATCATGATGTACCATATGCTTACTGTCCTGCTGCTATTTTGATGAATAAACCTGAGATTTTGAACATACTACACTATTTTGGGCATTTGTTTTCTGGGGCTCCTATCTGGAGCTTTCACTCCCATAGAGAAAGCACTTTTGCCATCCTGAGAGGAGGTTTTTTCCTGGAGAAGGGAACACCTGGCTTACCTTAAGGGGATCCCCCGGACCTGTTACAGGAGTCTGTGATGACCCACCGTGAGGGAGACGCCTGGCTGCCTGGATTCTGATGTTCCCATTGCCCGTGATGCATAATCACACATGCGCATAACCCATGCGTTTCCGGTGAGTGCGCATTTCTGTTACTCTGATAAAGTGGAAGCCGTGGGATTCCGTACCTCTACAGTTTATCATTGTGATACCAGATTATCACTCTATTGACTTTTTATTCTTCTTAGCGCTGCACTTCATTATTTTAGTCCTAGTCTTAAGCCTGGGGAGGTGTTTGCTACACTTAAACACGTCCGGTGGTCAGGAACAGTGTGAAGTCTGATTCATTGGACCATATTACAGTCTTCCATTGATCAATAGTCCACAATTTATGGATGTTGCACCACTATCACCCCCTCTGAGCATTCATATCTGTCACTAATGGTTTGGAAATTACAACTCACCCGTGACTGTTTTGCTTATGGAGTTCCTTCTGTACAGTTTTCGTGGACACGAGTTTTGGAAGACTAAGATTTATCTCTGCAGTTACTTTTGCAGTTTTGTTCTTATTCTGGGTCACAATCCTGCATTGTCTTTTTGTCTCTTTTGGCCAGTTGACCATGTTGACTGTGCTTATGCTTATCAGACAATGTTTTCCTGGAAACTGTATATGCTGTCATAACATTTGATATTGTACCTCGCAACACAGCAAATAAATTGGTAATCTCAGCCACAGAAGCACCAGCTAAGCTGGCACCAACAATCTGCCTTGTTTGAAGCTCAGTAACCTCTGACATGGCACAGTATTACTAGCAGCGCACACAGTGAATGACGAAAGTGATGTTTCCCATCTGTTAGCTAGGTGTCTCTTCACACAGCATGGAAGAAAAAGGGTGTTACATCACTTCCGATTTCAATGCAAAACATGTTGTCACTTTCACACTTGTAAATCATATAGTGTTTCCATATTTTTCTCCAATATATATATATATATATATATATTGCCAAAAGTATTGGGACTCCCCTTCAAATCATTGGATTCAGGTGTTCCAATCACCTCCATGGCCACAAGTGTATAAAATCAAGTACCTAGGTATGCAGACTGCTTCTAAAAACATTTGTGCAAGAATGGGTCGCTCTGAGGAGCTCAGTGAATTCAAGCGTGGACCGTGATAGGTTGCCACCTGTGCAATAAGTCCATCCATGAAATTTCCTTGCTACTAAATATTCCACAGCCAACTGTTAGTGGCATTATAACAAAGTGGAAGCAACTGGGAACAACAGTAACAACAGAAGTGGTAAACAGAGCGGAGACAGCGCATGCTGAAGTGCACAGAAGTCACAAACTGTCTGCAGAGTCAATATATAAAGACCTCCAAACTTTGTCAGGCCTTCAGATTAGCACAACAACAGTGTGTAGAGCGCTTTATGGAATAGGTTTTCGTGGCCGAGCAGCTGCATCCAAGCTTTACATCACCGAATGCAATGCAAAGCGTCAAATGCAATGGTGTAAAGCACGCCATCACTGAACTCTAGAGTAGTGGAGATGTGTTCTCTGTAGTGACGAATCATGCTTCACTGTCTGGCAATCAGATGGACATGTCTGGGTTTTGCAGTTGCCAGTAGAACGATACTTGCCTAGTGTGCCAAGTGTAATATTTGATGGAGAGGGGATTATGGTGTGGGTTGTTTTTCAGGGGTTGGGCTTGGCCCCATAGTGCCAGTGAAGGGAACTCTTAAGGCGTCAATATACCAAGACATTTTGGACAATGTCATGCTCCCAACTTTGTGGGAACAGTTTGGGGATGGCCCCTTCCTGTTCCAACATGATTGTGCACTAGTGCACAAAACAAGGTCCATAAAGACATGGGTGAGTGATTTTGTGGTGGAGGAACTTGACTGTCCTGCACAGAGCCCTGACCTCAACCCCATAGAATACCTTTGGGATGAATTAGAGTGGAGACTGCGAGCCAGGCCTTCTCGTCCGACATCAGTGCCTGACCTCACAAATGTGCTTCTGAAAGAATGGTCAAACATTTCCATAGACACATACAGTATATATACACAGCTTAAAAAAATTAAAGGAACACTTTTTAATCAGAATATAGCGTCAAGTCATTTAAACTCCTGGGATATTGATCTGGTCAATTAAGTAGCAGAGGGGGTTGTTAATCAGTTTCAGCTACTTTGGTGTTAATGAAATTAACAGGCGCACTAGATGGGCAACAATGACACAACCCCCAAAAGAGGAATGGTTTTACAGGTGGAGGCCACTTATGTTTTTTTCCCTACTCATCTTTTCACTAGTTTAGCATTTGGCTAGGGTCAATGTCACTACTGGAAGCATGAGGGGATACCTGGACCATTCAGAGGTTGCATAGGCAGTCCAACTCCTCCAGGATGGCACATCAATATGTGCCATTGCCAGAAAGTTTGCTGTGTCTCCCAGCACAGTCTCAAGAGCATGTCGGAGATTATAGGAGGCATTTACTTTAATAGAGCTGGTCAGGGGCGTAGAAGGTCAGCAGGACCAGTATCTGCTCCTTTGTGCAAGGAAGAACAGGATGAGCACTGCTAGAACCCTACAAAATAAACTCCAGCAGGCCACTGGTGTGAATGTCTCTGACCAAACAATCAGAAACAGACTTCATGAGGGTGGCTTGAGGGCCCAATGTCCTCTAGTGGGCCCTGTGCTCACTGCCCGGCACCATAGAGCTCGATTTGCATTTGCCATTGAACACCAGAATTGGCAGGGCCGCCATCGGTGCCATGTGCTTTTCACAGATGAGAAGAAGTTCACCCTGAGCACATGTGACAGACGTGAAAGGGTCTGGAGAAGCTGTGGAGAACGTTATGCTGCCTGTAACATCACTCAGCATGACCGTTTTGGTGGTGGGTCAGTGGTGGTCTAGGGAGGCATATCCATGGAGGGATGCACACACTTCTACATTCTAGACAATGGCACCCTGAGTGCCATTAGGTATTGGGATGAAATTCTTGGACCCATTGTCAGACCCTACGCTGGTGCAGTGGGTCCTGGGTTCCTCCTGGAGTGCGACAATGCCCAGCCTCATGTGACGAGAGTATGCAGGCAGTTCCTGGAGAATGAAGGATTTGATACCATTGAATGGCCCCCACGTTCGCATGACCAAAATCCAATAGAACACCTCTGGGATATGTTTAGGTCCATCTGATGCTGCCAGGTTGCACCTTAGACTGTCCAGGAGCTCAGTAATTCCCTGGTCCAGATCTGGGTGGAAATACCCCAGGACACCATCTGTCGTCTCATTAGGAGCATGCCCTGACATTGTCAGGCATGCATACAAGAACGTGAGGGCCATACAAACTATTGAGTACCATTTTGAGTTGCTGCAATGAAATTTCAGCAAAATGGACTAGCCTGCTGCATAATTTTTTCTCTTTGATTTTTTGGGTTGTCGTTGAATTCAATCCTCTATAGGTTGATAATTTTCATTTCCATCAAACGAAGTGCCATCCTTACATTCCTAACACATTACCCTGTCCATATCAATATAAAGATCCAGCATGGTATTTTTCCCCATCGAGATCTGATGTGTTTCAAAGTGTTCCTTTCATTTTTTTGAACAGTGTACAATATGCCTACTAACTGCAAAAACCAACGGCCACTATTCAATACTCCTACTACTCGACCTCTCCGCGGCTTTTGACATGGTTGACCATCCCCTCCTGCTCAAAAAACTACACTCTTTTGGCCTTAGCGACTCCGCTCTCTCCTGGTTCTCTTCCTATCTATCGCAGCGCTCTAACAATGACATATAAAGCCATCCACAACACTGCCCCAATTTACATAACCGATCTTATCTGTAAATATCACCCAAACCGGACACTCCGCTCCTCGCAAGACCTCTTACTCTCTAGCTCCCTTATTTCCTCCTCCCATGCTCATCTCCAAGACTTCTCTGGGGCGTCACCCATCCTCTGGAACTCCCTACCCCAATCTATCAGACTATCACCTACTCTACTTGCCTTTCGGCGATCACTGAAAACCTATCTCTTCAGGGAAGCCTATCCCGCCCTCTGCTAATTCTGGAATCCTCTACTCTTCCAACCACTCCATCCCCCACAGTGACTACCTACTGTACCATTCACCCCTTCCTCCTAGATTGTAAGCTCCAAGGAGCAGGGCCCTCAAATCCCTCTTGTATTGAATTGTATTGTTACTGTATTGTCTCCCACTATAATGTAAAGCGCTGAGCAAACCTTTGGCGCTATATAAATCCTGTATAATAATAATAATAATAATATGGCTATATGGCAATTGTATATGCTATATTATTATTTTTTGCATTATTTTTCCCCACAAAAGTGGAGTTACCCTTTAACCTTTACAAACTGGAGTTGAAAGGTGCTTTAAAAATTTCAAGAAAGTTGCACAAGGCTTGCTGAAAGCTTTGCACTGCTCTTTGTAAGCGGAAGCCTATGTGAACTAGGCCTGATTATAAAACAAAGTTAAAGACTAAGTTTACTTTTTTTGAGCAGAATTTTACTTTATAAATAGAAGCCTTTTTACCCACTTGCCTACAGGGCACTTATACCCCCTTCCTGCCCAGGCCAGTTTTCAGCTTTCAGTGCTGTCGCACTTTGAATGACAATTGCGCAGTCATACAACACTGTACCCATATGAAATATGATAGAGCTTTCTTTTGGTGGTATTTAATCACCTCTGGGTTTTTTTTTATTTTTTGCTAAACGAACCAAAAACAACTGAAAATTTAAAAAAAAAAAACGTTTTTCTTGTTTTTGTTATAAAATTTTGTAAATAAGTGATTTTTCTCTTTCACTGATGTGCCCTAATGCGGCTGCAGTGATGGGCACTGATAGGTGGCACTGATAAGGAGGCACTAGTAGGTGGAATTGATGGGCATTGACAGGCATCACTGATGGGCACTAAAAGGCAGCACTCATATATGGCACTGATACGCACTGATATGTGGCACTGACAGGTGGCACTGACTGGCATTGATAGGTGGCACTGATAGGTGACACTGAAAGGCAGCTCAGATGGGCACTGATATGTGGCATTGATGTGCACTGGTAGGCACTGATATGTGGCACTGATGAGGCGGTGGCATTGATGAGCACTGACAGCTGGCATTGATGAGCACTAACAGGTGGCACTGCTGGGGCTACACTGATCATCAGGGCACACTGATCATCAGTTCACTGATGATCAGTATAGATGTCCCCTCTGAGAAATGCCGATTACCGGCTCTCCTCTCCTCTCAGGCTGTCAGCGTGACAGCTAGTGAGGAGCGAGATGCCGATAACTGGCATTTCCCTGTTTACAATCTCCTTAGATTTACCAAAACTATATAACAGGAGGACACATATATATATCCAATGACTTTGAGTGTAATCAGGTAGGCGCTTCCACTACATAGTTGATGGTAGATGGTAGTGAAGGAGATTTTATAGTGTATGGTGAGCTTTACAGACTTCCAGGGACACACTTCTTCTATTTTAGTACTACAGCTCTGCTCCACATAGGCTGCTATGCGATCGGTCAGCTTCTGCACACTCTGCCAAATGAATGATCTGTGCAAGATGAAGGTACAAAACAATCATTGGCTGTGTACAGAGGGAGAACAGATAATGATATAAAGACTGATAATAAAGACTGATGATATATGTGAGTGCAGAGGTGGGTGGGAGCAATCTCCTGGAGAGGGAGAGCAGGTGCAGGGTGCGTTAATGAGGTCAAGATGGTAATGTACTTCCTTTTAATGATTTTTATGTCCCAAATACCAAATTCCAAGGTGGGTAATGGAGGAGTTTTCTATGAAACACACTGGAGGCTAAGGTGATGCCTGCCCTAAAATATAGAGACATTTTTTCCTTTTCTGCAACAGAGGTACATTAATGATATATGGGTACATAAGGAGACTGGAATTTAGAAAATGAAAAAGGTGAACTTACCCTTGTGAATCTATGGTCAAAATTTGAATTCATATATTCATTTCCACATTACACTTCAATTATTTCTAGCCTATTTCTATTAGTCTTAAGGATCTTAAACATTGTAAACTTACTTTGTGAAGAATCCTACACATTTTCTTCCTTGAATTCTGTGATTCTATTCAATATGTCCTATTTGCAGGCACTACTGTGTTACACATTTCTTGTAGCCTACCTTCTGAACTACAAAGGTGCTGAAAGGAGGAGTTTCAGGAGGTGGAGTCGGAACAGAAAGCACTGCTTGCAGGCAGCAAGGTACTATGGTATGTAATGCTTAGAAATTGAAAGTAAATAACTGATTAGTGGTGATGTTCTAAAATAACTATTGTTTGTATTGCTATTACAATGCTGATCTTCTAAAATGAAAGGATATGCTGTCACCAGAGATGTCCTTTAAAGTGGTTGTAAAGGCTCAAGATTTTTTACCTTCATGCATTCTATGCATGAAGGTAAAAAACCTTCTGTGTGCAGCAGTGCCCCCAGCCCCCTCAATACTTACCTGACTCCATTGAGATCCAGCGATGTGCACAATAGCCTTGGATGTCCAGGGTCTCTGCCTTCTCATTGGCTGAGACAGCAAGCAGGAGCAATTGGCTCTCGCTGCTGTTAAACACAACCAGTCAGCCAATGAGGAGAGAGGGGGCGGGGCCAAGCCGCGACTCTGTGTGCGAATGGACATATGGAGCAGTGGTTGCCCCCCATAGCAAGCTGCATGCTGTGGGGGCCCCCGACAGAAAGGAGGAGCCAGGAGAGCCTGCGGAGGTCACCGAGAACAGGAGGATCCACGGTGCTCTCTGCAAAACCACTGTACAGAGAAGGTAAGTATAGACGTGTTTGCTATTTAAAAAAAAAAAAAAAAAAATCTTTAGTATCACTTTAACTAATGCCCTACACCAGTGGTGGGCAACCTTTTTTTCAACTAAGCCAAATCTCGCCAAAACCACGATTGAAATTTATTTTGAGAGCCACATTTTTAAAACTGAAAATACATAGGATGGTACACTGTTTTTAGTTTCAATAAGTTTTTATAGTAATTCATCCCCCATAGTAATTCATCCCCCATATAGTAATTCATCCCCCATATAGTAATTCATTCCCCATAGTAATTCATCCCCCATAGTAATTCATCCCCATATAGTAATTCATCCCCCATATAGTAATTCATCCCCCATAGTAATTCATCCCCCATATAGTAATTCATCCCCCATAGTAATTCATCCCCCATAGTAATTCATCCCCCCTATAGTAATTCATCCCCCATAGTAATTCATCCCCCCTATAGTAATTCATCCCCCCTATAGTAATTCATCCCCCATATAGTAATTCATCCCCCCTATAGTAATTCATCCCCCATATTAATTCATCCCTCATATAGTAATTCATCCCCCATATAGTAATTCATCCCCCCTATATTAATTCATCTCCCATATTAATTCATCCCTCATATAGTAGTAGTAAGTAAGTAGCAAGTAGTAAGCCAAGTCCCCCCTGTGTCAATTCACTTACCTTTGGTCCGCGCGTTCCTCTCGCCGTGTTCCCGCGCCATTCCGGTCTTCAGGGCGGACTGTGAGAGGAGCCTAGCTCCTCTCACGTTCGTCACGCTGCCCCGCCTACACACATCCTGACAGCCAATCACTGGCTATCAGGATGTGAGTGGCAGCGAGACTGGCCAATCATTGCATTTGAGCGCGCTGCCCTGGCTGTTTTTTTTTTGGATCACGCTGCAGAGTCCCTGCCGCCCGAGAGGAGGGAGGGGAGCGGGCGCCTGGCACACAAGAGCCGCATTAAAGCGTGTAAAGAGCCGCATGTGGCTCGCGAGCCGCGGCTTGCCAACCACTGCCCTACACTAATGTAGTGTAACATTCATTGGAAAGTATATTGAACAATTTCTAACATAAACTCTCTGTGCACTCACAGAAAGGGGGTTGAATATCCTTCAACGCAGAAGAGGACTGGCACTGGACCAGAGAGTGTTGAGTCTTCAAAGGACAAAGCTGGAGAGAAGTATTTATTGTAGTCAGAGCTGTATTTTTTATTTTCACAAACTGGGGATTGGTTAACAAAAATTGGAATTGAGTACTAAACAAAACCAATCATGTAAAAAATGCTTTAATGTTTATAATCATATAAAAAAAATGGCATCATTTTGGAAAAATAGTTCTATACCTTCCTTTGTGGCAAAGAGGAGGCTTTTGTCATTTCAAAATTGTTTGAACTGTGTACGTTTTCATAAAACACATGATGAAGACTGTGTGCCAGAGCATAGACAGCTAGATAAACATTGTACGTTGTTCTGAATGTGTTCATGTTTATACCTTTTGACTCATAAAAGCCTAATGTATCGTTTTCATTGCAAGCAATGTATTCTGATTTTCTGGAATTGTTTAAATCTTGGCAAAAGAACACGTAAGACCAAATTTCTGCTGTAAATACATCATTTGGAAATTTTGCCGGTCTAGCTTCCAGTAGGAATTCTTTCAACCTTGGAATTTGTACTTGGTTGAAATCCATAATGAGTGATCCATTGAAGTTACCCATAAAAAGGGTGGCTGATTCAGAAATTGATGATGAGGTAAAACAGGTTATCCACATGATTTTTTTTCTTTCTGTATGGATTTGGTCCTCTAAGAGAGTGATCATATGGAAAAATGATATAAGTTTTGTGTAAACTATTACAACCTGAGCCGTTGCCTGTCTAATATTATTACAAGCAGCTCTAAAGGCTGTTAACTCTTTCTCGGAGGTAAAGGTGAGAAATTCCACACAAATGCCATGCTTAACAATTTTATTCTTTAGTCGTTCACTGGCTTTCCTGTGACTTTCATCTTTTTCTGCCAGAATGCCCACCCAACTCCAATTGAAGGATTTCAAAACATGAATAATGGCTTCATGTTTGGTATCTTCATACGATACAGTCCTATAGAATAATGGAAATTGTTTCCGGTCATTGAAAACGGAATCCATAGCTCCATAGCTTATCTAAAAAACAAAATGTTCTATATATGGTTAGTAAAGTATGAAAGAGGGAAAGTAATGTAAAATTGTATATAGGCTGTTGGGATCAGAGGGATAAATAGGCCATTGGCAGACAGTTCAGAGAACTTAAAATCTGTTTTATTCATCAACAAACAGAAAAATAATGAAAAGCAACAGACTTTGTCTTTAGATTCAGTCTAAAATTGACAAATAAATCTTCCCATCAGTACAATATAGTCTTACATTAATAACTTTCAGCATCCCAGCCACAGCCTACACAGTATTTCAAAGTCTCTGTTAAAGGCAAGTTCACCCAGCAGGTCAAAGTCATTATTGATGCTGCCAGGCAGCATCCAGGTCTCCTCACTACAGACAGCTCACTGCAGACAGTAAAACTGCCATTAACTAGCCATTGACCAGATGCTTAATAAACGGAGAGGGAAGGTACTTCCTCTGCAGGTCTAATTAACCCCCTTCCAAAGGCCAAGAAAAGGGCATCCCCATTCTGATGCACATCAGATCCATGTACTACTTTTCTGAGCGGAGAGTGTGGGTCTTCCTGGGCTTTTTGACTGATGGTCAAACCCCTCTTTCTTTTCAGGGTCTGATAAGATTAACCCAATAAGTCTTATACGGTTTTCTCTTTGCGGGCTGGTAGACCTTATAATTAAGCTTTCCTACCTTTTCCACTATCTCCAAGGGTCCCTAACATTTTGCAAGACACTTGCTCTCAACAGTAGGCCCTAACATAAGCACCCAATCCACAGGTTTAAACTCTCTGACCTTCGCAAATTGGCTGTCTACCCGACTCTGGATCCTTACAAGTGGTCTGCAAAAATGTTTAATCCCTTTGTCATTTTCTTTGGCTACTCTGTACTGCAAATCATGATTCACAGCAAATTGGGGGAACCATTTATCCACCCCAAGTTGCTGTGGCTCACCTCTTAGAACTATGAAATGTTCTTTGGTGGGATCAAAGTATGGTCCCTCATCTAAGCACTAACAACATCTTCCTCGGAACCCCTAAGATCTAACACGTCTGGCTCAGAGAAAGAACTCTCCACTCCCAAGCCTGCAAACACCTTTGCAGGTTCAAATACTGTACCTTCTGACACATATTATCATTATGTACAAACTGAAGTACAGTACTAATTACTTTATCTAAGGGTTTCTCGGTTTTTAAGGGAGGCCCTTGAACCCTTGAGCTTTTGATCCTACAAGTCCTAAAATTTGGTGACGTCTCAACTGATTGGCAAGTCATGAGGCAATATTGGGATCATTCCAACTTTTAAGGTAGCAGTTCATGTTGAAGTGGACAGGGTTACATGGGCCACTGAATAGTCTTTGACATCACCATGCACAGAGACCACCCAACCTTTTCTCCTGGTATCAGCTTTCCCTGCAACCTGTCCAATTGGATCGTTGTGACCCCACTCCCCAAGTCAAGGAGTGCTACAACCTCTTGTCTATTGATCCACACCACACACTCATGCGGATTTAGACCTTTTGCAGCCATTTTGAATAAGCATACATAGAGCCACTTTGAGTCATGTCATGTTCCATTGGCTCCTTTTGCTTTGGACACTGTCACCATTTGACCCAGTTGGTGGCAGGACCAACAATGAAGCTCATGGTGTTCTCCTTCCCCCTGCCAGCTCTCAGGAGGATTGGTGCTGGGATGCCCCTGGCAGTTGTGTTATGTATCCGAACAGACACCAAGTGGTCAACAGGTGCCCTCTTGGTGCTGGAATGCGCCTCCTTGGTCCCGGCCATCTCTCAAGTTGCAGAAGGGCCCTGACACAAGCTCCCTGCATAACTGTATTGTTCAACTGCAGCGACCATCTCATCCAGGGCCTGGGCTCCAACTGAGCCCCCCATCAGTTTAAATGCTTAAGAAGACCATGCAGAAAATGGTCCAGTTCAACTCCCTCCACATTAGATGATACAGCTATACTGGTGCCATCCCCCATCCTTTTAGCCTGCTCGATCTGTAGACCTGCTGTTTGTTCCATTAAAAAGCATTTTAATTTCTTGTTGAACATCGACTGTCTGTGCCAGGATCTGCTCATGGAGGGCCTGTGTATTTGCCAGTATTAGTTGCCTAAACAATTTCTCCATTGTTTTTATAGCCTGTGCAGCTTTAATCCAGGACATGGGACTCGCCTGCACCCCTCAAACTGCTCACTGCATTCCTCCACCATGTGGAAGGATCAGAGGAGTAAGCAGGCCATTGGCAGACAGTTCCGTAAACTTAAAATCTGCTTTATTCACTAGCAAACAAAAAAGTGACATACATTGTCTTCAGATTCAGTTTCAACATGACAGGTAGATCTTCCCATCAGTACAACATGGTCTTACAATAATAACTTTCAAAGTCCCAGCCATGGCCTACACAGTATTTCAAAGTCTCTGTTAAAGGCAAGCTCACCTAGCAGGTCAAATTCAGATTATCGAGACTGCCAGGCAACATCCAGGTCTCCTCACTCCAGACAACAAAACTGCCTTCCACCATCCTCTCTGAATGTCAAGCATTTGTGGTAGTAAGCCCTTGTAGATCGCCAACTCGGGGTTCCCCAGGGTGCAGAGTGTAAGCCCCAGCCTACTTCTTCACCATAACCCCTGATGGTGGGGTTGGACTTTCAGCAAGCTGGACCCAGGTTTTGGACCCCAGGTACGCCCAGCTAAGGATGCCACTCGCCTATGCAGAGTACAACCAGCAGGACACAAAAGGAAATCCAGGAGACAATCCAAGGTCAGGATGGGTGGGAAAAAAGCACACACAGTGAACGAAGCCGGGACCTGTACATGGGTAGTCAGGCACAGGATATACAACATGAAGTTCAGAGAACTCTGAACTTGCTCAGGCATTGTGAGCTAGACTGTGAATGTCTTATATAGGCAGCTAAAGTAGGAGGTGGGCCAGGAAGTGACTGAAGGGAGGGAAATAAAACCCTCAGAACAGCAGATGATGTCCATAGGTGAGCACAGCCAAACCACATATGTGAAAGGAATCAGGGCAGGAAAAGTACTGCAGCAAGGAGGTAAGAATACACAAGCAAGAAACTGCAGGCTAACTTGTGACACTGACCACTTGCTTAATAAACATACCTAAAGGGTACAAGTACCCACCCTCTACAATTAACCCCCTCTTAAACCTGCCCCAGGCTGACTCAATACAAGGCTTTTCTTTCAGTTTGGAATAGAGTAAGGAAGAGTTAAACTCCTGTCTGTTTTAATGTCTTATGGAGGCACAAAAAGAAGTAAGGGAGATCTCTACAGTGAGGGGAGTCCCCTCTTAGATAGCTATTAGGAGAACAAGCGTCTTTTTTTAAAGATCTCCACTCACCCCTTTTTCTGGTGAAAACTGTAATTTCTCAAAATGTCTTTCAGGACAGCACATGAGAAAACGCAGCTGCTCCTCCTCCTCTTGCAGGAAACACACACCCACATAGACTTCAAATTGGAGGCCTCTCCCCACAGTCCTCAGTTATTGTGTTTCCTCCAGCCAGGTAGGACCACACAGGAGCTGTGGGGATTGCATTATCTTGGGTGCTGCCTGAGAGCGGTCTCTGTTTTTTTATCTTACCTTTTTGCAGTAGGCATCCTCCAGGCAGAGTCCCAGGTGGGGGGGCTGTTCCTGGCTCCTCTTTCCCCTTTCAGTGCGCGGGGAGAACCAGTACTGCTGGTTAGCCTGTAGCCCTCTTGTCCCTGTGTGGAAAATGGCAGCGGCCATGTTTTTGGTGTCTAGCAGCATATGGGCATGCCTATGAGGTCACTTCAAGGCAGGGGTGGAGCTTCTGTTCGAGTGTGTGACATCAGTTTCGGGTGCATGAGGAGTGGGCAGGACCCAACCAGTGCTTATTTTTGGTCCCGTGCTAACGCAGTGGCGTTTCAGGATGCTGGGACCAGGAGACACAGCCATATGGACCACTGTAGGCTCTGCTATGGAGGAGCCAGGAGCAACTGCAGCTTTGGGGACAGGCAAAGGCACTGGCAAAGCCCAGGTAGGAGAGGGCTTCCTATGGGCAGTCTATATTATGCTGCTTTTCCTTTCAGGGCACTGTGGTTTCTTTTCCCCCTGGTGGCTGTGGGCCTGTCTTGTGCTTTGGATCCTTGGTGTGTGGGGTCAGTGCACTAGTGGTGTGGAGGTTTGGGCTCTGGCTGTACTGGGTGCATTTTTATGTGCGTTTAGATCCCACGAAAGACAGTTCCCATTGAAGAAGACTCCTTGTCAGCATTGAACAAAGTGCCTAAGGTAGACGCTGCATTTTCCCAAGTCTCAAAAAGCATAGACTTAGCCTTCGAAGACATAGGAAGCCTGGAAGAGGCTATGGATAGAAGAATGGATTTGCCGTTGGAGAGAGCTTGGCATTCCACAATGGAGAATTTGAAGCCAGCTTTGGCAGTCACATGCGTAGCAAAAGATCTAAAGCATTGGCTGAACCAGCTTAAAGTGCAAATCCATGCAGAGTCCCCAAAGAATGAGATTTTAGTTTCCTTTCCTACAATCTCAAGATTTGTAGAGTATATAGCGGATGTGTCTGTGGAATCCATACGCATGAAAGCTCGCTCAGATGCTCTGTCTAATTCGGCAAGAAAGGCCTTATATTTAAAAACATGGCAGGGGCTTTTCGGCCATTCTGTGGGGAGTGGACTGATCACGGTGCTGGGAGACTCCTAGGTGTTGGAGCTCCCAACACCCACCAGGAATAGGATGACTGCGGCCTGACCCTTACCATACTGCCCCACACCCTGCAAGCTTGCCTGGCCTGGCCGGCTGTTGGCTCCTGTTTGGAGCCGTGCGGTGTCCCCCTCCGTGCTGGTCACATGGTGGCCTGCTGCAGCGGTGATCCCTGCTGGAGCGATCGGGAGGCTTGGATCCCGGAGCCCTCAGAGTAGCCGAAGCTGGTTGTCGGGAGAGCGTCCCAGAGCATAGGAGGCCCTGGGAGAAGAGAGGAGGAATTGCTCGAGTAGAGAAGGGCCCCAGAAGAGGCTGTCCGTACACTGCCTGCTCTGGGCAGGCTGGCTGGAAGGTATTACACCTGGATACACCTAGATGCAGGACACCCTGAGCTCCCGCCCAGACCCCTTCTCAGGTGATACCACAATTTGGAACACAGGACCCCAATGAGGGCAGAAGAGGGCACAGCACAGAGACAGACGGATCCAGAGCCTCAAGCTCAGAAGGGATGGCGAGTTGCCGTCGGCAATGGCAAGAAATTTAAAACTGTTACTGTTCTCTGTTGCTAAGCAATTTGTATACCTGTGTTCTGGGGCTGGCCGGTTAGAAGATTAAGGAGTCGGGGTGTCTTAGGGGCCAAGCACTGCTATTAATAATATATGTGCTATAAATGATATTCGGGACTGTAAAAACCTCTGAAGACGGGCTCCACTGGAGGTGTGAGAATACTGTTCTGTGAACATTGAATAGAATATCTGTGATCAAGCGTAGCCAACATGAGGAGTAGATCCACTAAAGGTGGGGGAGGAAAAATACCTTAATCCAGCGCAAATACTAGCACAATAAAGAAATACATGCCAGTACAGGAAAAGAAAAACAGGGATACAAGGTTCGGAGAAACAACAGGAAGGAAGAAGAAAATATGATGGGGAGCAGTCCAGACTGTCATTTGGAGTTCAGGAAGATCAGACCAATTAATCTATAAATATTGACAGTTTAAATGATCAAAATACCCCTCAATCAACAGGGAGTCATATCACAAATCCCCACTAAAATAGAGATGGAGGAATTGTTTGAAAAACTGGAATCTTCTATGAAAAAGGAAATGACGGTGATCCACAAGGATCTAGGACGAATGTTATCAAGGGTGGAAGAAGTGGAAGAGAAAATGGAGACACAGGCTCAGCAGATATGTAATCTGAAAATGCAGTTGGAGGAGATGCAAAGGGAACAGAGAAAGCTCTCATACAAATTGGAGAGAGAAGAAATAATTTAACGATCAGAAGCCTCCTACGAGATGCACATGAAGAGGACCTCCGGGGAAAAAGTAAAGAAAGAGTTCAATCCATTGTTAGGTAGATTAGTCATAGATCCTTTGAAGATTGAGAGAATCCATAGATTAAGACACCCACCGAGAGTAGCAACAGACACCCCTAGAGACGTGATTGTCTGATTCCATGATTATGAGGACAGAGAAAGAATATGGAAAAAGCTGCGGGAGACCCCAGAATTAAAATATTGAGAAACAAATCTACAAGTCTTTGCAGACATTTCTTCTGAGACACTAGCTAAAAGTTGATTGCTGAAACCCATATTGGATTAGATGAAGGACAAAGGAATCCAATATAACTGGGGGTTCCGAGCATGTATGATTGGGTGGAAAGACAGGAAATCAGCAAGGCTAAGATTCCCAGAAGAACTCAGTGACTTTTGTGAAAAATTAGATTTGCAGAATGTGGGAATTGCGGGGTGGATGGGTCAAATGAAAGTGAAAGGGTACGGTCAAAAAAGAGAAGTGGCAGTCAGTGAATAAAAAGAGAAAATAAATTGAATTGGGGGCGGTGGGCAGGGGGGTTAGTGGGAGAATAGGGGGCTACGAAGGATGAATCCATGTCCCCCTCCTCCCCCCTTTTCTTCTTCTTCTTCTCTCCTCTTGTCCCCCTCTCCTGTGTTTTTCAGTAGGTTTTTGAGTAAGATAAGTAGAGTTGGCAGGACGTCGGGAGGCCAAACAGAGAATTAAACACTTAAACCCCATGTTGAGATTAGGAGGTAGGAGCGGGTGTCCATGTTCAGAGTGTTACCCCAATTTAGGAATCACCAGTGGGAGAATCCCCCATCAGGTTCCAGGGCAACATATAGGCCAAGGGTTTTTTAGTAAGGGTTTGGGAGGGGTGGGATTGGAGTAGGGTCCATGAGATGGGTATACTGTTTTCTCTTTGAACAAGAAAGAGAGCAGAAATATTACACAGCTATGAGCCTGATAAATTTAATGACATATAATGTGAAAGGTTTAAATTCTCCTACCAAAAGACATAAGATACTTAGGGAAGTTCATCAACTCTCTGCAGACGTTGTGTTATTACAAGAGACACACTTATCATATAAAACAAATGTTAAATTACACTCAAGTTACTACCCAACTTGGTACTATGCGGACTCACCAATAAGGAGGGGAAAAAGGAGTAGCGATCGGGTTCTCAAAAAATGTGGGTTTTGATGTGGAGGAGAGATTGGTGGACCCAGAGGGACGATTTCTATGTTTAAGAGGGAAAATGCAGGGACAAAGCTATACCTTGGTTAATGTTTACTGCCCAAATCAAAATCCAGAGGGATTTCTGTAAGAAGTGTTGGGGAAAATTCTGGAGTTTAAAAGGGGAATACTGGTCCTGGCAGGAGATTTCAATTATTGTCTTGATCCATGGATGGATGCGTCTTTGAGCGCACAAAGTAAATGAGGTAAAAAATTAAGAGTATTGAAAAAAAGGTTACATCAAAGTCAGGTAATGGACGCATGGGGGGTGAAACATCCCAGAGAAAGAGATTATACCTTCTCCCTGGCGCATAGATCATACTCACGGCTGGAATATATTATGATCGCGCATAGACAACTGGATTCACTGGTTAAATCCAATATAGAAGTTATGTCTATCTCAGATCATGCTCCTGTCACAGCGAGAATAAAGATAGGAGGAGAAGGGAACAAAATGGCAATGTGGAGCTTGAATGAGCTGCTTATACAGGACCCTGAAGTAGAGAGGAGAATAAGGGAGGAAATAGAGCAATTTTTTCTGCTTAATGAAACAGAGGAAGTCTCTATGGCCACCATTTGGAAAGCACATAAGGCGTATGTGAGGAGAATCCTAATAGCCACAGGTACTAAAAAAAAGAAAGATCGGGAGAGAAAAATAAAGGAGGTGACAAAGGAGTTATATTGGTTAGAACAGGCACATAAAAAGAGACAGGAGATAGAGGTTCATTCAAAGATTATACTTAAAAGAGAAGAGTTAAAAGACCTACTGGAACAGGAATCAAGGAAGATCTTCAATAGGGTTTCAAAGGAAAGATATTAGTGGGGGAATAAGCCAGGAAGATATTTGATGGCAATACTTAAGGGGAAGAAATCAAATATTTATATTGAAAAAAATGAAAGATGAAAAAGGATAACTGGTATAATCCACCACTCATATTGCTGAAACATTCCAAAAATGTTACAGTAGGCTGTATGATGTGAAACCTAGGAACACGAAAGTCTCAGAGAAAGAAAAAAAGGGGGAAACGGCAGGAATTTTTAAAGGCGGCAGACCTCCCAAAAATATCAAAAGAAAAATTAGTATTGTTAGAACAAGTGATCTCCTAAGAGGAAATTAATACGGCCCTAAAGAATACGGCAGGAGGGAAAAGTCCAGGACCCAATGGGTATATGGTGGGTTATTATAAGAAATTCGGAGACTTATTGGGCCCTAAATGTTGTACATATATGAACGCCTTAAGAGAGGGAATGGGAATAAGAGCAGAATTGCTGAAAATGTGTATAACAATCATTCTAAAAGAAGGAAAGGACAGTTCACAATGAGCAAGCTATAGACCTAGATCACTACTGAATACAGACACAAAACTGTTTGCGAAGGTGCTAGCAATGAGGTTAAAAAAGTTGATGCCGGAATGGATACATTCAGATCAGGTAGGGTTTGTCCCAGGAAGGGATAATGGTTTTAGAACACTGCTTCTTTTACAGAAGGCAAAGAGAGAAAAGTTACGAATAATTTTATTGTTGATCGATGCTGAGAAAGCTTTGGGGATTTATGATAAATATCCTAGAGGCCTTGGGAATAGGGACTAAGATGATGAGTTGGATAAAGGAGCTCTATAAAGCCCGTCCGCTGAGGTGAAGGTAAATGGGTCCTTCTCGAGGACCTTTAAGATGTACAATGGTACAAGGCAGGGATGCCCCTTATCCCAGTTATTATTTGTAATATCCCTGGAACCTTTGCTGGTGATGGTAAGAGAATGTAGATATAAGAGGAATTAAGATAGGTGAGATAGGGTATAAGGTAGTGGCATATGCTGATGATATATTGTGCACCCTGGGTTAACTCTGCCTAACCTATTGGGATTACTAAAAGGGTACGGAGAGCTTTCAAATAAATCCCTCAAAATCAGAGATCTTGAACATCAGTGTTTCAAAGAATGTGATACAGACTTTACAAAAAGACTTCCCATTTTCAAGAAGGGAGAAGGAATTAGGGTACCTAGGCGTAAAGTTGACTCCTTCTATAAATAATATATACCGGGCAAATTATATTCCATTAATAAGTTAAATAAAGGATGAGCTGAGAAGACTCTCTAGGCCCTAGGGGAAGGGTCTTTTGAATCGGCTGTATAAATCTGGTTAAGATAGTGATAGTCCCAAAAATCTTATATAAATTTCACATGCTCTCAGCCCATATCCCAGGATCCTTATTTGGGATAATAAAAAACTAATAATGGTGTGACCCTCCTGCGCTCCAAATGTGTGTTTAGACAAACTAAAATAATAAATGAACCCCAAACAGCTGCTAACATTAAATCATATACCAGTGATCAAGTGAATATAAACCATATAAATGCTGCGCTACATTCAAACTAATTTAGGTGAATGTGGAATTCAATATCTCAAATTAAAATAATAACAATAATAATATAAATGTAGATGTGCTTAGTGATAACAAAAATGATGGCAAAACACAAACTTGAATCCATACGCATGTGCATAAAAAAATGCACATACATATATTACATCACACGTGCAAAAATGTGAAGTGAAATGATATCTAAATAATAAACGCAAACTCAAAGTCCAATAATGGAATATTAAAGGTGAAAAAAAGTCCAATAATGGAATATTAAAGGTGAAAAAAACTGTAAACTGTGTTTCCAATAATACTGTAAAGTGACCACAGGTGAAACAAATCGTGCAGATATCTGAGTGTAGATAGAGCTTGTGAATCCAACCACCTTCTGGATTAGCCTCTCACCTCATCACTTCGACCCTTGCGGGTCAAAGAGCAGTAATGGATCCCTCTCACAGATCCTCCAGGCACCAAAGCACTCCAAAACCACTTCTCAGGATATAATATTCCCACTCAGCTCTTCTCCAGGTATAGGTGAAATATCAATTTCTCAGAACAAAACAGAGGGATCCTCCCATAGTGTAGTATGTTTAATATACCATAGGAACATCAAATCTTTAGTAAAAATGCACTTACGTAGCAGCCAGTCCACATTAGACCCTCATGCTCTCAAATGAGGATATATCTATGTTTGTAGGGTGTACAGCTGCATCCACAGGTGTACCAAGATGGCCGCCACGCCGGAAATACGTCACCGCGCTACGCCGACGCGTTACGTCACAATATCACGTGACTTCATCAGGGCTGTCAATCACAGTGACGATAGCTCTTTATATACCCGGCCAGGATAGAAGGAACCACCCACATGCAGGTGTTTGCTTCAACCTCATCACATCGATACTTCCTGCGGCCATTAAACTGAAGACCACTGGGGACTATTATGCAGGAATGCATAAGCTAATATCTGCAATGGGCACATTTACACAGAAAAAAACGAAGAGTGTATAATGATGCACCAAAATGGAATATTGCAGAGATATATACACTAATAGCAGCAGTGGGCACATTTACATAGAAAAAGTGTATAATAATGCACCAAACCGCAATCTAAATTAAAAACAACAAAAATATATTAAACAAGAAAACCTTAATACCCATTCCCATTTATATAAAATGTTTTATTTTATTAATAAAAAAAATATAAAATAAAAATATATAAAAATAGATCATATCTCACTTAATTTACGCCAAAAATCTAGTGTTCTCTCATTATATACAGTATACCAATATAAAGCCCGTAATTATTAATATATATATATATATATATACCATTAACCGGAAACATACACATACTTCTGCGTATAAAAACGCATCCGTATATATATAATCCTAAATGGTAAATAAACATAAAAATATTTAAAACTGTATTGAAAAATATATTTAAAAATGATATTTAATTATTGAGAGTATTTTATAAGAGAAAATATTTATTTTAATCTTCATTAATTCCATCCTTCACCAGCCCATAAAGGACAACTCCGAATAAAAACACACACATATATTCTATCTGAAAGCATGAGTTTACATAGTCAAACATAATATATACCCATAGCACAATCTCAAACTACCTCAGAAATCAGAAATGAAACAATTTACATCAAACTCGATGTTCAAACCATTAGGGAAATAAGTGTGCATACTATAAATCCACTTAGACTCTAATTGGCTCAACGTACGCACCTTATGGCTGCCTCGCCAATGTCTCTTATATTTCGTGATACCCCAAAATTTTAATTCACTAGGGTCTTTGTTGTGACACTTGGTGAAATGCTTAGAGACGCTATGCTTCGGGAACCCCTTCTTTATATTTTGTACGTGTTCCCGGAGCCTGACCCAAAGTGGTCGTTTAGTTCTCCCTATATATTGCATTCCGCAACTACATTGCAGCGCGTACACAACTCCCTCTGTCCTACAAGTGATGCATTCTTCAATTTTGAATTCTTTCTCACTCACAGATGAAGAAAAAGTCATCAATTTCTTATTCTTGCCTTTTGTAGCTTTGCATGCATAACATGTTCTACATGGAAAAAACCCATTTATATCCAAAAAAGTGACATTTTTATTGGGTGGATCAAGAACATTTTTAACAATTTTGTCTCTTAAAGATGTGGCTTTTCTATATCTAAAACTAGGGAAATCTGATATTATCCCTTTCAGGGCTGGATCGGCTTTCAATAGTGACCAATTTTTTCTAAAGATAGTTTCCACTTTTTTATAATGGACATGTAGTTGCGGAATGCAATATATAGGGAGAACTAAACGACCACTTTGGGTCAGGCTCCGGGAACACGTACAAAATATAAAGAAGGGGTTCCCGAAGCATAGCGTCTCTAAGCATTTCGCCAAGTGTCACAACAAAGACCCTAGTGAATTAAAATTTTGGGGTATCACGAAATATAAGAGACATTGGCGAGGCAGCCATAAGGTGCGTACGTTGAGCCAATTAGAGTCTAAGTGGATTTATAGTATGCACACTTATTTCCCTAATGGTTTGAACATCGAGTTTTATGTAAATTGTTTCATTTCTGATTTCTGAGGTAGTTTGAGATTGTGCTATGGGTATATATTATGTTTGACTATGTAAACTCATGCTTTCAGATAGAATATATGTGTGTGTTTTTATTCGGAGTTGTCCTTTATGGGCTGGTGAAGGATGGAATTAATGAAGATTAAAATAAATATTTTCTCTTATAAAATACTCTCAATAATTAAATATCATTTTTAAATATATTTTTCAATATAGTTTTAAATATTTTTATGTTTATTTACCATTTAGGATTATATATATACGGATGCGTTTTTATACGCAGAAGTATGTGTATGTTTCCGGTTAATGGTATATATATATATATATATATTAATAATTACGGGCTTTATATTGGTATATATAATGAGAGAACACTAGATTTTTGGCGTAAATTAAGTGAGATATGATCTATTTTTATATATTTTTATTTTATATTTTTTTTATTAATAAAATAAAACATTTTATATAAATGGGAATGGGTATTAAGGTTTTCTTGTTTAATATATTTTTGTTGTTTTTAATTTAGATTGCGGTTTGGTGCATTATTATACACTTTTTCTATGTAAATGTGCCCACTGCTGCTATTAGTGTATATATCTCTGCAATATTCCATTTTGGTGCATCATTATACACTCTTCGTTTTTTTCTGTGTAAATGTGCCCATTGCAGATATTAGCTTATGCATTCCTGCATAATAGTCCCCAGTGGTCTTCAGTTTAATGGCCGCAGGAAGTATCGATGTGATGAGGTTGAAGCAAACACCTGCATGTGGGTGGTTCCTTCTATCCTGGCCGGGTATATAAAGAGCTATCATCACTGTGATTGACAGCCCTGATGAAGTCACGTGATATTGTGACGTAACGCGTCGGCGTAGCGCGGTGACGTATTTCCGGCGTGGCGGCCATCTTGGTACACCTGTGGATGCAGCTGTACACCCTACAAACATAGATATATCCTCATTTGAGAGCATGAGGGTCTAATGTGGACTGGCTGCTACGTAAGTGCATTTTTACTAAAGATTTGATGTTCCTATGGTATATTAAACATACTACACTATGGGAGGATCCCTCTGTTTTGTTCTGAGAAATTGATATTTCACCTATACCTGGAGAAGAGCTGAGTGGGAATATTATATCCTGAGAAGTGGTTTTGGAGTGCTTTGGTGCCTGGAGGATCTGTGAGAGGGATCCATTACTGCTCTTTGACCCGCAAGGGTCGAAGTGATGAGGTGAGAGGCTAATCCAGAAGGTGGTTGGATTCACAAGCTCTATCTACACTCAGATATCTGCACGATTTGTTTCACCTGTGGTCACTTTACAGTATTATTGGAAACACAGTTTACAGTTTTTTTCACCTTTAATATTCCATTATTGGACTTTTTTTCACCTTTAATATTCCATTATTGGACTTTGAGTTTGCGTTTATTATTTAGATATCATTTCACTTCACATTTTTGCACGTGTGATGTAATATATGTATGTGCATTTTTTTATGCACATGCGTATGGATTCAAGTTTGTGTTTTGCCATCATTTTTGTTATCACTAAGCACATCTACATTTATATTATTATTGTTATTATTTTAATTTGAGATATTGAATTCCACATTCACCTAAATTAGTTTGAATGTAGCGCAGCATTTATATGGTTTATAATAAAAAACTAATACTTAAATATATATGGGATAATAAGAAACCGAGAATTAGGTATGAAGTTCTGTGTAATAAGAAGGAGAAAGGAGGATTAAATCTGCCCAATATTAAGAACTATTATACTGCAGCAATGTTATCATGAATTGTAGATTGGACATATAATTTACAGGGTTAGAGTTGGGTTAAAATAGATTTTTTATCAAGTAATACACGATTAGATAGGATTATTTGGATACCACAATAGTTTTGCACTATGAATGAGACTAGTAGTACATTGATACATGAAGTATTAAGAGTATGGGATAGAATGCACAATCAAATGGATTGGAAATAAAATTCACTATTGATTCCCCTGGTGGATACTGATTTCCCACCGGGGAAGGACAACATTTCTGGGAAATGGTTTAAAGATGTAGATGCACAGTTAGGGGATATAGTAGTTAAAGGGAAGTTGAGTACTTTTCCAGATTTAAAGAGTAAAAAAGAGTTATTTGTGTCTTTAAATGAACTGAGATATTGTCAGTTAGGACATTTTGTTGCCAAGTTGCCCCAACCACTGAGGATGATGGAGGACATGTTCCCTTTTTTAAGCATGGAAAGGATCCTCACCACGGATGCCAAGTCCTGGGCTGGGGGGCACACCTGGGAGGTCAGCTCACACATTGGCAGTGGCCAAGGCGGCAGAGCTCAAACTCCTCAAACTGGAGGGAATTAAAGGGGATTGCTTTGGCTGTTGTGGTTTTCTCTCAGGAGCTCCAGGGTCGGTATGTGCAGGTCTGCATGGACAATGTCACAGCGGTAGCCTATGTAAACAAGCAAGTCAGCATAAGAAGCAGGAGTCTTCAAAGTCTAGTGGAAGAAATTGTGACTTGGGCAGAAGTCAGTTTGGCATCCTTGTCAGCAGTCCATCTAAAAAGCTCGCTGAACCTGGCAGTGGACTTCCTGAGCAGATACCAGCTGAAGGTGGGTGAATGGTACCTAAACCAAGAAGTTTTCCTAAGCTTAGTTCAGGAATGGGGTCAGCCGCAAATAGTTCTTTTTGCGAATCGTCAGAATGCCAAAATCAGTCAGTTAGAAGAGGGGAAAAGCGAGCGCATCAATCCCTACTGCTCCATCTTCCTTGTTCAGGGAAAAAAACGAATTCCTCAGGCACTGAAAAAGCTGCAACAGAGAGTTCAGGTCATTTTCGTGGCTCCCTTCTGGCCAAAAAAAGGTTGTGGCTAGCAACTCTCCTCCGGTTATCAATCAGAATCAGACTATATCGGACGCTTCCAATCAGGAAGGACCTGCTACTACAAGGTCCTCACTTTTATCTGAAAGTGGAAAATCTATGCGTGGTTTTCTCAAAGGCAATTTGAAGTCTATGTGGGGGGTGTGTTTCCTGTGAGAGAAGGAGGAGCTGCTTTCTCTCATGTGCTGTCATGAAATACTACTAGAAAACAAGTTACCTGTATGTCTAACTTGGATTTTTTTTGTCAACAAGTTGCTACTTCATAAAAAACAACAACTTACAAATCCTCCTTAGGCCTCGATCATGCTATACGTGCAGAAAAACTGGAAACTGATGCGCAGATTTCACTTGCAGAGACATCAGTTTGCATTTGTGCTTCAATGAGCTTTATACATGTTGCAGATTCCCACACAGAAAAAATCTGCACGTAATACCAGCGTTGTGGTATGAACAGAGCACATAGAGTACAATTGATTTTGTTGTGCCCTTGATGAATGCCTGCAGAAAAACTGACATCTCTGCACCATGGCGTGAACAAGCCTTTAATCTGGGCTTAAAAATAATATAGAAGTATGTTGAACTCATAGAGCCTGGAAAAGGCTGCCAAACCAGCAACTGGATTAGGATTTTTGTCTTCAAAATGACCAAATGTAATTGTTCTTTATTCAGGCTCTGTTTAAGAAATTCTAACTGTATGTTTCTTAAGCCCGAAGGAAGGGGGGGGCTCTTAAAATGTGTTGGCATTTATGAATAACTCTTTCAAAATCACTTCTGCAATGTATATAACTGGCTTGATGCATTCTTGTCTACATTCTTAGCTGATCTATACTGTGAGGAACTGTCCCTGTGTGATCACATTTTGCCCTTTCTGTTCTGGTTTTATCCCCTTTTGCAAAGCTGGACATGTTTCACAGACATTCTACACTGTTTGTTTAGGAAAATGTGACCTTGTAGTCTTTCACTTCTAATAGAGTTCATACTGTATTGTTAGTCCTAGGGTTTGTTGTGGGTGGGGAAAACCCGGTGCCAGGCTGTCTGGTGGGGGTGGGGTTGAAGCTGTATATACTGAGCTGTGTTTAATAAAGATTCAGTCATTTTTCACCCTACACGAAGTTCCGACTCGTGGTTTTGGGTAGAGCAAAAGGGAGGGTTTTTAGCTATAATATCTGCCTTGGAAGACTGGCTGGAAAATCGGACCATTGGGTGGGACATATCGCTCCGCACGAGGAAGCCCAGGCGGAACGGTTCCGCTACATATACTCTGGACAATTGTCTAAAGCAGTGGCCTACAAAATACAGCCACAGAGATCACATCTGGCCTGTTAGGACTCAAGCTGTGGGTCAGAAAAAACATCCCCAGACTCACTGAAGGGTTAGTTTCTGCTCAAGCTATGCCAGGTAGTAAAATTCTGTTGTGGCAAAAGCTGGTGTTGGGGTTGCTTTCCTCATTCGTGTCTTCACTGTATCCTGGGGAGCCCACCCCGGTACACGGCTTACACAGTGCAGATTCCGCAACCCGATAAAGCCCTCCAACTTGCTGCCATCCTCTTGTCCAGTGACCCGAACCACACACTCATGCAGATTTAGACCTTCCACAGCACATACGGCATAATCATACATAGAGCAATTATGAATCATGTTACATTCCATTTGGGCACTGGGCCTCCATATGACCTAGTTGGTGTCAGGACCAACAGTGAACCTCTGCAGGGTTGGTTTCAGCTCAAGCTACAGTATGTTGGGGTAGCAGGATGTACGCTGCATACTCAGCCCTGGCTGTATGCAGTGCAGGTCCCACAAGCCGACAAAGCCTTGCAACCTGGCAGCTCACTAAGTTGTTGGTTGCTAGGACCGCCAGCTAAGACTTGCTGCACCTCACAACTCTAGCCCCACTGTTAGCATTAGTGTCCTTTACCACTGTCATTTTGCATACAAGGTGCCTGTGTAACAGCTGGGTGGGAGCCAAGAGGTGCAGTAGATCTGCACTGAAGCTGGACGAATTGCAAAAACATTAACAAATTGCAAGAACAAATAGAGTGTATTCACTAATCCATCCCAAACAAATTCTTCAATTAGCAAATTAATCCAAAACAAAACAAAATTTTTCCTGTATGCTCATGTTTATTGGATATCATAGTTACGTAGAAGGCAATACTTATGCACCCCCTTGAATACACCATTTTTACTTTTTTTTTTTGGTGGTGGAGCTGTTTTCAGGTTTGCAGTTTCTACATTCCAGGTTCATAGGGACCTGAAGCCTGAAAACATCCTTCTAGATGGAGATGGTCATATGAAAATTGCCAATTTTCGTCTAGCCATGACAAACATGTTTGGAAACAAGGCAGTGAGGAAAAAAGACGGAACTCTAAATATCATCCATTCTATGTTCACAAGGGCAATGACAAGGTGGAGAATTCTATATTCCAGTATTAGCCATGTTGTCCAGAAGAAGCTGGCCCTGCCCTCCTGGACTTACTGAACAAGCTCCTGATCAAAGCCCAGATGATCCACAGAGTGTCTGTTGCCAACATAAACAAGCACCGATTATTCAATTGCAAAATCTGGGATATAATATAAAGATATATTATAAATATATAAAATAAAAAAGTTTCATTTTATATCACTGTATAATTTAAAGCTGATGTCAAATGTACCCGTTTTATAAAAAGGAAAATTTTTTTTTTAACATTGTAAGCTGACTTATAACAACATTTTTACTTCATGGAGCTTTGGTTGCTTTTGTTGCACATCCCCTTTCTTCAGTGTAGCTACAATATTGTGAATCTCTTTGAATCCACATGTGAGACTTCAGACTTCTGCCAAACTGAAGATTGTAATAAATGGATTCATGTTTAGTACAATTTTTAGATAGGGATAATGACATCACAATATATACAAAGACTACAAAACAGAACAATTCTCAATTAAAAAAAAAAATTCCAAATCTATTGCTAACAAGCATTTTTTCTGAAATGGTATTTATTTCAGTGATTTTATAGACTCAAAATAAATGTAAAAAAATAAATACAATTATGTACACTGATTAATTTCCAGTAGCAAAACTGATTTTTCTCAACCCAGCGTGTTATCAACTGGATGTGTGTACAGGAAAAAAACTTCTTATCATCATGCATAAGAATCTAAAATATAGGATATGCCCACATTTACTTGACTGGGCAGAGTCAGTATTATAAAATTAATTCACTGCCCCAGATTTACAGATGATACCTACTGATCTCTTAAAGTTTGATGATGATGCCCCCCTCCTCATTTTCCTCCTCTTTTCTTTCCCTTTTTTCTCCTACACTTGGGGGCTCCTCCCCCCATCCCCCTTCCCTTATTTTGTTTTATGGGTTGTACTAAAGATGGGAAGCATACTATCTTACACCCCTTGATTCACATTACAAGGTATTTTGCCTGGTCTTCCTGTTCATTTGTTTATATGTTCTACTGTCTTGGCTGAATTTAGCACTTTGACATGTTTTACATTCTGTGAAGTTTCTTTTCGTAGTGGGAGAAATTGATGCTAATTTTGTTATGCATCAAAAACTTAATAAAAATTATTGAACAAGAAAAAGTGTTAGCTGCTTGTAAACCCTGTTTGAAATCATGTGAAGGTAGGAGGCAGAGTGAGCAAAGGGTAAAGTAAAATTCAGGTTATTGACACATAGGGATTAATTTCCTAAAACTGGAGAATGCAAAATCTGTTGCAGCTCTGCATAGAAACCAATCAACGTCCAGCTTTTTTTTTTGTCAAAGCTTAATTGAACAAGCTGAAGTTAGAAACTGACTGGCTATCATACAGAACTGCACCCAATTTTGCACACTCCAGCTTTAGCAAATCAACCCAAAAATTTCCAAGTATATTATAGATAGGTTACTAGAGAAACCTTGAATGACATAATGTAGCAACAGTAAGCTGGATCTCCAAATCCCATTTAGATTTTCTCAAGTTACTCTCCCTCTATGCATACTTGGATACATAACACAGTGCCATAACCTTTTCTGTCTCTGTTACCACCATTTCTGGCTAAAACTTCCAAGGGTGAACCAAGGTGGTTCTCTTTAGTTTAAACTCACTTAATCTCACATCATATACTTGTAAGACAGGCCTGTAGTGTGTAATCACTTTTGAGGTTTATAGTGGGAGTCAGTAAAGGCAGCTCATACTTTACAAACCTGTGCATTACGTGTGCACATTTTACTAATGAGTGAACATAATTTTTCAAAAGTGACGTAACCTTCAGGGATAAGATGGTGTCTGGGGGTGCTAAAAAGGATATAGCCAGTGCCGCCTGGAAGATGGACCACACTGACAGCATTGGTATCCAACTGTTCTATTAAGTGTGGATGGGTCAGTGTATCCTTTTTTCTCAGAATTAAAAAATGTATTTATTCAAAGGCCCACCTTCCTCTGACAGACATATCTCCTGGAGCATTAATAAAATATAATACCCATATGCATACAATTAATGTGATTGTTGTGGGTATTTTGGTATGCCAGATAGAATCAATAGTAAGTAAAGACTTTACTCCCAATATACATTCCTACATCTTACAAACTGATTAACGTCATACCTGGGGAAACCTGTATATTTCAAGAAGTTGGTAGATGCTGTAGGACACTGAAGAAAGGGGATGTGCAACAAAAGCAACCAAAGCTCCATTTTTATGGCACATGTAATTTGGTACAGAATACTTCCACCGTGTTAAGATCCTTAGTACATTATCTACCGCTGTCCTCTCAATAGCACAGCAGTCAAAGATGTGAAATCCCAGTGTCATATTGGGCAAAATTTGGGGGTTCTTATTAATCTCCTCAATAGCAAAAAGAGCAGTTAGGTAATTAATGTAATGTGCAAAGGAAGAGCTAGGAAAAGAACAAACACAGCATTTTAGTAAAGAATGCTAAATGTAGCATTGTTGATTTTTGTAACTTTTGGTAAAAAAGGCATAGGCAACATATGGCAAGCCATTGGTACAGTATTTTTGTAGGTAGGAATAGAATAATCAGCTTTTTTAAAGTCAATTAGTCTGCTTACAAAGGAAAAGCTATGTGTTTATATACTAAATGAGTCGTACAGCTGTGCTAGCAAACACAGATCTCTGAAAAGTGTGGATCTTATTACTGCAAATACAAGAAAGCATATAGTTGGATGCTTTATTTCCTAGCAGGGAAATTTTCACGTTTCCCTCCTAGTGACTCAAGTCAATTGGACCCAAATTGTTCATTGAATGTTGATTCTCTAAGAAGAAGAGGAACCTGAAAGCAGTGGCAGAAGAACCGGAGAGTGGGAGTAGAAGATGGCTCAAGAAGAACAAAAGAGTAAGAGTAATACAGGTACAGATAAGAAATGAGCAAGTGAAAAAGGAGAGTAGAGGACAAATGTAGAAAAAGAGAAGACCAGGTACTTGAGGGTAGCTGTAGAAAAAAAAAAAGAGCGAGTATTGGAGAAGATATGTATAAAAAGAAGAGGAAATAGTGAGTAATGAAAAGCATTATTAAAAGAAAAAAATCAATGTCTTCTCTGGAAATGAAGAGAAGGGATCAGAGAGAAACCATAGCCAACAATATGACTGGGGACTGGAGAGCAAGCATTAAAGAAAAAGGAAGTGTAAGCTAAAAATGGTTTGCAGGAGAGCAGGCAATGGATAAGGGAGCGTGTACTGGAAGTGGACTGTAGAGATGAGAAATGAGCCAAATGTTGGATTGAAAGCTATCATGAGGGATTTGAAAGGGTATAAATCACTAAAGCTGTAAGGATATTTTATACATTTGTGGTATAGTATACAGTACAATAAATAGACAATTGTTCACCTACATAGCCCAGCAACCATATTCAAAATTACTGCCCACTATGTGTTCAATCACATCAACATATGCAACCCTTCACTTGCTTTTCTTACTGGAAGCAGTCATGATCACATGCACACAGAGTATGTGGACAGTGTGCACCAGGCAGATTCCATAATGAAGCTGTCCTTTAAAAGAGCATGGAATCAGAACAAAGCAGAGCAATATGCACATTGTGTTTATCGAGACTGTGGCCAAACCTAGAGAGAAGAATGGAGTACTCACTTAGAATGGTTACACTTGTGAAAATGGCATTCAGGAACACGGAGCAAATATTGAATTATAAAGAATGGCAAAGCAGATATGGACAAGGCAGTTTTTTTAAGTTGAGCACAAGGAAAGAGACTGGGACCTAAGGTGGGTGACAGTTCAGAGCTCTTCTCTGTGTACAATTGTCTGTAAACTTTATCTAAAAAAGGCAACTGATCTGGTCAAACTGTTCTAAAGTTTCACTATTCTTAGTTGCACTTGTACCCCCTCTCTCAATTTTTGTAAGTGATTTGTCCTGTTTCCAGGTCAGCTGACAATAATTACTGTATGTGCATCAGACATGCTTATAATTGGCCAAAGGACAATGCCATTATTAGTGGGATCAAACAGAAAAGGCAAGGTGTAGAACACTCCTCTACTATAGACACGTGCAATTCATTTTGTTTTGTTTATTTTTATTTATTATTTTTGGAGATTTGGATGTATCTGAATTTCTGACTGGACATAGAAAAAAATGGAAACTAATTAGAAATAAGATATAACAAAAAAAAAACAAAAAAAACAAACAAATGCAATAGTTTCATTTAGATTTTCAAATTCATTCAATACATATTGAATTCATTGTGAGTAGCTGGTTTTTAAGCAGTGTGCGGCTGCCACATTAACCACTTCCCCACCACAATATAGCAGATATACTGCTACACGGCGGCACGTGTGCGCAAAATTACGTCTATATACACGTGATTGTCATTTTTGGGTAAGGGACGTGTGCGAGCTGCACATGCGTCCTACCCGCACCACCTTTCGCAGCCGCAAAGGTCAATCACCGGGTCCCGGCCGGTGATTACCCGCCGGCGCCTGGTAATTATCGAAATCACCGACAGGGAGGAAGATTGTTTTATCTTCCTCCCTGCCAGCTCGGGCACAATGCTCAGGCATCCTGATCACACCCCCAGCCCTCTAGTAAAACACTCCCTACATACAGTTAACCCTTGATCGACCCTCAGATTAACCCCTTCCTGCCCAGTGTCATTAGGACAGTGTCAGTGCTGTTTTTTAGCACTGACCACTGTATTGGTGTCATTGACACCACTTAGTTCCCCCCCAGTGTCAGAATGCCCGCCGCAGTCCCGCTAAAAGTCGCTGATCGCCACCATTACTAGTAAGAAGAAAAAAAAATTCCAGTATCTATACCGCCATTTGTAAACGCTATAAAACGTTCATGTAAACCAATTAATTTTCATGAATTGGTTTTTTTTTTAGCAAAGACATGTCGAGAATTTTTGGCCTAAATTTATGATGAAATTTTCTTTTTTAAACTTTTTTACTGGACATGCTTAATAGCAAAAAGTCCAAAATATAGTTTATTTTCTCAAAATTGTCGGTCTTTTTTTGTTTTTAGCGCAGAAAAATTAAAAAACGCACAGGTGATCAAATACCACCAAAAGAAAGCTCAATTCATGGGAAAAAAGGACGTAAATTTCTTCTGGGTGCGGCATTGCATGACCACGCAATTGTCAGTTAAATTAACGCAGTGCCGTAATGCAAAAAATGGCCCGGTCAGGAAGAAGGGTAAATCCTTTGGAGGGCAAGTGGTTAACAACCATGACTCACCTGGTGTTAGCAGGAATGTAAACAACCAAGTGCTGGCATTAAAAAAAAACAGCATTAGGGTCCCCTCTCCAATCCATTCAGGTACTTTGTGTCCGGTAGAGATTTGGATAGGAACCCCACACCAAAATGAAAAATAAAATATCAGAGTATGCAGCCCAGCAAGTTATGAAAGGGGGGGGGGGGGCAAGAGAGCCCTACCTCCTGAACCATGCTAGGCCACATGGCCTCCACATGGAGGGGCAGGAGAGCTCCTCCCCAAAGCATCTTGTCCCCACCGCCCCAAAGCACCCCCCATGTTGAGGGCATGTGGCCTGGTATGGTTCAGGAGGGGGCCACTCGATTTCCCCCCCCCCTTTCCTGACCTGCTAGGCTGAATGCTCGGTTAAGAGTCTTGTATGGATTTGGGGGGGCCCCACAACATTTTTTTAAAAACATTTTGGCAAGGGTTTCGCTTAAAATCCATACCATACCCAAATTTTCAATTGATTCGAATTCCAATTGTTCTAAAAATTTGGAATTCATTTGAAAATGAACGAAACTAAATGAGAAAACAAAACTAAAAAAAAAAATCCAAAAACGAATAACAAAATGAAATTAGTAATATAAGGACACTGTCCAAAACTAAACTAAACAAACTTTTCTGTTCTGCGTAAGTCTAATTGGATCTACTTCTGATCTACTTAAATAAATTACTTGTGTTTGTGTTTTTATTTACTTTTGACACTTTTTTGGTGAATGAGCAGAGGTACTTTGTACCCCATATTCATTCACGTGGGATCAGGGGGCCCCCTTGTTAAAGGGAGCTGCCAGATTCTGCTAAATCCCACCCACCCGCAAACCCCCACAACCAACTCCCAGGGTTTTGGGGAAGAGACCCTTGTCCCCTTCAACATGGGGACACGTTGTTTTGGGGGGAGCATTTTGGAATTGATTTTTCTTTTTAAGGGGGACCTCAGGCAATTTTTCAAAATTATTTTTTGATGGCGGCACTTGTATGTTTGTATTAGGCTGTCAGCGGGGAATCCTGAGATGAGTCATGGTTGTTAAGGATGCGGGTATTCTTTACAATGAATTTCAGATCAGATTAGAAAATATTGAATCCTTCTGATACAAAAGAATACGTGAAACAAGTGCTGAAGATGAAATGAATACCAAAAACTAATATGTTCAATATAACGAATATGATGAAACAAAATTCTTCAATGAATGAATGAAACAAGAACGAAAAAAATTTTTTGTCCTTGCACCTGTCTACTCTACTCTTCTTCCATAGTGTTTTATAATATTTATTGTCCCTCAGATGTGGTTCCTCTATCACAACAGCATAAAATTAAATGTAACCACCAACAGGCACTGAATAAGATTCCTCCAGCAAGAAGAACCTGTTGTCGTGATTCTTGACCACCTTCTTCTTTCCCAGAGGTAGTGAGGTTGTTTTAGTACTGCTTGAAAAATCTAGAGTGGAGAATGGAGAATGATATGCAGATCTGAAGAATGGAGGAAGATTTCTGCAAAGGATGGATCAGGGCTGTGAGGTATATTGGCTCCAATTTTATATATTCAAGTCAGACAGTTATGTCTTCCTGCTGGGGCTGAAAGGTGACTGCGCCAATCAGTTCACAATGTAAAATTGAAGAATCTGCGGTCTTTGAACAAACCCTAAACTAATTATCAGCTATAGTTTGCATAAATATTGCATTCCTAGCCTTGGTCTTAAAGTGTATCTAGAACCAAAAGCAAAAATTGAATGTATTGCAACCAGGGGGCGGACTGACAACTCATGGGGCCCTGGGCAATAGGGGATCATGGGGCCCCTGTGTCCTTGCCCAAACTCAAAAAAGCCTATTAAAAAGATACCAGGGGCATCTCATGGGGACCCCTACTGACCCCGGGCCCTCGGGCAGTGCCCGAGTTTCCAAATGGTCAGTCCGCCCCTGATTGCAATTTACTAATCCTTAAATATCGGAGCTGCATTCATTTCCTTTTTTATGCTTTTTTTCTATATTTTTACATGCTGATACTTCCTGTCTTACAGTGGCTCAACTCTGTGGAGGAGCAATAAAGCCACCCTTGAACATTACCTCTGCCAAATCGGCAGAGAGGGTAGTGTGAGATGAACTAGCAAATCTAGAAGGACTTGACCAACAAATCAAAGCTAAACTCTAGCTAACACTTTTTAGGTAGTTACAACAGTTTTTCCTTTGCTACTTTGTCTGGATAGCTTGTTCTGTTAAAGGAAGTAGGTATTGGCACTCAGTTGTTCTTGTTTTTTATTTACATTGTTAATTTGTTATGGTACCATTACCATGCCTTTTGGTATACTTACTGTTCTGTCTTTTGCAACACCTCCTACAGGGAAAAGAGGCAGCAGGAACTAGACTTACAGCCAGAAAGGAACCTTTGGGAACAGGTTAAGTAAATTTGCTTTTTTGCGGCCCCCTAGACCATTTAATCCATTCAGTGGGGGGAAGCTCCACTGCAAGGGATCAGTTTTCTTTTCCATGGATTTCAGCTTTGGGTGAACTGAACATTGCCTGGGGTACAACAAAACTAAGTTTATATCAGTTCCGACAGACCATGGACCTAAGAAAGCAGAAGGCCAATACCAGGATTTGCAACTACTTGCCAAATTCCCTTCAGTCACTAACTTGAATATTTATAGCATTTGGGGTCCCTGCAACAATCAGCCATTTGATCATATAAACAATCATAGCATTCTTTATGGCTAGAGATCATCAAAATGTTTAGGTCATTATCTAAGATAAGAGATGTTCATAATGCCAAATAAAAAAAAAGAATTACTGGAAGAATTTAGCAATACAGTATAAGCAGAAAGATAAAGTGTGATTCTAGAGGTATGAGGGATTAAATAGAAGAGACTGAAGGACAGTTGGTCTCCAATTAAAGTTCCTTTGGGTAAAGCCTCATACACATGATGAGAATAATCGGACGAATGATCATCCATTATTTTATTTTATTTTGCATGCTAGTCTGCTATCAAAAGTGAAGAAGTGGTTACTAAAGTGACAAAAATACTTGTGTGGCAGAATAAAAATCCGGAAGTGATGTAATGTATTGTATTTTCGGACAAAAACTCTAATGATTAAATTAAAATTGTACAATCTGGTATCATACGAGAAAAATGTTTGTGCTTGTCCCGTCTAAAAATTTCGGACGAAAACTGTGTACTAACGTTCAGATTATTGTACTATTGTTTCGAAAAGTATTTTTCATCCGAATATCTGATTGTGTGTGCTAGGCTTAAGTGTATTGACATAAATCCTTAAATTCTCAATATAAACTCTCAATGATAGACAGAAATGTTTATCTTGATTATGAGTGTCCTGGCTAAAAAATTCAAAGCACATGCACTTCCTTTGACAAAGACTACATCATAATACTCATGATCAACACACAACTTGATTTACAATATAATTACTGATTTCTTACATATCAAATATTGGCTTTTTCTTAGATGGTTCTTGTTGAAATTCATCTATGAATTGTAATGATGAATGGAAGATATCCAAGAGAAATCCAATTATGAGGTCACCTTCCTTCAAGTAGCTTCCCACACTTTGTTCTTTTAATGAGCAGGCAAAAGAGTTGAGACTGCAATGCATGCAACTTGTCAGTGACAACAGTATTAATGTTCCAAGAAAAAAAGCCATTGACATCAAATTCATATGCATTTTTCTCGCTATCAATATTTTAATATTTGTGCACTTTTGTCTGAAACTGGAAGAAAAACAGAACAAAAAACAGTTTAAGTTACAGCAAGTAGATTTTCTTTTGGGATAAAGTTTTTACATGAATACATAAAAACGCCTCTGTTAATGTTAAATGGTTTGTCTCATCTCTGCAACTGATACATTCTGCTGGAGAGCTTATGCAGGCCATACATGGGTTGAATTCTGAATGAGTTTTCTTTAGGAAATCGGAAATTTTGTGCGTTTTGTAACCCGATGGTGCCACCATTGATTCAAAATTCATCCAACCAAACCTTCAATTTCTCCTCATGTTGCTACAGAAAATAATTTTCGTGGCCAAGAATTTTCTTTTCTTTCCAGGTCGCAGCTCACAGCTCATTTCTTTTTTTTTTTTTTTTTCCAAAAAACAAAGTTTATTGAAAACAAGATACAAATGATCACACGAAAATGTACAGATGAAGTGTACATAGGACATACAACAAAGCATGTATCATACAAAGGCAAAAGAGGTCCAACGCAAAACCAAACAGTGTGGATGAACTAGGCCACGAAAGGGATGTGCCTGTAATATTCAGGTATGCTTGTCAAGTGCTAAAAAGAAAGAGACGTTTGGCCTCCTACCATATTGTCTTGCGGTAAAAATCTGTAGGGGGGAGACGAGCAAATACGATGCCTAAGTAGAAGTCAAAACTACAGAATACGAAGATGGAATTGTGCGAATGTAGGAGTAATTGTCGTGTGAACCGCTGACGAATTGCGGGAGGTGATGCTGACCACCTACTCAGTGTTCTATTGGAAAAATTGTCCGAAACGTGTGTAAGCATATGAAAAGAAAAGAAAAGAAAAGAGAAGCCGAGAAAGAAGGGAAAGAAAGAGAAAGGGAAAGAAAGAAAGATAGAGAGAGAGAAAAAAAAAAAAAAGGGGGGGGAGGAAGGGGGGGGGGGGAGGAAGGGGGGGGGGGGAGGGAAGGGGGGGGGGAGTAAGGGAAGCAAATATGGAGGGTAAAATAAGAGATGGGACAACCGTCAAAAATACCTTATCCTCAATACAAACAGTAGCGGGAGTGGGTGGAACCTACGCTTTCATCGGCGTCGAAAGAATGTGCATGGAACACAGGGGGGAGTATGATGGCACCCTCAGATCAAATACTACTAAATAACACTATCGAGAAGTCCAAATCAAATTCAGACGGGCTGGTCCATGAGGGATCGATACTCCGGGGTAGTCAGAAAATGGGTCCAACAGGCCCATACGTGAGAGAATTTCGTAGGAGTGTCGAGAGCAGTCGCAACCAGTTCTTCCATGTCCGCCGTTTTACCCACTCGGGTGAGCCATTCACGTATAGAGGGAGAGCGAGTGGAGCCCAACAGAACCGGAATACAGAGTCTGGCTGTGTTGATCATGTGCATGGCTAATGATTTAAAGTACTGAGCCCTGGGAAGGGAAGAATGATGGAGGAGGAATTGAGCAGGAGAGAGAGCTAAGGGTAAGGTACTTATAGACACTACTAACCTATGTACCTCCTGCCAAAATGGTTGAAGAATCGGGCAAGACCACCAAATGTGGAGAAAGGACCCATCCGGGGTCCCGCATCTCCAGCAGCTGTTGGGGAAGGCGGGGTTAAAATGATGAATTCTTGAGGGAGTTCGGTACCATCTAGAGGCTATTTTGTAGCTGTTTTCTTGTGTCGAGACATTGAGGGAACATTTATGAGAGTATTGGAAGACCAGGTCCCAGTCTGAGTCCGACAGCTCAGCATTAAAATCTCTCTTCCAAGCCCGACATGCTGGGAGGGAGTCATAAGACCGGCTCTCCACTAGAAGTGGGTAGATCTCCGAGATCAGATGTTTCCGCGGTTCAGCCTTCGCACATGCAGATTCAAATGGGGTAAGAGAGCGATGCCAGTTATGAGGGGGTTTATGAGAGAGCAGATAATGTCTGATCTGGAAATATACCCAGAAAGGGAATTTGCGAATACCCAGGCTTTCTTGCAATTCTCGGAGTGTTTTCACCTTGCCCTTGTGGAGAAAATGTTGCACTAAGATCTGTTCGTGTGGCCAGTGTTTCATTAAAAAGTCTTTATGCATTCCAGGGGGAAAGTCAGGGTTGAGGCGTATGGGGGTCAGGGGGTTGGGTATGCCAGAAATGGCTGCAGATCTACAAGCCGAACGGAAAATTTTTAACGTAGGTCCTAACAAGGGATGGGTGAGAAGAACTTGTGGCGTGTGTTTCGGCGAAAGCCAAGGAACCGATGCCAGGGGGAAGGGCGAGCAAGCATTTTCTATAGAAATCCAGTCTTTAGAGGCAGTGTGAACGTGCCAATCAACTATCCGGGAAAGATGACACGCCCAATAGTAGCGGTAAAGATCAGGGAATCCTATACCCCCTTTAAGTTTAGAGAGGGTTAATTGGGAGTAGGCAATACGCGGACGTTTGTGGCTCCAAAGGAACAGTGAACACAGTCTTTTGCAAGAAGCAAAGAAAGCAAGTGAATTGGTAATGTTTGGAAGAGATACAGGAGACGGGGAAGTACATTCATTTTAATGATCGCTGCCCTTCCAAACCACGAGAAACAAGGACGGTGCCATTTATTGAGGTCTTCTTGCATAGAGCGAAGAGCGGGAAGAAAGTTTTTCACGTAAAGGTCATCAAGGCTGCTGGTGAGCTGGATACCAAGATAAGTTAGGGAATCCCTTTCCCAGTGAAATGGGAATTGGGCCTCACAAGCAGAGACTAGCTCAGCAGACAAAGTAATGTTAAGGGCGGCAGATTTGGAGAAATTAATTTTAAAATTCGACAAATATCTGAAAAGGGCAAAGTCTTTCAGTAGGTTCGGAAGAGTGATGTGAGGGTCCGTCAGGAACAAAAGAATATCATCCGCATAAGCTGCAAGCTTATATTCCTTGTCTGTCACCGTGATTCCTTTAACATCAGGGTTTAAACGAATTTTCCGCAACAGGGGCTCAAGGGATAGGACAAACAAAAGTGGGGAGAGGGGGCATCCCTGACGTGTGCCGTTCCGTAAATGAAAGGAGTTTGACAGATGGCCGTCCACCCGGACCCGGGCAGTAGGGGCAGAATAGAGGGCCATGATAAAGTTGAGCATCTTCTCACCCAAACCCAGTGCCACCAAAGACGCGTTCAAGTAATCCCAGGCAATCCTGTCAAAGGCCTTTTCTGCATCCAAGGAGAGGAAAAAACCCGGCGTGTTAGACCTGCAAAGCCAGTGATGGAGATTAAGGGCCTTGATAGTGTTGTCCCTTGCTTCTCTACCAGGGATAAATCCTGCTTGGTCCAAATCGACCATGGAGGGAAGCGAGGGAAGAAGACGATTAGCAATGATCTTCGCGAATAGTTTGACATCCACGTTCAGCAAGGAAATGGGTCTATAATTGGAAACCTGGGTGTTGTCCTTCCCGTCTTTGGGGATAACTGTAATGTGAGCCTCCAACAGGTGGTTAGGCGGCCCTGAAGGTTGAGCAAGAGTGTTAAAAGCAGCAAGAAATGTAGTACCCAGTATATCTAAAAATGATTTATAATAGGTTACTGAAAAACCATCAGGGCCCGGGCTCTTCCCCGGTTTCATCTGTTTCACTGCAGATTGCAGTTCAAGTAGGGTGAGATCATTTTCCATAGCGTGTACCAGATCCTCGGAGAGGGCGGGTGAACCGTAGAGATGGAGAAATTCAGAGATCAAGGAAGTTCTAGATTTGTCCGAGTGTATGGGGGGACGTTCCGGAGGGAGGTTGTACAAAGATTTATAGTAGCGTTCAAAATGGGCGGCAATATCGGGGTTAGATGTAGCCTCAATGCCATCAGAGCCTCTGATTTTATGAACCGTCATACTAGCCCGTTTCTCCCGAAGAGCTCTAGCTAGAAATTTCCCGCTCTTATTTGCGAACTCATAATAGAGCTTGTGTGTAAGAATGTATCTTTTTCTAACCACTTTACCCAGTTCCGTGAGAAGCTGCGTGCGTGCATGCGTGAGTTCCGAAAGGGTCGACGCAGCCAGAGTCCGTTTGTGTACACTCTCCAAAGAGCGGATCCTATCTGAGAGGAGCTTCAGACGCTCCTGTTTGGCTTTCTTACGTCTCGTCGCAAGGGCAATGAGGCTACCCCGTATGACACACTTGTGGGCCTCCCATTGTGTGATGGGTGAGGTGTCTGACGAGCTGTTCAAGGAAAAGTATTCAGCCATATTAGAGCGGAGCTCCTGCACAATAGCGACATCCGTAAGAAGGGAAGCATCCAAACGCCAGTATTTGGAACGCTGGTGCGAGATGGGGAACCGTAGCGTCATGGAGATGGGATGATGATCGGAAAGGACCATCGGTTCAATAGTAGCAGCATGGAGGAGAGGGAGATCTGGTTGCGACAAAAAAAAGTAATCTATCCTAGAATACTTATTGTGTGGTGGGGAAAAAAAAGTATAATCTTTAACAGTGGGGTAAAGTGTACGCCAGGTGTCATGTAATTGTAGAAGCTGTAATTGTATATGTATTTGCCTGAGAGCCTTGTAGGGCAGAAAAGAACTTCCCGAGGAGGAGTCTAGCAGAGGGCTTAAAGGGACATTCAGATCGCCTCCAAGTACCAGTAACCCCTCCTGGAAAGCAGCTAGGGCAGAAACGATTGAGCGCATGAAGGAGACCTGTTGAACATTGGGGGCATAGACATTGGCGAATGTGATAGGTCTGTTAGCGAACACTCCCTTTATAAACAGGTATCTACCCTCAGGATCCACCATGGAATCCGTCATATGAAACTGGAGGTGTCTGGCGAACAGTATTGCAACCCCCTTAGACTTAGCCAGGGGGTTGGCGGCGTGGAGGACCGTGGGGAAGTAGAAATTGTAAAGCTTTGGGATGGAGTCTTGGCGAAGATGCGTTTCTTGTAAAAAGACCACATCCGCTTTCTGTTTGTGTACGTAAGAGAGGAGCATGGAGCGCTTTTCGGGTATGTTCAAACCTTTGACATTGAGTGAAAGGAGTTTCAGAGACAGTTGTCCCGTCTGTGAAGCGGAAGAAAGCATGGCTGTTGGAAGGCGGAGCCTGAGTCCGGGGCTTCGGTAAGCCAAGGAACCGGGGATGGGAACAGGAGGGGGGAAGGGAAAAAAAAAAAAAAAAAAAGGGGGGAATATAGATAGTATACGGCTAGAGGAACAGACCCGCTGTTCTACGTGAGAGAAAGAAAACAGGAAAAGGGGGAAAGGGTCGGGGAAAAAGAAGAGGAGCAGAAAGAAAGAAGAGAAGCCCAGAAAAAAGAGACGGATAGAAGCCGAAAGCAAAGGATCAGTGGAAGCTCGCCGAGCTCACTGTGTGGGGAACGAGGTCGGCGTGAAACCAGGAAGTGTGCATCCGCCGGCCGGTAGCCCCCTATGAGAAATTATAAAACAAAAGGCAAGAACAAGGGGGGCGGGGTTCAAGAGATGTAAGTGGTGTCAGAAGTCCGCAGGGGTGGGGCATATAAAGGTTTGGGTACCAGTCTTCCAAGGGAGATGAAGTGGTATGTGACATGCATAAGAAGAAGACCTGGGCAACTTTAGTAGGTGTATCACACGTGAAATGTTGCCAAGCGAGGGGTCTAGCTACGCTTAGTATTAAATAAGTGTAAGGCACTGACTGAGTGATCGCATTGGGAACAGCAGCCCACGCCAAGGTGGGCGCGAGATAGTAAAGGGGCACCTCACTTAACGGAGAGTATCGGAAGACCCCTGCACATATTACAGGCAAACCACATCACAAGGCACAAACGTAACAAATCAACAGTATCAAAACATGAATGAGCATGACAAAATCAGATAAAACATCAATAAGCCCCTATGCAACCGTTACTAATGAGTCCCCTAAGATCAAGGCCCGTCATCATCCCACAAATATATGAGTATCAAGGGGACTAAATAAGACATAGAAACCCTCCTCCCCCTACCCCCCCCACATAAGGATAGTATCTAGCGTCCCCAGGGAAACAAAGGGTACGAGCATCACCTCTCTCAAAATAGCGTAGGAGTGGGGAGGAGGAGGAGGAGGGAAGTGAGCATGGGAGTGATCAAAGGCACGCAGGCCCTCAGGTATGCCATTTCGGCCAAGTCAAAGCCGGGTTGAAGAGAATGACATGGTGCCATTCTGAAATGTCTAGCCAGTAGCGGGAAAAGGTGATGCTTGTCCACACAATCAGATTCCACTGACTAAGAGAACATTTACACTCCCCGAAAAAAAAAAAAAAAAAAAAAAAGCAGTTCTCCGTCCCCGCAAACAATAACCATCTCCCCCCAAACCACCCCCCGGTCGAAATTTAGAGACACTAACATATTCACGCAGAAATTATACATTACAAATTGAGCAGGGATCACTTCCATAGGATCGGGAAGGCCAGGCGCTCCAATGTCCACGGAGAGGATGTGGGGGGCGAACAATCCATCACCGAACAACCCCAAGCGAACAGCAGGACGTCCACATAGATGTGAGGGCGAAGTTCAGAGCTTGCCAGTAAGACGATGTCGGAGGATGTTCATCGCCCAGGACGCCTCCAGATGGTAATAGGAAATAGAAGGTTAGGAGAAGGCACCAATCGATAACCAACTGGAAGCGGAGGACGCGCTGTGGAGTGCGGAGAATTAGGTGACGATTAGGAGGGCAGAGCCTAAAAACTGATCCCCCTTGTATGAGGACGAGACAGCTAGAATGTGGCCAACTCCCAACCCCTTGTAAGGCATGAATGAGCTGTGGAGACCCACTATGTGCGCATAGTACAGTGACAGAGTTCCATGGATCACAGGCTGCAGTCTTGACGGATAAATAGTAAAGGAGTAGGAGTCCGACGAGCATTGATCAGAGAGCGCAAGTGCGCAACTAGAACATATGGGGCGGGTGGACGAAAAAAGGTGCGCAGTAACAGTAGAACGTACACAGCAGGGTATGCATCAAAGTAGCAATGTTAAGGGAAGAACAGGGACCATTAGGTGTCGCGTCTTGGCCTCCTGTGTGCTGGCGAGGCCGTCGGGCTGAAGGTAGTCGTGGCGTCTCCCATGAGGGGTCTCGGAGGGGTCGATGGGGCCATCCGCCCTCTACGAGAAGACTGACCGCGCCAATCCATAGCATTATCCTCGGCTGCCAAATCCTGGGATAGCGGCAATCTCATGGAGCTGAACCAATCTGGCAGGTCAATCAGCGGGATGTCTATGGAGGCACAGAAAGAGGGCAGTTCTTCAGGGGTGCGCAAGTTGTAAGAACGACCACTAACTTGTACAGAGAGACAGAAGGGGAACCTCCATCTGTACGGAATGTTACGCGATCGGAGCGAGTCCAGAAGAGGGCGTAAAGCGCGCCGTTGGCGTAGGGTGGTGCTGGATAAGTCCTGAAAAAGTTGTATTTCTGTCCCCTCATATAGAAGGCGCCCTCTGTCTCTAGCACATCGGAGGACATCTTCTTTGAGCGGGAAGCTGACTAGGCAGCAAACGATATCCCTGGGTGGGTCTGCATCTCCCCTCCTGGGGCGGATCGCTCTGTGCACACGTTCGATGTCAATCGGGGTTGCTTGCGGGCGACCAAGGAGGTTATTGAATATGGCCATTGCTGCCTTGGGAATATCGGTATTTTCTACTGATTCTGGGAGACCGCGGATCCTGACGTTACGCCTGCGGCCACGGTTATCTAAATCCTCAATATGCCTGTGGAGCTCTCTGATAGTTGACACGTGTATCGTTGACCGATGTTGTAAATCAAGAATCGCAGAACCATTTTGCCTGGATGCGGATTCCACGTGATCCAATCGTGAACCCATGGCCCTTAAATCATTATGCAGGTCCCCTAATGCTGCAGTGAGTGTGGCTGTCAGGGTGGCTTTAATGTCAGCAGCCACAGCCTGAAGATCCCTCAGGGACAGAGATTGTGAGGCAGAGGGGACATCATGCTGAGGCACTGTGTCTGGGGCTGCCTGTATTTCAGAGCAGGAAGGGTTAACATTATTAGCAGCCGTGGAGAGGAGGAGGGGGGCGGAGGGGGACGCAGCAGGAGAAGGAGATGGCTGCGGCCCCTCCCTTTGCTGTTGGGAGCGGAAGAGCTCCGTTATGTGTCTCCCCTGCACACCCTGGCCCCGTGGGGAGCGCGATCGGGTACCGGATGAGGTCCGGTCAGACTTCCCCATTGTTTGGCAGCTTACTCTAACCCCGCTCCGTCGTGCGGCGATACAGAGGGATCCGGCCGGCGGGAGCTCCCTCTCTATGCGGCCATCTTCCAGCCGCGGCAGACCACGCCCCCCAGCTCATTTCTTTTTTAATTATATTTCTTGTGCAATTCTCCCATCATTGATTAGAAATTGGTTAATTTTTCAAAAAATTTCCAACATGCCCGATCACTCAAATGCGATGGTTGCACGAAAATCAGCCATTGCTGTGGCCCACTAATTCAAACGATAATTCTTTGAAAAGATTTTTGAAAAAAAATTCTTTCGGAATGTGACATGTGTATGTCCGGCTTTACTAGCTGGATCACTAGATGAAAATAGAAGAAATAAAGACTAAGAAAAAGGAAAACTAGTGCAGCCATCACTTCTAAGAATTGGTAAACTGCAATATAATGAATGTTTTCTTTTGGGATTAACACTGCTTTAAGTGCTTTTACTACTGTTTCAGAGTATGTAAATATTTTAATGTGCACAATGTGGACACAAATTCAGAATCTTCAATATCAATAGACATAAAGCCCAACTCCCAAAAAACTAAAATCCTCCCTTGCAGTGGGGTTGTACTCACATTGCAAGGGCTAACTGCTTGTGTCTGTCTGGGGGACAAGGAAAATCATGTTTACTTACCTGATCCCTGGCAAAAAGAACTCCCCTACTCTCCACCAGTGGACTATCTCTCAAAGTCTTCAAGTCCAGTGCAAAGCTATGGACCCTGCATTGATCTTGATGACATCAGAGGACCATAGACTGTCAGAGTACAAGATTGAAAAGGCTGCAGGGACCAGTGTAGCAGCGCAGAGAAGCCTGCAGCAGTTGAAGTTGAGTTAAAACTGCTGCATGATGTCCCCTAGACATTAACAAGCAGTTAACCCTTGCAGTACAGGCACAACCCCCCCTGCAAGGGAGGGCTTTTCATTTTCCTGGAGTTCTGCTTTAAATTTTTTCCCCTCTCTACTTCTACTATATTATACTCCAATATACAATACAAGTTTTTAAAGTAGTAAATGTATATAATAGCCACTAATATTTTAGACGCAAATAAAGCTTGCGCAACTCAGGAAAGACAGGAGGAGATTAGAGAACTCAATGCATGACTAAAGACCGGATGTAAGAGGGAAGGATTTGGGTTTCTAGACTGACTTTTCATTGGGGTGCAACCTATATGCTAAAGATGGTTTGCAACTAAATGGAAGGGGATCTGCTGTGATGGGGGAGAGGTTTATGGGAAGGCTGGAGGAGTATTTAAACTAGGATCAAGTGGGGAGGGGGAATTAGATTATAATGGGGTAAACAAATCAGATGGGCCAGTACTTATTGGTGGGTGGAATGGGGAAAGATGGGGGAAGGGCTATGGCAGATGATAAGAAGGTTTCCATGTTATAAACAACCAGTGGAATTTGTACCATTTGTATTAAAAAAAAAAAAGTGTTAAAGTGTTTGTTCACCAATGCCAGAAGTCTGCCAAGCAAAATAGGTGAGTTGGAAGCTTTGATGCATGAAGAGAACTAGGATTTAATTGGTATTGCTGAATCTTGGCTTCATTCTTCACATGACTGGGCCATTCATATTCCAGGCTATGTTCTCTTTTGGAGAGACAGAATAAATAGGAAAGGTGGTGGTGTCTGTCCCTATGTGAGAAGTGATCTCAGAGCGAGTGTGAAAGAGGACCTAGTTTGTGGACGTCCCGGCTCCCATTTTGGGGCTTGGATGCTCCATAAATTTATACTGGTGGATTTAGCCTTGTCTGATGAGGACCTGTATGTTCTACTGTTTAGACAAACTATATGGGATACCTTTCAAATGAATACTAGAATGCTGATAGATATGACTAGAGATGAGCGAATTATTCAAAAATTCGGTTCAGCTGATTCGCCGAATTTGTGGAAAAAATTCGCGTTGAGCCGAATATATTCGCTGCAAATTTAACTTATAAAAAGGGTGTTTCTAGGCTTCAGAGAGCCTTTATATTAGTGCAGAACACTGTACCTTTAATTTAAATGCCCTTGGAGTCTGCTGGGGAAGAGAACTAATACTGTCAGTCAGTATGACATGCAGATGAGTGCCGTCGATCTTAGAATCACCGCACACTTCACTCATTTGGGCAGTCACGGGGCCAAAACCAGAGTGTGGAGCCACAGTGTGGCGGTGGAGGCAGCAGCAATGGGAGGCCATACAGCACCCTATGACAAAATGGAACCCACCAGCAGTGTGAGGAGACCTAAAAGTGGCACATGGCAGAGTGTGGCGATGGAGACAGCAGCAATGGGAGGCCGTACAGGGACCCATGACACACTCTGGACCTGGCAGCAGCATGAGGAGGCGGTACAGGGGCCCATGACAGATTACGGGCATGGCAGCAGCATGAGGAGTCGGTACGGGGGCCCATGGCAGATTACGGGCCTGGCAGCAGCATGAGGAGGAGGTACAGGGGCCCATGGCAGAGTGGCGGAGCGTAAGCAGCTAAAATTGAAGGCCATACAGAGGCCTATGTTAAAAAGTCCCCCCAGCAGCAGCGTGGGGAGACGACTATCAAGAGTCCAATGGCAGAGTGGCGGAGCAGAAGCAGCTTCAATTGAAGGCCATACACAGGCCTAGGTTAAAAAGCGGAAGCCGTCAGCAGCGTGAGCAGACGACAGAGACACATGGCGCAGGGTGGCGGTGGATGCAGCAGTATTCGGAAGCCAAACACAGGCCTCGGTTAAAAAGCGGAAGCCGTCAGCAGCGTAAGCAGACGACAGAGGCACATGGCGCAGGGAGGCGGTGGAGGCAGCAGCAATGGAAGGCCATACAGCACCCTATCCCAAAATGGAACCCACCAACAGTGTAAGGAGACCTGAAAGTGGCACATGGCGCAGGGTGGCGGTGGAGGCAGCAGTATTCGGAAGCCAAACACAGGCCTCGGTTAAAAAGCGGAAGCCGTCAGCAGCGTGAGCAGACGACAGAGACACATGGCGCAGGGTAGCGGTGGATGCAGCAGTATTCGGAAGCCAAACACAGGCCTCGGTAAAAAGCGGAAGCCGTCAGCAGCGTGAGCAAACGACAGAGGCACATGGCGCAGGGTGGCGATGGAGGCAGCAGTATTCGGAAGCCATACACAGGCCTAGGTTAAAAAGCGGAAGCCGTCAGCAGCGTGAGCAGACGACAGAGGCACATGGCGCAGGGTGGCGGTGGAGGCAGCAGTATTCGGAAGCCATACACAGGCCTAGGTTAAAAAGCGGAAGCCGTCAGCAGCGTGAGCAGACGACAGAGACACATGGCGCAGGGTGGCGGTGGATGCAGCAGTATTCGGAAGCCAAACACAGGCCTCGGTTAAAAAGCGGAAGCCGTCAGCAGCATGAGCAGACGACAGAGGCACATGGCGCAGGGTGGCGGTGGAGGCAGCAGCAATGGAAGGCCATACAGCACCCTATCCCAAAATGGAACCCACCAACAGTGTAAGGAGACCTGAAAGTGGCACATGGCGCAGGGTGGCGGTGGAGGCAGCAGTATTCGGAAGCCATACACAGGCCTAGGTTAAAAAGCGGAAGCCGTCAGCAGCGTGAGCAGACGACAGAGACACATGGCGCAGGGTGGCGGTGGATGCAGCAGTATTCGGAAGCCAAACACAGGCCTCGGATAAAAAGCGGAAGCCGTCAGCAGCGTGAGCAGACGACAGAGGCACATGGCGCAGGGTGGCGGTGGAGGTAGCAGCAATGGAAGGCCATACAGCACCCTATCACAAAATGGAACCCACCAACAGTGTAAGGAGACCTGAAAGTGGCACATGGCGCAGGGTGGCGGTGGAGGCAGCAGTATTCGGAAGCCATAGGTTAAAAAGCGGAAGCCGTCAGCAGCGTGAGCAGACGACAGAGACACATGGCGCAGGGTGGCGGTGGATGCAGCAGTATTCGGAAGCCAAACACAGGCCTCGGTTAAAAAGCGGAAGCCGTCAGCAGCGTGAGCAGACGACAGAGACACATGGCGCAGGGTGGCGGTGGATGCAGCAGTATTCGGAAGCCAAACACAGGCCTCGGTTAAAAAGCGGAAGCCGTCAGCAGCGTGAGCAGACGACAGAGGCACATGGCGCAGGGTGGCGGTGGAGGCAGCAGCAATGGAAGGCCATATAGCACCCTATCACAAAATGGAACCCACCAACAGTGTAAGGAGACCTGAAAGTGGCACATGGCGCAGGGTGGCGGTGGAGGCAGCAGTATTCGGAAGACATACACAGGACTAGTTTAAAAAGCGGAAGCCGTCAGCAGAGTGAGCAGACGACAGAGGCACATGGCGCAGGGTGGCGGTGGAGGCAGCAGTATTCGGAAGCCATACACAGGCCTAGGTTAAAAAGCGGAAGCCGTCAGAAGCGTGAGCAGACGACAGAGACACATGGCGCAGGGTGGCGGTGGATGCAGCAGTATTCGGAAGCCAAACACAGGCCTCGGTTAAAAAGCGGAAGCCGTCAGCAGGGTGAGCAGACGACAGAGGCACATGGCGCAGGGTGGCGGTGGAGGCAGCAGCAATGGAAGGCCATACAGCACCCTATCACAAAATGGAACCCAGCAACAGTGTAAGGAGACCTGAAAGTGGCACATGGCGCAGGGTGGCGGTGGAGGCAGCAGTATTCGGAAGCCATACACAGGCCTAGGTTAAAAAGCGGAAGCCGTCAGCAGCGTGAGCAGATGACAGAGACACATGGCGCAGGGTGGCGGTGGATGCAGCAGTATTCGGAAGCCAAACACAGGCCTCGGTTAAAAAGCGGAAGCCGTCAGCAGCGTGAGCAGACGACAGAGCCACATGGCGCAGGGTGGCGGTGGAGGCAGCAGTATTCGGAAGCCATACACAGGCCTAGGTTAAAAAGCGGAAGCCATCAGCAGCGTGAGTAGACGACAGAGACACATGGCGCAGGGTGGCGGTGGATGCAGCAGTATTCGGAAGCCAAACACAGGCCTCGGTTAAAAAGCGGAAGCCGTCAGCAGCGTGAGCAGACGACAGAGGCACATGGCGCAGGGTGGCGGTGGAGGCAGCAGCAATGGAAGGCCATACAGCACCCTATCACAAAATGGAACCCACCAACAGTGTAAGGAGACCTGAAAGTGGCACATGGCGCAGGGTGGCGGTGGAGGCAGCAGTATTCGGAAGACATACACAGGACTAGTTTAAAAAGCGGAAGCCGTCAGCAGCGTGAACAGACGACAGAGGCACATGGCGCAGGGTGGCGGTGGAGGCAGCAGTATTCGGAAGCCATACACAGGCCTAGGTTAAAAAGCGGAAGCCGTCAGCAGCGTGAGCAGACGACAGAGGCACATGGCGCAGGGTGGCGGTGGAGGCAGCAGTATTCGGAAGCCATACACAGGCCTAGGTTTAAAACTGGAACCTAGCAGCGTGAGCAGACGACAAAGACGCACATGGCAGAGGATGGATCTGGCAGCAGTATGAGAAGGCGGTACAGGGGCCCGTGGCACAGTGTGGTGATGGGGGCTACAGCAACTGGATGCCAGAAAGTGGCCGATAGGGCTATATACTGCATGACTACATAGGTGGTTTTTATAGTACTTTATTTTGGCCTCCCTCTCAGCAGGTGTGAAAAAGGCCACCATTTTTGAACGGTAGCGAGGGTCCAACAAGGTGGACAGCCAAAAGTCATCCCTCTGTCTGATGGTTATTATTCGGCTGTCGCTACGCAAGCAACCGAGCATGCTATGGGCCATTTGTGCCAAGGAATGCGAGGGACTCCCTGCCTCCATCTCCACAGCATACTGCCAGGGTGCATCTGGGTTCTCTGTCTCCTCCTCTTCCTTTACCAGATGCTCCTGCTCCTCCACTCCTGTCCGCTGAGTGGAAAAACCACCCATTTCACTCAATAATTCCTGAGCACCAATGTCCTCCTCTACCTCCTCCTCTTCTTCCTGTCCTGCCCCCACAGGGGTCATGTGGCGTTGAGATCTGTGCGCCACGTCTACCGCACCCTGACCAGCCATTGTTAACAGCATTTGTTCCAGGACGTGCAACAGAGGAATGACGTCGTTCATCCCATAGTCCTGCCGACTCACGAATAGCGTGGCCTCCTCAAAGGGCCTGAGCAAGCGGCAGGTGTCACGCATGAGCTGCCAATGGCTGACATCTAAGTTACACAGGGGAGTACCTTTATCCGCTTGTAACATCAGGAAATCGGTGATGACCTTTCGCTGTTCGTAAAGGTGGTCTAACATATGTAGGGTTGAATTCCACCTTGTTGCAACGTCGCAGATCAGGCGATGCTGTGGAATTCCGTTCTGCCGCTGCAGCTCAAGGAGGGTGTGCTTTGCGGTGTAGGAATGGCTGAAATGCATGCAAAGTTTACGTGACATTTTAAGGATGTCTTGCAGTGGGATGGTGGATTTTAGGAACCGCTTGACAACCAGATTGAACACGTGAGCCATGCATGGCGCATGGCACAACCTTCCTTGACGCAGAGCAGACACCATGTTCTTTCCGTTGTCGGTCAACATGGTTCCGATTTTCAGTTTGCGCGGAGACAGCCATCTGTCGATTTCTCTGTTCATTACACTCAGAAGTTCCTCCCCTGTGTGACTACGTTCGCCAAGGCATACCAGGTGCAGCACAGCGTGACACCGTTGCGCCCTGCACATGTGATATGCCGGTCGGGTAATGGGACTTGGCACGGGGGTGGCGGCTGAGGACACGGCGGAAGAAGAGGTGGTAGAGGCGGACATCTTTGCTGGACCAAGGACGTGCAAACGTGGAGGCAAAAGCGGCGTGACCTGTCCAAGTTGCTGGTGCGGCTGTGCCGGCACCACGTTCACCCAGTGGGCCATAAATGACATGTACTGTCCCTGACCGTAGTTACAGCTCCACACGTCGGCGCTGCCGTGCACTTTGGCAGAGACCGATATGCTCAAAGACTGGCCCACCATCTCTTCTACATGTGAATGCAGGGCTGGCACTGCCTTTTTGGCGAAGAAATGCCGGCTTGGCACTCTCCACCGCGGCTCGGCACAAGCCATCATTTCTCGGAAAGGTGCTGAGTCCACCACTTGGAAAGGGAGGGACTGCAGCACCAGCAACTTGGACAGGAGGACGTTCAGCTTCTGCACCGTCGGGTGCGTGCTCGCAAACTGTTGTCTCTTGGAAACGGATTCCAAGAAAGACTGCTGACGGAATCCGTGAAGAGGAGTAGCAGGAGAAGGAGCATCTGAACGAGCGGAAGATGCCAACGAGCGACAACTCCCCTCAGCAGAGGTGTTGGAACCTTGACTGGCTGATAGAGGGCAATTGACGTCGGGTGACGGAGCAAGTAACGGAGCGGGTGATGGAGCGGGGGCTGGGGCAGGCAGAACCGCCGTATCTTTATCACGGTTTTCCCAGGCCACCGAATGGAGACGCTGCATATGCTGACGCAACGCTGTAGTCCCAACATTGGCCCCCTGGCCACGCTTGACTTTCTGGCCACATAGTCGACATACGGCTACGTTTACTTCCTCGGGTGGCTTGACGAAAAATTGCCACACCGCCGAGTAGGAAACTTTGCCCCCGCTACTCCTCACTGGCTGACTGCTACTTCCTCCGTGCACACCGGCACCACTACTGGCCGTGGTGGTAGGCTGCAGTGGAGCTGGTGCCGTTTGGCTCCACTGACACTGCTGCGACCCTGCTGCCTCCTGGGCAACCCACCGACTGTTTTGCTCGCTGCCAAGCTGGCACCCTCTTCTCCTGATGATGCGGAAGCAATAGCCTGATGACGACGAGGCTGCCAAGTGCGATCAGCCTCATCATCATCAATTAGGGTCTCCGCCTCACTACTAGCCCCCTCGGCTGCGTGTGGGTCAGGAGACAGACCTGTCTCTAGACCGGCTACCGAGCCACTCTCCTCGCCAGTACTTCTTCGCTGGCTGCTGAAGAGGCGGATGTCTCCCCCCGTTCCTGACCGCCCTCTATTAGCTCTTCCTCACTGTACAGTGGGGCTGAGCCCACAGCATGCGATACTTCGCTTGGTGAGGGAACACCAAAGGACAGGGGCAGGTCGAGGACACGTGATTTCAGTGGGCTTGCTCCCGGGCCATGCCAACTAACGGTTGTGTCTGACGTACCCACCGACCGTTGGCTGTAGGTGTCAGAGGTGACCTGGGAAGAGGAAGACGACCGAGTCAACCAATCGATGACGGCAGGGTTGTCGGTGGAGACACGACCGCTGGATGACACCGGGAGCACTGGCCTCTGGCTGCGACTAGTGCTGCCTCGACCCCTTCCTCTGCTGCCACGTCTGCTCGCTCCTGAAACATTGCCTCCTCTGCCACTCCTCTGCGTGTTGTCTGACATACTCTTTAATTCAATAAGCACCCCAATAATAAAACCGGATTTAACTCTTTGAACGTGCAATAGTGGTTGTGAAGCAGAAAGTCAGTTTATTTAGCACAATCGGTCAATTGCAGCTTGCCGTTGGCTGTAAACTGTACGTTTCTGTCACTGGAATGCACTAATCACCCAAAAAATATTACCGCCACCCGGCGTGTATATGGATTTAACTCTTTGAACGTACAATAGTGGTTGTGAAGCAGAAAGTCAGTTTATTTAGCACAATCGGTCAATTGCAGCTTGCCGTTGGCTGGTAACTGTACGTTTATGTCACTGGAATGCACTAATCACCCAAAAAATATTACCGCCACCCGGCGTGTAAATGGATCTAAGTCTTTGAACGTACAATAGTGGTTGTGAAGCAGAAAGTCAGTTTATTGTACACAATCGGTCAATTGCAGCTTGCCGTTGGCTGGAAACTGTACGTTTCTGTCACTGGAATGCACTAATCACCCAAAAAATATTACCGCCAGCCGGCGTGTAAATGGATTTAACTCTTTGAACGTACAATAGTGGTTGTGAAGCAGAAAGTCAGTTTATTTTGCACAATCGGTCAATTGCAGCTTGCCGTTGGCTGGAAACTGTACGTTTATGTCACTGGAATGCACTAATCACCCAAAAAATATTACCGCCACCCGGCGTGTAAATGGATCTAACTCTTTTAACGTACAATAGTGGTTGTGAAGCAGAAAGTCAGTTTATTGTACACAATCGGTCAATTGCAGCTTGCCGTTAGCTGGAAACTGTACGTTTATGTCACTGGAATGCACTAATCACCCAAAAAATATTACCGCCAACCGGCGTGTAAATGGATCTAACTCTTTGAACGTACAATAGTGGTTGTGAAGCAGAAAGTCAGTTTATTTAGCACAATCGGTCAATTGCAGCTTGCCGTTGGCTGGAAACTGTACGTTTATGTCACTGGAATGCACTAATCACCCAAAAAATATTACCGCCACCCGGCGTGTAAATGGATCTAACTCTTTGAACGTACAATAGTGGTTGTGAAGCAGAAAGTCAGTTTATTGTACACAATCGGTCAATTGCAGCTTGCCGTTGGCTGGAAACTGTACGTTTCTGTCACTGGAATGCACTAATCACCCAAAAAATATTACCGTCAGCCGGTGTGTAAATGGATTTAACTCTTTGAACGTACAATAGTGGTTGTGAAGCAGAAAGTCAGTTTATTTAGCACAATCGGTCAATTGCAGCTTGCCGTTGGCTGGAAACTGTACGTTTATGTCACTGGAATGCACTAATCACCCAAAAAATATTACCGCCACCCGGCGTGTATATGGATTTAACTCTTTGAACGTACAATAGTGGTTGTGAAGCAGAAAGTCAGTTTATTTAGCACAATCGGTCAATTGCAGCTTGCCGTTGGCTGGAAACTGTACGTTTCTGTCACTGGAATGCACTAATCACCCAAAAAATATTACCGCCACCCGGCGTGTAAATGGATCTAACTCTTTGAACGTACAATAGTGGTTGTGAAGCAGAAAGTCAGTTTATTTAGCACAATCGGTCAATTGCAGCTTGCCGTTGGCTGGAAACTGTACGTTTGTCACTGGAATGCACTAATCACCCAAAAAATATTACCGCCACCCGGCGTGTAAATGGATCTAACTCTTTGAACGTAAAATAGTGGTTGTGAAGCAGAAAGTCAGTTTATTGTACACAATCGGTCAATTGCAGCTTGCCGTTGGCTGGAAACTGTACGTTTCTGTCACTGGAATGCACTAATCACCCAAAAAATATTACCGTCAGCCGGTGTGTAAATGGATTTAACTCTTTGAACGTACAATAGTGGTTGTGAAGCAGAAAGTCAGTTTATTTAGCACAATCGGTCAATTGCAGCTTGCCGTTGGCTGGAAACTGTACGTTTATGTCACTGGAATGCACTAATCACCCAAAAAATATTACCGCCACCCGGCGTGTATATGGATTTAACTCTTTGAATGTACAATAGTGGTTGTGAAGCAGAAAGTCAGTTTATTTAGCACAATCGGTCAATTGCAGCTTGCCGTTGGCAGGAAACTGTACGTTTATGTCACTGGAATGCACTAATCACCCAAAAAATATTACCGCCACCCGGCGTGTAAATGGATCTAACTCTTTGAACGTACAATAGTGGTTGTGAAGCAGAAAGTCAGTTTATTTAGCACAATCGGTCAATTGCAGCTTGCCGTTGGCTGGAAACTGTACGTTTGTCACTGGAATGCACTAATCACCCAAAAAATATTACCGCCACCCGGCGTGTAAATGGATCTAACTCTTTGAACGTAAAATAGTGGTTGTGAAGCAGAAAGTCAGTTTATTGTACACAATCGGTCAATTGCAGCTTGCCGTTGGCTGGAAACTGTACGTTTCTGTCACTGGAATGCACTAATCACCCAAAAAATATTACCGCCAGCCGGCGTGTAAATGGATTTAACTCTTTGAACGTACAATAGTGGTTGTGAAGCAGAAAGTCAGTTTATTTTGCACAATCGGCAAACTGCAGCACCAACTGTGCACGACAGCCACCAAAAAAAAAAGGGTGTATGTCACTTTAAATTTTCGATTCTTTGATAGCTGTGGCCCTAAGTAACGATTCTGTGTCCCTGAGTAACGATTCTGTGTCCCTGAGTAACAATTCTGTGTCCCTGAGTAAGAATTCTGTGTCCCTGAGTAACGATTCTGTGTCCCTGAGTAACTATTCTGTGTCCCTGAGTATCGATTCTGTGTCCCTGAGTAACAATTCTGTGTCCCTGAGTAACGATTCTGTGTCCCTGAGTAACGATTCTGTGTCCCTGAGTAACAATTCTGTGTCCCTGAGTAACGATTCTGTGGCCCTAAAGTCTCTGTGGCCCTAACTCTGTCCCTCAATACACAGAGGTCTGTCTCTCTTGAATGACCGGAGGCTAATTGAGAATTCTAAGATGGCCGCGATTTATAGCTCCACCATTACACAGTGCTGGCTGGCTGCTGATTGGCTAATGCGATCACATGTCATGATTCATGACTCATGAATGCATTATGGGTCAGCGCGCCTTGTCTGCGCGCCTTCCCAGAGATCCCCGCCCCATCTTCTCTGTCCATTTTCTCCTGTCGCCACACATGTCGCCGCCATTTTTGGGAAAATTCGATTCGTGCATTCGAAGTTTGCTAATCTTCGGATTCGTCGCGAATAGAATTTTTCCAAATCTTCGGAACGAATTCCACTTCGTCATGTTCGATTCGCTCATCTCTAAATATGACTCCTGTTTGTCATGGTAATTCAGCGTATTTCACATAATGTCCAGGGTTTCAACTCACCAAATAAGCGCAAAACTGCCTTCCTTTAATATAAACGCCTTGGGGCAAAAATTATTTTACTACAGGAAATCCATTTTGCCACTGCTAAACACCCAACATATTTTCATAGATCTTACAAACAGGGGTTCTACACCTTACATTCTACTAAAAGTAGAGGCATGGCCATTTTTTTACACAACTCATTTCCCTTTGATGTTCAACAGGTCTATCGCGACCCTGAGAGCAGGTTTATCATTATTAAAGGCACCCTCTCGGGTCGTGAACTCACGATCGTTAATGTCTATGCACCAAATTCGGCACAGGCATCCTTTTTTTTTTCCCCGGTTTTTCAAGATTCTCGATGGGTTTTTTATTTTTGGAGCTATAAAAAAACATTTTTGAGGAAAATTTTTTTTGTAAAAAACAATATTTTATCTTTACTGTCATAAATAATATCCAAAAAAACTAAAAATTGTGTCAAATTTAGGCCAAAATGTATTCTGCTACATGATTTTGGCTAAAAAAATCCCAATAAGTGTATATTTATTGCTTTGTGTGAAAGTTATAGCATCTACAAACTATGGTATAGATAATGGAATTTACACAGCTTTTACTTTCTGATTACTTGAGGTGCTAAAATCATATTCATTGAGGTGCTAAAATACCAGGATAGTACAAACACCCCCAAATGACCCCTTTTCAGAAAGTAGACACCCTAAGTTAACTTGCTGAGAGGAATATTGAGTCCATGGAAGATTTATTTTTTTTTTCCACAAGTTTCTGGAAAATGACAAAAAAATTTTTTTTTTTTTACACAAAGTTGTCATTTAAGTTATATATTTCTCACACAAGCCATGGGTATATGTGGAATTACACCCTAAAATACATTCTGCTACTTCTACCGAGTATGGGGATACCACATGTGTGAGACTTTTTGGGAGCCTAGTCACATACAGGAGCTTGAAATCCAATGACCACTTTGAAAGCCTGAAGGTGCGTAACTTCCTCATTTCACTTCCTCACTACCTATCACAGTTTTGAAGGCCCTGAAATGCCAAGATAGCACCAACCCCCCACCAAATGACCTCTTTTTGGAAAATAGACACCCCAAGGAATTTAAAAAGTGGCATGATGAGTATTTTGCAGATCTATTTTTTTCTCACAAGGTTTTGAAATATAAAAAATAGAAAAGAAAAAATATGTTTTTGTTTTTTTTCTTCAATTTTCAAAAACTTGTGGCAACAAACGAGATCTGCAAAATACTCACCATGCTTGTTATCAAATTCTTTAGAGTGTCTACTTTCCAAAAAGTGGTCATTTGGGGGGGTTTGGTGCTATTCTGGCATTTCAGGGCCTCCTAAACTGTGATAGGTAGTCTGGAAGTGTAATGAGGAAATAAAGCCATTTAAAAGCATGATGGTGCTTATTGGATTTTGGGGTCCTGTACTTGGCTAGACTGCCGGGGCTGATACCGTGAATGCTGCGTTTATGGGGACGCTATACTAATGTGAACACTGGTATAGTGCTGATCTGATCAAAAATATTGATCCGTTCCGACACTATACTAGCAATGGAGGTTTACTGTTAATGAGCGTCTTCCTGGCAATCAAGGAGTTAAATATGATGACTGGTGTACTGACCTGCAATCTGATGCTATCTGGGAGGGGCGTGAAAACCACAGGAGTGCAAGTCACACACATATATATATATATATATATGTGATTTTATGCACCTGTGCTGCCCTGTAGCAGTGTTTCTGCTATAGGGCAGTCAGGAAGCGGTTACATAAGCGGTTTGTGTTATGGCGCTGCTTCACTTTAACTGGCAATTGCGCGGTCATGCAACAATGCACCGAAATTAAATTTACATCCTTTTTCCCATGAATTGGGCTTTTTTTGGTGGTATTTGATCGCCTGTGCGTTTTTTATTTTTTGCACTATTAAAAAAAAGGCTGACAATTTTGAGAAAAAAAAACAATATTTTGGACTTTTTGCTATAAAACATGTCCAGTAAAAAAGTTTAAAAATGAAATTTCATCATAAAATTAGGCCAAAATGTATTCTGCAACATGTCTTTGCTAAAAAAAATCCCAATACGTGTAAATGAATTGGTTTACAAATGGCGGTATAGATGCTGGCTTTTTTTTTTCATACTAATAATAGCGGCGATCAGCGACTTATGGAGGTAATCAGTGACTTATGGCGGAGATCAGCGACTTATGGCGGGACTGCGGAGGAATTCTGACACTGGGGGAAAACTGACTTGGGGTCACCGACATCCCCAGTGACACCAATATAGTGATCTGTGAAAAAAATAAGCACTGACACTGTACTAATGGCATTGGGGAGAAAGGGGTTAACATTTTTAGGCAAAGGGTTAACTGTGTAAGGGGAGTGTTTTACTAGGGGGCGGGGGGTGTTTGCTTGACAGGAACACACTGTCCAGAAAGCTAAGCTCTGCTCTTGGGAACAGTGTGCTGGAAACTGACAGGGAGGAGAGCTGCATTGAGCTACAATGCAGCGGTGCTCCATGTCAATGTTTGCCAGCAATCGCTGGGAACCGGCAGGTAATCAGTGGCTGGGACTTGGTGATTGACACCCACGGCCGCGAACGGTGCCATGGGCAGGGCGGGCACGCGCCCCCTACTATGTAAACAGGATGACGTTTATAAACGTGATCCTGCCTACAGAGGCCGCTTCGTCGCAGTAAATGTACTGTGGGCGGTTGCCTAGTGATTAATGATTGGTACCCTGAATGATAAAGGGTCTGGGATTAAATGTCCCATTTCAGTTATTGTAGATGTCACCAAGCTGTGCAGTGGAATAACGTCCTTACAGGATGTCTCCAACTTTCAAGTTGACCTCAATAAACTGCTTAATTGGGGAACTATGTGGCAAATGAGGTTTAATGTTGATAAATGTAAGGTTATGCACTTGGGGGCTAATAATATGCATGCATCATACATACTGGGGGGGGGGGTACAACTGGGGGAATCAATGGTGGAGAAGGATCTGGGGGTTCTGGTAGAACACAAGCTTAATAATAGCATGCAATGCCAAGCTGTGGCTTCTAAAGTGAGCAAAATCCTCTCTTGTATTAAAAGAGGTATAGACTCCAGAGAGAGATATCAAGAAATGTAATCTCCAAACACAGAAAGGTTTCTTCACAGTAAGAGCTGTGAAAATGTGGAATAGACTCCCTCAAGAGTTGGTTCTGGCCAGCTCAGTGGATTGCTTTAAAAAAAGCCGGGATTATTTCTTAGATACAGAGAATATAACTGGAAACTAACATTTATAGGTAAAGTTGATCCAGGCAATATCCAATTGCCTCTTTCGGGATCAGGAAGGAATTTATTTCCCTGCAGGAGCAAATTGGATCATGCTTTGCTGGGTGTTTTGCCTTCCTCTGAATCAACTGTGGGTATAGGATTAGAACTTTTTTTTTCTATGGGTGAACTGGATGGACTTTTGTCTTTTTTCAACCAGACTAACTACAGTGAGGAACAGAAGTATTTGAACACCCTGTGATTTTGCAAGTTCTCCCACTTAGAAATCATGGAGGGGTCTGAAATTCACATTGTAGGTGCATTCCCACTCTGAGAGACAGAATTTAAAAAAAAATTCAGGAAATCACATTGTATGATTTGTAAAGAATGTATTTGTCTTGCACTGCTGAACATAAGTATTTGAACACCTGAGAAAATCAGTGTTAATATTTGGTACAGAAGCCTTTGTTTGCAATTACAGAGGTCAAACGTTTCCTGTAGTTCTTGACCAGGTTTGCACACACTGCTACAGGGATTTTGGCCCACTCCTCCACTCAGATCTCCTCTAGATCTGTCAGGTTTCGGGGCTGTCGCTGAGCAACACGGAGTTTCAGCTCCCTCCAAAGATGTTCTATTGGATTTAGGTCTGGAGACTGGCTAGGCCACTCTAGAACCTTGATATGCTTCTTACGGAGCCACTCCTTGGTTATCCTGGCTGTGTGCTTCGGGTTGTTGTCATGTTGGAAGACCCAGCCACGACCCATCTTCAATGCTCTGAGGGAAGGAGGTTGTTGCTCAAAATCTCACAATAAATGGCCCCATTCATCCTCTCCTTAATACAGTGCAGTCATCCTGTCCCCTTTGCAGAAAAGCACCCCCAAAGCATGATGTTACCTCCCCCATGCTTCACAGTAGGGATGGTGTTCTTGGGATGCAACTCATCCTTCTTTTTCCTCCAAACACGACGAGTGAAGTTTAGACCAAAAAGTTCTACTTTGGTGTCATCTGACCACGTGACTTTCTCCCATGCCTCCTCTGGATCATCCAGATGGTCACTGGCAAACTTCAGACGGGCCTGGACATGAGATGACTTGAGCAGGGGAACCTTCCGTGCAATGCATGATTTGAAACCATGACGGCGTAGTGTTCTACCGACAGTGACCTTTGAAACTGTGGTCCCAGCTCTCTTCATGTCATTGACCAGCTCCTCCCTTGTAGTTCTGGGCTGATTCCTCACCTTTCTTATCATCAGTGATACCCCACGAGGTGAGATCTTGCATGGAGCCCCAGTCCAACGGAGTCTGACAGTCGTCTTTAGCCTCTTCCATTTTCTAACAATTGCTCCAACAGTTGATCTATTTTCACCAAGCTGCTTGGCAATTGCCCTGTAGCCCTTTCTAGCCTTGTTTAGGTCCACAATTTTGTCTCTGGTGTCTTTTGACAGCTCTTTGGTCTTGCCCATGGTAGTAGTTGGCGTCTGACTGACTGTAGGGTGGTGGTGGTGGTGTCTTTAAAGAGCTCAGAAAGGTGCTACTAAGTTAGATTAATGAGTGGAGCAGAGATGGACGTTTTAAAAGCACAGTAACAGGTCTTTGAGAGCCAGAATTCTTGCCGTTTCTTAGGTGTTCAAATACTTATGTTCAGCAGTGCAAGACAAATACATTCTTTAAAAATCATACAATGTGATTTCCTGAATTTTATTTTTAAATTCTGTCTCTCAGAGTGGGAATGCACCTACAATGTGAATTTCAGACCCCTCCATGATTTCTAAGTGGGAGAACTTGCAAAATTCGCAGGGTGTTCAAATACTTCTGTTCCTCACTGTATGTAAAGCTTGAATCAGCAACAGTCTAAAGTTACAGAAATGGCGCCTTCAGAAGAGAGCTAGATTCTCCAAAAGTTTCTTACTAAATTACTGTGAATTTATTTTAAAAACATGACATATTCATAAACATTCTATATAGTGTACCTACTGCTGAGTGCTGCTTTTATCTATGTTTACTTTATTTTGCCTTTTGGCTTATTTATTGTAATAACATGCATTTTCTGCTTTTAAAGTGCTACTAAACCCAGGACCCTGCATTCACTATATCTGGTCTTCCACAGTACACAGAACATGGAAATGCAATTATGTTTGTAAATTTAAACTGCTAAATACCTTTTCTCATCAGCAGTTAGAGCAGTCTTGTGATTTCTGATCAGTGTTCAGCCAAGCACTGTAGGAGTAGTTTTGATTTTGCTCTAGGAGGATGCAGAACCCCTGACCTTGTCTGCACAGTGCTGATTGGTCCTGTGCTGATCACATGCACTCTCCCAAGAAAAAAAAAAAAAAAAACAACTATCTAGCAATACACACCAAATTGAGCATGTGCAGAGTGACTTTACACAATATCTCTTATCAGGAGATAAGAGGGGGACACTGGAAGAAGGGGAGGATCAGAGAAGTCAGGATCAAGCAGTATTTTTACACAATGCAGAGGATTACCCCTTAAGTTGCACAGTGAGTATAACAAGCATGGTTTACTGCATATACAGACTGATTTTACTGATGTGGGTTTAGTAACACTTTAAGTCATGCTTAAAGAAATATTAAACCCAAAGGCAAAACATTTAATATGTGTGGGCTGTGTTAGTTTTTTTTCTTTTGTTTTACCCTGGTGATCTGTCCAGTAACACTTCCTGTCTTAGGATGGCTCTTCTACCCACCGACAAGCAATATAGTCACCCTTGGACAGCAGCACTGCCTGCTAGATAGACTAGTAGGTCTATTTCGATTTTTACAGGAGTGCCAAATAAACTGAAGCTGAACTCCAGCTAACTCGTCTCAGGCAATTACTGATGTTCTTTTTTTACCTTTGGGATACAGGTTTTACCTAAATGAATACAAATTGTAAGCACCCCTGTCAGTGTTCAATGAATGGACTCAACCCTCTAACTGCCACTTCCGTTGCACAGCATGATCTGTTAATGAAAATTGAAAAAAAACAGTAGGAACAGGAGGTAGAAACTATATTACAGGGGAACTCAGTAAAACAAAGACTGCTTTGTGAATATTAGTGACAGCCTGCAGCATATGTATTTTTTTATTTTGCTTTTTGTACCACATTAATTGGTTTACTTTGTGGTTCTAATCTAGATTTATATTATGGTTATTATCTTATGCAGTGTGGATGAACTGATGCTGAATTGTAAATTGTTCTACTATAAATAATACGCTTGTTTCTTCTCAGCATACAATAAATACTTGACTAACAGTGTGAGAATGCAGCTTCTGATTACTGATTAACATCAGCTATCAATATGGTCTATTTATTATCAAATGCCACCCTTGCATGCTGTTCTCTAAATCAATGCATGGAGCGACACTGAACAGCCAGTCTGAATGTAATTACAATTTCAGGAAAAAAAGGGGGAAAACAATAATATGCTATGAGAATAGCTGTGGTTTTTGCTTTTTGTACCCCCAACAGTAAAATCAGTCTGTATATGCAGTAAAGCATGCTTGTTATACTCACTGTGGAACATAAAGGGTTAATCCTCCACATTGTGTAAAAAGGGTGTTTGATCCTCTCTTCTCTGATCCATCCCTTCTTCCAGCGTTTCCTAAATATCTCCTGATAGAACAGAGGCTTGGGGGCAAGCTGCACATGCTCGGTTTGTTGTGTATTGCTAGAGAGCAGGGGCGGACTGACAACTCATGGGGCCCCCCACGGGCAATAGGGGATCATGGGGCCCCTGTGTCCTTGCCCGCACTCAAAGTACACCCAAAAAGCCTATACAAAAGGTACCAGGGGCATTTCATGAGGCCCCCCTACTGACCCCGGGCCCTCGTGCAGTGCCCGAGTGCTCAAATGGTCAGTCCGCCCCTGCTAGAGAGTTTTGTTTTTTTTTTTTCTTGGAAAAGTGCATGTGATTAGCACAGAGCCAATCAGCACTCTGCATCCTCACAGAGCAAAATTAAAACTCCTCCTACAAGTTTTAACATGTGCTCTGCTAAACACTGATAGAAGTCACAAGACTGCAATATACTGCTTATGAGAAAAGGTATTTAGCAATTTATATTTACTAAAATACCGGCATTTCCATGTTCTGTGTACTGTGGGAGACCAGATATAGTGAATGCAGGGTCTGGGGAGACCAGATATAGTGAATGCTGGGTCCAGGGAGAGCAGATATAGTGAATGCGGGGTCCGGGGAGACCAGATATAGTGAATGCAGGGTCCTGGGAGACCAGATATAGTGAATGCTGGGTCCAGGGAGACCAGATATAGTGAATGCAGGGTCCGGGGAGAGCAGATATAGTGAATGAAGGGTACGGGGAGACCAGATATAGTGAATGCTGGGTCTAGGGAGAGCAGATATAGTGAATGCAGGATCCGGGGAGAGCAGATATAGTGAATGCAGGGTCCGGGGAGAGCATATATAGTGAATGCAGGGTCCGGGGAGAGCAGATATAGTGAATGCAGGGTCCGGGGAAAGCAGATATAGTGAATGCAGGGTCCGGGGAGAGCAGATATAGTGAATGCAGGGTCCGGGGAGAGCAGATATAGTGAATGCAGGGTCCGAGGAGAGCAGATATAGTGAATGCAGGGATCGGGGAGAGCAGATATAGTGAATGCAGGGACCGGGGAGAGCAGATATAGTGAATGCAGGGACCGGGGAGAGCATATATAGTGAATGCAGGGTCCGGGGAGAGCATATATAGTGAATGCAGGGTCCGGGGAGAGCAGATATAGTGAATGCAGGGTCCGGGGAGAGCAGATATAGTGAATGCAGGGTCCGGGGAGAGCAGATATAGTGAATGCAGGGTCCGGGGAGAGCAGATATAGTGAATGCAGGGACCGGGGAGAGCAGATATAGTGAATGCAGGGACCGGGGAGAGCAGATATAGTGAATGCAGGGACCGGGGAGAGCAGATATAGTGAATGCAGGGACCGGGGAGAGCAGATATAGTGAATGCAGGGACCGGGGAGAGCAGATATAGTGAATGCAGGGTCCGGGGAGAGCAGATATAGTGAATGAAGTGTCCGGGGAGACCAGATATAGTGAATGAAGGGTCCGGGGAGACCAGATATAGTGAATGAAGGGTCCGGGGAGACCAGATATAGTGAATGCTGGGACCGGGGAGACCAGATATAGTGAATGCAGGGACCGGGGAGAGCAGATATAGTGAATGCAGGGTCAGGGGAGAGCAGTAAGTAGTGCTTCACAAATATTTGTCTCGGCAACATACACTAAAACCTGCACCATTGTTATTGTCATCCTGACACTGCCTCCTTTCCCTTGAGTCCCCTCGGTTGATCCATTCCCTACTACCTCCTTAACCTGAACATTACCAGTTTACATTCATATGTAGATCTGGCTCATATTTTAGCCGGGTTCTGCGGATCGTTATACATGTTATTTTGTTTTTGCCCTATACTTTGTAACTTAAAACTGAGACATTGTCAAGGAAGTCTATACCATCTCCGGAAGTGACATTGTATTGATTTCACCTGTTTGGCAGATGTGTCATGTTTGTGGTTTAAATAATCACCTTGTATTGTTGATAGTTTGGAAATGTCACCATATGGCGGTTTTGTACTGACATTGTACTATTATCTCTTGAATGGTTATTTAGTTCAAAGCTATGAAATGTATACTTCCTTGCCGCCTACCTTAGATAAAAAAAAAAAATCTATAAATCCTGCCCCTCTCGGCTTTTCTATTTAGTGAACACTCTGTAGCCTCAACAAAATGTAACTTGACCAACAGTGATGCCGGAAATGAACATAAAGCTATATAGTGCATAGATGCCTGCAGATCATTATAAGGGAAAACACCAATTTATCATCATGTAGGTAGTAGTAGTTTGTTACATTCAGCTGGACATGTTCTGAAATGTTGAGCATGTTTCAATTCACTGCAGAAGCTGTTTGGATGAAAGGAGGCACGTTGTCAGCTTTACAGAACATGTCCATGTGAACGTCACTAAATACTACCAGCTATACTGTGACCTGGATACACAAAGGGAAAATTCAGTTTGCAAAACATACTCAATTATGTGCAATAAAAACAACCAGGATTTTGTTTCCATAATATAATTGATAAAAAATAAAGCATTACAACAGTGTCAATATTAAGAGTACAGATCTTCGGTAAAGCATAGTGTATACATCAATATCCAGGAGAATAATTCAGATGAGTCGTATGGTTGTGGATGACCTGTTACATAAAGAAAATCAATTCGACGTATGCTCTATGAACTCTGAAAGTCAGAATTTTTGTTTGTACGTGCTTAGAGTATAAAAAATTCACTTTGAAAATGAACATGATCTACTCGTTTAGCAAATAAGCTCCAATGCATACCCTTATGTACTCATTATTCTTTCAGGTATTGAAACCTTTTAAACAGAATAGCCAGACCAATAGCATTTTAAAAGGAGAGCATCTGTGCCAGCCTTGTTTGTCAATAACAATTTAATAAATTTAGTCAAAGAGAAGAAAGATTATTTCTGAATGGTTGCTTGGAATTCATTTTAAGTTACAAGAGAGTCTTCGTGTTAGTACTTACATGAAAGTCTTGAGCATTTCAGATATTCAGTATACCGCACAATCAAGTCATAGGATGCTGGAAATCTGTTTTTCATTCCCTTTCTATTACCTGATGGATTTATGTGCGTGGCGTGCAGCTGAAGTCAGCCTTCCGTGAATCATACCGTGGAGATATCGACTTTAAATAAGAAAAAACTGCTCTTGAAATATCCCATGTTATATTCTACTACTAGAAAATAAACTAGAATTCATAGGGGAAGCAACTCATTTCTAAAAGTACAGATAGAAAACGTATTCTTTATACATATATTTTTTTATAAACAGTATATAGATTCCACATGCAAAAATAACTTATCACCCCTAAATTAAACATATTAGGAATCATAAGAACTCCATTATGAAAAATGATTTATATATTTAGCAGCTTCCCGACCACCCTACAGCAGAACTACTACTACAGGGTGGCAGGGCTGTGCAACATCATGTAAATATAAGTGATTTTGCATTTCCAGGTAGGGGGTGTGCCCTGCCTGTGCTGTCATTGGCGGCTACAGCAGTCAATCACCGTGTCCCAGACAGAGATTCCCTGCCAGCATTTGGCAGGAACACTGACAGGGGAGTGGTCTATATGTAAAAAAATACACATCTCTCCCCTGTTAGCACCAACATGCTGCTTTGTATTGCTCTACATAGCATAACCCTCTTATATTGAATTGGATTGTCTTCATTGATATTGTAAAGCGCAAAACGTTGGTGCTATATAAATCCTGAATAATAATTAAAAAATTAAAAAACAATCCCCAACACTGATGTAAGTAATATTAACTCCCTCCTGACATTGCTGCTCACTGGCAGTGAAAGTTAACCCCATTGGTGATCACTTACCCATCACAGCTCTCTCTCTCCTTAGGCCAAGAATTTGCTTGTACTGTGAGTACGCTTTTCCTAAGTTTCCACGTTGCTCAGCTGTGAATGCAGCCTGATATGTATACTTAAAACATGGAACAAAGTATAAAGCCCTCATAAATTATGAATCCAATGTGAAAAGTACCTTCAAGTGTGTACCAGCTTCAGGCCACAGTCACACCCGAGCAAAGATTGTTTTTGGGGCTTTTTTGTGTGACAGCACAAAGCAGCTTTTTCACTTGAATGGGCCACCCTATGTGTAGAAAACATGAAAAATAGTTTTTTGGTTTTTTTGGAGCTTTGTATGATTGCTACCCATGTTAGATGTGCCATTCAGCATTAATGGCACCACAAGGAAGATGTGCAATTTTCAAACATTTCGAGAAATCTGTGTGTGTTCTTGGAAATCCAGAGTGTGTTCCACCACCAATGTAGATATGAACTTCTAACCCCATCATTGGTGTCAGAGGATGCAACAATAACCACAACCACTGTCATCAGTGTACACAATACACCCCCCACCACGGCCATCAGTGTATCCAAAAATATACCCCTGGCACTGCCATTAGTGGATGCAATAAAATGAGACCAGCACTGTTGTCAGTGAACACAGCAATATCCCCCGAGCCCTGCCATCAGTGGAATCAATAATATACACCAATACTGAGGCCAATTCACACAATAATAACACCCAGTATTGCTGTCAGGACTAGTAACTCTTCCCGACAGTGGTCATTTACAGTGAGAGTTAACCCCCATTGTTAATCATTTATGCATCATAGCTCCCGCACTGCTCTCTCCCCCCAGGCCCGAGACTTTGCTTGTACTGTGGGTACATTTATGGTACATCAGAGTGCCTCCTTACATTAGGTATCCCCCATCAGAGTCCCCCCTTAAATATGGTATCCCCAGTAAGTGCCCCTTTACATTTCGTGTCTCCATCACAGTGCCTCCTTACATGAGGTGACCCCATCAATGAGCCTCCTTACCTCAGGTGTCCCCCTTCAGAGTCCCTCCTTACATCAGGCATCCCATCAGAGTCCCTCTATGCTATCATCGCCCGTGCCATTTACAAATGCTAATTCACCCTGATCTGCTAGATGGTAAGTGTCTACGAGCAATATCCATCTGTGCCATCATCACTCATGCCATGTATGAATTCTAATTCACCCTGCACTGCTAGATTGTAAATGTCTGCGAGCAATATTCTTCTGTGCCATCTACGCCCATACCATGTAGGAATGCTGATTCACCCTGCACTGCTAGATGGTAAATGACTGCGAGCAATCATCGCCCATGCCATGTAGGAATGCTAATTCACCCTGCACTGCTAGATGGTAAATGTCTGCGAACAAAATCCATCTGTGCTACCATCGCTCGTGTCATGTATGAATGCTATTTCACTCTGCACTGATGAACGGTAAATGACTGAGCAATATCCATATGTGCCATCATCGCCAATGCCATGTATGAATGCTAATTCACTCTGCACTGCTAGATGGTAAATGTCTGTGAGCAATTTCCATCTGTGCTATCATCGCCTGTGCCAAGTATGAATGCTAATTCACCCTGCATTTCTAGATGGTAAATATCTGCGAGGAATATTGATCTGTGCCATTATAACCAATGCCATGTATGAATGCTAATTCACCCTGCACTGCTAGATGGTAAATATATGCGAGCAATATCCATCTGTGCTACCATCGCCCGTGCCATGTATAAATGCTATTTCACTTTGTACTGACGGACGGTAAATGAATGCGAGCAATATCCATATGTGCCATCATCGCCAATGCCATGTATGAATGCTAATTCAAGCTGCACTGCTAGATGGTAAATGTCTGTGAGCAATTTCCATCAATGCTATCATCGCCCGTACCATGTATGAATGCTAATTCACCCTGCACTGCTAGATGGTAAATGCCTGCGAGCAATATCCATCTGTGCCATCATCGCCCATGCCATGTATGAATGCTATTTCACCGTGCACTGATGGATGGTAAACATCTGTGAGCAATGGCCATCTGTGCTCTCATTGCTAGTGCCATGTATGAATGCTAATTCATCCTGCACTGCAAGATGGTAACTGTCTGCGAGCAATATCCATCTGTACTATCATCACCCATGTCATTGAAAAATGCTAGTTCACTGCTAGATGGTAAATGTCTGCGAGGAATATCAATCTGCTGTGCTACCATCGCCCATGCATGTATGAATGCGAATTCACCCTGCACTGCTAGATGGTAAATGTCTGTGAGCAATATCCATCTGTGCTATTATCGGCCATGCTATGTGCAAGGCAGTGGTTGTCTTGAAGGTGTGTTTGGGGTCGTTATGTTGGAATACTGCCTTGCGGCCAAGTCTCCGAATGGAGGGGATCATGCTCTGCTCCAGTATGTCACAGTATATGTTGGCATTCATGGTTCCCTTAATGAACTGTAGCTCTCTGGTGCCAGAGCACTCATGCAGCCTCAGACCATGACACTCCCACCACCATGCTTGATTGTAGGAAAGACACACTTGTCTTTGTACTCCTCACCTGGTTGCTGCCACACACGGTTGCCACCATCTGAACCAAATCAGTCGATCTTGGTGTCATCAGACCAAAGGACATGGTTCCAGTAATCCATGTCCTTAGTCTGCTTGTCTTCAGCAAGCCTTTTGTGGGCTTTCTTTTGCATCATCTTTAGAAGAAGCTTCCTTCTGCGACAACTGCCATGCAGACCAATTTGATGCAGTGTGCAGCATATGGTCTGAGCACTGACAGGCTGACCCCCCACCCCTCACAACCTCTGCAACAATGCTGGCAGCACTCATACGTCTATTTCCCAAAGACAACCTCTGGATATGATGCTGAGCATGGGCACTCAACTTCTTTTGTCGAGCATGGTGAGGCTTGTTCTGAGTGGAACCTGTCCTGTTAAACTGCTGTATAGTCTTGGCCACCATGCTGCAGCTCAGTTTCAGGATCTTGGCAATCTTCTTATAGCCTAGGCCATCTTTATGTAGAGCAACAACTCTCTTTTTTAGATCCTCAGAGAGTTCTGTGCCATGAGGTGCCATGTTGAACTTCCAGTGACCAGTATGAGAGAGAGAGAGCGTTAACACCAAATTTAACATACCTGCTCCCCATTCACACCTGAGACCTTGTAACACTAATGAGTCAAATGACACTGGGGAGGGAAAATGGCTAATTGGGCCCAATTTGGACATTTTCACTTATGGGTGTACTCATGTTTGTTGCCAGTGGTTTAGACATTAATGGCTGTGTGCTGAGTTATGTTGAGGGGACATCAAATGTACACTGTTATACAAGCTGTACACTCACTACGTCACATTGTAGTAAAGTGTCATTTCTTTAGTGTTGTCACATGAAAAGATATAATAAATTATTTACAAAAATGTGAGGGGTGTACTCACTTCTGTGAGATACTGTGTGTGTATATATATATATATATATATATATATAAATAATTTTAAATAAATGCTTTTTATTTTTGTCCAATATTCCTTTGATCATAATAATAAAAAACAAAAATCAGGAGATATCCATTCACATCAGAAAAGTCCACTTTATCCTGAAAAAAAACATGGTATAATCTGCCTGGATACACAAAGTTGTTGCGATATGTAGTTTTTTTTTTTTATTAACTTTTTCAAACATTTACAATAAACAAGTTGCATAGGTAAACATAAAGCAAAAGAAGAGAAAGAGAGAAAGCCGAAAAACAGGCTCATAGATGAGAGGTTCATAAGTACATCCCAATGTCAATACAGAACAGTGGAATGGCAATCAATTTCAAACAATTTAAGCAGACAAGTCAGAGTTATAAGTGTCCAGGGGCGGACTGACAACTCATGGGGCCCCCGGGCAATAGGGGATCATGGGGCCCCTGTGTCCTTGCCCAAACTCAAAAAAGCCTATGAAAAAGGTACCGGGGGCATCTCATGGGGCCCCCTACTGACCCGGGCCCTTGGGCAGTGCCCGAGTTTCCAAATGGTCAGTCTGCCCCTGTAAGTGTCCCATGGGTCCCAAACTGCCTCAAATGCAGGAACAGAATTAGCGTATAAAGCAGTTAGGTACTTCATCTTTCTAATCTCTGCTATAACCTTCATCAATTCCAGCAACGTGGAGGTATAGAAGAAAGCCAATGCATGGGAATGATTCTCCTGGCTGCCATTAAAACCTGTGGAGTTTCCATGTAAATTTTGGGAGGCCTGAAAAAGTATGTAGCAGAGGAAATGAATCTTATCTGTGCCTTCTGCAACCTGCTGACTTGCATCTCCTGTGAAACCTGACACTTGCACTGGGCACAGACAAGGCAGTGAGGGATTTCAGACCCTCCCTTCTCCTTTTGGGCTGTTATAGAGAGAGAGCCAATCAGAAGAGCCATTAAAGGAGCCAATGACAGGGACTTTCTCAAGCAGGAGGTGCAGCTGAAAAGCATTGTGGAATATGCAGTCTTGAACATAAACGGCCTGATAGGCTGATATGAGGGATGGAACTAAAGAGACCAGCATGCTTAGTGAGAGCAGAAGGAAAGTCTCCATCTTGTTTTTTTCCTGAGGGGAAAAAAAGGTTTGCATGTGGCAGGGGAGAGGGTGCACCTAGGAAAGAAGTGCTCAGGGTCAGTTCACGGCGTGTTTCGCTATCCGCATCAGTCAGGGGAACATCCAGACAAAGAGGTGGGCCTACAGTACAGTGCCTATACCGACAGTGTGAAGTGTTCATCATAAGGTGACCAGAGGAGCTTGTCATTTCCAGGATGATCGTTTGGGCCTTAGTCACAGGATCTGGTGAGAGGGATTTTGCTCACTGGCAGATGACAGGAACACTGCACACGTACAGAGACATTACACTTCGCCCATACTCACCAGGCACTGGGTTGTGTAGACGGCCCTGCTAAACCAACACAGTATTTGCTTTGCTCTACAAATACTGCCATGGGATTACAATTATACTTTACAATAGGAGTTTAAGTGCACCAAAAAAAGTGGCTAGCTGAAGATCCCAAGATTCATCCTGTTGCCAAGAGACTGAAGTTACCGGTGCCATACGGGCATGCGCATGCATATTCAGGCCTCTATATTGCACTGTGTGTGAGGGAATAGCTTTACCTTGGAAAGTAGCTATTAAGCATCAGTTGGGCACAATGTTTGCCTACTGGGCTTGTGGTGTCAGGGGTTAGAAGGGAGAAGTCTGACACAACAGAGAGTCATTCTTCTGCTCTCCTCCTGCTTGGACATCATAGAGCCAGATTTATGTAGAGGAGTTAAACCCACTTTGAGGTTGCCATTTAAGTGTTCGCCTCTGCTCTTGGGGTTATTCATGGTTGGAATCCCCTGAAAGCAGCCTGAGTGTAAAAGTGGGCTATATTGCTTTTGATCTCAGTATTTGCTTTTCTCTTGATTCACCTAACATATACCTGTTGTTATTGTTTATTGCTTTCCATAGAGGTCTTACAGTAAAGCCGATCTCTGTATTTTATTATAAAGTGTGTGCTTTTCAATGGTCCTTGCACTTACACTATTGCCAGGTGTGTCAGTTGGGGTTGAGAAGCAGAGTAACGGAGTGAACAAACTTAAGCAGCCGCTGCGGAGGTATCACTACAAGTAAATGGGCTCAAATGGGATAGGAGCCCGCGAAAGTAACTGTAATAGGGCAAGGACCTCTCTCCAAAAGGGTGCAATAAACTGTCAAGCCCAGAAAATGTGGAAAAGAGTGCCAGTTTCCTTGCCACAATGCCAGCAGAAAGAAGAAACATTCAGGGTTACGAGAATGCACAACCTCAGGAGTCCTATACCAAAACATCAGCATTTTATAAGTATTTTCTTTTTATACTACACATATAGAAGATTTAGAGGTGGTCTCCCAAATCCTGTTCCCTTGATCTAAACCCATATTGCATTGGAGGAATCAGGGCCATTTACGCATATAAAGGTGAGTATAAATAGAAAGGGAGCAGGCATCTAAAAGCAGCTTATAAGTAGAGGAAATTATGCCCCATTGGTATGGGTCTTGGATGCAGATATGCTCAAAAAGGGTAGGCTTCTCAAAAGTCAGAGAAGAGGCTTTGGAGGAGAAAACAATGACGTATCTGTAGATAAACAAAATACTGGTGAGGTGGCATACGAGTTGCTTTTTGAATGTCAGGGAAAGATTTAAGCTTGCGAGTCGCTGGATTGACCGAGTGTCGCATTTGGAATAGGTTGGCCTCGGCCCAAGGACGCACATGAGCCATGGCCAGGCTATCTGAGAGGCTTGGATTGAAAATTACATTGGTCAAGAGGGAAAACTTGGATACTAAGGCAAATGTAACTCTACACCTCCTCCATATAGATAACGTGAACTGCATGGGTCCAAGTAGGAAATGTTTGTAGGAGATGTCAGTGTAGGTCATAGACCAGAGGAGAGAGCAAGGGTGCGTTGGACTGAGTTGTAGTGATTCAATCTCGGTCCATTTATTAGGGGGCGCTGGGTGGATCATAAAACAATTCACCTGAAATTGCTCCCACACTGGAAACTGCATTGCACTTGCAGTTCCAGTGCAGGCTGCGATTCCAGAAGTGGTGCGGGGACCTTTTCCCTGCATTTCAGAAGGCACAGAAGCCCATTCAAATGTATAAGCTGCTGTGCCAATGCAAAATGCAGCTCGCAGAGCCCTATCAAAGTGAACCTAGGCTTTATGGTAAACAAAGGGTTAAAAACCATATCTGCGGACTTTGTAAAAGGGAGAATTGGGCTCATCATCACACTCAGAGAAGGGTTTCCTGGAACCATGAAGGAATGCAGAGTTTGGCAGGCAAGCAGCTGGCCACTGCAGAGTTCTGCAAGGAAGCTGCCAGTGAGAGGGAAGGACGTTATACAGCTGCCAATGTGGACTGCAAAGACCTCCATGGCTTCCAGGTGGTAGCAGATGGATCAGGCTGTAAGGCAGTTCAAATCAGTTCCAATCAGGATTCCTCAGCTGGCAGTGATGTCAGGTGCGTAAGGGGGCATGGCTACATGTTTCAGGGCAATCCAATCACATCTTTATCAAGCCAGAAGTGATTGGTCAGAACTCTTTATTCAAAGAGAGGTGGAAGTGAAGACTATGTGTTCTCTGGTATCTTAGTAGCATCTTCCTACTGACTGTAATTCATATTTTGATTTGTATCTCTTGAAATCAAATTAACATTATGGAAAGAAAAAAATACACAACTTAAAGCTTGAACATTTCATACTAACAAATATTTTCTTTGTTTTCAGTATCAGCCATGGGTCATCTGTCAAGGCTGATAAGCCAGCCACCACAGCGGAGCCGCTGACCAGCCAAACACAACATCAGCTGAGCAAAGAGTCGGTGTCCTGTGTCATGGATGAGTCTATCCATGCTGGACTCCGGGACAAGTTTATGGACGTTACCGGGATGTTTGCGGAATACACTGAACAGGAAGTGTTTGCTAAATCCATTGGGTCTCCCAGTTTCTGGGGAAAGATTTTCATGCACATTGCATGCTTTAGCAATATGAACATGTGGAGACCCAGCTGATGAATTACCCATTTTACTTATATTTATTTTAATATATATTATATATATATTTTTTTTTTTTCTCCCCCGAGTTTCATCAAAATAAAATTGCTCTATTGTGTCTTCTGTAACCCATCCTAACTGCCATATTTCTTTATAGGTTTCTTCCGGAGAACAGCTGGGACTGGGATCAGTCTCTAAATGATTTCAGCTGCCTGATGTCAAAAGGCCAAATTCCACCCAAGTGCTTTTACAGGCATGAGGGAAAGACCATCTTCTCACCAAATAAAAACTTGATAGTATTTGACATTGCTAGCATGACCAACATGCGTCCTCCGTGGGTGGAAAAGTAAGTCTGGGTTTCTATTTCTATTTATGGGTTTCATAAAAAGTTTGCATTTTATGTTGAGGGACTTATATATATGTATGTGTTATCATTCTATTGTCTATTACTAATCTTACTGAAACTTTTCTTTTCAGGTGCCTTTCAGACATGAAGTGGAGATGGCAGGATGCTATAGACATCTTTAAAAAGATGAAGGTAAGACTATCAGCATATACCAAATAAGGGGGGCATTTATAAAGTGCAGCCATGGGGTTGTGAGAAAAAAAACTGGGGGACAGCCTTGTTAATTCACCTGTCAACACACATGACCAGCTCTCCTCCAATCACAGTGCAGATCTGTGAACTACCACAGAGTACACACCATGACCCCGCATTGTGAATTAGCTGTAAAATGTGGACCACGGTGTGCACGGTCCTATGGAGTATAATGGAGAGCAGATAGCGACATCTGCCCTCTGTTATAAAAAGGCTCCTGAATTGACTTCTCTCCACAATAGCTTGTCATTCAATTTTTTTAATGGTATTTCTTTTGACGTTTTGCAGATGGAAAACCAGATTCCTAAGGAATTCTTCTATAACACCAGTGGATATTACTATCTGCGCGGCCCCGATGAAACTGCTGCCTCCTACGTTAATAAATTCTCGATGGGATTGTTATATGTCAAATGATAAAATGTTTTATAATCTTGCACATGCCACTTTGACACAATTAAGCCCAAAAGGTTTTTATTATGGTCGTATTTAGGTTTTAATCATACTTTGTTCCTGTCCTTATAATGTTTTTTTATATTTCAATTGCAATCCGATCCTGTTGTGAGATGAGCCGTCCGCTCCTGATTATCCCCCTGGTTGTTAAATCGGCCCCTTCTGCCATGCAGGTCTCCTATAAAATGGCCTATTGCCGGACTTTTCACAGACTTGATAAAGCGCATGCGCGCGAAACATGTTGTCCCGGCAACCGGCCTCTTCCTTCTAAAGCTGCAGCTCTAGTGAGAGTTCCCCCCCTTCGTCTCTCCACATCGTAGTGACGTCATCTGGGACGCTGGATACACGTGGTCCCTCCACTGACAGGCATTCTACTCTCCACTGCTTCCCTCTGAGCGGACGGGCTGTCCATTTTGGAACCTGGCATCTTAAAGCCACAGGCTGGTTATCTATTTTTTACCATATGAATTATTAAAGGCACACCTCCATATAAGGAGTATTACTTTTATCACAAAACTACACAGCGCCTGGCTCCTGTTCATACTTTCCACAAACCAATGTGTTTTTACTATGGCAGCAGTGAGTTTTTTCCCCACTAATCACAGTTGACATATACTATTCACTTATTTCCTTTGGGACACATCCGTGAGCTTTTATCCAGACTGAAAAAAATAGGACATGTTGCATTTTTTCTTCAGTGTATAGTATTGTATATATTACAAAAAAGAAAAACAGGTAACAAAATGCAATGGAACACCTGTAAAAAATGCATTGTATTGCAAATTAAAACACATGCCAGTGTGCACCTTGACAACCACAACTTACGCTTTTACAATATTTTACAGGCACATCAGGACATACCATCCGATGCCTTCGTCCCTTAGTCTCATAGAAGCATTCAAGTGTGGTACCCTGTTATACAGAGACTTTTCATAGAAACCACCAAGCATGTTACACTGCTCTGCAGAGATTTTTTTTTTTTACAAAAACCACAAAGCTTGCTACCCTGCACTGCAAAGATTTATTTATAGAAACAGCTGAACTGGATGGACATTTTCAGCCCTTTCAGTCTTTTTTCAGCCAAAGTATAGGGACTGGCTAGAGAGGGATTACTTTGATGTTGTTGGCCAGCTTAAACATGTATTGCAATGCATGTGAACCAAAAATTCCTCTTTTTATGCAAAGTTTTCAAGAAATGTATAAAAGTGTATAGCAATGTGCAGAGGGTTGATGCATTTGATGGGTTATGAGTACAGTATGTACAAAGCTGTTTGGATTTAAGCACAGCCATATTTGTTTCTGTTCTACAGAGAAGTTAGTTTGATAGAAACCACCCAGCTTATGTACCCTGTTCTACAAAAAATTTATATTATTATAATAAATTGTGAAACATAAATTTCCAGGACAGCCTGGATATTTCACCTATCAAACTCACATGAACAGTTCTCCTCCAATCACAGAGCAACTCTCTGAACTACCAAACCACTATTCCCATGTAGCCACACACTGCATGTTTACCTGCAGGTGTCAGAGCATGGACAAAACTGCCTGCATCAAGTCTCAGACATCCACAGGTAAACACATGGTGTGCAGATATATGAGGATAGTACCAGCCACTGTCAGCCTGTCATTAGTTTATAGAGCAGGGACGCTCAACCTGTGGCCTTCGGCGCCCTCTAATGTGGCTCATCACCTCAAATCAGAGAAGCACAGTTATATCCTGTGGGTTTGGTGAGCTTTCAGAAAATGCACCAAACCTGAAAGATATAGAAGTCTATGGCAAATCGCAGCTAACCCACACATGCTCTGCGCTACACCAACAGTGTGGGTAAATTGCAGCACATCAGTGTGAAAGCAGCCTTATAAGGGGTTCAGGACAGTAAGGGCTCATTTACATTTGCAATTGGGGGGGCAGTAAAATTCAATAGCTGAGACAACCACTGGTTAAGCAACAGGAGTCACAATGGTGACCCCGTCCCATGCTCCAGGGTGTCAGTCTCCTCCTTTCCACATTCTGTTTTACACTTGGACAGGAGGGGAGGCAGAGTGGCATATGCAGGGATGGCATATACAGGAACCGATCCTCTACATTTTTCTCCTGCAACCGCTGAAACACGGTTTCTCTCTCCCGCTGGCATCCTATGGCTGCGGGAGGAAAGTGTTCCTTAGGGTAATAAAAATAAAAAAATTGACATTCTAAACCATTTTGTTTCATTGTGCCCACAGCAAAAATCACTTAAGTGGCCCTCGCTCTTCAAAAGGTTGGGCACCCCTATTACAGCGGCTGACCAGCCACTGCATTTCTCATGACCCGGTCACTGGCAAGAATCTGCAAAATTCAGATAACCAGCCATGTAAAGGATACCTTACACTTCACAGATCTGATATTACACCAAGTACAGGTTCTCTTTAACCACTCACCTTAGAGGTAATATATATATCAGAACTGCACTGCACTCATAGGCAGGGCCTAGGGCACCCAATCGGGGAGAGACCACACATACAATTCTTGATGTTGTAATTGAACTTGTATACTGGTTGACAATAATGAATAAAAACAGTTTTTTTTATAGGCACTGATATAGAGCACTATAGCAGTTATTGATACACTCTCACCAGGCTTGGTCCTGTATTATCTGAGGACAGCTTCCACTGGAGGGATGGTGGTTTGCGGTGTACCAGAATGGAACTATAATACTGCAGGGAAGGCTCTCACTTTACTGGTCAAATAGCAGGATGTTTCCTCAGGACAGGCATTGTCCCTGAGCTGACCCTACTCACCAGGAACCTTTATCTGCACTATGCACCATCCATCACCAGTGGGTTCTCTGTTCCTGACCTACCACATCCAGTCACACCCGAACGGTGCAGGTACCCTGTTATATAAGGTCCCACATCCAGATGGCTGCTGGAGCTCTCAAGATGTTGCAGTGTCCAATGGAATCACTGATTAAGTCCCTAAGGCAGGGTTTCCTAACCAGAGTTCCATGGCACCCTAGAGTTCCTTAAGAGGTTGCTTGGGGTTCCTTAAGCAATTTCTACCTCTCGGTCAAGTTCCTATTGATGGCAATATTGTTTTTAGCTATCTGCAAGAGGGTAATTCTTCTCAATCACTACAAGTGTAAGAGTATTCTTCCTGACCATCACACTAATGTATCATGAGTTGTAGATACAGTCATTTTTAGCAGGGCTTCTCTGAGACCAGAAAGTTTTTTCAAGGGTTCCTCTGTGTTTAAAAGGTTGAGAAAGACTGCTCTAGGGGGAGAATTCCCCTAACAGATTCCACTCATCTGTAATAAAGGTACAGGGCTGCCTATAGAATAGAAGGGGGCCTGCACCTGTCTACACACCAATCGCAGCCCCAGTGTAATCACTGAGACTTTCTGTTGCATGTTGGTAATTCAGACCCCTTTCAGAGAGGGCGGATCCGTCAGAGTGATCCGGCTGCATAGCGGGGTATCTCACGGCTGATCCCTGCTGAGCAGGTGGATGACAGATCTCTGCAGAGCGGACACAGACACTGCCCACTGATTTCAATGGGACAGTCAAAGGGAAATGGACCGCTGATCCGTTTCAACCAGACTGTCATCCGGTCCGCTGGATGGATGGAATACAGGAGTGGATCAGATGGTGGCGCATATCAGCAGACTATTGTATGCCGACACCTGCTGGGCCATAGTAGTGTATGGATGGACCAATCGGGTTCGCCTGAAAAACGGACAGGTGGACTCCATTGGTCCATTCGTGTAAAAGGGGCCTTATTCTCTCCAGAATGTAAAGTGGAGCCAGTTTGCTACAATGTAAGATTTAGATGGATGTTTAGGATTGGGTACAGAAATGTTCAATGTCCTGTTATTCTCCAAGAGTCACCCAAATCTGACCCTGAGGCATACCTAGTGCAGTTGATAACTAGGGCTGATTATTTTACCCCTCCTACCCCCTCCCCAGTTCCTATATATGTCAAAAATATTTTCAGTAGTAATCACAATATTAATTAAAAACTAATACCAGTCAAATAAAATGGAGAAAGTCAAGCTTTTGTTCATCTGAATATTTTATATGTAATCATGTTGTTAAAAAAAATAAAATAAAATTCAATATATGTTAATTGCGGTATTGCATAATGATCTGTAGAAAAATAAAGAGGTGCAAAATAAAATGCAAGGTTTTGCTTCCAGCTCAGGAAGACATGGGGGTGACAAGGGAGTGCCAAATAAAATAGAATTTATGGCTTTAATAGTGGTGCACTTTTAGGGTATCACTATCAACCTATGAAAACTATGATATGGGGATCTGACTTCTATCTTTATAGCAAGGTGAAAGCAACTTCTACACCCTTCATGTTCAACCTACGAAAAAATAATATAACCCATCATCACAGGCATGAGCTCTCTAATGCTGAGCTCAGTTACTACATCAGGGGAGAGATAGAGCATGTAAAGGGGTTTGAATCACAGAAAGAGCTCACTCCTGAAATGGTGGAGGTGATCAGTAAGAGCTGGGACTCTCTTAGCAATCTCCTAGCAACAAGCCAGGACAGGATAATGCCATCTCCTGAGACTATTCATAGCAAGGGCATTATTCAACTTTGGCCATGCTGCACAGTTTGTTTTTATCTACAAAGGCCCCTTCATCAGCATAGGCAGTATTTGGTAATTAACTAAAGTCCAACTCCAGGCAATAATGAAATGTAAAAATGTTGCATTGAGCATCAGTTACCTTCCTCCTCAGCCTTGATTCTGAACATCTCTTCCTAAGCCATTCTCAAGTATAACAGATAAAAGTCACAGCTTCCTCTATGAGCCAAGTGCATTTCCCAGCCTGTGGTCCAGACATTTTTCATTCATTATCTTCTTGAACACGGGTCTCCTCACCACCCCAGTGAGCTCTTCTGCCTCTGGAGAGAGGATCCAGCCAATGGAAGTGTTGCCTCCATCAACAGGAGGTGAGGCCTTTTCTCAGGCAGTGATGTGGACACCCAAATAAGCACCTCAGAAAGTAAACAGAAGGAAAGAGAAGGATGGTCATGTGATTGTGGCGTCAGTTAAATAACATGGGCACTTGGGTAGGTTTTTTTTTTCATACCAGCAGTTATTAGAAGGAGGGGGGTTGCTAATATCAATATTTATAATCAGTCTGTGTATTGGCAACATGGTACCTCTTTCCTATGAGCCTTCAAAAAAACCTGTCTATGTGACATACCGCCATATCCTCTTTCATAGTCACTGATTCTTTTTATTGTCATTCTTATTTCCTGTTGTGGGGACTGGACAGGTTTGCCTTCTCCTTGTCTGCACAGGGCTTGGTCCCCTCACTGCCCCCCTGTATAGCCGAGGCCAAAAGTTTTGAGAATGACACAAATATTCATTTTCACAAAGTCAGCTGCCTCAGTTTTTATGATGGCAATTTGCATATATTCCAGAATGTTATGAATAGTAATCAGATAAATTACATTTAATTTTAAAGCCCCTTTTTGCCATGGAAATGAACTCAGTCTCAAAAAAACATATCCACTGCATTTGAGCCCTGCCACAAAAGGACCAGCTGACATCATGTCAGTGATTCTCTTAACACAGGTGTCAGTGTTGACAAGGACAAGGCTGGAGATCACTCTGTCATGCTAATTAAGTTAGAATAACAGACTGGAAGTTTTAAAAGGAGGGTGCGGTTTGAAATCATTGTTCTTCCTCTGCTAACCATGGTTACCTGCAAGGAAACACATGTAGTCATCATTGCTTTGCACAAAAAGGGATCTACAGACAATGATATTGCTGCTATTAAGATTGCACTTAAATCAACCATTTATCGGATTATCAAATACTTGAAGGAGAGAGGTTCAATTGTTGTGAAGAAGGCTTCAGGGTGCCAAAAAAGTCCAGCAAGTGCCAAGACCTTCTCCTAAAGTTGATTCAGCTGCGGAATGATGGCACCACCAGTGCAGAGCTTGTTCAGTAATGGCAGCAGGCAGGTGTGAATGCATCTGCAGGCACAGTGAGACAAAGACGTTTGGAGGATGGCTTGGTCTATTGCATTCCTGTGTTCCTGACACCAGCTACTGCCTCATCTTCTGTTATTGACCCGGTCTGCCCTTGATTCTGATCTGATTGCCGTATGTACTGACCCTTGACCTGTCCCTGGATTACGTTTCTGCCTTCTGATCCTGTCATATACCATCTGCTATTATCGGGTCGACTTCTGACTATGCTCCTGCCTGCCGCTTGCACCTCATCTGCTCTCTAGTTGCTGACCTGGACTGACTGAACCTGCCTGTTCTTCAGCTGTCTCTGCCATCCTGTGTCAGCATCAGTTCCAGTTCATCTGCCAGCCTGATGCTGGGGTCATGGCATTCCCTGTCACCTTACCAGGGGCTCCTGAATTAGGGCTGTAAGAAAAGCCTTCTCCCAGCACTTCAGGCTCCTCCACCAGGTATGTTACACTTTCATAAACATTTGAGAAATTTGTAAAAACAAAACATAGAATCAAAAACATTTGTCCACTATCAAGAGGGGTTGGGACAAATCACCACACTTACTGACTATATCCCAGAAAGACTTAGTGAAGTAAGAATCTTACTTTTGGTACCTTTCTTTATTGTTGTGTTCTCACAAGTCTGTCGAATTCAGTCTGGTCAAAAGGTGATGTTGAGTGCCTGCATTCTCCACCAAAACTGAAGTGGAATTCAGCCAAAGACCACTATCTTACAGTGGAACAGAGATTTCTGACACGTGTAGAACACTCTTATTTATTAGAAAACCTCAACTATTTACTAACCTTTTTTTTTTTTGTATTTTATTTCTCTTGTTTCAATGTTTTTTTTTTTAAAGTTTTTTAGTCACACAGGTGGCTCATCTGTCACTGTGACCAATATTTTCCCCCTTGTGGCCGCTGTGGTGCCTTTGCCTGGCCTCTTCTATTTTGCATGAGCTCACATTGGCAAGCAACCTATTCGTGGATCTTGAGATACTAATATGTAACATGTTTTACTTGTAACCCTTTGAGATAATGCACTTTGACTATTATGATTCTTTTTCAGAGTAGTCCTTGGCATTTTCTCCTGAAGAAGCGGATTATTTCCACAAAACATGTAGAGGAGTCAACATTATCCCCTATCGGAGGTAGAGCTGAAAAAACTAAAATTTTTGTCAATTATGTAGCCATGCTGTTACATTCTTGTGATTTTAGAACAGATTGATGTACATGTCTGATCAAAAAACTATTTGTGCATTAATAAAAATATTTTGTTTTTATGATTTTATGTCCTTTGGGTGCTGAGATAGTCCATTATTTATTTGGGGGTTTTTATTTCCCCCTTAAATAATTCTAATGCAAGCCTTAAAGACACAGTATGCCAACATTTTCTGATCTGTGCAAAAGAACTGTGTTAAAAAGCTGTGGTGTGTCTAAGTACAGAGATGGGTTGGTTAAAGTACAAAATGGAAGCAAGATGTAAGGAGAGAGCAGATGGAAACAGTTGCCCTTGGCAATGAAGGAGAAATCTGTGCTATTGACTTCATAGGGCCTATGTTGCCTTCTGAACATGCTGAGGACTTTTTGGATGAGTTTACAATGATTTCTTTCTACAGAGGGTGACCCGGAGGCTGCTGGGCTGAACTTCTGCAGCTTTTTCTTGCAGAGGAGTCCCAAGGGGTGTACCACTTGATGGGTCATGACTGAGATGACTACGACAGTTACCAAGAAGCAATCCAGTCTAGAAAAAGTTCTGTGGGAAGAATGTGGTCTACAGTGGTAGCAGGACAAAAAGTATAATTTGGATGGTGGACAGGGCCGATGATTCCACTAGGCAAACTAGGCAGCTGCCTAGGGTGCACTGCCACCTAGGGGCACCTGGGCGCAGCACAGGCCAGCACTTTCTCTGTGTGGGACTCTGCCGCGTCATGAATGATTCAGCTGGGGGGGCGACAGACGGGAGGAAGAAAGGACAGAGGAAAATGCCGGATGTCTAGGGCCAGTGTAGCAACTGAGCTTCAGCTCCTTCCAGTGTTCCTCTTAGACTCAGTCTCTTACTGCAAGCCGGTTAGCAGCTTCTGATCACTGTGGCGTTCCAAACCTTCTCTTTCCAGCAGAGGCGGATCTGAGCCTGTGAAGGAAGGTAATGCCTGACTCTGGTATCTCCTGTCTGTGTGAGTGTGACCTGGCCAGCTGGCTATCCATCACATGTGCAATGTGTCAGTGAGTGATGACATCATCACAATCCCACAGCCTGCTATTCTAATGCCTGCTGGGCCTGCTGATCTGTGTCAGTGTTGGTGGTGGTGTGTTGTGTCAGATCTGTCACTGTGTGGGATCGCTCAGTTCAGGTGTTCTCTGTGTGTGTGTGTGGGCCAGGCTGCCTGCTGTCACAGTGTTTTATCACCCCCATTGCCTGGGGAATTCCAGCCTGGGATCTGTCAGAGTATAGATCCATCATCCTCCACTCACTGCAACGGTCACCCTGCCACTGCCAGCCACAGATACAGTGCATTCGTGACACTGATTTTGTCTTTAATATTGGTGCTGGTGGCTTTTTATGGTACTTATTTTTGCAAATTAAAAGAAATTTAGCAGTTTCATGTATACATATATCTTATTTGGTCTTAACTACGGAGATTAGTTATTATTTAGGCGCTGCACTTTGAACTTATATTTCCTGAAACCACCTGCATCAGAAGTTGATATCTTCATATGTTCCACATTTTAGGACTTGTTCTTTACATGGACTTTTCTTGTGGTCATTGTCACTATCGTTACTGTATTGTTTTGTAATTGGTTGTTTTTGGGGATTATATTTGCACACCTTAGTCACAAGGTGCCTATATCATTCATGGTTTTCTCCCATGTATGGGATTGATCGGACTGGAGGGCATTTCAGTGAGGCACGTTTTTTGTTCCAGTAGTTTTTATGAAGGTCACTTTTACACAGTGTCACATCAGTATCACTTTATTATTTATGGGAAATATCTAGGACCCTTTTGGTCCCAAGGTTAGTGTTATGCGTTATAGCATGTTGACTTACGCATTTAGGCATTCGTTTCACATATGTTGATGCCATCGTTTGTGCATCTGGGAGTTCACTTTTATCACCTTTAGCCTTCCACATTTAGGATGGCTAGGTACCTCATTAATTTTGTATTACTGAACTTTTCCTTCTGTCAGTACTCTTTTCGATTGGTTCTCACTATTTATTTTCACTAGTTTTTATAAGGCAATATTGGATGTCTCTTTCAGACATCTGGGAGCACATATACACCTTATGATATTAAGGGAGGTTTTTTTCATATTTCCGTTGTACACTATATCACACTGACCATTTTTCTTGGTCAGTTCGTGGCTTTTTTTCTTTCTGGTTTCTTTAGTTCTATAGTATTACATAAGTGTGGTTCAATATTTGCACTTGTTTCAACCAATACTGAGTTACACTGTATAATATATAATAATTAATATATGTGGATGAAGTCATAGAATTTTTTGGATAACGCTACACCATTTTGTTATAATATTGGACAAAATGTAACTTGACCCAACAGAGATGCCGGGAACTAACAATAAAGCTATATGGTAGACAGATTCCTGCAGAGAAATGCATTATCCAAGTGCTTCCATTCTTGTTTGTAGCATCAAACATTAGCAGGGTCTATTTTTCACATCTAAAGTATGAAGCTGCTGCCATCTTGTGGTGTTTTATAATAATACAGATTTTTAGAGGATCATTTTGCGATAAACATGTTTTTTTTTTTTTTGCTACATTTGTGGTATTACAAAACATTACAGTTCCATATTTTTGTATGATTTTATCGAATCTGTTATGAAAAGCAATGTTTTTTTTTTAAAGAAAACCCTTGTTTGTACAATTATAACAGACTGACTAGTTTAAGCTGTTCACAATGGATCATAATGATTGTGATTAGACTGAAGAACCTTTTATTTACCATTTATTAATAGATTTTAGCATAATATTCACATTATAAACACATTACAGTACACTGTCAGCTGACACCACACAGGCAGTCCAGGGGACAGCTGCCAGAGGGGAACAGCTGCATCTTCACACTAATGCTGCAAATGTACACTATAGACCTGTGGGGAGAGACCATAGGCCACAACTTCCTTACCCACTTCTTAATGATATAGTGTCTCCATGCTCTAGAATACAATTTGGGTATTTATGCCTTGTACCATGGAATCCACCTATCCACTTTAGCTCTAGAGCAATTTTTTCATATTTTGCACAAGTGAAAATCTTCATTTTTGTCTTTAAAATTACTTAAACCCCTAGAAATATATTTTCTGAAAGCAGCACTGCAGATTTTTATGTTGCACAATATTTGTTCAACTGTTTATTAAATACATACTTTCAGGAAAAAATATAATTAATTTTAGTGGAAACACACACAATACCAACTTTGTTTTTGTAAAATATAAAAGATAGGGCTGCAGTCAGTAAACAGATACAAAATATGTCTCAAAAGTGTGTACCCCCACCCAATATCATATAAAAACATGGTACAACAAAAATCTCCTTAGGAAATGCTTTAACCACTTGCCCTCCAGAGGATTTAACCCCCTTCCTGACCAGGCCTCTTTTTGCTACTCGGCGCTGCACTAATTCAACTGATAATTGTGCGGTCATGCAATGCTGCACCCAAATGAAATGTACATCCTTTTTTTCACACAAATAGAGCTTTCTTTCGGTGGCATGTGATCACCTGTGTGCTTTTTATTTTTCACACTATAAACAAAAAAATGCCAAAAATTTTGGAGAAAAACAATATTTTTTACTTTCAGCTATAAAAATATATAGTAAACTCAAAGTTAGTTATACATTTAGGCCAAAATGTATCTGCTACATGTTTTTGGTAAAAAAAAATTCCAATAAGTGTATATTGATTGCTTTGTGTGACAGTTATAGCGTCTACATTCTGTGGTATAGATACTGCAATTCACGCCATTTTTTTGCTATACAGCGCTGCGCTAGTTTAACGGACAATTGCGCGGTCATGCAATACGGTACATAAATGAAATTTACCTCCATTAACGGTCATTCACTGAATTGTATCGCTAATTAAAAAGATGAATTAGATACAGCCAGGCTGTTACGAATAGATGTAACTGGTTTGGTTATGCTTATTTAAATATGAACCTGATCATCCAACCACTTCCCCCCCCCCCCTCTCTTTTTTTTTTTTTTTTTTTTTTTTTTTTTTTCTCTCCATCTCTCTCTCCCCATTCCCCCCTTCTATTTGTCATGTGCGTCTCCTCCCACCTCATTTTGATGTCTCATCTCATATTCTTCCTCCATCCCCACGTTCCTCTCTTTCTTTTCTTTTCTTTCTCTCATTTACACCCTCTTTTCTCAAAGTCTAATTAGCTATTATTCTCATTCGGTACGGAACACCCATAGCTATACAGATGTAACAATATTCTACAAAAGTAACCCACATTTTTTTTTTTGAGATGGAAATATATGTCATAGATGCCTTGAGAGGATACTTTTGACGACCACTTCAGAATCCGCTTATGTATACTTTCCTTACATAGAGCCTAGTGTATACCATAATTATCGAAAGTACATGCTACTGTCAGTTTTGCTATGGTTACGTCTATCACTTTTGCCTTACTGTGGAACTCCGTCCTCTGATGTTATACAAATTAATATATTGTCTTGATCCCGTCTGCGTTACGGGAGAACGTACTAGAAACTTTGCACGGACTGCGATCCGTATCTGTCTATCATTTGTTTACCTTTCATACTTCAATAAAACGTTTTTTTGGAAAAAAAAAAAAAAAAAAAGAAATTTACATCCTTTTTTTCCCACAAATTGAGCTTTCTTTCCCACAAATTGAGCTTTCTTTCGGTGGTATTTGATCACCTGTGCGTTTTTTATTTTTTTGCGCTATAAAAAAAAGTCTGACAATTTTGAGGAAAAAAAACAATATTTTGGACTTTTTGCTAAAAAACATGTCCAGTAAAAAAAAATGTAAAAATCAAATTTAGTCATAAAGTTCTGCCAAAATGTATTCTGCACATGTCTTTGCTACAAAAACCCAATACGTGTAAATTAATTGGTTTACGTGAAAGTTATAGCGTTTACAAATGGTGGGAAAGATACTGGGATTTAAAAATTTGTTTTATACTAATAATGGCGGCGTTCAGCGACTTATGGCAGCGATCAGCAACTTATGGCAGGACTGCGGCGGACATTCTGACACTGGGGGGGAACTGACTTTGGGTCACTGACATCCCCAGTAACACCAATACAGTGATCAGTGCAAAAAAAAAATACTGACACTGTACTAATGGCACTGTGGAGGAAGGGGTTAACTTTGTTATTTACTGAAAGGGTTAACTGTGTGAGGGGAGTGTTTTACTAGGGGGCGGGGGTGTGTACTGCACGGGAACACCTCTGACCTGGAGAGATAAACTCTTCTCTCCGGATCAGCATGTCAGGAGCTGACGGGACTGACAGAAAGCACGGCTGCAGTGTAAAGACTGCAGCCGTCCTCTCTGTCCGTGATTGCCGCTAATCACTGGGATATGGTAGGTAATGACTGGCCGTGAGCCGGCGACTGACACCCGTGGCCACGATTGGCGGGACGGATAGGGCGGGCACGCACCTCGCGTGCGCCCCCTACCTGTTTTGCAAACGCACGTTTTAAAACGTGGTTTTGCCCAGCCGTGCCGACCTGCCACCATTTTTCTACAGTGGCTGGTCGGCAAGAAGTTAAAAGCCTTTACAGCTTAAAGTTAAAGTTGATAGCTCACTGTCATGGTCACGGTCACCCTGGTCGTCTTCCCACCCAGATTATTCCTCTGCCCCTAGCACAGGTTTGTCCACTATCCCCACATAGCCCAGCTCGCTACCATGGAATGCCACGGTGCCCATATGCAGACCCCATCAACTCCATGATGGGAGCCACGGAGCTGCCCATTGCTGGGGACTCAATCCTGTTTCCTGGTGAAGTGCCAGGCAGTCTGCCACCCTGCTGTACCTGCATGTGGATTCGGCACATGCAGGCTACATGCCTGTCGCCTGTGCACTCCCCTTATAACTTTCTCGTCTGATCTTCCCACACTGCAGTGCCTGCCAAAGACAAAGGCTGTGCTCCTGTGTGTGGCTGGAGCAAAGCTTGTTGCCAGGGTAAGCTGATGTCAAGGATCGAGTTGCCTGAAAAGAGGATCGCACCCCAGCTCCAGAGATGCATTATATTACCAAAAAGTATTGGGACACCCCTCCAAATCATTGGATTCAGGTGTTTCAATCACCTCCATGAAAAAGTGCAAATACGAAGCGCAATCAGGTTCCAGGGGATATGTAGATAACCACAGTATGGACAGCTGCTACAACTCATCTGACCATGGGCACAAAACAACAAATAAAGGAGTGCTCCAAACCCTGTAGAAGTCAATAGAGTCACAAGTCAAGGAACAGTTAAAATCAAAATTCACTTTAATGTTGGGTCAAAAAGCATGACAGGATGACCTACTATGAGGAATTGATACACTGTTACAGAGTCAAAATAATACTAAACTCATGAAACAATGGTGTTCCATCTCTGCAACATTGTATAGGTTCTGTATATCGGTTCACTTTCTGCAATGACTAACTCAATGAACAATTTGCAGTGAACACAGGAATCTCCACATACTTTGTACACAGAGCCAAAATCCACATCCAATTATTTGCTCTTCTGGTCAAATGTTTTTAGACTATAGTCTTAAGTAGGGATGCACTGATACCAGTTTTTTAAGACCAAGCACCAATACTTTTTCTCAAGTTCTCGCAGATACCAATTACCAATATCTATTTTTAGTGTCATGAAAATGTTGTATTGTTTCTTTATAATTATAAATAACTGTAATGCAATAGACATTGCCCTGGTGATCTAATGGTAGCCCAGCAGCTTATGAATGTATATATTTACAAATTAAATATTAAATTTAATTCTTTTTAGGTTTTTAAATTAAAGTGGAGTTCCACTCACTCTGTAAAAAAAATAAAAGTCAGCAGCTACAAAAACTGTAGCTGCTGACTTTTATAAAACAGCCACTCACCTGTCCCACGATCCCGTGTTGCCCCTGCTGCAGCCCGTTTCAATGGCTGTCCTGTATTCCAGGAGGTCAGCATCTTCAGTGTGGGCACCCGGCTGTGAGAGCTTGCGGCTTCACAGCCAGGTGCCCACTGCACATGAGCGAGTAGCGCAGCGCCTCCTGAATGGCCTCGTCGTCTTCTGGGACCTGTCACATGTCCCACAAGACTTCGGGGAGGGAGGGTAGGAGGAAAACTTCCATTTCCGATCACCTAGGTGATCGAAGCATAAGTGGAAGCGGGTACCTGTCAAATTCTGGTACCCGTTCTCCCCCGCTCCCCAAAGGTGCCAATCCTTAATGGGGATCGGGGGACCAATCTTTAAAGCGGAACTTCCCCTTTTGGGTGCAACTCCGTTTTAACTTGGGTTTTTGGTGCATGATTAAGAAATGAACACAGGGGGACTTCCATTCTCCTCCAGAAACAGATTGCTGACTATTACTGCGGGACTCTGGCATCAACTGGTATGCAATCGTCATACCGGGATCACATCAGCTTCTCCGCACTGGTAATGTCTCTATCCAGTTTTCAGCCAGTCGGGCAGTAAATCTGCACTTCTCTGTGAACAGCAAAGAGCGTGTGTAAGAATGCCTTCCCTAGGAGGTTGTGCTATCCATGGAATTGGTGAGCAGGTGAATACCCTGCCTCTTTCTGACAATACTCTAGATACACTGCAGACACGTTTACACCTCAGTACCAAGGAGATCTCTGCTTTGAGCATTTACCACAACCTGTTATATCTTTATATCCGTATACCATTGCTCACTACTGTGTATGGACTCCACCAGAAGAAGACAATGGCTATTATCACATCAGGAACTTTAAACCTCAGGATTCAAATTTCTATTTCTAGTTAAAGGAAACTCTTTGCATCTAAGCCATCGTTATTTAATTCATGATGTCTATACCCATTTTGCCAGAGTATATATATTTACATAATTCTTTGCATTCCTGCTGTGATGCAGAGGGAGCTGACAAGTCAACAAGCCTCTTCTTACCCTTCCTGCTGCTGGTGTTGCAGTTACATAGTTACAACGTACCATTTGTGAACGTATAATCTGTTAACCATTTCTATTTGGTTGTTTATATTTTATCAGTGTTTTGCTTTTATGTGTTAACTGGGGATGTACCTTCTAAATCTTCATTCTGTGGTCTACTCTTTTGAATGAGCCTAATATAGAGGTGATACTAAAGAATCATGTCTTTTGCGTTATTATTTCATTCTGTAGAAATATGTCGGAACCCAGAGTGTCAGCGATGTCGGGAGGCTTGCAAGGTCAGGGCAACCACTGGGGACAAGTATTACTAAGAAGCTCCTGTGGTGAAGAAAGGTCCTACCCACAGAACATGCTTCTTTCATCTGAATAAAAGGAGAGAGCAAAAGCCCAACTCTTGAGATGGTGAGGGATGTTCTCCAAAAATTACTAAAATGTGGGATGCACAAAAAGTGCTCAACACAGAATTTGCCTTCAGGAAGATAAACCCTTTAGAGAAAGAGCTTGACAAATTCTGTTGATTTATCTGGAAGACCTTGACACAAACAGGCATCATTCAAATGTCACGAAGCCCTTATGTCTCTGCCATAGTGGTAGTGAAGAAGAAGAATGACTCCCTAAGGATGTGTATTGACTTCTGATCACTTAACTAGAAAACTATTTCTGGTCAATACACTACCTCATGGATAGAATATGCTCTTGAATGCCTGTCTAGGGAAAAGTGGTTCAGTGTGCTAGACCTGAACAGTGGGTGCTATCAAGTTTACATGCATCCAGGAAGACAGAGAAAAGACAGCTTTTATCTGCCCACTGGGATTATATGAGTTTGACAGAATTCCCCAAGGCCTATTAGGAGCTCCAGCAACTTTCCAACATCTGATGAAATGTACAATGGAATACATGAATTTTATTGAAGTGTTGGTATACCTAAATTACATCATAATTATTTGCAGAACCCTAGAAGGAAAATCTAGAGAAAGTGTTGCAAAGACTTTATGATGAGATGTTGAGGTTGTCTCTAGAGCAGTGCCAGTTGTACCAGCATTCTGTCACTTACCTGAGGCAAGCTGTCTTTGCTGAGGAACTGCCCACGGACCCCAAGAAGCTAGAAGCTGTCACTTCCTGGCAAAGACTTAGTTGAGGTCGTTTCTGGGGTTCTGTTCATACTATTGAAGGTTCCTTGAGGGGTTTGCCAAAATAGCCCAAACACTCAATGAGCTGCATGAAGAGTGAGAGTGAGGGTGAGGAAGATGACACAGACTCACCAAAACCAATCAAACAAGCAAAAGAACCCAGAGAGCCTCAAGAAGACCAGTATGATCAGGCCTTCTGTCAAGGAAGAAAAGCTTAACCAATGCTCATTGACCAGGCCAGTCTAACTGAATCATATAAGCTATAGGTTGATGCCAGCTGAGATGAATTAGGCAGGGTATTGTATCTATCAAGAGCACAATGGATACTTATGACCAGTTGAGTATGTGAGAAGAATTCTTACCATTGTTGAGAAGAACTATCCCACACATAGGCTGGAGTTTTTGGCTTTGAAATGGGTGGTGGTGGACAAACTGAAAGATTACTTGTATGGTGCAGACTATGTGGACAAAACTGAAAATAACCTATTCGCATATGTACTTGTCACAGGAAGCTTCAGTAGATGCCATCGGGCATAGGTGGTTGGCCATTTGTTGGGGTTCCACTTCTATCTGATTTATTGGCCAAGGGTTGGGAACAGAGATGCCCTATCTAGAAGGTCTAGAAGTATTATTGTGACCTTTCACAAACAAGAGACAAAGGCCTACCGAAGAAATACTTAAGCAAGGAGCAAGTATGCTATGGGTTGATCTACCAAAGGGGCCCCTTGGATGATCCCTAAAGGAAATGGCAACTGTTTCTGCCAGAAAAGCATAGAGAGACAATTTTGGCTGCTCTTCGCAATGAGCATGGATATTTATCACCCAAAAAAAACATTTAAACTAGTGAGACACTACTTCTATTGGCCCTGTATGTGGACTAAAATCAAAAGACATTGTCACTCTTCCATACAAAGAAATACTTTTCTCAATATAGCTGCCTCAATGGGACATCTCCAAAGTAAAGGACCAATGGAGTTGGTGTGCATTGACTTTCTGTGCCTAGAACTTGATTAGAATGGGCAGGAGAATATCCTGGTGGTGACTAATCACCTCACCCAGTATTCCCAGGTATTCCCAACTAAAGACCAATAAGAATCTACAGTAGTCAAAATTCTGGTAGAGAAGTTCTTCATCCATTACAGCCTGCCTTAATGTATTCATGTTGACCAAAGGAGAAACTTTGAGAGTAGACTCATTAAGAGGACTGTTGCCATTTAGAAGGACATTCATCCAGAACAATTTAACTGCACCCTTTTAAATATGTTCAGGATGCTCCCTGATGAGAAGAAAGAACATTGGAGCAGGCATAACTCAGCAGTCGTACATGCCTACAACAGAAACAGAGAATGATGTCACAAGTTACTTCCCCTATATTCTCAAGTTCTCGAAAGAGGCCTGGCTAATCATTGACCTGGCATTTAGCACGTCCCTAGACCAGATGTCTGTGACATCCCAGTGTTTAGGTTGCCTGAAGAAGAATCTTAAGATGACTTATGAGCAGGCTTAGATGACTTCAAACATCCAGGATTAGCAAGTAAGAGAAACTTTGGTCTAAGAGTAAGAGTACTGGACTTGCAACTTGGGGATCAAGTACTGCTGAGGAATCTGGGTGTCCCTGGGAAGCATACGTTAACTGATCAGTGAAAGTTTAAGGTCTACATTATCTGCAAGTAGTTGCTCCAGAATTCATACCTCAAGGTCATTTACTAGAAAGTCAAGAAACCCTGCCAACTTTCCTGACTGCATAGACACTACACAGAGACTTCTCAACCATCCACAGAACCAGAGGCAGAGCAGGTAGAGAGGGCCCTCCAAGCTGAAGCAAAATGAACAATTCGGCCTCCCAAGAGACTGACTTGCCACACCCTAGGCAAAAATTCTGAAGAAGCCATTTTCCCCATTCAAGTGACTCATGAAATTCCAACCCCTCCAACTACATATTTAGTTAAAGGCAACTCAAACCCACCCCCTGACACATCTAAGTAGGTCATCCTAATATCGTTGGCTTATGGCCTGCTTCTTCTAACAAATGGTGGGAGGTTGCCTTCTCAAATTCATATGTCAATGAGAATTATCTGGTTTTGTGTAAATGTTGAGTTAAGTTTGTTTTTTAGTTTTTTGTCCAGGTTAATCTAAGTTATGGACATTACATGTTGTCAGACTCTGCCCCTTCTGTGGGTACCAAAGAGCTTTGGTGGGGGGAGTGTGTAGCCAGGTGCTTGGCTAGAGACAGAAAGTGACTTAGGACATTGTGCTGCAGTGCTTTCTGTGTTTCCCAATGGACTTTGGCTAAATGAGTTATCACTACCTCTCCTCCATCCAGTAGGAGGAACTGACTAGCAGAAGTAGCTCAAGAGACTTGATGGTGGGCATCACTGAATCCTGGAAGATATAGTTCAGAGGAAGTATCATGCTATGCGAGCCAATGGACTATAGATCTACACATCCCAATACGATCCGGTTATAGGGGGAGAGCTGTATTTTCACAGGCTAAATAACAAGTGACCTCCTCTTTGTGGCAAGGAGACCAAAGTATACAGATTGCTGCTCCTGTGTGCACATCAGCCTGCTACAAGTCTGCAGCCATGTGCTGAGGACCTGGAGTCATTCCAGGCAGATCCAGAAGTGAGCTGACATCTGAACAACAGGATCCCTGTTGCTGTATCACTTGAGACACTGCTGTCATTCTGTCCCAATTAGAGGATAAGACCACCTGGGCCTGTAAACTCAAGATCTAGCAGGACAGTGGAAACAACTAAACAGGTGTACCTGAGCACTGGTCCTGCAGATGCAGGAGCAGTGTGACCCCATGCAAATGTTGGTGTGTCAGAGTCGCAGGATCTAAATAGCCACCCAGTCTTCATCAGAGTAACTTGAGGTGTGGATGTTGGGCTGTGTGGCAGCCCCCAGGTTGCAGATCTCTAACACACCTATACAGGCACAGTGCAACCAAATAGCATGCTGGAAGCACAAGGGGTGTGCACAGGATACTAAGAACCAAGGCAACCTGCTGCAGCAAGCTAGGAAGGAATGCCAGGGGATAGGATGCAGGGAACAAGCAGGAGAGTGAGGGAAGCTGAGAAGTGGTGCAGGGAGAGAGACACAGCAAGCTGGAAAGGGCTGCAGGGCAAACAAAAACAGGAAACCATGCTGAGAAGGACTCACTCAGGAACAAGAACTGGAGGGATACACAGACAGAAACCAAAGGGAATATAACTGCACAATCTTGAAAAAACAAGATCAAACAACGCACAGAATCTGGGAATACTCAAGTGGCAGCAAACACCACAGGGACCAGAGGGGTCCAACTTCCATGTAAAGACACGTTGCTCGAATACTAACACATAGGTGCAAATGCTTAATCATACCTAGGTTCGGGGTGGATAGGCAGGAACCGAAGCAACTCGGACAGCGGGCAAAACCCAGTGCTGGATCGATGTGCATGGAAGTGTGACATTACACCCCCCCCTCCCCTTTTATGGAGTCTCTGCAAGGGAAAGCAAAGGTGGAATTTTTTTATTAGACAAGGAGCAGAAACATCAGAAGCAGGAACCCAGGATCTTTCATCAGGGCCAAAGCCCCTCCAATCAATCAGGTACTGCATTTTACCATGGGAGACTTTAGAATCCAAGATTTGATTAACTTCATACTCTTGAGGATAGGTAGGAGGAGTTGCCAGCATTGAAGAATGAGAAAACATATTCAAAGCCAACAACTTGGGTAGAGATACATGAAAGGAATTGGGAATCTTAAGATGAGAGGATAAACAGAGTTTATAGGAAACCGGATTGATTCTAGTAGAGATGACATGAGGTTCAATATAATGAGGGGGCAAACTTTATGGGCTGAACTTTTAGACAGATATTCTTAGTAGCGAACCAAACCCTGTATCTAGACTGAAATAGAGGGGTTCTTTGGCAGTGTCGACCAGCAAATCTTTTGTATCTGTCAGCTGCCTACCAAATTAGTGTCTGGACTTAGGACCAATTCTGATCTATACTCTTCTGCACAGCATCCAAGGCAGGGATCTCAGGAGTACAGGGTATCTGCAGAGGAAAGAATTGAGTGTTTACCAAAAAATGAAGATTCTTGCGTGCTGGCATTAAGATGATTATTGTGAGTGAATTCTGCCCAAGGCAGAAGGGCAACCCAATCATCTTGTTGGGCTGAGGCAAAGGCCCAAGGGAAATGTTCCAAGGACTGGTTGGTTCTTTCAGACTGCCCAATGGACTGAGGATAGTAGGCTGAAGAAATCTGCAGTGATACTTCCAAGGATTTACAATGAGCCCTCCAGAATATGGAAGTAAATTGAACCCCACGGTCAGAAATGACACCTAAAGGCATCCCATGGAGTCTCACAAATGAAGACTGGCACCAATTCTGCTGCAGATGGTAGTGAAGGAAGAGGTACAAACTGCCATTTTAGAAAATCAGCCTACCATAACCCACACTACATTACAGCCCTTGGGAAGATCAGTTATAAAACCCATAGCAATGTGGCACTACGGATCCTTGAGGGTAGACAAAGGGAGAAGAGCTCCAGCCAAAATTTGGTTAGGAGACTTGATACAGGCATGAAATCCTTTACATCCTTGCGGAGGTCCAGCCACCAGTAGAGATGAGAGTGGAACGTTAGCGTCCTGTGGATACCTGGATGGCAAAAGAACTTGGAGTCATGAGCCCAGCTGTCAGGGATCCTGTCGCCATGCAGCGGTGCGACGGATCCACTCGAGTCACGGCGGTGTAATTGCGCAGGCATGGGAGCGTGCGGCCGCGCATGCTCAGTAGCGCGGAAAACTCTCGCATTACGCATTTAAGCACACACGTCACGTCAGGCGGGCAACCAAAGTGGGATTTGTGATCTCCCTTCTCCAGAGTGAGCCACAAGCATGGGCCCATCATTTAATGGAAAAGGCAGATGCCAAACTGCCTTCTCTAGACAGTTTCTTTGAAGCTATGGCGCAACTGTACGATGACCCCCAACAATCTGCATCTGCAGAAGCTCCGCTACACTCTTTCCAGCAAGGTCGTAGGGCAGCTGAGGACTATGTAACCGAGTTCAGGCGCTGGAGCGCTGATACCAGTTGGAATGAAGCTGTCCTATGTTACAAATTTCGCTTAGGTCTGGCAGAACCCCTGAAAGACGAGTTAGCTCGAGTTGCAGTACCGAATACCTTGGAGGAACTTATTAAGCTGACTATTCAGATTGACCAGCAACTCAGGGAACAAAGGCTGGAGAGATCCACAGGTCAAGTTTGCCCCACATGGATGCTGCCCAGGGTACCACCTCCAACAGGCATGGCATCAACCAGTTCTGACGGGTCCAAACCCATGCAAATTGGGTTACTACGAACCACCCTCACTCCAGAAGAGCGGCAACGCCGCCGACAGGGCAACTTATGCCTCCACTGTGGAGAACCCGGGCACTATGTGCAAAACTGCCCTGTAAAATCAAATAAGTCTCTGACAACCCTGCCTCCTAAAATGCCTGCTGTCAACTCTGCTCAGTTCACCATCTCCGTTTCATTTCAGCTTTCGGGAAGAACTCTACCAGTAACCGCTATTATTGACTCTGGAGCCTGCAGTTGCTTCATTGACACAACTTTTGTTCAGCAACATCAGATACCCTTAAGGGCCAAAACGCAGAGGCTGACAGTATTTCTGGTGGACAGATCCAACATTAAATCTGGGGCAGTCACACAGGAAACGATTCCACTTCCCATGATTATATCTCCATCTGGGCACAAGGAACTATTACGCCTAGATGTCATTTCTTCACCACTATTTCCTGTCATCCTGGGGATTCCATGGTTACAGGCCCATAACCCTGGCAAAAATTGGGTATCCGGTAAAGTGGACTTTAACTCGACCTACTGCCATGAGCTCTGCTTCCCTCAAGTTCCTGCTCCATCCGGGCCCCTGCTGTGCGTGGAAAACGATACAAAAATAGGCCAGTTAGTTCCGGCAGCTTATCACAACCTCCTAGACATGTTCAGCAAACGTGGTGCAGACAGCCTTCCACCTCACAGGCCTTACGATTGCCCGATTGAGCTACTACCCGGAGCTGAGATCCCCTTCAGTCAGATTTTTCTGCTATCAGAGCGTGAGTTGGAAGCACTAAAGGATTATATTGATGATATTCTCAAAAAGGGGTTCATCCGCCCTTCTACTTCTCCAGCTGGGGCAGAAATCTTTTTTGTTGAAAAGAAAGACCATTCCCTCCGCCCATGTGTGGACTACCGTGACTTAAACAATATCACGGTGAAGAATAGATATCCTCTGCCACTAATCCCAGAACTCTTTCAGAGGCTCAAGGCAGCAACCATATTTACCAAACTAGACTTAAGAGGGGCCTACAACCTCGTAAGGATCAGAGAAGGGGACAAGTGGAAAAGCCTTCCGTACCAGATTTGGGCATTATGAATATTTAGTTATGCCCTTTGGGCTTTGTAATGCTCCAGCAACCTTCCAGCATCTGGTAAATGACATCTTCAGGGATTTTCTAGACGTTTTTGTGATCGTATATCTCGACGATATTCTGATCTTTTCTGCTTTCTTCGAGCTTCACAGGGGTCATGTGCAAATGGTCCTTGGTCTCCTCCGTCTGCATGGACTTTATGCTAAACCAGAGAAATTCGAGTTTGAATGCCAGAGCATCCAGTTCCTGGGAATAATTATATCTACGGAAGGTTTCAAGATGGATCCTCAGAAAGTTTCTGCCATACTTCCTGCACCAGCTGATAAGAAAGGAGTTCAGCGCTTCATAGGCTTTTCCAATTTAAAAAAAAAAATTGATTAGAGGATTCCCGGCCATCATTACACCGATTACGCAACTGACCAAACAGGGGGTCCGATTCCATTGGACACCGGAAGCTCAAGGTGCTTTTGAAACGTTAAAGAGACTCTTTACATCAGCACCCATACTAAGCCATCCAGACCCAGTACTACCTTTTGTGGTAGAAGTAGATGCCTCAGAAAGTGCTGTTGGGGCCGTCCTCTCATAGCGACAAGGTCTAAAACTTCTGCTTCACCCTGTTGCCTTCTTTTCCAGGAAATTATCCCTGGCAGAAAGAAATTACGATGTAGGAGATCGGGAATTACTGGCCATCAAATCTGCCTTGGAAGAATGGAGATACCTGTTGGAAGGCGCAGCACATTCCATCTTAATCTACACTGATCACCAAAATCTGGAATATCTAAAGACGGCAAGACGTCTAAAACCCCGACAAGTCAGGTGGGCACTCTTCTTTTCTAGATTTAGCTTCTACATTACCTATATACCAGGCTCCAAGAATGTCAAAACAGATGCCCTGTCTAGAATGTTTGACGATCCGAGGGATCCACCGAGCCTAGATACAGTGCTCTCAGCAGGTAACTTCTGCCTCTTGCAACCTGATCTTTTTTCGCAGATCCAGCAGGCATCTGTTGGAGCTCCTTCTCCTCCAGGAGTAACCCTGTCCCCCAGAGAAGGATTACTATGGTCAGGGGACCGAATTTTTGCACCTGAAGTCACCCGACTGTCAATTTTAAGGTTATGCCGTGATCATCCGCTGGCGGGACATTTCGGGGTCCACAAGACCCTAGACTTAGTACAGCGTCTGTTCTGGTGGCCTAAATGGGAGAAGGATTGCAAGGCGTATGTAAGCTCCTGTCCCACATGCATCCGGAATAATGGCAACAAGAGCAAGGCCTGGGGATTATTGAGGTCTCTACCAGTACCTGACCATCCCTGGAAGATAATATCAATGGATTTCATCGTGGAGCTACCTCCATCAGAAGGATATTCAGCCATATGTGCTATAGTGGATCAATTTTCCAAGATGGCCCCCTTCATTGCCTTGAAAGGAGTACCCTCTGCAGCGGAAACAGCCCAAGTCTTCATTAAGTAAGTGGTAAGGCTCCATGGTGTTCCAGGAAACATCGTTTCAGATCGAGGGGTGCAGTTCACCTAAACATTTTGGAGAGCCCTTTGTGAGAAATTGAGAGTGGAACTCTTGCTCTCCTCTGCCTATCACCCCCAGACTAACGGCCAGACAGAGAGAACCAATCAAACCTTGTAACAATATATTCAATGTTTTACATCCTTCTCTCAAGATGACTGGGTATCACTCTTATCCTTGGCGGAACTATTACGCCAAGGGTAAGAGTGATAAAGAGGAGAATCAATGATGTAGCATATGAGCTCATATTATCAGATTCTCTAAAGATTCATCCTGTATTTCATGTGTCACTGCTCAAGACTGCACCCTCTAACCCCTTCCCAGGTCAGGAAGTGGGGCCACCTGAACCAGTAATCGTTGACGGCGAAGAAGAACCCAGGGTCAGGAATGTATGCAGGAACGTATTAGACCAGAAGGCAGTGATTTTACTACTAAGCAGGATTAAATAGCCCGCCTGACGTGATGTGTGCGCTTACTGCTCATGCACGAGTTTTTCATGCTACTGCGCATGCTCGGCCGCACGCTCCCACGCCTGTGCATTCGCACCACTGCGACTCGAGGGGATCCGTCGCCGTCGCACCGCTGCACAGCAACAGGATCCCTGACAGTGCCCCCTCCCTAAGGGCAGCCTCCAGATGCCAAACTGGGCCATCTTCACTGGATGCCTGCATTTTAATGCCTCAATTAACTCTTTGGCATGGATGTTAGACTCCGGCTCCCAATTATCTTCAGGACCATACCCTTTCCATTTAATCAGATATTGGAGTTGGTTCCTCCTCTTCCTGCAGTTAACAATAGTTTCAACTTTGCCATCGACGATTACTGGGCCAGACTTGTTAATTACTGGGGAATGTTGTTGAAGCCAAGGAAGGCCCAGGACTAACAAAGAGGTGGCCAGCAGTAACACCAAAAAGAAGTTGGATTCCCGGTAAAGCACTCCCACCAACATCTTGATGGGAGTGGTGCAGGAACAAATTGGACTCGAGGCCAGAATGGTTCCATCAATGGCCAAAACTCGAAGCATCTGAGGAAGGGGTTCCGTGGTCCAAGTGAATTCCTTTACTAGAAATAAAATTGTCTGCTGCACCAGAGTCAACAGATGCTTCCATTGAGACAGTGGAAGTGGGAAAGTGCAACTGAACAGTAATAGTTGGGCATGCACTAGATGGCCAAGAATTATGGTCTAGTATATCCCCCTCTAGGTATGCTAGCCTTTGAAGTTTTCCTGCTGCTATAGGCACTGTTTCAAGAAAGTTTCCTTTTGTCAGCAGTAGATCCACAGTCCCTGAGTCTGACAACGGTTCCTTTCCTCAATGGATAGGCGTGAATGGCCCAGTTGTATAGGCTCTTCATGAGAGGAGAGAGAGGAATTGTTGTAAGGTACTAAGGGGTGTTGGAAAGTTGGAGCCAGAGGAGGAGCTGAAAATTTTTGCTGCCTAGCTCTTTCCTGGGATCTCCTGGAAATGGGTGTCAATCTGGGCGGTCAGATTTTACAAGGTGGTAGAAATTTGTCAACCCTCCAACTCGTCTGTGATATTTTCCACCAAATCTTCCCAGAAGGCCACCGTAAGTGCTTCATTGTTGCAGCTGCTAGGGTACAGAACTGAATGGCGTACTGTCCAACAATGAGGTTGCATTGGAGGGCAAAATGCATCTGCAGCGGAGGATGCACGGCCTGCTAATCAAAAAGCTTTTTATAGAGAGTGGGAAATGCTGTGATATCATTGGTTAATGGATCAACCATTTCCCACAGCAGAGAGGTCTAAGCCAGAGTCTCTCCAGAAAGCATAGAAATCACATATGCAACCTTGGCCCAACCAGAAGAAAAAATGGACACAGCAAGCTGGAAAGGGCTACAGGGCAAACAACAACAGGAAAAAATGCTGAGAAGGACACACACAGCAACAGGAATTGAAGGGATACATGGACAGAAACCAAAGGGAATCTGGGAATACTCAAGCTGTAGCAAACACCACATGAACCAAAGGGTCCAGCTTGTGAATACATGTTGCTCAAACACTAACACACAGGTGCAAAAGCTTAATAATACCTAGATTCAGGGCAGGCAGAAACCCTAGCAACTCAGACAGCAGGCAAAACCCAGCGCCGGATCGATGTGCATGGAATTGTGACACATTACCTGTTGCTGCTAGCAGAAATTGAGCATAAAGGAACTGGTTATGTAATTAGCAGTATTATTTACTGAATGCAGACTTTAATGGGACTATACTCATGTGCACTGACATAAAGACTGGGCCCCAAAGCTGGCCAGCTGAAGAACTAGGGTTAAAGACTGCTCACCCAGATTGCTGCTTCCCAAGAACTTTGCCTATTGTCCATAATAAGAGGTACCTCTTTAGGGAGTCTTCAAATTTCATCGCTGCCATTCACATAGAGCACACTCAAGTGGATATAACCACTATAGAGGAATTACCCCATTATTGATTATCATTGCTGTTACTGTTTGCCATTACTTACTGTTGGTTTTGTGGATTACCATGTTTACTCTAATTTAGCTGCATATAACTCCATTCTATGCAGCTATAGTCTAGTAAATATATTGTGTAGGGAACTGTGATGGGCCTTATCCTTTACTTACTCATTTATGTGCATATTGCTATTTACTGCAACCTATGACAATACAGTATATTAGGTTCCTTTTTGATACTGAACCTTAGGTATCTATATGTGTGTTCCCAGTAGCAATGCAGTGTCTATTTGCCTAACTGGTTGCATCTGTGAGGCTGAGGTTGTTTTCAGAGTCAAGACAACCCAATGTACCAAGTGGCTCCTGCCTACTTGCATGTCATTACCTGTCCAGCACAACAACACTACCTGTATTTTGCTGTGAACACCCAATACTACCAGTTCATTGCTTCACCATTCAGTCTGTCCTACTGCACCTATATTATTTGTAAAGGTGCTCTTTTGCTTGATCTGCTGTGTTCACAGGGCATTCTCATAGTGGGATATCTGGATGACCTTTTCCTCAGGGAGCAATCAACATTGGCCTTGTCTGCCAAAGTCCATCAAACTGCACAGACTCTACAGAAGTTCAGTTAGTTCCTGAACTTTCAAATCACTGCTAGAACTGACTCATCACTTTGAGGATCTAGATCTCCTACTAGATGTGGCTCAATCCAGGGTTGTCTAGTCTCTCCACTCCCAGGTTTGAACACTTCACTCCAAGAAATGGCTAAGCCAATGGGTTTGCATGAGTGTTCTGAACATCTTCAATGCAGTTATGTACAGTATATTACTAAGAAAGAATTAAATTTAGTGTGACTTCAAGAAATCTAGTATGACATATTTTATTATTTTTTGTCATTTTTGCTGGCTTGACTTGGTATCCAGTTAGGACATTATTTTAGGTAGCACTGAAAGAAAGAATGTGGGTATTAACAATAAAGAAATTACATCTTATTCTAATAATCCATGTTTATACATAGTCTCAATGCCCCATTTATGTCCTAAGGGGCTGATTAAAAGTACCTTGACAGTGTATTCTGGAAAATAAATAAGAGAATTCTATTAAGTTATGAAAACAAAGATGCTCTAAAGTATACTAATTGCAATTTCTGTAGGGAAAGACACCTGGTAACACTGCTAATGGTTTTTAATGAATCTATCTTGCTTTTATTATTTGGTCCCACGTGGATAGACTTATTTATTACATATAGAAGCTCTCGAGGAAGCCTGCCATGATTAATCATGATCTGACGGCCACAAAGCTTTACACCTCGTGTCAGTTATGAAATCATTACCTGCCTGATACTTCCCCAGTTAGCCTAAATGAATTAAAACATGGTAAGGCAAAATTGTTTATATATATTCATGGTACATACTGTATTAATAGTAGTAATTTAGTAAGATAGTCCTATTATATTTATCAGGAGCAAAATATATATTTTAGTAGTACACACATAAATGGTCATTCCAGTCTAAACTTATATTTTAATTTTGGGAAGCAGTCCACATCTTCATTCAGTTTGGACTTCTTAAAGAGTGCTTTGACAGGATTTATACTGCTCTCTGCTATCCCTGTACTCCTGAATTGCCAAATACATGCATCTGCCACAATATTAATGAAAAAAATTGTTGTCACTGTTGGGCTGATATTTCAGATAGAAGATGTTGTACACTTGTTCTGACTATTACTGGAGGTTTCTATTCTACCTGTTAGTTCTTTTAATCATTGAATATTATAAATAATACAACTGAAGGAGTTAAAACATGCGATAGACATCCTAAACTCCCAGGTGAACAGAAACTACACAAGAAAACATGACAAGGAGATCTTGCTGTTTAAAAAAGAGGGCTGTTCCAAATGTAATGCAAAAGTGGGCATAACTTTATTTATGAACTTACATAGGTCATTTAAATTTCACATGTTCGTAGTGTAACTCATTATCTATAGTAACACTTCTTCGTGTTGTTTTTTCAGTGCAGGCAAATAACGGATTCCAAGCAGAAGCAACATGCCGTCATTGAGTTCTTGATGAAGGAGGGTTGCATTCTGTCCAACATTCAACAGAAGGCTACAGATTTTTTATGGAGATGACACCATTGAAGAGTTATATCTTGTCATTGGTGACTCCTGTCAATGGTGTCATCTCTGCAAACATTCTGTGCCTTCTGTGAGTGTCAGACAGCCTGCGCCCCTCCTTCGTCAAGAACTCAATGAGGACATGTTGCTTCTGCTTGTAATCCATTATTTACCTGCAATGAAAAAGAAGAATTACTATGGAAGAAGATTAACCCCGCCAACATGTGAAATTTGAATGACTTAAGTAAGTTATTAAAATGGCTATGGCATCTTTTGCATTACTTTTGATACAGTGCACATATAAAACAGACATAAAAGGCAAGGGTCTGACTCGGTCAACAAAGCTTCAACTGGGCCATATTGAATGAGGCAGTGAGCAGCGGTGGGGGGGGGGTGAATAGCTGAGAAGCAAAGGAGAGAGAGAGAGAGAGAGCGGATTACAAGGCCCTACAAATCCGCCTGGAAAAAATTCAGACGTTTTTTTCTGAGGACTACAGAACCCTGCCCTCTGATATGGAGAAGTGGAAAGGAGGAAGTTTCTAAACTCATGTGCTGTTTCTGTTGTCCTGATACAGTGGGGGTAGTGAGCATTGTCACCCTAGGACCAAAAGTGTGTTATTGGCAGAATCTACAGGTGAAAAGAAAAGCTAAGACAAAAGAAAATGAATGCTGCCACCACATCTAAGAACTGGAATACGGCTGATACAAAGACGCTTATCAGGAGGGAGCTAACTTTGGAATCTTCATTTAGCAAGCTGATCTTCTGAGTCCATATGGGACCAAAAGTGCAGTTAGACCGTAACATTGTATAATGTGAAGTCACACTGCGTAAGGTGAGCAGATATATGGGGGAGGATGTCTTTGCACGGGAATTTATGACAAATGCACATATTTTACATTATCCAAAGGAGGGTTCACTGAAGAACACTTTATTGATTGAACTTGAGTTTTTGAATGACTTTTGTTTGATTCATACTTAAAAATATTTTTTTATTTTTTGTGTGGTCTTTGTTTATATATATATATATATATATATATATATATATATATATATATATATATATAAATTTTAATATATATATATATTTTTTTAAATTTTAAACTTTATACTTTTTCCAACAATTTTATATTCTATATATTATTTCATTTAATTTTTCACTTTGTTTTTTGTTATATATGGATTGTGCAATTGTTTCATGTAGCGCAACATTTTTTTCACTTCACAATATGATTGTATATTACACATTAAGTCATATTGATAGGTCAACCCACCCAGATGCAATTTTATAGTAGTGACGTACATTAATAAGATCAGTTTAGCAAGAGGGTTTATATTCTTCCTGCTGCAGAAAAAAAGAAGTGAGCATACATGTTATGGGGAAATTGGGTCACAAATTATTTTAAGGCTGAACTCTAGGTGGAGATAAAAGATACACTGCATGCATTGAGAAAAAAATGTATATTTAATGGTGTATTAATGACTATAAAGATGCATCAATGTGTAAGTACCAAAATTTGACCTGGCATCAGCTTCTTTAAGTCTCTGTATACCAGAGCTGGAGTGTGAGAGGAAGAAGCAGTACAAGGCTTCAGTTTATGTGCTGACAAAAAGCATGCTGATGAAAGGAGAGGGCAGGGAGCAGAAAGATAAGCTAATCATTGTGCTGCTTCTTGTTTTACTTTCCAGTCACAGGGTGGGAGAGGTCCAGGAAGGCCTGGGCTCAGAAGAAGTGGGTGAAATGATGCTGGCCACTACATTGGCAATATCTAGTGCCAGCAAAACAAGTTCTATGATAGAAATTGCCAAGTTGAAAGGATGATAAGCGTTCTGGCCAACAATTCATGGCCGGGACTCGGTGATTGGCGGAGAAACTGACAGCGGAGAGCTCCGTTTGTAAATAACACAGATCTCTCACCGGTCAGCAGGGACATTCTGTTTTCTATCTCTCTGCAAAGCAGAGAGATAGAAAGCAGCACATCCCCTAGAAAAACAGCACAGTAAGCACAAAGCAGTACACAACTAACCCTTTGATCACTCCAGAGGTTAACCCCTTCCTTCCCAGTGTCATTAGTACAGTGTCAGTGCTTTTTATTAGCACTGGTCACAGTATTAGTGTCACTGGAGATGTCAGTGGCAGTTAGTCAGTTCCCACCCAGTGTCAGTTAGTGTCAGAATGCTTGCCGCAGTCTTGAAGTCTCTCTAAAGGTCGCTGATCGCTGCCATTACAAAAAAATGGATATGTTTTATAGAAAAAAGTAAAAAATTTTTTTTTTTTCAAAATTGTGTCTTTTTTGTTTATAGCGCAAAAAATAAAAAAACAAATACAACCAAAAGAAAGCTCTATTTGTGGGGAAAAAAATGACTTAAATTTAATTTAAGTACAGCATTGCATGACTGCTCAATTGTCAGTTAAAGTAATGCAAACGTATTGCAAAAACTTGCCTGGTCATGAAGGGGGTAAATGTTCCTGGGGCAAATGGTTATTGAATGTTGGAGTCTTAGATATATCTAAAAACAAATGTTGAAAATAAAAAATACATTCCTTTAATTTCATGCACATTCAAAACCAGGACAGGAATGTCAGCTTTCTGAACTATTCAGGCTCTATAACATTGCACAGTCCTGTCATGTTAATATGTCCCAGCACTGTAGACTTGGTGGTGTCACAGGGGGGGTTAGATGGGGTTTACAGGTTTTCATAATGTACAATTTTTGTTGACATTGGCTCACAGAAGTGCAGATTCAGTTATTAGTGGCTGAGCTTTTTTGGTACTAAGCAAGTATTTTGATAAGTTTCTTTCTCTCCCTTTGAAAATACTGTTTTCTCTCTCAGACACATCTTTAAAAAAGTATCATTCAAATTATAAAGCTTTTCTCCTGTAGCATGTAGTCTTTTCAATTTAATGTTATAACATTTGAACAGCAGCACCAGCATTCCTGAAAAACCAGGCAGGAGGCCTTTGGGGGGATCTCCCCCTAAAATTAGCTAGGCCTCAGAGCAGAGGCAGAAGCCCTGGGAGGGGTCTTCCTAATAAATTAGCCAGGGTTAAGAGTTGAGGCCGAAGGCTCTTGGAGGGGTCTTCCTAAAAAAATATTAGCCCTTGGGGAGGATCTTCCTAAAAAATAACTATGGCTTAGAGCAGCTGTCAAAGGCCCATGGAGAGATCTTTCTACAAAAAGTAGCCAAACCACAGAGCTGGGGCAGAAGACACTAGAAGGGTCTTCCTTAAAAAATAGCCAGACTACAGAGCAGAGGCAGAAGTATCTTGGATGGGTCTTCAAATAAAAAAATACCCATGGCATAGAGCACAGGCAAAGGATCTTAGGAAAGATCTTCCTAAAAATTAGCCAAGCCTCAGAGTAAAGGTAGAAGGCATCTGTTCTGTTATTTTTGCAAAAACGTTCTTTTCCTAGTAGTTGTAAAAAACATCCAAAAGAAATGATAGGCCGTGTCACTACTAACTTTTTGTGACTTGTCAGACACAAAAGAAATGTCAGATCCCCTGTATAACTCGATGGATTGTGCGACTACAAATGCATGCACACTAAATAGTGTCCTTTATTTTCTTTTAACAATGGTAAACAGAGGTTCACCGTATCTACCAACATTTAGGCCCCTTCCACACAGGCATTCCATTTGTTAATTTTTCATCCATCCGTTGATGGATGAAAAATGGAAATCAATGCACCTCTATGGAAAAACAGATGATCATCTGTTTACATCCATCCACATCTGTTTTTTGGAACTGGTCAAAGCCCTATTTTTGGTCCAAAAAATAAAAAAGAAACAGATGAAAAACGGATGTAAACAGACATCTGTTTTTGCATTGGTAGTGGATGTAAAAAACTGATGTAAACTGATGAAAAACTGAACCGTTTTTTCTTTGAAAAAAGTGACTAAACTGATGAAAAAATGGAACACCCATGTGAAAGGACCCTTGGGCATCATGCACACAAGGTGTTTGAAGTTCTGCTTTGAAAGACCTTTACTCTGACAGAAAATAGCATCTTAAAAATGCACCTAAAGTTGCAAACTGCAAATGTTTGAGCATTTATGGATTTCATTGGACAGAATACTAATTTATTCTTGCCATTGGAACGAAGGAACGCTCAAGCGCTAAACGCATTGTTTAGATGTGTTTTTGTGCATTTTTAGGTGTGTCTTTTATCTGCACAAAAAGATTTTCTCCTGAATGCACGAATGATGGGTAATCTTTCAACCCGTAAAAGTTCCTCTTCAAATATGCCTGCAAGGACACATAGGGTAACAGGCCCTGTATGCATGAGTCCCCTACTTTGCAAAGCAAAAGTCTCTATTAATTGACCTTCAGCCATTAAAATTACTTTCTTCTAGATCCTCCCTTTACCAGTCTCACAAATGCAGATTATTACATTATTTTTTAATTATATTCTGCCCATTTCATTGCTGCACCACAGCACTTTTTTCTTGACAAAGACACCAACCCCCTCTTCTCCGTTACCTCCTGGGATTTCCAGGAGACAGTTTTGAAAACAGGTGCATGCACACTGTAAGATTCTACACATGCACCGATGAAGTATAGATCCTTGAGGCCCAGCAAAGTTCTGCAGGCAGATGCTTCAGTTGTGAACGTCCCATATACCAACGTGTGTGCGCATGCTCAGGAAACTACACTCATGCACAGATATGCCACAGGCCTGTGAACCCAAGGATAGGGCATAGACTTTTGGCACAGCTGATATGTCTCAAATGCATGGTTAAGGAATGGTGGGGCCAGTATATCGAGGGACTGAAGCTTCTCTTTACCCCCATTATCTGCTTATGTAGTGACATTTTTTAAATGTTTATAGAATTTATAAAACTACAATTAATTATATATTTGTATTTTCCCTAGCCCTGTGGAATCATTTCGATGCCAATACACTGCTACCTCTGTTTTATTTCTAAAGAGTAGTAAACAACAAACATTTTGATCCAACGGTGTATTTGTAAGTGTATTTAGTCTATACCTAACATTATAGTTTCCAAATCATTTAACATTTTTATTCGGATATTTCAAACTAAATGTATAATTTTTGCAAAAATGATTGCCCAAAAAATGTTTATTAATCAGTCTGTCACTGAATTCGTCATAGTAGGATTCAAAGATATTGCTGACCAGTACAATCACACTTTATTTTTCCTGCTGATTATTTTTCTCTACATTTTCATCTCTTGTGGAAATGCAGTTGTAGTGCTTGTGATTATTTTTGAGTCTCGCCTGCATAAACCTATGTACCTTTTCATCTGTACCCTATCAGTGGTTGAGATATGCATTGTCTCGACAGTCTACCCAACATTGCTGGCTCTTTTCTTTAAAGGAAAGGCATACATCTCATTTGATCATTGTTTTTTGCAAATGTACGCTTTTGATGCTTTCTTAGTCATGGAGAATTATCTTTTGACTGCAATGGCCTTTGATCGGTATGTAGCTATTTGTAAAGCTCTTCAATATCACACCATTATGACCTTAAAGACCTGTAAGATTTTGATATGTTTATGTTGGTTACTTGGATTCCTGAGCCCATTAGGCACAGTTATCCTGGTTTACAGATTACCTTACTGTGGACCCAATGTAGTTGAGCATATCTTCTGTGATTCATCTCCATTGTTGACACTTGCTTGTTCCAATAGCGATATTAACGTTGCAATGGATTTATCTGTTAGCTCCTTTACAGTCATATTGAATTCCATTTTTATTGTTATTATATACTCAAATATATTGTTTGTTATACTAAAGATGAGAACATCGGTGGAACGGAAAAAGGCCTTCTCTACTTGCACATCTCATCTAATTATGTCACTTATTTTCTATGGAAGTGTTGCCTTTATGTATATACAGCTTCAAGAGAGTTACTCTGCAGAGTATGACTTAGCATCAGCTATCCACCAATCAGTCCTGACCCCACTCTTGAGTCCTCTTGTTTACAGCTTTCGAAACAAAGAAATTAAGAGTTTTCTTAAGAGGATGCTTAAGATTAAGAACTATTAATGAACGCTGCACAGCCCTGGGAAGAGCAAGCCAATAAAGATTTAACGTATGTGCTCCTTTGCGTCTATTTTTAGTAAGGAAGATGAGGGAAGAAAGAGATATAATGTTTTTATTTTAAGAGCAACTTCCCATTTAATAACCTATTCTATCAAAAATAGTTCCTGAAAGAGCTGCACATAAATTAAACCCTTATGAAAACAACCATGGGTGCTCCTACTCTACGTTTGGGATGAGGTGCACATTCAGGTTCAGCTCTTCCATGGGTTGGAAGCAATCCTTGCACATTTGAGGCTCATGGATATACAATTTCATTGGGCTGAATTTTTTTGTAACCATAATGCATTGCATGGCCTTTGAACCTGGCTCATCTGGCTTAGAAGGGCCAATATTGGGGGTTTAATTATGCATTACCTCCTCACTATAAATGAGTTGATTCCCAACAGCCAATTGTCAGTGTGTGTTTGGGTAGTCTACCATACTTACCAGCTGTACCAGCCCTCTTTTAAGTCAGTAGTCTTGCAATGGCTGTGTACAAGCATCACAGCCTGATGCTCACTGTCTGCATCCTTGTCCAGGTCAAGGACATGTCTTTTCCCTCCATTGATGGCTCAATCACAGTCTAGTGGGTGCATGAAAGGTACAAGAGCCCTGATTGATGTGTGCAATATGCACAGCCCAATCATTTATTCAAAGCATTTTTAGTTTAGTTGCTGAACTGCAGAAATGCACAACAATCCATTTAATATTATTTCCTATGGGTCCCATTCACATCCATGCAGTTTCCCTCAGTGCATTTTTTTAAAAGCTGCACTGACTTTTTTATGCGCAGGATGGCGCGTTTTTGGGTTTATAGACTTCAATGGAAGCATATTAAAAAGACATTAAAAGTGCATTTTTTTGTGTTTTGTTTTTAAAAACCAGTCTCCTCCTACAATAAAAAAAGCCAAGAAGCATGAAAATCCATTTGAAAACATGAAAACTGTGCTGCAAAAACACAAAAATATGCATCAACCGCACACACACACGTGAACCAGTCCTACGTTTGGATACAATTACATTTTTGATATGAGAGGTTAAATGTCTCTTAGGGCGAACAGGTGGATTTTTGAAGAATTAGGACTGGTTAACACTAATGCGATTTCAGATGTTACTGGAGTCACACAGAATCACATAACAATGAAAATCACAATATTCTCTATGGTACCTGCACACATCAATGCAGCACAGAACAGTGCATTTTTGAAAAAGGGTCTGGCGCTACTTTGCTGAACTTGCAGCCTGATTTGGGCCCCAAAGACATTAATGGAAACAGACCGGAATGCATGCACATCTGTTTTTGCCACATGTTACAGCTTAAGGAACTGGCAAAGGCTGGTATCCTAAGAACAAGTGACTCACTCCTACTGTCAGGAAGAATGCTATGGGTTTCTGCAGACCAAACCAGTTTCATACCCACCAGATAGGTCACCAATATTCTCAGATTGGTCGCAAAGATTATCCTAGATGCCAATATATATTCTCGCTTAGTATTTCTCTTTTGCCTTGACATACACAAGGCCTTTGATAATGCACTTGGTCCTGTATAAATCACCACCTATCTAAATATGGTTTTAAAGATGAATTTTTGTATGACTTTCAAGACTTCTACCATGCCTCTCAAACCAGAATTAAAGCAGAATTCCAGTCAAAGTACAAAAAAAATTAAAGTCAGCGGGTACAAAAACTGCTGACTTTTAAAAAACAGACACTCACCTGTCCCTCGATCCTGTGGTATCCTCCTCAGAGCCCGTTTTATCGGCTGTCTTGTGTTCCTTGCACTGACATCTTTAGTGTGGGCACCCAGCTGGGACAGCTTGTGGCTTCACAGTTGGGTGCCCACTGTGTATGCAAGACTAGCGATTCTGAAGGGTCCCGAAGTCTTCTGGGACGTGTCACATGTCAGGAGACTGTGGGAAGGGAGGGGGAGAGGACAATTTCTGCTTCCAATCGCCTAGGCAATCGCAGCGGAAGTGGGAGCAGGTATCCCGGGTACCAGCTCCCCCCCCCACTCCCCAAAGGTGCCAATCCTTAATCGGGGGATCGGGGGACCAGTCCTTAAAGTGGAACTTTCCCTTTTGAGCAGAGCTCCGCTTTAAGCTCTTGGGTGAAATTTTCCTCCTGGGACTGGGCAAGTGACATAGGTGCTCTCTCTTGCCCTTCATTTTTACATTAGCAATCAAACAACTGGCTTGTGTTATTAGATGTATTTCTATAAAAAGTATATAATAGTACCTACTACAAAATCTCTATTTACCAAGCAATTACATTCATGTAACCAAGTGACTTACTATAATCAAATTAATAGTCCCTAAATATTTAAGACGCCAAATCCATAAATCAAAATCACAAAAATCAATCAATAGGTGGCGACAATTAAATAAAGCTAAATAAATTAATTTATCATCAAGTGCAAGGCATGTATAAAGTGTTCAGTGTTTCAAAAGGGTCATGTGCAAAAAATCACAATAAACATGTATGCGAAAAGTGTCCGTGTTGTCAGTCTTCAATCTCACAAAAATTCTCTTTCTCGGTGTTCATGCCAACATGCAAAGCTTTTAAGTGAAAACTTTCAACAGTAACACAGAATGACTCACCAGAACCAAAAACCCTTCTAATCAACGGGTCAAATCATGCTCAATCAATTTATACAGTGTGGTGGATACCATTGTTTTCCCTATGTACTATACCAAGCAAACTACCTGCCACTGGCCACGGAATGAATGTTTGCAGCTTACAGATTAACTTACATTGAGGAAGATTTACTAAAACACAGAATCTGGTGCAGCTGTGCATAGTAACCAATCAGCTTCTAGATTTTATTGTCAAAGCTTAATTGGACAACCTGAATGTAGAAGCTGATTGGTTACTATGCACAGCTCTATTAAATTTTAGCAAATCTACCCCATTATCTCTGCTCCATCTTTTTTTTTTTTATTAAAGTGTGAGTGCAATATTTTATACTTTTATTAAAGAGATTATTACATGCTTTACTATGTCAATATGATTTCTATTTGTTTAAACTTCTCGGTCTTAAGTTACTGGGTGAAGATCTCCAACCATTTTTTTTATAGGTACCATATGTGCTTTGTGCCAAATTCCCAGTACATTGTGAAACAATGGCTTAGAAATAACTTACTTTACTTTTTTTGAAGACCTTTGAGCATAAATCACTTGGTCCAGATGCTGTATTCACATTTATTTTGTGTTCATTTCTGAACCATACAATTTCAAGTTACGGTGGTACACTTGAAATTGTGTAATGTCTTCTGCATATTGTACATTTTTGCATGTTCTCCCTGTGCCTGCATGGGTTTCCTCCAGTATGATTTTCCTCCCACACTCCCGAAGACATGCTGGTAGGTTAACTGGCTCCTGTCTAAATTGTTCCTAGTATGTGCATGAATGTGGGTTAATGACCTTAGATTGTCCTTGAGGTTAGTGACTGATGTGAATGTACAATATATATTTAATGTGCTGTGTAATTTGACAGCACTATATAAGAACCTGTAATAAATGGAAATAATTAAAACAATAATTATTTTGAAAGCTATATATGTAATGAAATTAACCTAATGGAAATAAACTCATTAAGGTATGATAATTATTTAAATGTAATTAATATGTTTTTCTGTTTATAGCTTATGATTTCTTATGTAGATGAATAAAGCCACATGTTCTCATCACATATACAGACTACACTTACTGCTTTAAAACACTGTAGTTGAAGTATGCTATATTGCTTTTTTTCCCCAAAGCAATCTACGAGTCAGCTGACCCATTGAAAACAGTGATTTCCACATGTACTGCTAATAAATCACAGCATAATTGGGTATTTAAAACAGATACTTAATCTGAAACTGATCATACCGGAATTCAGCTAAGGATAGTATAACTGTTTATTACTGCAAGCATCTGCTGCATGTCATCATAGTTATTAGTATAAATCGACTCTGGTCAGCAGGTTATACAAGAATAGTGTGATCACATGGCAATATGGTTTTCAACATATAGTTACATAGTTAGTCTGGCTGAAAAAAGTCCATCCAGTTTAAACATAAAAAAAAAGTTATAATTCTCAACCCACACTTGATCCAGAGGGGGAAAAATTCCTTCCTGATCCCCTGAGAGGCAATTGGATATTCCCTGGATCAACTTTAATGTTAGTATCCAGTTATATTCTGTGTATCTAGGATAGAATTCAGACCTTTTTTAAAGCAATCCACTGAGCTGGCCAGAACCAACTCTTGAGGGAATCTATTCCACATTTTCACAGCTCTCACTGTGAAGAAACCTTTCCGTGTTTGGAAACTAAATTTATTTTTCTCCAGACATAAAAAGTGCCATCTTGACCTCTGTGATTACCTCAGGGTGAATATCTCTACACCGAGTTCACTATATGAACCACTGATGTATTTATACATGTTGATCATATCCCCCCTTAATATCCTCTTCTCAAGAGAGAATAAATTCAGTTCCTCTAATCTTTCCTCATAGCCGAGCTCCTCCATGCCTCATCAGTTTTATTGCCCTTCTCTGTACTTTCTCCAGTTCCCCAATATTCTTTTTGTGAATTGGTGCTCTAAACTGAACTGCATATTCCAGATGAGGTATTACTAATGATTTGTACCGGGGTAATATGATATCTCTCTCTCTGGAGTCTATACCTCTTTTAATACAAAAGAGGATGTTGCTCGCTTTAGAGACCGCAGCTTGGCATTGCATATCATTATTACCATATGATCTACCAGAACTCCCAGATCCTTCTCCACCATTGATTCCCCCAGTTGTACCCCCCTAGTATGTATGATGCATCCATATTCTTAGCCCCCAAGTGCATAACCTTACATTTATCAACATTAAACCTCATTTGCCACATAGTTGCCCAATTAAACAGTGCACTGAGGTCGGTAAGTTGGAGACATCCTGGGGGGACGTTATTCCGCTGCACAGCTTGGTGTCATCTGCAAAAACTGAAATGGTATTTTTAATCGCAGTCCCTATAGAATGTATAAATATATTATAAAAAGTAAGGGTCCCAACACTGAACCTTGGGGTACACCACTAACAAACCTAGACCATTCAGAGTATGAATCATTAACCACTACTCTCTGATTACGATCTTTTATCCATTTACATAGGAATTTTCCCAAAAGGTAATTTCAATAAATTCTAGCCTCATAGGAATTCTGGGGACCAATCAGGTAAAATATATAGGTTGGTAATCATTCAGTGGCTATTGACAATTGCCCATTGTCTTTTCTTGCTCAATTTTTTTTCGTTTTTCTATAAAGGAGTCTGCTGTCACTGAGGAGAAGATTCACCAGTCAGGAATGGGGTTGTTGTTGTTGGGAAAAATGTAACCATAATTAGAACTGAGCAAAGTCACAATATGATCTACTGTAGATCAGCCTCTCAACCTTTTCAACACAGAGGAACCCTTGATATAACTGGTCTCAAGGAACCCCTGCTAAAAATTCCTATATCTACAATTTATGATACATTAGTGTTATGGTCAATAGAAAGAATGCTCATTACACTCTTTCCTCCAGACGTAAAGAGTGCCCCCTTGTCCTCCGTGATGGTCTCAGGGTGAATAACTCTACACCGAGTTCACTATATGAACCACTGATGTATTTATACATGGTGATCATATCCCCCCCTTATGTATTATACATGGAGATCATTTCCCCCTTTATGTATTTATACATGGTGATCATATCCCCCCCTTATGTATTTATACATGTTCATCATATCCCCCCCTAATCTCCTCTTCTCAATAGAGAATAAATTCAGTTCCTCTAATCTTTCCTCATAGCTGAGCTCCTCCATGCCTCTTATCAGTTTGGTTTCCTTCCTCTGTACTTTCTCCAGTTCCCCAATATCCTTTTTGTGAATTGGTGCCCAAAACTGAACTGCATATTCCAGATGAGATCTTACTAATGATTTGTACAGGGGTAAATGATATCTCTCTCTCTGGAGTCTATACTTCTTTTAATACAAGACAGTATTTTGCTACCTTCAGGAAATGCAGATTGGCATTGCATGCTATTATTAAGCTACCAGATCACCCAGATACTTCTCCACCATTGACTTCCCCAGTTGTTCTCTTCCTAGTATGCATGTTTTTAGTTCTATACTTCATTACGGTTAACGAATGTTAATTCCTATGTTTATGTTGAACATTGTGTTTGTTCTGTGTATGATTGTGTTGGGAAGAGCACAGGTAGCCTAGGGATGATACAAGTATAAATCTGGTCTTGCCTTCATATACAACAGATGGAAGAATAATTTGGGTTTAATATTAATATCCACTATTTCAGGTCCCAGCTGTAGCTGTTTGCATTTGTAAAAAAAAAAAGTGAACATATAACATCTACAACTACTTTATCATCCAATTCAGTTAAAAGAAGATGTTTGAATCTTAAGCAAATGAGACCCATTATTTACTTGAGACGATTCATAATCAAATTGTAAAGCTGGGGCTCTACAGTGGAGGCAAAATGAAGACCCTAGGATAAAAGTCAAACTTAAGCTGCTGTGAGCTCTTATTTATTAAATAAATTGAACATTTATTTAGTTCAAATGTTTAAAATTCCTGGATCTATAACTGTTTGTGTTTTTTTGAAAGTTAACCAATGCTAATATTTTTTTATATAAAACAGCAATGCTATCTAACTTCCTTTATTACAAGTGCAATATAACATATTACCTATCTCTGTATACCACAAAAAATACACAAATGCTACCATATAGATATGTGTACACTTTTTATATAATAAATGTTACCATCATACGTTAAACAACAATTCTATGTATACTACTTTGGGTATATGTAAAAATGAAGTGCTGCTGAATTTAAAACTAGCCAACTGCACTCGTAAACTCCAGACTTTCTTTTTCATGACAGCTTAGCAAGCATTGGTAAAAGCATCCCATAAATCCACAATTGTGCAAGTAAAATTTAAGATGTTATTGTTTTCCATTATAAAAAAAAAAAGTTATGAGAATGTGTACTCCATGGTTTGAAAATAACTTACCCCACGACTTTGACTGATCCCTGTTGGCCATTTATTACACATAATTAACCTTCTGACTGACCTACATGGAGGTATGAGGGGGGCATGGTTCCATTTCCCAGTCCCCATCCTACCTCTTTACATGAAAGCCATTTCTGATCCTTTCTATTCAACATGCCCTCTCTTTCTCTAGACTTCTTTTGTTTTTCCTAAACCATTTCATTCTCTAACATCACTGTTTACAACCTGTTTGCCTATGGCCCTCAATCCAATGACCTGTATTTGAAGTGGTATCAGGCCAACCATAGGAACGGAGATGCAGTCCTGTTTCACATTACAGGACTATTTTTCTTCTAACAACCAGACATTTTCTTGGCACTAGAATGACCTATGCGAACTGTACAGGTGCAGACCTGGCTGCACTTACTAATAGGCACCTCAACATGCTATTAACCCTTGCTTTTAAATTATTTCAAATGGGTTTGAGGCTGCATGTCTATTTTATATTGGTGATAAACTGTTTGAGTTTGTACATTTGACACTTTATTCACAACAGCTTGGTGTTATCCACTGTATTTATTTTTTTCATTGATATTTTACCAATATATATGTTTTTGCATTTTGAGCCATAATGTGAAAGGGTTAACACATACTTGCTTGTACTACTCTGTATTTTTGCAAACTTCTAATAAAAAAATAATTGAAACAAAAAAAAACCTATTCTTTAACAAGGTGAACAATGCAGCTCTGTAAATGCAATTGTATAAGCAAAAGTGGGAATATCAGTGAAAGTCAGTTTTCCCCTAAACCACTTCTATTACAGTACACATGGAAAACGGTCTACTCTTGACCTGACAACTTTTTCCACTACATGTCTCAATACACCAACTGTGGAAACAAGCCATGATGCTTACTCCTCTTTAAAAGTTTAGTGTGGCCTTGATATAGGACCTTCAAATTATAAAAGCCATACATTATTGTGTTTTATCCACTAGATATGTACAGTATTCCTCTGCTTCCCATGTTATTGCATCCTTCAAGTACACATACAATGCATAATAAACAAAAAACTATATTTGGTAATCCCAGATAAAATTATTTAAAGATCTATTAAATAAAAATCAGACTAGCAGGTTTTGTGGTCTTCCTAACCATTGCACATGGAAAAAATAGAGTGATTCTATGAGCAATCCCTATCAAAATTTAAAAAGGGGAATCCAGAAGTAAAAATGCTTGAGTTCTCATCCCAATATATTATGGACCCCCACTTTGCATACTATATAAGTGTGGGACTGGGCGAAGCACTCGCACATGGCTGTCACATGCAGCCGGGTCCCAACACAGAACAATACAGGTTACCGGGCTGTAACGACTGTACAGCTACCCCAGACTTGAATGGTGGCCAAAACCTTACACTTCCCATCCTTCTAGCCTTGTACGCTGAAACTTTTATCTCCCGGAAGCACTCACACAATAAGTCCAAGCACCATCTTCCAGGACTCTACAGTCAGGTTTGCTCCAGCAACCACTCCTCTCGCCTCACTTTCCAGGTATTGGCTGTAAAAAGGCACTTCATTTTAACTATTCACATGATGGCCAGATCTTGTACAAAAGTTATTTCATTGTTTTAAAGCAGTAGTTGACACAGAGTAGTCCATATAATGGCATAGAATGAAACTGTCCAAATATTTGATGAGGTATTAAAATGGTTACTCCATCTTTGGAGATGCTTGAACCAGGGGCGGACTGACCATTTGGAAACTCGGGCACTGCCCAAGGGCCTGGGGTCAGTAGGGGGCCCCATGAGATGCCCCTAGTACCTTTTTCATAGGCTTTTTTGAGTTTGGGCAAGGACACAGGGGCCCCATGATCCCCTATTGCCCGGGGGCCCCATGAGTTGTCAGTCCACCCCTGGCTTGAACTGTACCTCTGGTGACAATTTAAGCTGGTTCTCTCTATTCTCCACAGTCAGTAATACACATAGAGGTGCCTATATTACTAATTCTCTTGTTTATAAGAGCAATCACCTTTATACAACTCTGGCTCCTACCAGCATGCATATACAAATTATAATGTATACAAGATAAATGCAATTCAAGTATATTCTAGAGTCGTGCCAGCCTCTTGTCTGAATACTCTTCACATTTTTGTGAGTGTTCTGGAGCACCCATGATAGTGTTGACCCAAACCAACCAAAGATTTTATTCTGATTCTCCTCTCTTTCTATCAGTGCAGCACAGGGATAAGGATGATGGAGGTACGTGACACACATTACATATTGGAAGAGAATAAAACAAACCATAGATGAGTCTTTTTTTTTTCGTTGAGCGAGCAGGTGTAATACTGATAGTGGTGCCCATGGACAGCCATGTTTACCCATACAAGGATGCACAGGTGTTATATGCATCCCCGCGCAGGCAGAACCATTGATGTCAACTATAATGCAGTGGCTGCATGGACACAGATGCTGCTTCCAATCTGACATCCATGTGAGTGGGTGCATGGCCCTGAATGCACATTGTCTGCATTCGGGGCAAGGCACCTGCACCCATACAGATGTCAGATTGAAAAAAACCTCTGTGTCTGTACAGCCGCTGCATCCCATTTTATATGCTTCCAATCCAACATCCATGCGGGTGCAGGTGCACAGCCCTGAACACACATGCAGTTTCACCCAAATAAATATCATATTGGGAGCAACGCCTGTGTCTGTGCAGCTACTGTGTCCCAATTGATATCAATGGGACTCCCTGCACAAGGATGCATGGAAAACCTGTGTATCCCATTCGAGTAAACACACTATCACTAAAATGAATAGATCTGACTAGCACAGAGAGTGCAGCACAGAGATAAAGGCGAGTAAATATAAATAACTAGGTATTGTAACGTATAGCAGCAGCTTTCACGTGTGCAGGAGCTAATTCTCCAGCTATTGCATTGCCACCTTCATTGCACATGCAACACAAGTGTACAGGAGGAAACTGTTCACTTCCTTTTCTTCTCTGCAATCAGCCCCAAATGACTGTGAATCTAGTAGGGATGATTGATCAAGGCTTTCTCTCCTTGTTAGCTGCCCTACATGACCCACATTTCTCAAGCTTGAAGGACTTGTTTCACATTGTTGTTAGCAGTAGCTCTTCTGGAGAAACAATTGAGGCTGTGTGGGCACAGGAAGAATCAGCAGTACGCCTCCTGGAATTATGTGTACTTGCTCACAGCACTTTTTCATTGCCCCTACAGATATCACAGTGCTCAAAAAAATTAAAGGAACACTTTTTAATCAATAAGAATATAGCATCTGGTCAGTTAAGTAGCAAAGGGGGTTGCTAATTGCATTAACACCAAAGCAGCTGAAACTGATTAACAACAGGCGCACTAGATGGGCAACAATGAGATGACCCTCAAAACAGGAATGATTTTACAGGTGAAGGCCACTGACATTTTTTTGCCTACTCATCTTTTTGGGCTATTTTTCACTAGTTTTGCATCTGGCTAGGGTCAGTGTCACTACTGGTAGCATAGTCTCAAGAGCATGGAGGAGATTACAGGAGACAGGCAGTTACTCTAGGAGAGCTGGACAGGGCCACAGAAGGTCCTTAATCCATTGGCAGGACCGGTATATGCTTCTTTGTGCAAAGAGGAACAGTATAAGCACTGGCAAAGCCCTACAGAATTGAGATCTGATGTGTTTTCAAAGTATTCCTTTAATTTTTTTGAGCTGTGTGTGTGTGTGAAAATATATATATATATATATAAAAACGCCCTCCAGTGTACAGACAGTTTTGTTTGTGTATAGAGGCTTGCTAGAAGCCTGGGTGTCAGTCAGTAAGGTTACTTCAGGTTAGAACAAGAGGGTTCTACAGGTCAGTCCTCTGGTACCTCCCCCTGCTCTAGAGACTTGGAGCAGATACCTCTCAGTTCAACTTACCAGTTAACCCACCATTAACCATGGTTGTTCTCCGGATGTGCAGAAATTACTGACCCCCCCTATATGACCCTCCTTGCAGCCCCTCCTTTCCTTTTGAAACCACCAATTACAGTAAGTACCTCCCTACCTATTTATATGTGAAAATCCTGTGCCAATTTGGTGCAAAGCTCATAAAAAGATTATAATGCAATACATCAGTGTCAATGTTCTTTAAAGTGCTATTTACAGTCCAAATAAGGAAAGCAGAAAGTGATGATTTAAAGTGCAAACTTTTGTGCTGTAGTTCTTCTTACACATAAAGTGACTTGTCCCTGTGCAAATATACTTCAGACTTCTGCAATCTGTGTGACTACTGGTGTCCCCTGTAGAGACCAGAGGTTGTTGACCCCCTAAGTATATACCAACAAGAGCTTGTTGACCCCCTAAGTATATACCAAGGAAAGATCAATAAGTGCTTTCACACAGCACTGCTGTGTATCATATCATCATGCACCGAACCAATACTCTCTTTTTCACATTTCCAGAAAGAGGAAGCCAAGAAAACCTCACAGGTATTACCATTTATTAAATTATTGAATTAAATTAAAAAAGGTTTCCACTCACAATGTATAGCTCCTAACCTGGCACCCAGAACGATCTGACAAAGCTGGAGACTCCGCAGCTCAGATCCACATAGGAGCCGGTGTGTTTTCTAAAAGGCAGAAGTAGTGCAGCCAGAAGTTCCTGCTCCTACGCGTTTTGTCACATCCAGGACATCATCAGGAGGTGTGGTCTCCACAGTGTATACCGCTGTATATATACTCTTCCATGTAACAGGATTGGTTGACATTGCTACACTATAATTTTCTTATGACTTCATACTTACATGTATATGTTATCGGCAGATGGTCCTTACATATGTTATGTCGCTAATTTATACAAAATTTCAAAAAAATTACAAACTTAAACCATAATTTTTTATTAAGTTTACTCTAAAATCAATGCCTACAAATATCCATAGCTCCATCTAGTGACCCAAAACAAAAAGTACATTCTGTACTAAGCCTGTTTGTCTCCATGTTGTGGTAAAAACCTATATGGCAACTTAAAAAAACCTAAATATATTCTATATAGACTCCTATACCCAACATTATGCTAAAATACTATAAAATATATGGTATCTAAAATTACCTAAACTATTTTGTTTAAAAAAAACATGGGATTTCCTAGGGTAAAATATAAAAAATCTGTGATGAAGAAATTTAAATCTAGATCTACATTCATACCATGGAGGATCAAGGTACCAAGTTTCAAAATCCACCTTGTCTCATTTTGTGAAAAATCTTTCTTTGAATTGGACCCTCTCCAGTGTTCCTTGACCCTGTCTATACAACAAAAAGGTAAGTAGACTTGTAGTAAAAAAAAGTCTCAAAATGCTATCTCTCTGTTAACCATTTTTTATATTGTTATTATTATTATACAGTATTTATATAGCGCCAAAGGGTATGCTCAGCGCTGTACAGTAGCAGGGGGACATAACATGAGACAAGACAGTAACAATACACTACACGAGGGGTTCGAGGGCTCTGCTCTTTCAAGCTTACAATCTAGGAGGGAGGGGAAGGTGGCACAGGAGGAGATGGCTGTGGGGGATGGAGTGGTGGGTGGAGTGGAGGAGGTTAATTGTTAGGTGAGGTCGGGTGTTAGGTGAGGTTGGGGTAGGCTTCCCTGAAGAGTGAGGAGGGTAGGTGACAGTCTGATGGATTGGGATAGAGAGTTCTAGAGGATGGGGGAGGTCCTAGAGAAGTCCTGCAATCGGGCGTGGGAGGAGGAGACCAGGGAGCTAGAGAGCAGGAGGTCCTGTGAGGAGCGGAGGGCATGGGTAGTATCTGGGTATCAGGTCAGTTATGTAGTTCGGGGCGGCATTGTGAGTGGCCTTGTAGGTCAGGGTTAGCAGCTTGAACTTGATGCGTTGGGCAATCGGGAGCCAATGAAGGGATTGGCAGAGGGGGGAGGCAGATGTGGAGCACTTGGTGATGTGGATGAGTCTGGCTGCAGAGTTTAGGATCGACTGGAGTGGGGATAGCATTCGTTTGGGTAGGCCAGTGAGAAGGGAGTTGCAATAGTCCAGGCGTGAGATGATGAGGGAGTGTACAAGTTGTTTGGTAGTGTCTGGGGTGAGGAATGTGCGTATCTTGGAGATGCTGCGGAGGTGGAGCCTGCAAGATCTAGATAGCAGTTGGATGTGGGGTAGGAAGGAGAGGTGGGAGTCCAGGGTGACACCCAGGACTTTGGCGTGTGGGGTGGGAGAGATGGTGGAGTTGTTAGTAGTGATGGAGAGGATGGGGAGGGGGAAGACCAGGAGTTCGGTTTTGGATAGGTTAAGTTTGAGGAAATGGAGCGACATCCAGTCTGATATGTCGTTTAGGAGGTGGGCGATGCGGGCAGAGAGTGAGGGGGTGAGGTGGGGGGTGGAGAGGTAAATTTGGGTGTCGTTGGCATAGAGGTGGTAATTGATATTGTTCTTATGTTCTTGGATATACACTGCAAGCTTCCAGATAGTCCTACCTACTTCCTAGATCCCACATGGGCATTCCAGCATATATGTAACACATGAACTATTGCAAGATAGAGATATTTTTGTATAATGTATTGTTTGCTTGTATAGTTAGACCCAAAAATTGTGCAGTTTCTAACATTATCTTTACTGATTCAACTTGATCCAGATCTTCTACATTTATAAGAACACAATCTATCTAAAAAGGTGACCCATTTTTGGGGGGATCTGGGATATTTTTCACAATTTTGGTCCTAGATCCTGGGGCTCTTCTGTAAAAAAAAAAAAAAACTTGGTTTCCTAGGTAATATATTTTGTTGGGTGTTTTTGCAGCACTTAACTAGGAGTGATATATATCACAAGCTATGGGGTTTACAGTTTTTTTGTTTATGATTCATTGATAGCTTTTCTGTTTTTTTTTTCTGATTATTTGATGATAGCTGAAAACACATACAACATCAATTCGCAGACAGTGTTTATTGCTCACAGAAACTATTTACTATAGCGCAGCATTCATTTATTATTTTTTATAAATATTCTGTAGTGTGTTGTCCCTCATCAAAATCATCCAAATTTTTTTGTTCCATTGTCTTATGCTGTCTACTGTAACCAGTTACAAATGCTAGGTCAAAATTTTGTGATTTACCTTTACCCTCCCTTAACATCAGTCCTCTGATTCCCCAACTTCTCTTCTAATGTCCTCTAAAGTTTTTTTCTTGTATCCTTTAGCCATCCAAATCATTTAGCTTAATCCTTGTATACTGTCCCTTGGGTACACTCTTTACCCATTTGGGGTGATTACAGCTATTGGTTGGTATGTACCCATTTCTATCAGTATCTTAAAATATGTTTTTGTACACAATTTACCCTGATTTTCAAAAATGATTAAATCCAAATAGTGAACAATCTGTACTGGCTGTAAAGTGAATCTCAAAATTATTCCTATTGTCATGTACCTGATGGGAGACTGAATTGACGAGGTCATCCTCACTTGTGTCACTAGCCCTGACCCCGCTCATGTTGGAACAGAGGGAGTCTAGGAACCAGGGGGACAAGAGCGCCAGTGGTTGTTGTTTGCAGCTCTTGCAGATGATGACCTTAGAAGGTGGATGATCCTCAGATTTGGACACCACAGTAATAGGCAGAGCAGGTTTTGTGGATTGCCAGGCGTGCAGCAGAGCAAGGTAGGTTGTGAGGACAAGAGACTGGAGCAGAGTCATTGGATAGCCAGGGTCATCATCAACAGTCAGGCAGCGCGGTACAGAATCAGAAGGAAAAGCCAAAGTCAGGAGCAGAGCTGAAGTCAGGAACCAGTATCAGGAAAGTAATCGAAGTCGGGTCAGGAACAAGCCGGGTTGGTAACAGAGGAATCGTACAGGAACAAGTAGGACACGGGGGGAGCTGAAGACCAGTCAGCACTGAACATGAGCAGAGGCACTCCTTAAATGGGCCGCCTGGCGCCAATCTTCACCATGCGTGTGCACGTGCGCGATCGTGCATTCCTGCGCGCATGCGCACAACCAGCAATTCTTCTGCGGGAATTCCTATGCGCATTCCCGATTCTTCTTGCCGGAAATCCCTTACACCTATTCATGTGTGTAATAAACTTATCAAACTCCTCTGTTGTACCCTACAATATTATCTTAATATTGTCAATGAACCTCTTAAACAACCTTAATTGTCAACAATTACCATCAAAATATCCCCTTTCTTCCATTTATTTAACACACTATGGGGCATATTTAGCACCCATAGCAACTCCTTTAATTTGATTGGAAAAGGTATTATCATGCCATAAGAAATTGTTACCCATTGCCATTTGTAAGGCTTACAAAATAAGTTTCCTTTGTACCCACACCAAGTCTGTTTTCTCTCTTAGGGCCTATTTCACTGCAGACAGCCCATTTTCCTGTTTTATTTTAGTATATAATAACTCAATGTCTACGGTTACCAATATATTATCTTTGTTTAAAGCGAGTCCTTAGAGTTGCTTAATTACATCTTTATTATCTTTTACATAGGAGGAACTATATTTTATTGTTAAGGGTTGTAGCTAAACATCAATATATTCTCCTCTCCTGGTGTTTATCCCACTCACAATGGGTCTTCCTGAGGGGGTTTTGTTTATTTCGTATGAACTTTTGGGACCTGACACATGCCAGGTATTCTAGGGCCTCTGGGATAAGGTACTTAGTTCTACCAATTTTCATCTCATCTTTTTACTTGGATTTCCATTTAATTTTTATACAGTATGTATCCTCATTCCCCATTATTCTTTTCATTTCTACATCGTAATCCTTTTAAGTCATAATAACCTCCCCCTCATGTCCATCAGGTGGATCACAATGTCTCTTCTTTTTTCTAATGCTTTTATCCCTTTTTCTATTATTATTTTAACCAAACCTTTTTATCTTTATTTCCCTAATGTTGTTGTGTTCAACATATTGATGCCATTTGGGTTTCAGATTACACAACAATTTATCTTTTAAACCACTACGCTGAAAACTTGTAGAAAATGTTCCCTGTGACACTACCTCTTCCATCACAAAATGTTTTTTAATGCTTATTTTACACACAAATTTTTGTATGTCAATAAATGTTTTGAATTTAGCATCTTATCAAGTACAAAGTTTAGCCTTAGGTCTAATACCTGTAATTCCTCCTTTGGGAATGTAATGTCCTTAAGGTTAAAAATAACTTCCCCTATTCTTTTTTTTGTTTTCTTACTCTTTCTTATTCTCTTACCCCACTGCAACCTCTCTTCCTAGGCCTTCTGGGTGTAATATTACTTTTGGTCCTAACAGGTCTTTTAGGGCTCCCTCCATTTTCTCTATTGCCCCCCCCTCCTCGGTAGGGTGGTTTATCATTGGATGGGCTCCTTTATCCCCCATAACCTCCTCTGCCATGACATGGGTCACTTAACACAACTATGAATCTTTTGATTGGTAAAACAGTCCATGCATATGTTTTCTACTGTTTATTAATCTATTTTCCTGGGGTTTACATTTAGTAACATTGCATGTATAATGAGCTGGTTTCTACCGAAGACCCGCACTGGAGTGTGGGTTCAACAAGAACATCTCCTTTAATCTCATAGGTAAGAGAACTCCAGTTAATGATATTTCCTTTGTGATCTCCAGACATAACTTTCCGTATATCTTCTGGCGACAAAACATCATCCCACATGTGGACATCACTTATTTCACCAGAAAACGACTGATTAATGTCAAACCCTCCCCCAAATTTATCTTGCTCCTGTCCCAAAACTATGCTTGTTTCAGGACCAATAGTAGAACCTTTTTTTGAAACTCGTCTAGGGTACAGTTTTCCATTAATCCAAAGTTGAATTACTCCAGTAGTGGAATCCCAGGTCACACAGGTTAGCTTCCAGCTTAGCATCTCAGTGTTTGTCTTGAAAACAGTTTCCTCCTCATTAACATACACATTGTAGACATTCAGTGATTGTGGAAAAATTAAAAAAGTGTTGTGCCTTCCAGAACCCATTGCCAGAGAAAAGAGACTATGGGGCCGTGTAAGCTCTGTGTAAGATTTCAAGCAGACACTGACTTTTTCTAATGGTTTCCTTATGTCAGGTTTCAAAATCACATGTGCGGTCGCAGTTGATTTTGGAAAAAGGAACACTTTACCACTCATATCTAGTAAAAACAAAATGTAAAACAATAATGTCTATTATTGAGAACTTTTTTTTGCTGCATATTTTATTAGTTAAACACAATTTAAACATTAAAATGTGTTAATTTAGATTCATCAGTGGAATTATGATCATTGCCATCATTTATAAACACTATCATCATTACTGTATATAAAATTACCATGTGAAAGTGGAAAACTATGATAACTGCTTTAAAATGTTTTGCCAACCAAAACTTTTTTTTGTTTTTTGAGGGAGGGTTAGAGTCCTTAGTTAGGGGTTAACACCCCTGTAATGTTGGTTTTTTCTTTGTGCCCCTGTTCAGAAGATTTCCCCTCACTTTCTGTCCCTGTGACAATTGGATTTTGAAAATGTTGGGTTGTCGTGGAAACAAGGATTGGTGATAAACCTTCATTGGAGACACCTTGTTCCCATGATAACTCTTACAGGAGCGAATTTCCTTTCCTAGTGGTAAATTACCTCTCAATTCCTTTATATGTACGAGTTGTTCGTAACTGAAATGTTCGTAACTTAGGGACTGCCTGTGATGGAATTTTCATGACCTCATCTCTGTAATTCAAAAGATAACAGCATCTGCTCTGCTAAGGAGGTGTGCGTAACAGCAGGGATTACATCATATCCTGTCCTCTCTATCTGCAGTAAAAGTAAACTACAGTTCCCATCAACCACAGGGAATTGTAGCAAATGTGGATAGGTACACTAGGCCTGTACATATTTTATGTGTCTGAGAGTCTTGGTCTGCCCACCACTGCAGGTGGGGCTGAATGATATCATTGCTTCCTGGAAAAACAACTACAGAAGGGATGTGCCTAGTTACTGGGGGAATAGGAGTCATAGCAGCCACTAGTCTTACAAACAGGAAACCAAAGAGAATTAATGGATTGATTAGGCTATTTCAGAGCAACTACTGAATGAACTAGAAGATGTATGACATATTCAGTGAAGGTAGGAAATCAGCAACAAGGACGTGTAAAGAAGCTTTTGCCTGGAATTCAGCTTTAAGGATCTACTTTAATTGTAAGCTGTAGCACATACCATTCTGCGCAAAAGTTCCCGTGACAAGCATTAGCAACAGGATATGCAGCTTCATCCTCCTAATTAAAATATAAGAACAAAGAGTTAAAATCTCTGCTAGTTGGTTATTTGAGATATTTTATTATGCATTAATTTATGTCTAACTGCATCTTAGGCAGACACCCAGTGCTTTACTACAACAAAGTATTTTTTATATCTTGCTTATGTGTGTTCAAAAATGTCCTTGGCTACCTAAGTACTTGGTATGTGTTTTGAATACAAAAAAGCATCTGCTTTGCTAAGATTTTTTTGTTTTCTGTATGGTTGAACTGCATAGACTTTTGTCTTTTTTCAGCCAAACTAACTATGTAACTATGATATCAAGCTGAGGAGAGTGGGAGTGCTTTGTAGTCCACACACTCCCCGTCCTAGGGGGTGGCTACTTATTCATAGATGCAGCACACTGAGTGAGCCTGGCCAACCTAGGACAGGAAGGGTGTTATTAAAAGGATCACCAGGTTGAAATAAGGAAGTAAACAAAAATCCTCAAAAAAAGAAAACCAATACAGATGCCACATCTCAGGACTGATAAGCTGCAATCTATCACATTTTTGTTTTGGGTTTACTCACCATGATTGGTCCCTGAGCACCATGTTCCTGGCCAGAATATATACTGCATATGTGTGTTAGAAAACCTACTATTAGTAATTTCAGTCACTCAGTAGTAGCAAAAAATATATTTTTTATAAAACTTAATGCAAACTTATTGTAGTAATATACAGTAAGGTTTATACAATATATTATAAATAACTAAAGGACTGGAGAGAAATAATTAATGTAAAGCTGAACTTCAGGAAAAAAAATATTTTTGACTTATGCTTTATACAAACAAGTTACCTCTAATGACAGTAATCATAAATCTAGATAGTTACGGTTTAGTTTTAAAATTGTAGTCTCACTCTTGCCTGAATGCACAGACAGCGATACTGTCAGGACCTGGATCACCTGTCGGTGGCACTGTGGTTCCTAGAGTGCAAAGTTGTAGTTTCGGTGACCACCAGTGGGAGTTTAGTTCCTCCTCTATAGGCAACTTGTGCTTCAGTCTTTTGCTTGCTCATTTATCCTGACCCTGCTCCTGATCTTGCTCTTGCCCTGCATCCAATACCCTACTGCCTTGTTCCTGATCCCAGTTCTAGTACCCCCCCCCCTTCCTTGCATCCCAAGTATTACCCCGTTTTTCTTATTTTGTATAGAATTAGTTAAGCTTACTGTTGTTTAGTTAGGGTACTTGTTAGGTATTTTTTCTTTTGGTTTTGGTTCACTTGTATATTTGTGTTTGCTGTGTTTTCTGTTTGCTAGTATATGGATGTTTTCTGCTTTACTGTTATTAAACTTGCTTAACCACTTCCAGACCGGACACTTTTACCCCCTTCCTGACCAGGGCAATTTTCAGCTTTTAGCGCTATCACACTTTGAATGACAATTGCGCGGTCATGCAACACTGTACCCAAATGAATTTTTTGCCATTTTTTTTGAGATAGATAAAGCTTTATTTTGGTGGTATTTATTCACCACTGGGATTTGTATTTTTTTTGCTATGTAAATGAAATGTCCAAAAATTTTGAAAAAAGTGTTTTTTTTATAAAATTTTGCAAATAAATAATATTTCATCATAAATCTTAGCCAAAATTTATTCCGTTATCTTTTTAGTAAAAAAAAAAAAAATCCAAATTAGTTTATAAGCAAAAATTATAATTTTTAAACATTTTTTTTTACATTTTTATTTTATTTTTTTATATTATTATTTTTTAGTTTTATTTTTTTTTTTTTACATACTGTCACCCTAGCAGTACAGTGTCACTATGGTGACACTGTACTACTTGTGAGGGGTGATGAAGATTTTTTTTTTTTTTTTTACACTGATTGCTTTTACACCCATATAGGATGTAAAAGCAATCATTTCTCTTTCTCTCTGTGTGCATTCTTGCACTCATTGAGAAGAACTGAGTGAGCTGTGATTGGTCACAGCTTGTCACATGGTACAAGGCTTTTGTGAATAGCCTTGTACCATGTGACCTCTGTGATCATTTCACAGATTTCACACATAGTAAGCAATGATGTCAGAAGTGACATCTTGCTTACTACTTTGCATGTGATCACTGATTGGCCAATCAGTGATCACATGATCGGGACCTCGTACAGAGGTCCCGTCTGACGATCGGTGTTTCACTGTGTCCGGAGGACACAGCGGGCACCGGATCGCGGTGCTGCGCGCTCCCAGGGAGCGCGCACAAGCAGGGTGCGGGGAGGCAGTTTATAGACGGCAGTGCCACCGTCCGGCCGTTTATATACAACGGCCGGTCGGGAAGTGGTTAAAGGAGAAGACAAAAATAAAAAATGCTAATTTTTTTATTGCAGGTAAAAAAATGTAGATTTATCATTTTTGTCCAAAGGAGCCTGGGAAGCATTGCACCAGTGATCAGTAGATTGCTGATGCCATGCAGGTCTTCTGCAGACCTGTCAGTATATCTGCTTGCCGTACGGGACGTACAGCCAAGCAGATATTCTGACAGGAAGCTTCAATGAACTACCATGGCGCTCTACAGCACCATTGAAAACTACAAGCCCACAGCCACTAAGGTTGTCTGGACTTGCAGTTCATTCATTCATGGAAGCCAGTGAATGAATGACGTGAAAGTGATGGTGGAGCCCCGCACAGCTGCGCTGTTTTCAAATATGATAGATAGCATGGGGAAACTTCTACCCATATTATCTGCCGGGGGTGCAGCTGCAGCTATGGGAATATGTAACATGTTCCAAAGGTGAACCTATCTTTTAAATTATATATAGTCTGGTTTCAGTTTCCTGAGTGCTGCTGGTGGATGCCTCCAGTCGGTACCCCTGACCCCCAGCCACACAGGAATAAGAGTAGAGGCTGTGACAGTGAAGGAATTCCATCATTCATCCTCTTTTTCCTCTTCCTCTGTTCATTGGAGAAGGGGAGATCCTGTCATTAACCCACCCTTGCTTTCCTCATGCTCATTCATAGAACACTTCGCATCGATCAAGACCTAGGGTTACATCTAGAGATGAGCGAATTATTCAAAAATTCGATTCGGCCGATTCGCCGAATTTCAGGAAGAAATTCGATTCGATGCGAATTAATTTGCTACGAAGTTAACTTATAAAAAGGGTTTCTAGGCTTCAGATAGCCTTTAAATTAGTGCAGAACACTGTACCTTTAATTTAAATGCCCTTGGAGATGAGGAAGGAGAAGGAGAAGGATGAGAAGAAGGAGAAGTAGAAGGATGAGAAGAAGGAGAAGGAGAAGGATGAGAAGAAGGAGAAGGATGAGAAGAAGGAGAAGGAGAAGGATGAGAAGAAGGAGAAGGAGAAGGATGAGAAGAAGGAGAAGGAGAAGGAGAAGGATGAGAAGAAGGAGAAGGAGAAGGATGAGAAGAAGGAGAAGGAGAAGGATGAGAAGATGGAGAAGGAGAAGGATGAGAAGAAGGAGAAGGATGAGAAGAAGGAGAAAGAGAAGGATGAGAAGAAGGAGAAGGAGAAGGATGAGAAGAAGGAGAAGGATGAGAAGAAGGAGAAGGAGAAGGATGAGAAGAAGGAGAAGGATGAGAAGAAGGATGAGAAGAAGGAGAAGGATGAGAAGAAGGATGAGAAGAAGGAGAAGGATGAGAAGAAGGATGAGAAGAAGGAGAAGGATGAGAAGAGGGATGAGAAGAAGGAGAAGGATGAGAAGAAGGAGAAGGAGAAGGATGAGAAGAAGGAGAAGGATGAGAAGAAGGAGAAGGATGAGAAGAAGGAGAAGGATGAGAAGAAGGAGAAGGATGAGAAGAAGGATGAGAAGAAGGAGAAGGATGAGAAGAAGGATGAGAAGAAGGAGAAGGATGAGAAAAAGGATGAGAAGAAGGAGAAGGATGAGAAGAAGGAGAAGGATGAGAAGAAGGAGAAGGATGAGAAGAAGGATGAGAAGAAGGAGAAGGATGAGAAGAAGGATGAGAAGAAGGAGAAGGATGAGAAGAAGGAGAAGGATGAGAAGAAGGAGAAGGATGAGAAGAAGGAGAAGGATGAGAAGAAGGAGAAGGAGAAGGAGAAGGAGAAGGATGAGAAGAAGGAGAAGGAGAAGGATGAGAAGATGGAGAAGGAGAAGGATGAGAAGAAGGAGAAGGATGAGAAGAAGGAGAAGGAGAAGGATGAGAAGAAGGAGAAGGAGAAGGATGAGAAGAAGGAGAAGGATGAGAAGAAGGAGAAGGAGAAGGATGAGAAGAAGGAGAAGGATGAGAAGAAGGAGAAGGATGAGAAGAAGGATGAGAAGAAGGAGAAGGATGAGAAGAAGGATGAGAAGAAGGAGAAGGATGAGAAGAAGGATGAGAAGAAGGAGAAGGATGAGAAGAGGGATGAGAAGAAGGAGAAGGATGAGAAGAAGGAGAAGGAGAAGGATGACAAGAAGGAGAAGGATGAGAAGAAGGAGAAGGATGAGAAGAAGGAGAAGGATGAGAAGAAGGAGAAGGAGAAGGATGAGAAGAAGGAGAAGGATGAGAAGAAGGAGAAGGAGAAGGATGAGAAGAAGGAGAAGGATGAACCGCTGTATGGAGTGAATGTCACAGAACTGTCAGAAATAGGCTATTTCTGACAGTTCTGTGACATTCCCTCCATACAGCGGTTGAAACATTGTATCTATTTGTTTCCATAAATGGTTCCATTTATGGAAACAAATAGATACAATGTTTCAACCGCTGTATGGAGGGAATGTCACAGAACTGTCAGAAATAGCCTATTTCTGACAGTTCTGTGACATTCCCTCCATACAGCGGTTGAAACATTGTATCTACGGTCAGGTCCATAAATATTGGGACATCAACACAATTCTAACATTTTTGGCTCTATACACCACCACAATGGATTTGAAATGAAACAAACAAAATGTGTTTTAACTGCAGACTGTCAGCTTTAATTTGAGGGTGTTTACATCCAAATCAGGTGAACGGTGTAGGACTTACAACAGTTTGCATATGTGCCTCCCACTTGTTTAGGGATCAAAAGTAATGGGACAGAATAATAATCATAAATCAAACTTTCACTTTTTAATACTTGGTTGCAAATCCTTTGCAGTCAATTACAGCCTGAAGTCTGGAACGCATAGACATCACCAGACGCTGGGTTTCATCCCTGGTGATGCTCTGCCAGGCCTCTACTGCAACTGTCTTCAATTCCTGCTTGTTCTTGGGGCATTTTCCCTTCAGTTTTGTCTTCAGCAAGTGAAATGCATGCTCAATCAGATTCAGGTCAGGTGATTGACTTGGCCATTGCATAACATTCCACTTCTTTCCCTTAAAAAACTCCTTGGTTGCTTTTGCAGTATGCTTTGGGTCATTGTCCATCTGCACTGTGAAGTGGCGTCCAATGAGTTCTGAAGCATTTGGCTAAATATGAGCAGATAATATTGCCCGAAACACTTCAGAATTCATCCTGCTGCTTTTGTCAGCAGTCACATCATCAATAAATACAAGAGAACCAGTTCCATTGGCAGCCATACATGCCCATGCCATGACACTACCACCACCATGCTTCACTGATGAGGTGGTATGCTTAGGATTATGAGCAGTTCCTTTACTTCTCCATACTCTTCTCTTCCCATCACTCTGGTACAAGTTGATCTTGGTCTCATCTGTCCATAGGATGTTGTTCCAGAACTGTGAAGGCTTTTTTAGATGTCATTTGGCAAACTCTAATCTGGCCTTCCTGTTTTTGAGGCTTCCCAATTGTTTACATCTTGTGGTGAGCCCTCTGTATTCACTCTGATGAAGTCTTCTCTTGATTGTTGACTTTGACACACATACACCTACCTCCTGGAGAGTGTTCTTGATCTGGCCAACTGTTGTGAAGGGTGTTTTCTTCACCAGGGAAAGAATTCTTTGGTCATCCACCACAATTTTTTTCCGTGGTCTTCCGGGTCTTTTGGTGTTGCTGAGCTCACCGGTGTGTTCCTTCCTTTTTAAGAATGTTCCAAACAGTTGTTTTGGCCACGCCTAATGTTTTTGCTATCTCTCTGATGAGTTTGTTTTGTTTTTTCAGCCTAATGATGGCTTGCTTCACTGATAGTGACAGCTCTTTGGATCTCATCTTGAGCGTTGACAGCAACAGATTCCAAATGCAAATAGCACACTTGAAATGAACTCTGGACCTTTTATCTGCTCATTGTAATTGGGATAATGAGGGAATAACACACACCTGGCCATGGAACAGCTGAGAAGCCAATTGTCCCATTACTTTTGGTTCCTTAACAAGTGGGAGGCACATATGCAAACTGCTGTAATTCCTACACTGTTCACCTGATTTGGATGTAAATACCCTCAAATTAAAGCTGACAGTCTGTAGTTAAAGCACATCTTGTTCGTTTCATTTCAAATTCATTGTGGTGTATAGAGCCAAAAATGTTAGAATTGTGTCAATGTCCCAATATTTATGGACCTGACTGTATTTGTTTCCATTGGTTGGTTTTAGAAATAGATACAAACAAATAGATACAATGTTTCAACCGCTGTATGGAGTGAATGTCACAGAACTGTCAGAAATAGCCTACATTACCTCCTCCAGAGCTCCTCTAAGTGTATCTGCAGAATAGAGGAGCTCTGCAGATACACTTTTTGCCGGCTTGGAATTATTCTTATTTTCATCCTACTTCTTCTTCTTCTTCTTCTTCATCCTCAGAAGAAGAAGAAGAGGATGAGGATGAGGATGAAGAGGAAGAAGAAGAAGAAGTAGGATGAAAATAAGAAGAATTCCAAGCCGGCAAAAAGTGTATCTGCAGAGCTCCTCTATTCTGCAGATACACTTAGAGGAGCTCTGCAGATACACTTTTTGCCGGCTTGGAATTCTTCTTATTTTCATCCTACTTCTTCTTCTTCTTCTTCTTCTTCTTCATCCTCATCCTCATCCTCATCCTCTTCTTCTGAGGATGAGGATGAGGATGAAGAAGAAGAAGAAGCAGGATGAAAATAAGATTAATTCCAAGCCGGCAAGAAGTGTATCTGCAGAGCTCCTCTAAGTGTATCTGCAGAATAGAGGAGCTCTGCAGATACACTTTTTGCCGGCTTGGAATTATTCTTATTTTCATCCTACTTCTTCTTCTTCTTCTTCTTCTTCATCCTCATCCTCAGAAGAAGAAGAGGATGAGGATGAGGATGAAGAGGAAGAAGAAGAAGAAGAAGAAGTAGGATGAAAATAAGAAGAATTCCAAACCGGCAAAAAGTGTATCTGCAGAGTTCCTCTATTCTGCAGATACACTTAGAGGAGCTCTGCAGATACACTTTTTGCCGGCTTGGAATTATTCTTATTTTCATCCTACTTCTTCTTCTTCTTCATCCTCATCCTCATCCTCTTCTTCTTCTTCTGAGGATGAGGATGAAGAAGAAGAAGTAGGATGAAAATAAGAATAATTCCAAGCCGGCAAAAAGTGTATCTGCAGAGCTCCTCTAAGTGTATCTGCAGAATAGAGGAGCTCTGCAGATACACTTTTTGCCGGCTTGGAATTATTCTTATTTTCATCCTACTTCTTCTTCTTCTTCTTCTTCATCCTCATCCTCAGAAGAAGAAGAAGAGGATGAGGATGAGGATGAAGAGGAAGAAGAAGAAGAAGAAGAAGTAGGATGAAAATAAGAAGAATTCCAATCCGGCAAAAAGTGTATCTGCAGAGCTCCTCTATTCTGCAGATACACTTAGAGGAGCTCTGCAGATACACTTTTTGCCGGCTTGGAATTATTCTTATTTTCATCCTACTTCTTCTTCTTCTTCTTCTTCTTCATCCTCATCCTCTTCTTCTTCTTCTGAGGATGAGGATGAGGATGAAGAAGAAGAAGAAGTAGGATGAAAATAAGATTAATTCCAAGCCGGCAAAAAGTGTATCTGCAGAGCTCCTCTAAGTGTATCTGCAGAATAGAGGAGCTCTGCAGATACACTTTTTGCCGGCTTGGAATTATTCTTATTTTCATCCTACTTCTTCATCCTCATCCTCAGAAGAAGAAGAAGAGGATGAGGATGAGGACGAGGTAACGTGTAAAAAATTCTGGATTTTTGCTTTCATTTCAGTGACTAGTTAGACCAAACATCCCAAAAGGTTCTCTAGACTGAAGAACTTCTGTTCTCAGGTGATGATGTGAAGGAAAGACGCAATATTCCATAGGCAACACAGCAATCAGACACCACCCCCACCCCCCCGGCAGAGAGAGCCTGACACAGACCCACAACAGTGGCCAACAACACCCGTGCCCCCCCCACCTGAGAGAGCCTTTCCACTAGCACCCCCCCCCACACACACTCACCTTCACAGCTCCAGATATCCCCCGGAACGGAAGTCGGGCTCTGCATACGCCATCATGCAGCCCGCAGCCTCTTTCGAATCCCACCTGGTCCCCATGCTGAATATGTCTGTTCTTCTTGGGGGGGGGGGTGCTGCCCCCCTGAAAAATGCCACCCTAGGCAAATGCCTTGTTTGCCTTGTGGTAAACGCACCCCTGATATTCCATTATTAATGAGGTCAAGGGGGCACTCTTTACATCTGGAGGAAAAGAAATGTCATCTCCAAACACGGAAAGGTTTCTTCACAGTGAAAGCAGTGAAAATGTGGAATAGACTCCCTCAAGAGTTGGATTGCTTTAAAAAAAAGTCCTGGATTCTTTCTTAGATACACCGAATATAACTGGATACTAACATTTATAGGTAAAGTTGATTCAGGGAATATCTGATTGCCTCTTGGAGGATCAGGAAGGATTTTTTTCCCTGCAGGAGCAAATTGGATCATGCTTTGCTGGTTTTTTTGCCTCCCTATGGATCAACTGTGGGTGTAAGAGTATAACTTTTTTCTTTTTTTTATTGTTTAACTAGATGGACTTTTGTCTTTTTTCAGCCAGACTAACTATGTAACTATATGTAATGGCATAGCAGCCTTGATAGAAAAATGCAACCCTAGTCAAACCTCACTGTTTTATAATGGCAACATAATTGGGCAGATTTAGTAAAGAAGTTAATAATCTGCATATGACTGGAAAAGGGTAACTTCACTGTTGTTGAGAAAAAAAAACATTCCCCTCTGGGTGATCAATGCACATTTCAAAGATTTTACCAAACTTTGTTGCAGATTCCAATCTTTTGTTATTCTGAAGAGCTAGCTGCTTGTTTGTCTGTGTCCATGTGCAAATTAATGCAAATTGGGAGTGTTTTTTATTATTATCAATCAGCTGCTGTACTTGCAGGGTTCTAAGGAGGAAAGTTGCAGGATCTGTATCCCTTTTCGGAGTATCTCACCAAAAATTAGATTTTTGTTGCCCAAAATCTAACTTATATCTTAGTGAAATGTGGGAAATAAGTAAGGCAATCATTCAAGCAGGAAATGACATTTTTGGGGGACGTTCTGTACACAGATGGTGTCATCTCCAGGTTGCCATATTGTGTTGTATTTTACAGAAAACTACAGTGCTGCAGATTGAAAATGAAAAGTTCACCTTTTTGAACACGTTACATGTTCCACCCATTTTTAGAGTGGAATATGTAACATGTTCCCAATCTTGCATCTGCCACCCTATCCCCTTGTAGCAGAATACATTGTAGCAGAATACATGTTGGCCTAAAGTTATGAAGAAATTTTAACTCTGATTTTTTTTTTTGTTATTGGATGTGTTTTATAACAGAAATTAGAAAATATTGTTTGTTTTTTTTCAAGATTTTCATGTTTTTTTTTTTCATTTAGATTGCAAAACAAACACAGTGGTGATCAAATAGCACTAAAAGAAAGCTCTATTTGTGTGGGAAAAATTATATAAATTTCATTTTAGCATAGTGTTCCATGACTGCACAATTTCCAGTTAAATCAGCTCAGTGCTGAATAGCAAAACATAGGCGGTAAAACTTTCCAGAGCTCAAGTAGATAAAGTGAACAGGAATGTGTCTTTCACATGAATGAATGAATTAATTTAATGAATATTTACACAATGTTTTGGGAGAAGATTCTCAGCTCCTTCAGCCAAGTTGTGTTGCCACTAGAATGTCTTGAGTAACTATTGAATACAGCCAATAGTCTGGTGGGAAAAAAAAAATAAATATCTTAGGCTCCAGTCACACCTATGCAGTTTACTTATTGTTCATTTTGCAGGGCTTTTCACAGTTAATTTTGTGTTTTTCTACATGCTTTTTAATGCTTTTTTTATGCTTTTTTACTGTGTTTTGCATTTTGCTCAGCTTTTTTTTACTTTTTTAAGTGATTTTTTTTTGATTGCTGGGAATAATAAAAATGCAAAACGCAAAATGCAGCAAAAACACAGTACCATTCATTTCAGTAGCTTCTCCATTGAACTCCATTATAGCAAAAACACTGCTTATAACTTTAAAAAAAGTCCCTGACCCTTTCCAAAAAAACTCAAAAAACCATAGATGTGAACATGTCCCATAGGAAACCATGTTAAGTGGACTGTAGTGCATTTCTGCAAAAAGCACTAAAAAAATGCACTGTGTGAACGGAGCTTTAAACTCGTGAAATGGCTCTACTTGCAAAATTTTGTGCGTTGCCAAAGATTTAGCTACTACTTTAGATTATAACAATTGCCTAAAAAAGAACAGTGAGGGCTGAATTGATATATTAAAATGCTTCATACACCATTAGGGTTGTAAAGTTTGCCAACAATGTAAAGAATAGTTTTTGTGGTTATTTATAATAATAAAAGAAATGTAATTAAAATGTCACGTTTAAAAAGTAGTGAATGTGATATTTAGAGATGAGCGAAGTATTGAAAAATTCGATTCGGCTGATTCGGCGAATTCCAGTATGAAATTCGATTCGATGCGAATTTCTTCGCTACGAAGATGGCTTATAAAAAGGGTTTCTAGGCTTCAGAGAGCCTTTAAATTAGTGCAGAACACTGTACCTTTAATTTAAATGCCCTTGGAGATCAGGAAGGAGAAGGAGAAGGAGAAGGATGAGAAGAAGGAGAAGGAGAAGGATGAGAAGAAGGAGAAGGAGAAGGAGAAGGATGAGAAGAAGGAGAAGGATGAGAAGATGGAGAAGGAGAAGGATGAGAAGAAGGAGAAGGATGAGAAGAAGGAGAAGGAGAAGGATGAGAAGAAGGAGAAGGAGAAGGATGAGAAGAAGGAGAAGGATGAGGAGAAGGAGAAGGATGAGAAGAAGGAGAAGGATGAGAAGAAGGAGAAGGATGAGAAGAAGGAGAAGGAGAAGGATGAGAAGAAGGAGAAGGATGAGAAGAAGGAGAAGGATGAGAAGAAGGAGAAGGAGAAGGATGAGGAGAAGGAGAAGGATGAGAAGAAGGAGAATGATGAGAAGAAGGAGAAGGATGAGGAGAAGGAGAAGGATGAGAAGAAGGAGAAGGAGAAGGATGAGAAGAAGGAGAAGGAGAAGGATGAGAAGAAGGAGAAGGAGAAGGATGAGAAGAAGGAGAAGGATGAGAAGAAGGAGAAGGATGAGAAGAAGGAGAAGGATGAGAAGAAGGAGAAGGATGAGAAGAAGGAGAAGGATGAGAAGAAGGAGAAGGATGAGAAGAAGGAGAAGGATGAGAAGAAGGAGAAGGAGAAGCAGAAGGAGAAGGATGAGAAGAAGGAGAAGGAGAAGGATGAGAAGATGGAGAAGGAGAAGGATGAGAAGAAGGAGAAGGAGAAGGATGAGAAGAAGGAGAAGGAGAAGGATGAGAAGAAGGAGAAGGATGAGAAGAAGGAGAAGGATGAGAAGAAGGAGAAGGATGAGAAGAAGGAGAAGGATGAGAAGAAAGAGAAGGAGAAGGATGAGAAGAAGGAGAAGGATGAGAAGAAGGAGAAGGATGAGAAGAAGGAGAAGGATGAGAAGAAGGAGAAGGATGAGAAGAAGGAGAAGGATGAGAAGAAGGAGAAGGATGAGAAGAAGGAGAAGGATGAGAAGAAGGAGAAGGATGAGAAGAAGGAGAAGGAGAAGCAGAAGGAGAAGGATGAGAAGAAGGAGAAGGAGAAGGATGAGAAGATGGAGAAGGAGAAGGATGAGAAGAAGGAGAAGGAGAAGGATGAGAAGAAGGAGAAGGAGAAGGATGAGAAGAAGGAGAAGGATGAGAAGAAGGAGAAGGATGAGAAGAAGGAGAAGGATGAGAAGAAGGAGAAGGATGAGAAGAAAGAGAAGGAGAAGGATGAGAAGAAGGAGAAGGATGAGAAGAAAGAGAAGGATGAAAAGAAGGAGAAGGATGAGAAGAAGGAGAAGGATGAGAAGAAGGAGAAGGAGAAGCAGAAGGAGAAGGATGAGAAGAAGGAAAAGGAGAAGGATGAGAAGATGGAGAAGGAGAAGGATGAGAAGAAGGAGAAGGAGAAGGATGAGAAGAAGGAGAAGGAGAAGGATGAGAAGAAGGAGAAGGATGAGAAGAAGGATGAGAAGAAGGATGAGAAGAAGGAGAAGGATGAGAAGAAGGAGAAGGATGAGAAGAAGGAGAAGGATGAGAAGAAGGAGAAGGATGAGAAGAAGGAGAAGGATGAGAAGAAGGACAGTTCTGTGACAGTTTCTGTCTATTTCTGACAGTTCTGGGACATTCACTCCATACAGCGGTTTCAACCGCTGTATGGAGGGAATGTCCCAGAACTGTCAGAAATAGACTATTTATGACAGTTCTGGGACATTCACTCCATACAGCGGTTGAAACATTGTATCTATTTGTTTCCATAAATGGATCCATTTATGGAAACAAATAGATACAATGTTTCAACCGCTGTATGGAAGGAATGTCACAGAACTGTTAGAAATAGTCTATTTCTGACAGTTCTATGACATTCCCTCCATACAGCGGTTTCAACCGCTGTATGGAGTGAATGTCCCAGAACTGTCAGAAATAGTCTATTTCTGACAGTTATGGGACATTCACTCCATACAGCGGTTGAAACATTGTATCTATTTTTTTCCATAAATGACATTCTGCAAATACACTTAGAGGAGCGCTGCAGATACACATTTTGCCGGCTTGGAATTAATCTTATTTTCATCCTACTTCTTCTTCTTCTTCTTCATCCTCATCCTTATAAGAAGAAGAAGAGGATGAGGATGAAGAAGAAGAAGAAGAAGTAGGCAAAAAGTGTATCTGCAGCGCTCCTCTAAGTGTATCTGCAGAATGTCATTTATGGAAAAAAATAGATACAATGTTTCAACCGCTGTATGGAGTGAATGTCCCAGAACTGTCATAAATAGTCTATTTCTGACAGTTCTATGACATTCCCTCCATACAGCGGTTGAAACATTGTATCTATTCTTTTCCATAAATGACATTCTGCAGATACACTTAGAGGAGCGCTGCAGATACACTTTTTGCCGGCTTGGAATTATTCTTATTTTCATCCTACTTCTTCTTCTTCTTCTTATGAGGATGAGGATGAAGAAGAAGTAGGATGAAAATAAGATTAATTCCAAGCCGGCAAAAAGTGTATCTGCAGCGCTCCTCTAAGTGTATTTGCAGAATGTCATTTATGGAAAAAAATAGATACAATGTTTCAACCGCTGTATGGAGTGAATGTCCCAGAACTGTCAGAAATAGTCTATTTCTGACAGTTATGGGACATTCCCTCCATACAGCGGTTTCCGGCAAAAAGTGTATGTGCAGAGTTCCTCTATTCTGCAGATACACTTAGAGGAGCTCTGCAGATACACTTAGAGGAGCTCTGCACATACACTTTTTGCCGGCTTGGAATTATTCTTATTTTCATCCTACTTCTTCTTCTTCTTCATCCTCATCCTCTTCTTCTGAGGATGAGGATGAGGATGAAGAAGAAGAAGTAGGATGAAAATAAGATTAATTCCAAGCCGGCAAAAAGTGTATGTGCAGAGCTCCTCTAAGTGTATGTGCAGAGCTCCTCTAAGTGTATCTGCAGAATAGAGGAACTCTGCACATACACTTTTTGCCGGCTTGGAATTATTCTTATTTTCATCCTACTTCTTCTTCTTCTTCTTCATCCTCATCCTCTTCTTCTTCTTTTGAGGATGAGGATGAAGAAGAAGAAGAAGAAGTAGGATGAAAATAAGATTAATTCCAAGCCGGCAAAAAGTGTATGTGCAGAGCTCCTCTAAGTGTATCTGCAGAGCTCCTCTAAGTGTATCTGCAGAATAGAGGAACTCTGCACATACACTTTTTGCCGGCTTGGAATTATTCTTCTTTTCATCCTACTTCTTCTTCTTCTTCTTCATCCTCATCCTCATCCTCAGAAGAAGAGGATGAGGATGAGGATGATGAAGAAGAAGAAGAAGAAGAAGTAGGATGAAAAGAAGAATAATTCCAAGCCGGCAAAAAGTGTATGTGCAGAGTTCCTCTATTTCTGACAGTTCTCTGACAGCTTCTTCACATGTACAGCGGTTGAAACATCTGTATCCTAAATGGAAACTAATAGATACAATGTTTCAACCGCTAAACATGTGTTCCTTCTGTCAGAGAACTGTCAGAAATAGCGGAGCTCACTGCAGGGACACTTTTGCCGGCTGATCGGGAAATGTTCGATTCGCGCACCTGAAGTAGGCAAAATTTCGGATTCAACGCGAATCGAATATTTCCTGAAATTCGACTCGAATTCCGGTTCGCCTGGTTCGATTCGCTCATTTCTAGTGATATTCAACAAATGATCCGCTGCAGCTGGTGCGTGTGTTTTAAATTAAAGTGTAATGAATTACCACCTATGAATTTTTGGTGATCACATTCACTGTTTTATAAAGATGACCCCAAATATTAACCTGAGGCTAAAATATTTCTGAAAATTCTATTGTTCTTTTTAGGAATAATCATTGCTTACCTATATTTCTTGATCTGTGGATAATGAAGTACGGTTCTATCCTCTCTGCTTCTTTTTATATGTACACCTGTGCTCAAAGTGAGTCATCTGTTTCCACAGTATGTAAATCCAGAGCTTGTTATCAGTAGTAAATATTGCAAAAGATTTCCCAGAAAAGTCTTTGGCAATTAAGGAGCAAATATGTTGGTAAAGCAAACGCCTGGTATCTGTCATTTCTTTATCTTTTTTTGCTATTATTTTTATTCTATGTGGTTAATAATTATATTTCATTTGTAATCATGTCAAATGTAGACATTGATTAAACATATTTAAAAGAATACATTTAATAGTGATTACAGAGCTGCATTATTTCATCATTGTGTATGTAGAAGTCAGCTTTAAAAGGATGCAAAAGAAAATAGTAAGTTAGAATATACAGTTGTGCTCAAGAGTTTGCATACCTATCACAATTTCCTGGCAGAAATTGTGATATTTTGGTATTGATATTGAAAATACGACTGATCATGCCAAAAAAAATGTTTTTTTTATTTAAGGATTGTGATCATTTGAAGCCATTTATTATCACATAGTAGTTTGGGTGATTCCTGTTACAAAATAGCCAAAATAGCCCTGATCAAAGGTTTAGATCCCTTGGATGTTTGGTCTTGGTACAGACACACAAGGTGACACAAGTTAAGATTAATTTCACACATCTATGGTGTTTTAAATTGCAATTAGTGTCTGTGTGTAAATAGTCAATTCGTTTTTTTTAGCTCTCACGTGGATTCACTGAGCAGGCTAGATACTGAGCCATGGGGAGCGAAAAAGAAGGTAATGGAACTGGATATCCAAAGCCTTGAATATGCCAGTCAGCATCAATCACTTATTAAGAAGTGGAAAATTTGGGGATCTCTTGATACCAAGCCAAGGTTAGGTAGACCAAGAAAGATTGTACCCACAACTGCCAAAATTGTTCAGGATACAACGAAAACCTTACAGGAAACTTCAGGGGAAGCACAGGCTGCTCTGGAAAAGACGGTGTGGTTGTTTTAAGGAGCACAATATGATTATACTTGAACAAAAATGAGCTGCATGGTCAAGTTGGCAGAAAGAGCCATTTAATGCGCCAATGCCACAAGAAAGCGAGTGAGGCATGTCAAGACATTGTTGTGCATATTGTAACCAGGATTTTTTTTTTTTTTTTTAATGATAAAGCATATCTAGCACCACCAGTAATAGAGCAAAACAGTTTCACAATATACAATATGGGTTTTATTGTTGAAGTTGTATTAGGTTTACATTGGGGGCCATCTTTAATAATGAAATATACATTTTTTTTTCTATTTAAAATGTTAGCATAAATGGAATTAAATTACACCTAAAGCCAACTGTTTACATAACAGGATACCAGTTTCCTGAAAGAGGAAGGTAGATGAGCCCCATAGAAGCCTATAGGGCTGTATTGTGCAGAAGTGGCTAGGAGAGAGAGAGAGAGAGAGGACACTCTATATAAAGAATTCATGGAGGGCACGGGCATTGAATCTCGGTAAGTATGCATCTCTGGAGGGGGGAGAATAGGATCAGTTAGGTCAGGGGCAAAATACAGGTGCACTTTGTCTGAAAAGACACTTTTTTTAAGACCTTTTTCACAGGGGCATACTTAAGTATACACCAATGTGGGGGGTGTTTTGCCTGAAGGGGATACAAAGGTGTTCCATGTATCCATGTGCAAGCAGTCTCATTCTTGGCAATTGGGACACAGCTGCTGCTCCCAATTTGACATTTGCATTCATGTGGGTACAGGAATGCAGACCATGTGAATTTTAGAACATGTGTAAGCCGTGTACTGGGGTGGGCTCCCCAGGATACAGTGAAGTCACGAACGAGGAAAGCAACCCCAACACCAGCTTTTGTCATAACAGAATTTTACTTAGATGTGGCAAATTTTTTTGTTTTCTGTTATTTTGAAAGTGTAAATGATGGAAATAAAATCTAACTTTTGTTGACATATTATAAGAATGTCTAATCTGTAATTTGATGCCTTTTGGATATTTTTCCATCTTTCCTTGGCTTCTTTATGCACATTAATACAAATTTTTAGCTGGGGTGCCCAAACTTTCGATCCCCACTGTATATGTTATTGGCAGATGGTCCTTACATATGTTATGTCGCTAATTTGTACAAAATTTCAAAAAAATTACAAACTTAAAGCATCATTTTTTATTAAGTTTACTCTAAAATCAATGCCTACAAATATCCATAGCTCCATCTAGTGACCCAAAACAAAAATTACATTCTGCACTAAGCCTGTTTGTCTCCATGTTGTGGTAAAAACCTATATGGAAACTTTAAAAAACCTAAATATATTCTATATAGACTGCTATACCCAACATTATGCTAAAATACTATAAAATATATGGTATCTAAAATTACCTAAACTATTTTGTTTAAAAAAAAATATGGGATTTCCTAGGGTAAAATATAAAAAATCTGTGATGAAGAAATTTAAATCTAGATCTACATTCATACCATGGAGGGTCAAGGTACCAAGTTTCAAAATCTACCTCGTCTCATTTTGTGAAAAATCTTTCTTTAAATTGGACCCTCTCCAGTGTTCCTTGACCCTGTCTATACAACAAAAAGGTAAGTAGACTTGTGGTAAAAAAAAAAGTCTCAAAATGCTATCTCTCTGTTAACCATTTTTTATATTGTTCTTCTGTTCTTGGATATCCACTGCAAGCTTCCAGATAGTCCTACCTTCTTCCTAGATCTCACATGGGCATTCCAGCATATATGTAACACATGAACTATTGCAAGATAGAGATATTTTTGTATAATGTATTGTTTGCTTGTATAGTTAGACCCAAAAATTGTGCAGTTTCTAACATTATCTTTACTGATTCAACTTGATCCACATCTTCTACATTTATAAGAACACAATCTATCTAAAAAGGTGACCCATTTTTGGGGGGATCTGGGATATTTTTCACAATTTTGGTCCTAAGTCCTGGGGCTCTTCTGTAAAAAAAAAAAACTTGGTTTCCTAGGTAATATATTTTGTTGGGTGTTTTTGCAGCACTTACCTAGGAGTGATATATATCACAAGCTATGGGGTTTACAGTTTTTTTGTTTATGATTCATTGATAGCTTTTCAGTTTTTTTTCTGATTATTTGATGATAGCTGAAAACACATACAACATCAATTCGCAGACAGTGTTTATTGCTCACAAACTATTTACTATAGCGCAGCATTCATTTATTATTTTTTATAAATATTCTGTAGTGTGTTGTCCCTCATCAAAATCATCCAAATTTTTTTGTTCCATTGTCTTATGCTGTCTACTGTAACCAGTTACAAATGCTAGGTCAAAATTTTGTGACTTACCTTTACCCTCCCTTAACATCAGTCCTCTGATTCTCCAACTTCTCTTCTAATGTGCTCTAAAGTTTTTTTCTTGTATCCTTTAGCCATCCAAATCATTTAGCTTAATCCTTGTATACTGTCCCTTGAGTACACTCTTTACCCATTTGGGGTGATTACAGCTATTGGTTGGTATGTACTCATTTCTATCAGTATCTTAAAATATGTTTTTGTACACAATTTACCCTGATTTTCAAAAATGGTTAAATCCAAATAGTGAACAATATTTACTGGCTGTAAGTGAATCTCAAAATTATTCCTATTGTCATGTACCTGATAAGAGACTGAATTGACGAGGTCATCCTCACTTGTGTCACTAGCCCTGACCCCGCTCATGTTGGAACAGAGGGAGTCTAGGAACCAGGGGGACAAGAGCGCCAGTGGTTGTTGTTTGCAGCTCTTGCAGATGATGACCTTGGAAGGTGGATGATCCCCAGATTTGGACACCACAGTAATAGGCAGAACAGGTCTTGTGGATTGCCAGGCGTGCAGCAGAGCAAGGTAGGTTGTGAGGACAAGAGACTGGAGCAGAGTCATTTTATAGCCAGGGTCATCATCAACAGTCAGGCAGCGCGGTACAGAATCAGAAGGAAAAGCCAAAGTCAGGAGCAGAGCTGAAGTCAGGAACCAGTATCAGGAAAGTAATCGAAGTCGGGTCAGGAACAAGCCGGGTTGGTAACAGAGGAATCGTACAGGAACAAGTAGGACACGGGGGGAGCTGAAGACCAGTCAGCACTGAACATGAGCAGAGGCACTCCTTAAATGGGCCATCTGGCGCCAACCTTAACCATGCGTGTGCACGTGCGCGATCGCGCATTCCTGCGCGCATGCGCACAACCAGTAATTCTTCTGCGGGAATTCCTATGCGCATTCCCGATTCTTCTTGCCGGAAATCCCTTACACCTATTCATGTGTGTAATAAACTTATCAAACTCCTCTATTGTACCCTACAATATTATCTGAATATCGTCAATGAACCTCTTAAACAACCTTAATTGTCAGCAATTACCATCAAAATATCCCCTTTCTTCCATTTATTTAACACACTATGGGGCATATTTAGCATCCATAGCAACTCCTTTAATTTGATTGGAAAAGGTATTACCATGCCATAAGAAATTATTACCCATTGCCATTTGTAAGGCTTACAAAATAAGTTTCCTTTGTACCCACACCAAGTCTGTTTTCTCTCTTAGGGCCTATTTCACTGCAGACAGCCCATTTTCCTGTTTTATTTTAGTATATAATAACTCAATGTCTACGGTTACCAATATATTATCTTTGTTTAAAGCGAGTCCTTAGAGTTGCTTAATTACATCTTTATTATCTTTTACATAGGAGGAACTATTTTTTATTGTTAAGGGTTGTAGCTAAACATCAATATATTCTCCTCTCCTGGTGTTTATCCCACTCACAATGGGTCTTCCTGAGGGGGTTTTGTTTATTTTGTATGAACTTTTGGGACCTGACATATGACAGGTATTCTAGGGCCTCTGGGATAAGGTACTTAGTTCTACCAATTTTCCTCTCAACTTTTTACTTGGATTTCCATTTAATTTTTATACAGTATGTATCCTCATTCCCCATTATTCTTTTCATTTCTACATCGTAATCCTTTTAAGTCATAATAACCTCCCCCTCATGTCCATCAGGTGGATCACAATGTCTCTTCTTTTTTCTAATGCTTGTATCCCTTTTTCTATTATTATTTTAACCAAACCTTTTTAACTTTATTTCCCTAATGTTGTTGTGTTTTAAACACATCAACATATTGATGCCATTTGGGTTTCAGATTACACAACAATTTATCTTTTAAACCACTACGCTGAAAACTTGTAGAAAATGTTCCCTGTGACACTACCTCTTCCATCGCAAAATGTTTTTTAATGCTTATTTTACACACAAATTTTTGTATGTCAATAAATGTTTTGAATTTAGCATCTTATTAAGTACAAAGTTTAGCCTTAGGTCTAATACCTGTAATTCCTTCTTTGGGAATGTAATGTCCTTAAGGTTAAAAATAACTTCCCCTATCCTTTTTTGTTTTCTTACTCTTTCTTATTCTCTTACCCCACTGCAACCTCTCTTCCTAGGCCTTCTGGGTGTAATATTACTTTTGGTCCTAACAGGTCTTTTAGGGCTCCCTCCATTTTCTCTATTGCCCCCCCCTCCTCGGTAGGGTGGTTTATCATTGGATGGGCTCCTTTATCCCCCATAACCTCCTCTGCCATGACATGGGTCACTGAACACAACTATAAATAATTTGATTGGTAAAACAGTCCATGCATATGTTTTCAACTGTTTATTAATCTATTTTCCTGGAGTTTACATTTAGTAACATGAGCTGATTTCTACCGAAGACCCGCACTGGAGTGTGGGTTCAACAAGAACATCTCCTTTAATCTCATAGGTAAGAGAACTCCAGTTAATGATATTTCCTTTGTGATCTCCAAGCATAACTTTCCGTATATCTTCTGGCGACAAAACATCATCCCACATGTGGACATCACTTATTTCACCAGAAAACGACTGATTAATGTCAAACCCTCCCCCAAATTTATCTTGCTCCTGTCCCAAAACTATGCTTGTTTCAGGACCAATAGTAGAACCTTTTTTTGAAACTTGTCTAGGGTACAATTTTCCATTGATCCAAAGTTGAATTACTCCAGTAGTGGAATCCCAGGTCATACAGGTTTGCTTCCAGCTTAGCATCTCAGTGTCTGTCTTGAAAAGAGTTTTTTCCTCATTAATATACACACTGTAGACATTCAGTGGTCGTTGAAAAATTAAAAAAGTGTTGTACTTTCCAGAATTCATTGCCAGAGAAAAGAGACTATGGGGCCGTGTAAGCTCTGTGTAAGATTTCAAGCAGACACTAACTTTTTCTAATGGTTTCCTTATGTCAGGTTTCAAAATCACATGTGCGGTCGCAGTTGCTTTTGGAAAAAGGAACACTTTACCACTCATATCTAGTAAAAACAAAATGTAAAACAATAATGTCTATTATTGAGAACTGTTTTTTTTTGCTTTATATTTTATTAGTTACAAACAATTTAAACACTAAAATGTATTAATTTAGATTCATCAGCGGAATTATGATCATTGCCATCATTTATAAACACTATCATCATTACTGTATATAAAATTACCATGTGAAAGTGGAAAACTATGATAACTGCTTTAAAATGTTTTGCCAACCAAAACTTTTTTTTTGTTTTTTGAGGGAGGGTTAGAATCCTTAGTTAGGGGTTAACACCCCTGTAATGTTGGTTTTTTTTCTCTGTGCCCCTGTTCAGAAGATTTCCCCGCACTTTCTGTCCCTGTGACAATTAGATTTTGAAAATGTTGGGTTGTTGTGGAAACAAGGATTGGTGATAAACCTTCATTGGAGACACCTTGTTCCCATGATAACTCTTACAGGAGCGAATTTCCTTTCCTAGTGGTAAATTACCTCTCAATTCCTTTATATGTACGAGTTGCTCGTAACTGAAATGTCCGTAACTTAGGGACTGCCTGTAATGGAATTTTCATGACCTCATCTCTGTAATTCAAAAGATAACAGCATCTGCTCTGCTAAGGAGGTGTGCATAACAGCAGGGATTACATCATATCCTCTCCTCTCTATCTGCAGTAAAAGTAAACTACAGTTCCCATCAACCACAGGGAATTGTAGCAAATGTGGATAGGTACACTAGGCCTGTACATATTTTATGTGTCTGAGAGTCTCGGTCTGCCCACCACTGCATGTGGGGCTGAATGATATCATTGCTTCCTGGAAAAACATCTACAGAAGGGGTGTGCCTAGTTACTGGGGGAATAGGAGTCATAGCAGCCACTGGTCTTACAAACAGGAAACCAAAGAGAATTAATGGATTGATTTCAAAATGATTAGGCTATTTCAGAGCAACTACTGAATGAACTAGAAGATGTATGACATATTCAGTGAAGGTAGGAAATTGGCAACAAGGACGTGTAAAGAAGCTTTTGCCTGGAATTCTGCTTTAAGGATCTACTTTAATTGTAAGCTGTAACACATACCATTCTGCGCAAAAGTTCCCATGACAAGCATTAGCAACAGGATATGCAGCTTCATCCTCCTAATTAAAACAAGAATAAAGAGTTAAAATCTCTGCTAGTTGGTTATTTGAGATATTTTATTATGCATTTATGTATGTCTTTCTAACTGCATCTTAGGCAGACACCCAGTGCTTTGCTACAATAAAGTATTTTTTTTTATATCTTTCTTATGTGTGTTCAAAAATGTCCTTGGCTACCCAAGTACTTGGTATGTGTTTTGAATACAAAAAAGCATCTGCTAAGATTTTTTTGTTTTCTGTATGGTTGAACTGGATAGACTTTTGTCTTTTTTCAGCCAAACTAACTATGCAACTATGATATCAAGTTGAGGAGTGTGGGAGTGCTTTGTAGTCCACACACTCCCCGCCCTGGGGGAGGCTACTTATCCATAGATGCAGCACACTGAGTGAGCCTTTCCCAACCTAGGACAAGAAGGGTGTTATTAAAAGGATCACCAGGTTGAAATAAAGAAGTAAAAAAAAAAATCCTCAAAAAAAGAAAACCAATACAGATGCCACATCTGAGGACTGATAAGCTGCAATCTATCACATTTTTGTTTTGGGTTTACTCACCATGATTGCTCCCTGAGCACCATGTTCCTGGCCAGAATATATACTGCATATGTGTGTTAGAAAACCTGCTATTAGTAATTTCAGTCACTCACTTGGTAGTAGCAAAAAATATTTTTTGTATAAAAATTATTTTCTAATGCAAACTTATTGTAGTAATATACAGTAAGATTTATACAATACATCATAAATAACTAAAGGACTGGAGGGAAATAATTCATGTAAAGCTGAACTTAAGGAAAAAAAATATTTTTGACTTGTGCTTCATACATACAAGTTACCTCTAATGACAGTAATCATAAATCTAGATAGTTACTGTTTCGTTTTAAAATCCTAGTCTCACTCTTGCCTGAATGCACAGTCAGAGATGCTGCCAGGACCTGGATCACCTGCTGATGGCACTGTGGTTCCTAGAGTGCAAAGTGACCACCAGTGGGTGTCTCCCAGCAGCCAGCAGATCCTAGTAATTAGTATCCACCTGATGCTGGCTGCTGGGAGGATGTTTAGTTCCTCCTCTACTAGCAACTTGTGCTTCAGTCTTTTACTTGCTCATTTATCCTAACCCTGCTCCTGATCTTACTCTTGCCCTGCATCCTATACCCTACTGCCTTGTTCCTGATCCCAGTTCTGGTACCCCCCCCCCCTTCCCTACATCCCAAGTACTACCCCGTGTTTCCTATTTTGTATATATTGTATAGAATTAGTTAAGCTTACTGTTGTTTAGTTAGGTTGCTTGTTAGGTATTTTTTCTTTTGGTTATGGTTCACTTTAAATTTTAAAGTTATTAAACTTGCTTAAAAGGATAAGATCACCTTTTGAACAAAAATTAAAAACGCACATTTTTTTGCAGGTAAAAAAATGTGGATTTATCATTTTTGTCCAAAAGGAGCCTGGGAAGCATTGCACCAGTGATCAGTAGATTGCTGATGCCATGAAGGTCTCCTGCAGACCTGTTAGAATATGTTTGCCGTATGGCCAAGCAGATATTCTGACAGGAAGCTTCAATGAACTACCACGGCGCTCTACAGCACCATGATAGTTCATTGAAAACTACAAGCCCACAGCCGCTAAGGCTGTCCGGATTTATAGTTCATTCATTCATGGAAGCCAGTGAATGAATGATGCAAAAGTGTGGGCAGAGCTGTTTTCAAATCTGATAGATAGTATGGGGAAACTTCTCCCCATATTATCTGTCGGGGGTGGTGGTGGCTGGCGCGGCTGCAGCTATGGGAGTATGTAACATGTTCCAAAGGTGAACTTATCCTTTAAATTATATATAGTCTGGTTTTGGTTTCCTGAATGCTACTATGCAGATCTTGCCATCCCTGCTTCTGGATGCCTCCAGTCGGTACCCCTGATCTCCAGCTACACAGGCATAAGAGTAGAGGCTGTGACAGTGAAGGAATTCTATCATTCATCCTCTTTTTCCTCTTCCCCTGTTCCCCTGTTCATTGGAGAAGGAGAGATCCTGTCATTTACCCACCCTTGCTTTCCTCGTGCTCATTCATAGAACACTTCGCATCGATCAAGACCTAGGGTTACATCCATTAGAGGTAACTTGTTTGTGTAAAACACATTAAAAAAATTCCGGATTTTTGCTTTCATTTTAGCGACTAGTTAGACATCCCAAAAGGTGCTCTAGACTGAAGAACTTCTGTTCTCAGGTGAGGATGTGAAGGAAAGACTTAATATTCCACAGTGGTGTATTTAGATCTTTTGCTGCCCTAGGCAACACAAAAATCAGACACCCCCCTGTGGAGAGAGCCTGACACTGACCCACAACAGTGGCCAACAACACCCATGCCCCCCCCACCCAAGAAAGCCTTCCACTAACACCAACCCCCCCCCCCCCCCCGGAAACAGGGAGAAAGGCACTCACCTTCACAGCTCCTGAACAGGAGTCGGGCTCTGCATACACCATCAAGAAGCCAGCAGCCTCTTTCAGATCCTGCCTAGTCCCCATGCTGCATATGTCCTTTCTTCCTGGGGGGTGCTGCCCCCCTGAAAAATGCCACCCTAGGCAAATGCCTTGTTGCCTTGTGGTAAATGCACCCCTGATATTCCACTATTAATGAGGTCAAGGGGGCACTCTTTACATCTGAAGGAAAAGAAATGTAATCTCCAAATACGGAAAGGTTTCTTCACAGCGAAAACTGTAAAAATGTGGAATAGACTCCCTCAAGAGTTGGTTCTGCCCAGCTCAGTGGATTGCTTTAAAATAGGCCTGGATTCTTCCTTAGATACACAGAATATAACTGGATACTAACATTTTTGGATAAAGTTGATCCAGGGAATATCTGATTGCCTCTTGGAGGATCAGGAAGGAATTTTTTTCCCTGCAGGAACAAATTGGATCATGCTTTGCTGGGTTTTTTTGCCTTCCTCTGGATCAACTGTAGGCATAGAATAACTTTTTTCTTTTTTTTATAGTTGAACTAGATGGACTTTTGTATTTTTTCAGCCAGACTAACTATGTAACTATATGTAATGGCATAGCAGCCTTGATAGAAAAATGCTACCCTAGAGATTCAGTCAAACCTTACTGTTTTATAATGGCAACATAACTGGACAGATTTAGTAAACAAGTTAATAATCTGCATATGACTGGAAAAGGGTAACTCCACTGTTGTTGAGAAAAAAAAACATTCCCCTCTGGGTGATCAATGCACATTTCAAGGATTTTACCAAACTTTGTTGCAGATTACAATCTTTTGTTATTCTGAAGAACTAGCTGCTTGTTTGTCTGTGTCCATTTGCAAATTAATGTAAATGGGAGTGTTTTTTTTATTATTATCAATCAGCTGCTGTACTTACAGGGTTCTAATGAGGAAAGTTGCAGGGTCTGTATCCCTTTGGGAGTATCTCACCAAAAATTAGATTTTTGTTGCCCAAAATCTAACTTATATCTTAATGAAATGTGGGAAATAAGTAAGGCAATCATACAAGCAGGAAATGACATTTTTGAGGGACATCCTGTACACAGATGGTGTCATCTCCAGTTTGTCATATTGTGTTGCATTTTACAGAAAACTACAGTGCTGCAGATTGGCAGAATGAAAATGAAAAGTTCACCTTTTGGAACACGTTACATGTTCCACCCATTTTTAGAGTGGAATATGTAACATGTTCTAGATCTTGCAGCTGCCACACGAACCCCCCCCCCCCCCCCCCCCCACGGTTACTTTCCCCATATTATTTGTAACTTTTTAGAAATAGCATGACTAAACTAGACTAACTAGGCCATAATGTCGAGGTAGATATCAATTGCTACATCGATGACAGCTGAAGTCTATTAGGATTTCATTGAATGTCTTAAAACATTTTAGTAACTTCTTATTTACACAATATACTTTTTACTGAATATCTGTTTATATGTTTTAGTATTGATCTTATACATTTTACTATTGATCTTATACATTTTCATATACATGTTCCAAAACCTTTTATGCTTTGTCAGATTTTTAAATGATTTTACTGACATCATCATGGGATAATAGATTTTATACCCTAATTATTACATATTTTACCGATATAATGACTAATTCTCTGTATTTTTTGATTATTTAATTTTATGGATTATCCTCTTATTATATTTTATTTTACATGCATTTAAATTGTGTATATATACCTGTTAGTAACTATGGGAAATCCATAATTTATTATCCACTATAATCTTGTTTTAGATTCATGTATCATTATAAAATTATGATCACCAGGAAAATGGCTACCGCATCTCTTGCGCATGCGCAGTTATCGTATGCGCATAAGTTTTCTATTATACATTATTTTTGTATGCTTTTGATCATGGATGCCCAGTGGGCATTTAATAATCCCCCTAGTCATCGGATCATAACTTACTGGCCATCCTATGGAGCTTGGCTAACACCACTCCGTTAGGATATAGAAATCAGTAAAATGGCGGCCGTACGGTTCGCGCATGCGTAGTCTAACACGGCTGTACATGGTTTCTAACCAAGAAAATGGCTACCGGAACACTCATGCATGCGCAGTGTGATGCACGTCGGGCATTTTCAGAAAATCGAAAATCACCCAAAACATGGCGCTCGCGCATGCGCAGTAGGCCAAACTTCAGCAAAATGGCGCTAGTGCGATTGGGCGCAATTTTTCACTATAAATAAGAGCAATGAGACGTCAGGCCTGCATGGCATCACCCCTACAGCAGACGTGTCATTACACGAAACGCGTCTAGGAGGAGCCCTTGTACGCCTTGACGTCACGCCGCCAGATCAGGAGGTCTGGCGGCCACCCCATGGTTCCACTGGTCAGTGTATTCAGGAGCTTTTTTTATTACTCACAATCACCCTGTGCGTTTATGCTCATATTGTTACTTCATTTATTTTATTCTAATAAACATTTACAATACTACACTATGAGCACTTTTATCTTTACTACTTGGCACTGAGCCTCCACACCTCAGCCCAGTATTCCAGGTACCTGTCCCGGCTGGAGCAGTAAGAGTGTTAGACCAGACCATTATCCCCGGCACCTGCCATCTGAGTGATCACCTAGAGGATACTACCATCACCAGGCTATACCTTCACAGGACGTTCGGCTACATAAGATCTCGATACGCACATTAAGATTGCGCTTCCGGTGAGTGGGCAATCTCTCTATATCTCCATGTCAGGATACTGGAACACACTCGTTTATGATTGAAATTTTACCTACCACCTTGGACTGTTTATCAATCAGTTTATAGAACTTTATTACATAGGATTTATATCTGACCAATTGTATATAATGTCTTTGGGTTTATTCATCTTACTTTGATAGTGCTGCACTCTCTATTTTACAGTGTTCCGTGAATGAATAGATTACAAGTCCCGACAGTGTTAGCAGCTGCCGGCTTGTCGTTTCCAGTGAACTACCATGGCACTGCAAGCGCTGAGGTAGTTCATTGAGTCTTCCTATCAGAATTATCGGCTTGCCCGTACGGGATGTATGAGCAAGCAGATACACTTACAGTCTGCAGTAGACCTGCATGGCATCAGCAATCTGCTGATCGCTGATAAAATGCTTTTCAGGCTCCTACTACAAAAAATAATAAATGCTAATTATTTTACCTGCAGAAAAAGTGCATTTATTATTTTTTGTAGAAAGGTGAACATACCCTTTAATTATATATATTTATTTTTTAAACCATTTTTTTTTCACCAAAAACATGTAGCAGAATACATGTTGGCCTAAATTTATGAAGACATTTTTAGTCTGATTTTTTTTTGTATAGGATATGTTTTATAACAGAAAGTAGAAAATATTGTTTGTTTTTTTTCAAGATTTTCATGTTTTTTTTTTCATTTATATCGCAAAAAATAAAAAACCCAGCAGTGATCAAATAGCACTAAAAGAAAGCTCTATTTGTGTGGGAAAAATTATATAAATTTAATTTGAGCATAGTGTTCCATGACTGCGCAATTGCCAGTTAAATTAGCTCAGTGCTGAATAGCAAAACATAGGGGGTAAAACAGGTAAAGTAGGTAAAGTGAACAGCAATTTGTCTTTCAAATGAATTTAATCAATATTTACACAATGTTTGGGGAGAAGATTCTCAACTTCTTCAGCTGAATTATGTTGCCACTAGAATGTCTTGAGTAATTATTGAATACAGCCAATAGTCTGGTGGGAAAAAAAAAGAAATATCTTAGGCTCCAGTCACACCTATGCAGTTTACTTTTTGTTCATTTTGCAGGGCTTTTCACAGTTAATTTTGTGTTTTTCTACATGCTTTTTTTAATGCTTTTTTACTGTATTTTGCATTTTGCTCAGCTTTTTTTTATTTTTTTTAAGTGATTTTTTTTTGGGTTGCTGGGAGTAATAAAAATGCAAAACGCAAAATGCAGCAAAAACACAGTACCATTCATTTCAGTAGCTTCTCCATTGAACTCCATTATAGCAAAAACACTGCTTATAACTTTAAAAAAAGTCCCTGACCCTTTCCAAAAAAACTCAAAAAACCATAGATGTGAACATGTCCCATAGGAAACCATGTTAAGTGGACTGTAGTGCATTTCTGCAAAAAGCACTAAAAAAATGCACTGTGTGAACGGAGCTTTAAACTCATAGTGAAATGGCTCTACTTGCAAAATGTTGTGCGTTTCCAAAGATTTAGCTACTACTTTAGATAACAATTGCCTGAAAAAATAACAGTGAGGGCTGAATTGATATATTAAAATGCTTCATACAACATTAGGGTTTTAAAGTTTGCCAGAAATGTAAAGAATAGTTTTTGTGGTTATTTATAATAATAAAATACCGTATATACTCGAGTATAAGCCGACCCAAATATAAGCCGAGGTACCTAATTTTACCACAAAAAACTGGGAAAAACTATTGACTGGAGTATAAGCCGAGGGTGGGAAATGAGGCACCTACTAGTCAACGTAAAAAATAAAGTGGGAGGAATAGTGCCCCATCATTAGTATCAGTGGGAGGAATAGTGCCCCATCATTGGTGTCAGTGGGAGGAATAGTGCCCCATCATCGGTGTCAGTGGGAGGAATAGTGCCCCATCATTGGTATCAGTGGGAGGAATAGTGCCCCATCATTGGTATCAGTGGGAGGAATAGTGCCCCATCATTGGTGTCAGTGGGAGGAATAGTGCCCCATCATTGGTATCACTGGGAGGAATAGTGCCCCATCATTGGTATCACTGGGAGGAATAGTGCCCCATCGTTGGTGTCAGTGGGAGGAATAATGCCCCATCATTAGTATCAGTGGGAGGAATAGTGCCCCATCATTGGTGTCAGTGGGAGGAATAGTGCCCCATCGTTGGTGTCAGTGGGAGGAATAATGCCCCATTATTAGTATCAGTGACACCAATGATGCGGCACTATTCCTCCCACTGACACCAATGACACTTGCTGACCCCTGTTGCAGTATGGTGCTGCTGCAGCCAGCATATGTGGTTGCAGCAGCACCTCTGCACTGCACACTTACCGGCTTTTCCCTCACTCGATTTTCGCGGGTCCGCTCGGCTCCGCCTCCTCGCCGGTGATTGGCCGCCTGTGTACCTTTCCTGAGCTACAGTTCTGGCGGCCAATCACCGGTGAGGAGGCGGAGCCGAGCGGCAGGAGTGAGGGAGTGGCCGTAGTGACGGAAGGAGCAGCGCTTCCTGGATGGATCATCGTGGGAGCCAGGTAGGAGACAGCAGCCCTCTGCCCACCCCTGTATGCGCCCCCCTTGACGGAGCCTTGCGCCCCCCCTGGGGGGCGTGCCCCACTATTTGAGAAGCACTGGCTTTAGAAGCAGCACCCCCTGCTAGACATCTGCAGACGTTGACTCGAGTATAAGCCGAGGGGGCCTTTTTCAGCACAAAAAATGTGCTGAAAAACTCGGCTTATACTTGAGTATATACGGTAAATGTAATTAAAATGTCACGTTTAAAAAGTAGTGAATGTGATATTCAACAAATGATCCGCTGCAGCTGGTGCGTGTGTTTTAAATTAAAGTGTAATGAATTACCACCTATGAATTTTTGGTGAATATCACATTCACTGTTTTATAAAGATGACCCCAAATGTTAACCTGAGGCTAAAAAATTTCTGAAAATTCGATTGTTCTTTTTAGGAATAATCATTGCTTACCTATATTTCTTGATCTGTGGATAATGAAGTACGGTTCTATCCTCTCTGCTTCTTTTTATATGTACACCTGTGCTCAAAGTGAGTCATCTGTTTCCACAGTATGTAAATCCAGAGCTTGTTATCAGTAGTAAATATTGTAAAAGATTTCCCAGAAAAGTCTTTGGCAATTAAGGAGCAAATTCGTTGGTAAAGCAAACGCCTGGTATCTGTCATTTCTTTATCTTTATTTGCTATTATTTTTATTGTGGTTAATAATTATATTTCATTTGTAATCATGTCAAATGTAGACATTGATTACACATACAGTGGGGCAAAAAAGTATTTAGTCAGCCACCAATTGTGCAAGTTCTCCCACTTAAAAAGATGAGAGAGGCCTGTAATTGGCATCATAGGTAGACCTCAACTATGAGAGACAAAATGAGAAAACAAATCCAGACAATCACATTGGCTGATTTGGAAAGAATTTGCAAATTATGGTGGAAAATAAGTATTTGGTCACCTACAAACAAGCAAGATTTCTGGCTCTCACAGACCTGTACCTGTCTTCTTTAAGAGGCTCCTCTGTCCTGCACTCATTACCTGTATCAATGGCACCTGTTTGAACTTGTTATCAGTATAAAAGACACCTGCCCACAACCTCAAACAGTCACACTCCAAACTCCACTATGGTGAAGACCAAAGAGCTATCGAAGGACACCAGAAACAAAATTGTAGACCTGCACCAGGCTGGGAAGACTGAATCTGCAATAGGCAAGCAGCTTGGTGTGAACAAATCAACTGTGGGAACAATAATTAGAAAATGGAAGACATACAAAACCTCTGAATCTCCCTCAATCTGGGGCTCCACGCAAGATCTCACCCCGTGGGGTCAAAATGATCACAAGAACGGTGAGCAAAAATCCCAGGACCACACGGGGGGACCTAGTGAATGACCTGCAGAGAGCTGGGACCAACGTAACAAAGGCTACCATCAGTAACACACTACGCCGCCAGGCACTCAGATCCTGCAGTGCCAGACATGTCCCCCTGCTTAAGCCAGTACAAGTCCGGGCCCGTCAGAAGTTTGCTAGAGTGCATTTGGATGATCCAGAAGAGGATTGGGAGAATGTCATATGGTCAGATGAAACCAAAATAGAACTGTTTGGTAGAAACACAACTCGTTGTGTTTGGAGGAGAGAGAATGCTGAGTTGCATCCAAAGAACACCATACCTACTGTGAAGCATGGGGGTGACAACATCATGCTTTGGGGCTGTTTCTCTGCAAAGGGGCCAGGACGACTGATCCATGTACAGGACAGAATGAATGGGGCCATGTATCGTGAGATTTTGAGTGCAAACCTCCTTCCATCAGCAAGGGCATTGAAGATGAAACGTGGCTGGGTCTTCCAACATGACAATGATCCCAAACATACCGCCTGGGCAACGAAGGAGTGGCTTCATAAGAAGCATTTCAAGGTCCTGGAGTGGCCTAGCCAGTCTCCAGATCTCAACCCCATAGAAAACCTTTGGAGGGAGTTGAAAGTCCGTGTTGCCCAGCGACAGCCCCAAAACATCACTGCTCTAGAGGAGATCTGCATGGAGGAATGGGCCAACATACCAGCAACAGTGTGTGCCAACTTTGTGAAGACTTACAGGAAACGCTTGACCTCTGTCATTGCCAGCAAAGGATATATAACAAAGTATTGAGATTAACTTTTGATATTGACCAAATACTTCTTTTCCACCATAATTTGCAAATAAATTCTTTCCAAATCAGCCAATGTGATTGTCTGGATTTTTTTTCTCATTTTGTCTCTCATAGTTGAGGTCTACCTATGATGCCAATTACAGGCCTCTCTCATCTTTTTAAGTGGGAGAACTTGCACAATTGGTGGCTGACTAAATACTTTTTTGCCCCACTGTAATTAAAAAAATACATTTAATAGTGATTACAGAGCTGCATTATTTCATCATTGTGTATGTAGAAGTCAGCTTTAAAAGGATGCAAAAGAAAATGGTAAGTTAGAATATACAGTTGTGCTCAAGAGTTTGCATACCCTGGCAGAAATTGTGATATTTTGGTATTGATATTGAAAATACGACTGATCATGCCAAAAAAAATGTTTTTTTTATTTAAAGGATTGTGATCATATGAAGCCATTTATTATCACATAGTAGTTTGGGTGATTCCTGTTATCATTTTTACAAAGGAGCCAAAATAGCCCTGATCAAAGGTTTAGATACCTTGGAATGTTTGGTCTTGGTACAGATACACAAGTTAAGATTAATTTCACACATCTATGGTGTTTTAAATTGCAATTAGTGTCTGTGTGTAAATAGTCAATTGGTTTTTTTTTTGCTCTCACGTGGATTCACTGAGCAGGCTAGATACTGAGCCATGGGGAGCGAAAAAGAAGGTAATGGAACTTTATAAAGATGGAAAAGGATATCCAAAGCCTTGAATATGCCAGTCAGCATCAATCACCTATTAAGAAGTGGAAAATTTGGGGATCTCTTGATACCAAGCCAAGGTTAGGTAGACCAAGAAAGATTGTACCCACAACTGCCAAAATTGTTCAGGATACAACGAAAACCTTACAGGAAACTTCAGGGGAAGTACAGGCTGCTCTGGAAAAGACGGTGTGGTTGTTTTAAGGAGCACAATATGACTATACTTGAACAAAAATTAGCTGCATGGTCAAGTTGGCAGAAAGAGGCATTTAATGCGCCAATGCCACAAGAAAGCAAGTGAGGCATGTCAAGATGTTGTGCATATTGTAACCAGGCTTTTTTTTTTTTTCAATGATAAAGCATATCCAGCACCACCAGTAAATGTAGCAAAACAGTTTCACAATATACAGTATGGGTTTTATTGTTGAAGTTGTATGAGGTTTACATTGGGGGTCATCTTGAATGATGAAATATACATTTTTTTCTATTTAAAATGTTGGCATAAATGGAATTAAATTGCCTCCAGCAGATTACACCTAAAGCCAACTGTTTACATAACAGGATACCAGTTTCCTGAAAAAGGAAGGTAGATGAGCCCCATAGAAGCCTATAGGGCTGTATTGTGCAGAAGTGGCTAGGAGAGAGAGAGGACACTCTATATAAAGAATTCATGGAGGGCACGGGCATTGAATATTGAGTAAGTATGCATCTCTGGAGGGGGTGGAAGAGGATCAGTTAAGTCAGGGGCAAATTACAGGTGCACTTTGTCTGAAAAGACACTTTTTTTAAGACCTTTTTCACAGGGGCATACTTAAGTGTACACCAATGTGGGGGGTGTTTTGCCTGCAGGGGATACAAAAGTGTTCCATGTATCCATGTGCAAGCAGTCTCATTCTTGGCAATTGGGACACAGCTGCTGCTCCCAATTTGACATTTGCATTAATGTGGGTACAGGAATGCAGACCATGTGAATTTTAGAACATGTGTAAGCCGTGTACCGGGGTGGGCTCCCCAGGATACAGTGAAGTCACGAACGAGGAAAGCAACCCCAACACCAGCTTTTGTCACAACAGAATTTTACTTAGATGTGGCAAATAAACAAAACCACAAATGCTGGAATATACAATAAATTTACAAACACTCAGCCCAAAGGCTGAGACCCTTGTGCTGCACAGCATGGCGCCTTCTTATGGATGAAGGTAGAACGTTTAGTAATTTACCTACTGGTGGGCACAACTAAGCTGCCACACCTTACCTGTTATTACCCTAAAAGCGCAGGAATCAGTGTATGGGTGTATGGGTGTATGGTATGGCTAGCCTGCAGTGCAGCACAACAGCTTACAATCTTACACAAATCTACAGTATTCTCCCTCCCATAACTGCTCCTGTAGCACGTGCCTGAGTATTCCTTCTGAGCAAAACGCCAATCTGGCTTGAGTTTGTAGGATTTTATCAGCTCTCCAATGTGAAATGTCACTTTAAGTTGTGGAGTCCTTCCAATGATCAGTAACAGCACTTGTGGCCTGACACAAACAGAGACCCTAACTAACTATAGGCCTGTCTCAGTCCTATGGGCACCAACACTGAAATGAGGTGCATGCACGATCTTACCGACCCAGGTCTGCTTTTCATCCACTGGTGACTCTGAACAGAACAATGTCTCTCCACTGAGCATGCAATATTGTCAGCAATGTATGTTGCTTTGCTCCTCTGTCCTCATCAGCTTCCTGGCAGCAAATCTTCCCCTCTTTGAACAGGATTAGCGTCTGGAACACCATCATCTTCACACAATGGGATTTCTGATTACGGAGGGCAGTCTTCAGAGCTGGATGGCAACGGATTCTTCACTCAGCCTTCCTCTCTCTCTCTCCAGTATGGCTTCTATTTTCTCTTCCTGTTCACTCTCCAAGTGTAAAACCCCACCCCTTATTGAATATAGAAATAGCTATGCAGTCTGAGACTGTGTTAGAAACAGTGACATTTTGTGGCCAAACTGCATAACGTCAGTCAGGACGTTCTCTAATTTACTTCACACAGTATTCAAACAGTGAGAGCTGTTTCCCATCTTACACATGTATGCACCCCCGAGCATGTCAAATAGCCCCTGTATCCCAATTGACATGAATAGGACTGACTGCATGCAAATCCACGGTACATGTGTGCATCCATTGCACGTCAGACAGGGCCCTGACACAGATGTACACCTGTGTGAATAAGGCCTAATGTGTTACTGCAGACATTATTGGTTTTGAGTCTACATTCTGTAAGTATGAATGTAATCTTGCTGTAATTGTTACATTATAAACTTAATTTTGTTGTAAATTATTTTGGCTTTTTACGTTTGAGGGGGGACCAAATTAGCGGGCTCAGGGAGAATAGTCTAAGTGCAATCCAACTCTGGACCACTCCTGTTCTGTCCGACATTCATCAAAAAGACTGGAAAAGATATCCATCAACTCAGCCTTGTCAAACCTTCTATAAATACCATTTAAAAAATTAAAAAAAAAAAAAACACCTTGTGGCTGGAGTTATGCTAGGTACACACGAGAAGTTGCCCTCCAGAAGATTTACCCCCCTTATTTGTACCCAAATAAAATTGATATTATTTCACATTACACATATTTCACAACATAGGTTTTTTTTGTGGCGTTTGATCTCCACTGTTTTTTTTTTTTTTTTGTGCTATAAACAAAAAAACTGAAAATTTTGAAAAATAAATATTTATTTACTTTTTACTATAAAAACATATCCAAAAAAAAAAAAAGAAAATGTCTTCATAAATTTAGGCCAAAAAGTATTCTGCCAAGTCTTTGGTAAAAAAAAAAAATTCCAATAAGTGTATATTAATTGATTTGCATGAAAATGATAGCATCTACAAATGATGGTATATATACTAGAATTTTTTTTATACTAGTAGTAAAACGTGATCCGCGGCTTATAGCGGGACTGTGATAGTATGGCGGGCAATCTTACACTGACATCACCAGTGACACTAATACAGTGATCAGTGCTAACAAAATGCACTGTCACTGTACTAATGGCAATGAGTAAGCAGAGGTTAACATCTGCAGCAAAGTGTTAACTGTGTGCGTAATGTGTTATTTTTGTGTACAGTTTTACTAAAGGATGTGCTGGTTTTTATTCCCTGTTTTGCAGGGAGACACAAACCAGCACATCCCAGCTATCAGGAGTGAGATATGTGTTTACATACAAAGATCTCTCCCCAGTCACTTGCTCCGCTGATCAGCATGTAAAGGAGCCAGTGACAGAACCTCTTGGTCGTTGGCTAGTTTGTGCCCTCTACCCAGAAGAGCAAAATCACATATATAAGTGATTCTGCGTAGCTGGCCCTCACTGTAGTGGTAAAACTACAGTGCATGGTCAGCAAGTGGTTAATCCATGCTGAACGAAGAAAAAATGAGAGGTCTCCATACTAGCTAAGTGATGTTAAAGCAGCAATCTTTCCTGCTGAGATATTGTCTTCTGACATGCCAAAGTGAGACCGAAACTTTTGGACTGGCTGCTGTACACACTGGCCGAATGTCCACCAGTTTCTGTTGAATTGGCTGATATTCAGCCCCTGTGTACCAGCCTTTACACTTTAAATAGTGGTGTAATCAGTTAAAAGACATCTGAATATATTTGTAAAATATCATATTGTCCCGATATTTTGTTAACTTGTATTGATGAGAAATGTTCAGATAAGAAGTCCTTCCAACTCTTGCATAAACTCAAAAAGATGATTTAATAATAATGATGTTGCATAAAATTAGAAATAAAATATTGGAATACAGAATGGTTCAGTATGTCCAAAAAATATAGTTAAATTCTTAAGATAAAAAGTATATGTATATAATAATATGTAATTGTGTGAGGTGTAAAGCTGTGTGTGTGTATGTCCTCTAGGCTTCTGAACACAAGTGCCCTTCTATGAATGGGCTAACGTACTTAAAAATGCCCAAAGAACCAAGCCCTCCCACAATCCTTTGTTTCAAATTCGCAGGCTGATCTTCTCTTGTAGTTCTCCCCTCCTCCCCTTGGAGTGTGAATGTAACTTTAGCTTACATAGATGGGGGAAGGAAAATCTAATTACTACCACGTTACTTGAATGTATAGAAAACCAAGATATATGTTCATATGTATATTCTCAGTCTATGAAGTCGAATTACTTACTTTTCCCAATCTAGAACAAATATAAATATAATAACTCAATTATTCTATTAAGATCCAACTCATTCATACATATGTTAGTACTGTTAATAAGAAGATATTAGATACTAGGTTAAGGAAAGCTTCTAACAATATTTTATTAACTGTTTCAATGCATTCAATTAAAAATTGTAAAATTATCTGCAATGTCATGAAAGATAGACGATAAGGAGGGTTTTTCTGCTCATCAAAAGTAAAAAGAGAAGTCCAGTATCAACAGGCAAAACCAGTTTAACCATCCTTCGTGACCAGTGGTTTTGAAGTCTGGATGCTCAGACATATGTAAAGAAATCAGTACACAGTATGTTAGTTAACTTGGCAATAACTACCGTATATACTCGAGTATAAGCCGAGGTACCTAATTTTACCACAAAAAACTGGGAAAAACTATTGACTCGAGTATAAGCCGAGGGTGGGAACACCAGTGGGAAGAATCGTGCCTCATCATTGGTGTCAGTGGGAGGAATAGTGCCCCATCATTGGTGTCAGTGGGAGGAATAGTGCCCCATCATTGGTGTCAGTGGGAGGAATAGTGCCCCATCATTGGTATCAGTGGGAGGAATAGTGCCCCATCATTGGTATCAGTGGGAGGAATAGTGCCCCATCATTGGTGTCAGTGGGAGGAATAGTGCCCCATCATTGGTGTCAGTGGGAGGAATAGTGCCCCATCATTGGTGTCAGTGGGAGGAATAGTGCCCCATCATTGGTATCAGTGGGAGGAATAGCGCCCCATCATTGGTATCAGTGGGAGGAATAGCGCCCCATCATTGGTATCAGTGGGAGGAATAGCGCCCCATCATTGGTGTCAGTGGGAGGAATAGCGCCCCATCATTGGTGTCAGTGGGAGGAATAGCGCCCCATCATTGGTGTCAGTGGGAGGAATAGTGCCCCATCATTGGTATCAGTGGCAGGAATAGTGCCCCATCATTGGTATCAGTGGCAGGAATAGTGCCCCATCATTGGTGTCAGTGGCAGGAATAGTGCCCCATCATTGGTATCAGTGGGGGGAATAGCACCCCATTATTGGTGTCAGTGGAATAGTGCCCCATCTTTGGTGTCAGTGGGAGGAATAGTGTCCCAACATTGGTGTCAGTGGGAGGAATAGTGTCCCAACATTGGTGTCAGTGGGAGGAATAGTATCCCATGATTGGTGTCAGTGGGGGGGTGGAGGAATAGTGCCCCATCGTTAGTGTCAGTGGGGGGGAGGAAAAGTGCCCCATCGTTGGTGTCAGTGGGGGGGAGGAATAGTATCCCATGATTGGTGTCAGTGGGGGGTGGAATAGTGCCCCATCATTGGTGTCAGTGGGGGGTGGAATAGTGCCCCATCATTGGTGTCAGTGGGGGGTGGAATAGTGCCCCATCATTGGTGTCAGTGGGGGGGGGGAGGAATAGTGCCCAATCGTTGGTGTCAGTGGGGGGGAGGAAAAGTGCTCCATCGTTGGTGTCAGTGGGGGGGAGGAAAAGTGCCCCATCGTTGGTGTCAGTGGGAGGAATAATGCCCCATCATTGGTATCAGTGACACCAATGATGGGCACTATTCCTCCCACTGACACTTGCTGACCCCTGTTCCAGTATGGTGCTGCTGCAGCGAGCATATGTGGTTGCAGCAGGGCACACTTACCTGCATCTCCTTCACTCGATTTTCGCGGGGCCACTCAGCTCCGCCTCCTCACCGGTGATTGGCCGCCTGTGTGCCTTTCCTGAGCTACAGTTCTGGCAGCCAATCACCGGTGAGAAGGCGGAGCCGAGCAGCCGCGCGAACATCCAGTGAACGAACCGAATGAAGGAGCAGCCGCGCTTCCTGGACCGGATCGTCGTGGGACCGGAGCCAGGTAAGAGACAGCAGCCCCCTGCAGACGTTGACTCGAGAATAAGCCGAGGGGGCCGTTTTTCAAAATGTGCTGAAAAACTCGGCTTATACTCGAGTATATACGGTATATGGCTAATATGCCTACTTACATAATTTTTATATGAAACACCAACTGTAGGTCACAAATGGGATATAGCTGGGATTGTGGACCCCATGAGCAGTCTGCACGGTGGTTAGCAGCATGCTCAGGGAGCACACACATGAAGACTACAGCTGACCTTGTACCGATAGAGATGCAGATCTTAGAAAGCACATAATACAGGACCTATAAGAATGGCGGGGTATAGTAAAGCATTGGAGTGCTGGTCTTACAGGCAAGGAGGACACAGAATACTAGTAAGAGACACTGAAGCACTGGCATGCAGGCCTCCCAAGGAGACAGGAGTGTTTTATAGTGGGATGCTGAACTGACAGGAACACAGGGCTAACAATAGACATGAGAAACACGGAGGGGCAAAGGGGTTCCAGGGAATGCACACAATACAGTTGGGGTACATGATGAGTCTAGAACAGGGAGAATACCTATTGGTACTGATAGGCCAGAATCCAGCCTGCCCACACCATACTGCAAAAGTGAGGTTCCTTGCAAGGGCTGAGACCTACAATCATCACCTGGCCTTCTCCGGGGCTCCTTAAAGTAGAGATAGATAAAGTGGCAGATAATTCCCAGGTTGTGGTTCTTAGATTCAGCCAAGCAGGAAACTACCAAGAACTAAGGGCAAAAGTCCCTTACAGCACCGAGACACAGGGGTCAAACATCAGCAGGGAGTACGGCCAAGCTGGAAGGTGTTCATGAAACACAGAATTAATAGATGTGAGCAATAAGTACAGAAACAAAGAGGAATCATTAGGAGCAAGCAAGTGCTCAGGGACACTTAGTAAAAAACAGAATTGGAATATACTGCGAGAAACTAAGTACTGCAATGAAAGCCAGGCTGAAAATCACAGAGGATCTCAGAAAATGCACAGAGGCTCAAAGTTGGTAGAGGTACACAAGGGGAACATGGACTCAGGGACAATTGAATGTTCAGAGGACACAAAAGGTGAAGGCATCGGCGTATTCACCCCGAGGCAAACAAGGCGTTTGCCTAGGGCGGCATTTTTCAGAGGGGGGTGGTGCCACCCACCGGAGGAAGAGACACTCAAGGCAGCTGGCAGGTGACTGCTGATGGGGACCAGGTGACAGCCAGCACTGCATGAGCTCACTCACTGGCTGGTACACTCCGGGTCAGCACAGCACTTGGTGTCAGAGAAGGTCTGTCCTGGGCTGAGCAGAGTGACAGATGAGTGATCTGCAGCAGCAGAGAGAGAGGGGCCGGCTGGCTGCAGCCATGACATAGTTGCTGGGTGGCAGTGTTGCGTGTATGGAGGGGATAGAAGGAGTATGAGCAGAGAGAGGAAGACAACGCTGCAAGGAGAAAGAGGAAGAGATTGGGAGAGGAGGATGGGATCTGCTGCTCTATTAAGTCTGGGGAGATCACAGTCAGGGAGGACTACAAGTACCCAGGATCACGTCTGCTCTGGCAATGGAGTCACAGATCTGTAATTGTACTACACACATTATATCCACTTCTGTTATATACTGTTATAATAAGCAGATCTATACAGCCTGAGGGACTACAAGTACCAGCTGCACTGGGGATTCTGTCTGATCAGCTTAGTCTCTCTCTCTCTCTCTCTATATATATATATATCTCTATCTCTAAAACTATATCTCTAAAACGATATCTCTATCTCTCTCTCTCTCTCTCTATATATATATATATATATTTTTTTCTCTCCTTCTCCCTCCCTTCCCACTGGGAATCACTGGTAACTGACTGGCAGATACTGGGAGCACAGAGAACATACTGGGAGATACTGCACTCAATCACTGGAGACAATAGGGGGTTTATTTACTAAACCTGGTTGACTCAGAATCTTGGGCACCTGTGCATGGTAGCCAATCAGCTTCTAAACTCAGCATGTTCAATTAAGCTTCAGCAATAAAACCTGGAAGCTGATTGGTTTTTATGCAGAAGTGGACAAGATTCTGAGTCAACCAGGTTTAGTAAATAAACCCCTAGGAGTCTGCTTAAAGAGTACAAACTATCACTAGGAACAAAGCTGGGCCAGTAACAGGATCACTAGAAATCTCATTATTACTCAGAAAATAGAACACTAGGAGTCTAGAGATCACTTCAGATCTTGGAAGGGGACAACTGGGTGCACTAGGCTTCTACCTGAAACCACAAAATGACTGAGCAGTAAAAACACCAGCTGTTACTGAGGCAATAAACCCAGCTTAAATAGAAGGGGAGTTGGCCCAGAGTGTGGCTAATTAAATCAACAACCAACAGGTGGATAACCAGTCTCATGCACAAGTGAGATAACAGGCAGCATTGGAACCTTACAAGTTAAACCTACAGAACTACATGTACCAGTATGCATGCTGATCTTTGGAAATAGAGGAGATATAGCAGCAAATCTGCAGATATGTGACAACATATAAGCCTAGGTTTTTTTTTTTGGGGGGGGGGGGGGGTTTGGGGGGGGGCAATGTAACAAAATGTATTCTGGCTATATTAAACATAACACCTTTTAACCAATGTTCCCTAATTTTTGACTGATTCCGTGCCGGAGTATAGCAGAAATAATGCTACAGGGTGGCACGTGACTCGCGCTCCTTCGGTTTTCACAGGCCTCCACCAACCCGCGTGTGCCGTGATTTAACCAATTCAATACCGGGCACTTTTACCCCCTTCCTGCCCAGGCCATTTTTCAGGTTTCAGCGCTCTCACACTTTGAATGACAATTGCGCGGTCATACAACATTGTACCCAAACTAAAATTTTATCATTTTCTTCACACAACTAGAGCTTTCTTTTGGTGGTATTTAATCACCGCTGGGGTTTTTATTTTTTGCAAAATTAACAAAAAAACCCGAAAATTTTGAAAAAAAAAACACTTTTCTTTGTTTCTGTTAAAAAAGTTTGCAAATAAATAATTGTTCTTCATAAATTTAGGCCAAGATGTATTCTGCTACATGTCTTTGGTGAAAATAACCCAAATTAGGATGTATTTTTTAGTTCGTAGGAAAGTTATAGAGTTCACAAACTATGGTATAGATCTGAATATTGATCAATCCTGAAGTACTGGCGGCCAATCTAATTTCTTGAGGTCCAAGAATGTCAGAACAGTACAGATATCCCCCAAATGACCCCTTTTTGCAGAGTAGACAGTCTGACGTACTTCATAAGAGGCATGGCAAGTTTTTTGAAGTTGTATTTTTTTTGTCATTTTTCGAAAAATGAAAAAATTAAAAAAATTTTTTTTTTTTTTTACACACTGTCACCAGTGATTACCTCACATGCATGTGAGTTCCTGACTAACAATAGCACCATATGTAGGCAACTGCCTACACATTTCCATTGAAATGATTTGGCAACTTGTGGTGGGGGACTAATTCTGGGCAAACACCACGTCAGGTCATTTTTTATTGTTACGTAACACAAAGTGACAAAAATGCTTCAAATGTGAACAACACTGGGTGCTGCAATGCAAACAATTTTGTCAGGCTTTTTTTATATCTTGTAATTATTTCTTTACAGATACTACACATTATAAAGAATTGGTTCATTAAGGCGTTAACATAGAGCTTTCTAATGCATAGTAATGGAGATTTGTCAAGGGAGAAAAAAATATATTCCCTCTAGTGAATAATATTTGTTTATGCGAAAAAGTGTTTATCTTGCAAGGACTCACAAGATATAAATTGTGCTTCACCTACATCATCTGCTAGACTTAAAATGTTAAGTGCAGCACATAACAGAGATCAAAAGGTAGGTTACTCATATACACAGAAATCGACATGTTAAAATATATATATATTTTTTTTTTTTTTTTTTTTTACGACATTGTTATTCCTATTACCTAAACCATTTTAATGTAATATTTATGGACCCATGAACCCAATAAAGTGTGAAGTTTTAGCTTTTACTTCTCAACACCTAAAAAGCCTGGTCACAGGTAATATTTGCTTTTTGCAATACTGTTTCTGCAGAGCATTGTGATCCAAGAATTACAGCTTTGGCGCCTACCTCCTATGTCTATTTATTAACATGCCCGGAGCAGACCAAGTTACTTTTAGTATGTACTTTTGAAATGACCAATATTGCACAAAATATATTTTTATATTTGATTTTCTAGAATCGGTATATAAAATCCTTTTTTTTTTTTAATGCCAGTAATTATATTTTCTCTGCATTTACAAACAGATCAGGATTTCATGTAATAGTGACAGCTGTCAGAACAAACTATAGATGCCATTGGGGGCTTATAATCGTTATGTTTATTTTACATAAATAAAAAGAAAGCTCTACATCTTGGGTTATAGTTTGTCATATTCCCTGTCAAATGCTCCAGTTCATGAGGAATGGTGATCTTTGGGCTACTGATTACTTAGTATTTTATACCTTGCCTTATTTATTGATTATTATTGATACAATTTCTCCTGTGCAAAATAATATAGAGAAATAATGTTTAGATCTGTCTTAGGCAGTCAAAATAATAATGGGCATTAATAGCTAGATAGGGAACAGGACATTTCTAATGTGGCTGTTACGGGTGTCTTTTTTTTTTTTCTAAATGCCTCTGCATGTTAGCCTATGTGTCCATGCACACAGAGGTTTTTAGAGGTGTTTAGAGGCAGACCCCCCCCCCACACAAACACAGTCAGGAATGGACTTGCCAATGGTGGTGGGACTCATCTGCCTTGTGGGCTGCAGTACCAGGGCTGGCCAGCGGGTGCTCTCAGCAATCAGAAGCTTACTCCTGCAGTCAGCCATCACCTGAGGCTGATTGCAGGAAGTGTATTTAAGGAATGGCCAGACCTGCAGTCAGTGCCTTGGTGTATGTTTCCCATGAGCCCCTGTACCTGCATCCTGTCTGCTTCCTGCCTGATTCTGCTTGATCCTGACCCTGAATAAACTCAGCCTGTCCTGACCTCGGCTATTCCTGACCACTCTCCAGCCTGCTCCTTTGGTACCTTGTCTGCCTGATTGTTCCTGACCCGGCCCGTCTGACTACGCTCTGCCTACTCCTTTGTGTCTTGTCTGCCTGATGATTCCTGACCCGGCCCACCTGACCACTCCACCTCGCCAGCCCTGACTGCTTATCTGTGTACATTCCGTTATCAGTTGGAGGTTTGGTTTTGTTATATTGTGCGTTATATTTGTGTATAACCCTTAATAAATTATATTGTTACACCATACTTGAGCCTGCGTTTCCCTGTGTCAGTTCACGCATCTCTGGTCTTACCGGGAGCCCTGACATTACACCAAGGCACTGACTGCAGGTCTGGCCATTCCTTAAATACACTTCCTGCAATCAGCCTCAGGTGATGGCTGACTGCAGGAGTCAGCTTCTGGTTGCTGAGAGCACCCGCTGGCCAGCCCTGGTACTGCAGCCCACAAGGCAGGTGAGTCCCACCACCATTGGCAAGTCCAATCCTGACACACACTGCTAGTACATACAGAAGCAGTGGCATTACAGCAGAAAAATGATTGACTAATGTTTTGCTATGTATTGCGGCTGTGTGGACTTTTCTAAGCCCTTCCCTCACCCAACCAAATTCCCTTTTTCTTAAAACAAACCACTAGAACATTGGTTTTTGGGGTTGAAAAGGCCATAGCCGCCATTTATTAAATACAAACTTACAAAATACAACCTTTTTTTCAAACATTTTTCATTATAGAAATTATTACAACCATCCTAACAAAAACTGACCTCTTTTAGGTTTAGGGTCTTGGAAGGCACCTTTACTTTTACCAACCTGCTGTATCTGCTACAATTCCACCTAAAGGCCCACAGCCGCAAGGGTTCGAGGACAATTTAACTGTCCATCCTCGATACAGCCCCACAACCAATAGTACCTTAGTGTCTTAGCTTAAATAGGGAAGGTACATCCATACCTGTGATGGGCCCAACCCAATTATTTTCCAAATTTACCAAACCTCTACCTCCTTCGAAGACCCTGCTACCCCAGCCAGCTGCTATGACAAGCACTCAGAACAAATTCCAAAGAGCACCATGGTCAACACATAACAACAAGCACAATACCGAAAAAAAAACAAAGAGAAAAATGGCAAAAGAAGAAACCAACAAAGATATGGGCCAACCTACCCATAAACTTAGGGAGGGGGGGCAGGAGAGCTTGTTCCTCACTGTCCAGTCGCCTCTCCAACTGACCATGAGGCAAAGGTCACCACCCCTTCAACTCCAGCTTGATCCAAGCCTGTCCACCCTCCCCCACCACTTCTCTCTCCAATCAGGTAAGCTCCCGCAACTTTAGACAAATTGTAATATTAGCCCTTCACTTGACACATCCTACTGCAAACCTAGTCATGTCGGTCTTTTACTTAAGCTTTGCCTCCAGCTCCAGACCTTCCTCTTGACGCACCTAAATTTGTCGCTTGGCGTGTTTAGTACTTTGTTAATTCAGTTCAATGGCCAGAATAAACTATTATTCTGTCCAATTAAATTAACCGCTGAGCTTTTGACGTGTTTACAAGTGTCAAGTATATATTTTTTTTTCTGCGAAAATGTTGCTGCTAGGGGGAAAGGCAAAAAGCCCAGTGTGAAAAAGGCCTTACAGGCATTCAGTGTTGCTGTAAATGCAGCACTATGCCAGCTTATATTGCCATGCACATCAGGCATTTAGATCTACATGCCAAGCGCAGTATTTACAGGCATAAAAAAAAAAAACACATCAAAGCTACATTTTGAGAAGAGCTTACAAATATTTATGCATGTGTCTGCGTGTGAGCATAAATGTATTCCAATGGCCAGAATAGATTGATATTCTGGACAGTAGAATGCAGAAAAAATTCAGCATTTTGGGGGCATCAAACATAAATTCATACACCTGAATGAATGGCATTTGATTTGCCATAGAACTGTTCATCATAAATTATTGATATAAGATAACTGTTTTCAATATTTATTTATCTTTTGCTGCATCTCAGTGCTTTTGATCTCCAGCAGCCTCTTTGCAACCACTCCTTTCTCCATGCTCTCCAAAGTTTCCTGCTGGCAACAAGATGTAAAAGCCGCTATATATTAAACATGTAATTAGGTAGGTCAGTGTACACTCACAAGGACTTTCACCTCTGATGTTTTTTTTACATCAGGAGTAAGTAATTGATAATGAAGGATCCAGGGGCGGAGCTTCTATGGACCCCAAGAAGTCAGAGGCTCCAATACTATAGGAAGTATTCATTTTCTGAGAGATGAGCAGCACTGATAAATCTGCTTAGGCGGCACAAAGCGATGCTCTAGATGAAGCTACTGAGAGTGATATTTTAGAGCTTGCATACATGTAATAAGTTGACCATATCAAATATACAGGGTCTCTTAATCACTTGCCTACCGGGCACTTTTACTCCCTACCTGTCTAAGCCAATTTTCAGTTTTCTATGCTGTTGCACTTTGAATGGCAATTGCGCGGTCATGCAACACTGTACCCAAACAAAATTGTTATATTTTTAAAAAAACAGAGCTTTCTTTTGGTGGTATTTAATCACCACTTGGGTTTTTTTTTTTTGCTAAACAAACTAAAAAATCTGAAAATTTGGAAAAAAAAAGTTTTTTCTTAGTTTCTGTTATACAATTTTGTAAACGTTTTCCGTCACTGATGTGTGCTAATGAGGCTGCAGTGATGGGCACTGATAGGCTGCATTGAAGGCATCCCTGGTGGGCATTGACAGGCATCACTGATGGACACTGAAAGGTAGCACTCATATATGGCACTGGCAGGCGGTACTGATGGGTGGAAACAACAAAGAACACAGCACCTCTAAATTTAAACAGTGTGACACATTTTAATAAGAAGGTAAGTTTTACAACTCACATCTGAACAGTAAATACAGGCTCATAGGGATGTAGTGTAGTACGTCTGTCGCCAGATGTAAAAGGCTGTTCCAGAGAGGAGTGAACCCTGATTGGTCAGCAGGCGGCACTGCATCAAATAAGGCATGGATTGTGAAGCCTGGATGGTTATCCAATATGTCCGGAGCTAGTCATGTTGGGCATCTGACGTCATCGGGATGCAATGCATTTCTGAGCATGCACAGAACCAGTGTCGCCCGGCGCGCTATTTCATCAGGCCCGACACTGGTCCCGCTCATGCTAGAAATGCGGCGCATCCCAATGTGTCATTTGTTTCTTCTACTGCAGAGTTTGCTTCACTCCGTCGCGGCCTGCCCTAGTGCATACTGGATTGCCTTTGCCCATATTGGAACTTATACATTTATTTACAGATACATGGACTGCTGAATTATGCGCCTGTCATTCTCTTTATATAGGTACTAATGGGCTGCACTGCTTGGAACTGTTAGGCGGCACCGATTGATGGCAGTGACTGGCACTGGTAAGCGGCATCTCCTGTTTACATGTGATCACCTGTGATTGGACACAGCTGATCACATGATGGAGTCTTTACTGCAATCAGCGATCTGCTGTATCCCAGGAACACAACGCACCACCGATCGCCGCGGGGGCGCACATGGGCAGCTTGAGTGGGACATCCTCCCAGAATAAGAGAACCACCGCCCATCCATCATTTCCTTATATGGCGGGTGGGAGACGGGTAAAAGTGGCACTAAACTCTGGTTTAAAAAAATATATGTATTCTCAACTCAAAAAAGTAGCTTCTCAGCCTTCTCCAAAATCCTTTTTTTCATTCTGCTGTGATCTGACTTTTGGGCATGTACTAAAACATACACCAATGAAGGTCTCAAAATCTTAGCCACAGATCACCAACACGCTTCAGTTGATCTGTACAATTTTCATCACTGTGTGACAATTGAGGCAGCTACATTAACATAAAAAGAGCAGATATAATATACTAACAAACATGTATATAATATTGTAATAATCCATTACATTAATAGAGCAGAAACTCAATTTTTTTATGGCACAATTAGGGGACTTGGCAGCCCTTGACTCAGGGTTGATTCTCATGTCTCTGTATCAGGCAAACTTGCTTATATACAGTATATACTATATAGTAACTCTGTAGCTCACTGCAGTCTTAGGCCTCATGCACACAGGCTTATTAAAATGAATTGTATGTATTAAACATTAATTATATGTATGCTGGATCTTTTGGGGATTGGCTGTGGTACAGCATCTCTTAAGAGGTACCTCTTTCGCTAAGCAAAGGGACAAGGCCTCAGGGCAGTAATTGTTAGGGGGTAGTCTTTTCTTCAGCCGGCTAAGCGTTGAGGGCCTGGTAACCGTTGGTGCGCTTTAAGGCAGTCAATAAGGCCTGCAGGCAGTATTAGAGCTACAAGGTAGCTGGTAGGTAGCTCCTAATGGCTCAGTCTCTAGCTGTGGTAACAAATAGGTGCCACAAGGCCCTCTCACCAGACCCAGTGACACAGCAGCATTGATTCCTCTCCCCAGTCAGGAGTCTGCTCACTCCAGGTTACCCATGGCAATACTGGTAAGCAACACAGCAGGTCTGTACCCTGGCAGCGGCTATGTTCCTCCGCACACGGTTGATGCTCTGTACTCTCTGGTAGTTCCACACACAGCAGTGGACTTTCACTGGCACAGACACTCTTTCCCTCAGATAGCATCTTCCAACACATTCCCCTCACACACTCTGCCTGGATAGCACTGAACTGAGGGGAAAACTTTTTCCGGAACAATCTGGTTCTGTCCTCCTTACTGCTACAAAGCTTGGTGGGGGCTATAGTTCTTCCTTAATTATTTCCAGTGGGCAGCCTGTCTCTGGGGACTACATGTCCCATGATCCTCCTGTCCAGTCCTCTCTCTGTTTTACCAATCCCCCCCCTCCACTGTTGACAGGAGAAAGGGAGGAAAAGAGTCTACACACATAGTCCTCTCTTGTGGTTAACCCTCCAGAGATTTACCCCCCTTCCTGACCAGGCCATTTTTTGTGCATTATGGCACTGCGATACTTTAACTAACCATTGCACAGTCATGCAACACTGCATCCAAATGAAATTGATGTTCTTTTTTTCCCACAAATGGAGCTTTCTTTTGGTGGTATTTGATCGCCTCTGCATTTTTATTTTATTGCAATATAAACAAAAAAAGACTGACGATAGTAATGGCGGGGATCAGCAACTCATCGTGGGACTGTTTGCGGGCATTCTGACACTGGGAACTGACTAATTGCCACTGACATCCCCAGTGACACTAATACAGTGATCAGTGCTAATAAAAAGCACTGACACTGTACTAATGACATTGGGCAGGAAGGGGTTAACATCCAAGGCAATCAAAGGGTTAATTGTGCGATGTGTGTATTTTACTGTGTGCTATGCTTTACACTGTAAGCACACTGCTTTGTATAGCTCGGCTATGCAGAGCCTTAGAAAGCAGTGTGCTGGAGCTGACAGGGGAGAAATCTGTATTGTTCACATACAGGTCTCTCCCCGGTCAATGTACCTAGGGAATCACTGGCCGGGACCGACAGTTGAAGCCACCAATGGTAGGGCACTTGTGTTCCCCCTACCCGTAAAATACAAAATCATATATATATATATATATATATATATATACATAATTTTGCGCAGCCCTGCCGCCCTGTAGCAGTTGTTCTGATAGAGGGTGGTCGGGAAGCAGTTAAACCTTTCTAACCACTACTTCCAATAAGGAGGATGCTATCTTAGCCTTCATTTCATCTGCAGATACCATGGTGCTGAACATGTGATCAGCTTTGATACCAGCCACTTCATGGCTTCACAGTTCGGTTGAAACCACAGAAAACTGTGGCATGAATGTAAGTGTTTTGGGAAAATGTTAAATCGGTAGCCTTAGTTACACTTTCAATTGTAAATGTACAACTAATAAAAACCTTTTGTCTCTATGTGTCACAAAATTTTAAGGGTTTGCCAGTAGAATTACGTGCAGTAATGATGATAGCGATTGTTGTAAAAAGTAGTAAATTAAAATGTTCTCACTCTAGAACTCGGTTTATAGATTAGGTACTGCTCACTTTCCCTGCCTTAAGATCCAATTATCAAAACAAAGTCATACACCTACACATGATAACGCTGTTTTAACATCTACTACTAGCAAGGTGACATCATCACGTTGATGCATGCAAGCACCATAGTGCTTTCCTACACCCATAATGGGCGTGTAGTCACACAGTGAGGTTGATTGATTTAGGAGCCTATCTGCTCTGATAATGTGGTGCATGCCACTTCTTACAACTTCCTAGGCCATTATATTCGTGCAAGAAGCTTAGTTCATTCCCCAAATAGTGTGTGCTTGCATAAGGCAAGCCATAGATGATTAATTTTTTTTCCATGGGTTGCAGGAAAGAAAATCTGTTGATGGGGAATCCCTCCTGTGGTACTATTGTATTGGAGCGTTCCCTGCCACCTGAAAACAATGATTACTGCTAGCGGCTATAGCCATTACCTGTATGCAAAAAAAATCTAACAGGCTGGTTTGACTGTTGAGTTGATTGATGGAATTTAGGCTGGTCCCTGCTGAACCAGCCAAAGTTTGATTAATTTATGGCCATCTTTAGCTCATAGCACCTAATGTGGCTTCTCTGTGCTCTCTCCTTCCTCTGCCATCTACATGAGTAATTTTTTACAGTTTTTTCCAGACACCAGGCAATCTTTAGTGACAAACCACCCACCACCTCCTTGCACATGGCATATGATTGACAGCCTCAGCCATGCATGTTTTCCTATAGGACTGTGTAGAGGGGGGGTGTCTGTTCCCTCCACTCAGGTGTCAGATTACACCTGAGAAATGCCAGTTAAACTGTGTTCTTTAGAAGGCTGTGTAGGAGAGAAGGCTGAAGATAAACAGGTGCAGCTTTATGTCAGCGTTTATCATTTTAAATAAATTATTTTTATATGTTGCTTACCTGGAGATCCTGCCAGTACTTACTACCATTTCCTTTATTCCTGTATATTGCGCTTGCTAAGATGCCCATCTACAAATTTTTTTAAATTATCGACACTTCCCCCTGACACATCCTTACCGCTCTAACAATAAAGAACCTCCCATGTAGTTTAAGGTTAAAGAGCTTCTTGTCCAACTTCATTGAGTGGTTGCATGTCTAAGCGACCTGAGGCTGATAAGTTTTCTCCCTATGCTAGCAGCACTTCATGTTGCAGACTGAAAATTTTAGGCCACCGCCTCTCAAATTAGCAGAAGTACTTCAAAATTATTGTCTGTATATTACAATGTATCCTTGCTCATTCTTAGCAAATATTGTTATAGGTTTCTCTTATTTATGTTTCCTTCTTGCAATGAGTATACAAAGTAGTGCCTGAGATGGTGATGACCTACAACAGCAGTGATGGCATGGAAATCCTACTTCTTGGAATGACTGATACTCCAGGTGCCCAGGCACCAATGTTTCTCATATTTCTCATCATATATCTTCTCACTGTTTTGGGAAACCTCATTATTGTGACTGTTATTTGTATGAATCCAGAACTGCACAGTCCTATGTACTTTTTCATCTCCAATCTCTCATTCCTTGACCTAGCTTACTCTTCAGTTACTCAGCCCAAGCTGCTCTCCATCCTCATAACAGGCCCAAGTGCGATCTCTTTTCCTGGCTGCATTGCACAACTCTATGTATTTATGTCATTGGCCTGTACAGAATTTGTTTCATTAACAGCTATGGCTTATGATCGCTATGTTGCAATTTGTAAACCTTTACATTATTCAGTTCTAATGAAGAGAAGAGTCTGCTTACAGTTGGCCATTATATGTTGGGTGGTGGGATTCCTAGATCCACTAGCTCACACTGTGGTCATATCAAAGCTACCTTTTTGTAAACCACCTATCCTGAATCACTTTTACTGTGATCTGTCACTGTTGCTCAGTCTATCTTGTGATGATAAACTATTTATTGAAATTCTGACCTACGTAGTTGGCTCAGTGGTAGCTCTTCCGGCTTTTTTGCTGACACTAGTCTCCTATGTGTTCATTATATCTACCATTCTTAATATAAGTTCTTCTTCTGGCAGGCGAAAAACCTTCTCGACTTGTACATCTCATCTAACTGTAGTCACTCTGTTCTATGGCACTGTCCTAGTCATGCATATGAGGCCTTCATCTCATTATTTGCTTAAGCAAGACAAACCCTTGTCTGTGTTATACACTGCTGTTATCCCAATGATGAATCCTCTGATTTATAGTTTTAGAAATAAAGATGTAAAGAAAGCTCTAAGGAAGCTCACTAGTAAGAAAAAGTATATTTAAATGGATGTAAAAAACTCTGGAAGAATATCAGCTAATCTGCTTAAATTACTCATACTTTAAGACATAGGGGTTGATTTACTAAAGGCAACTAGACTGTGCACTTTGTAAAGTGCAGTTGCGCTCTGCAATAGTAGTTGCTCCAGAGTTTAGTAAATGAAGTAAAGGTTCACTTTGCAAAGAATTCCCAATCACTTGCAAGGATAATAGAAAAAACAGCATTTTTGCTTGCACATGATTGGATGAGGGAAGTCAGCAAAGCATATGCTCATTTACTAAGCTCTGGAGCAACTGCTCTTGCAAAGTGCACAGTTTATTTGCCTTTAGTATGTCAACCCCATAGTTTACGACAGACATCACCAAATGGCTGACTGTAGTCTGGATCCAAATGGAATCACTGTACAATCCCGACCACGGTGGTCACCACTTAGGAGATGGCTCTTTTCCCCACCCTCAACCGCAGAGTGGAGGACAGGAAGCTAAGCATCACTGGAGATAAGGCCGGAATGGGAAATTCCCAAGTTAACCGGCAGCTGATTTGTCACTGGGAGGTGCAGGCAACCATCTACAGCTTATTAATATGAACAGTTAGCTCCAGCAGCTCCTGGCCTCTGTCCAGTGCTACTGTGCCTCCCACCCTCTACTTTGCTGTGTGCCCTTGTGAAGTAGGGGACTTAAGGTCCTAGGACACGGCTGTGAAGGATAAGTGGGGTGATGTGAAGGACAAGACTTTTGTAGGGAGGTGAAGGGGCAGAGGAGGACACTTGTGTGGGGGGGATTGAAGGGGAGCAGAGGAGGACATGGATGTGGGAGCGAAGGGGGGCAGAGGAGGATTTTTTATGTGGGGAGGGAAGGGGGACAAAGGAGGACATTGATGTGGGGAGCGAAGGGGGGCAGAGGAGGATATTGATGTTGGGAGTGAAGGAGGACACTGATGTGGGGAGTGAAGGGGGACAGAGGAGGACATTGATATGGGGAGCGAAGGGGGGCAGAGGAGGACATTGATGTGGGGAGCGAAGGGGGGCAGAGAAGGATATTGATGTTGGGAGTGAAGGGGGGCACAGGAGGACACTGATGTGGGAAGTGAAGGGGGACAGAGGAGGACATTGATGTGGGGAGTGAAGGGGGGCAGTGGAAGACATTGATGTGGGGAGCGATGGGGGGCAGAGGAGGATATTGATGTGGGCAGTGAAGGGGAACAGAGGAGGACATTGATGTGGGGAGTGAAGGAGGGCTTAGGAGGACTCTACTGTAATGGAGTGAAGGGGGTAGAGGAGGACACTGATGAGGGGGGTAAATGGGGGCACAGAAGGACAGTACTGTGGGGGGAGGTAAATGAGAACAGAGGAGGACACTGATGTAAGGGGGGGGGCATTGATCTGAAGGGGGGTTGAGGACACTGCTGTGAAGGAAATGGGGGGTGATGTAAAGGGGGATTGTGATATGCGGGAGGGCTGAGGATACTGATGTAAGAATGGAATTGAGATATAAGAGGAGAGGGGGTTGTGATGTGAAGAATCTGAGTCCTCACACAAACTGACTGGACCTTCATGGATTTTAATACCCCTGGTTTAAGAGATGTAAAGGGTAACTTAATTGACGGCTTAATGATGGAGTAAAATGGAGCAGTGTAATATTTGAATAATAATCTTATACAGTACATGTCCCTGGTATACCAAATGCCCAATCAGTAGGTTTAAAGTCAGGGGAAAAAATGTGCATTTATTATTTTTTTCTGATGAGCCTGCAAAGCATTACATCAGTAGATCACAGGTGCAATGTCAGGCTCCTGCTGACACTACCTCCAGCTTACAAAGAAAAGAATTGTGCCAAAGATCTCAAACTATCCCTTGTATATATAAAACTGCTGTACTCATTATTATTGGATAAAAATAATAATAAAACATACAGTATATAAACACACTCATAAATGCAAAATTGTGCAATAATTCAAAAACATTTATAAACAAACCGGGTTAAATTGTCTTTTTAAAACGTAAACTCAAAATTGTGCAATCAGCTTAAAATGCAACATTAGTCAGAAAGTTCTGCTAGGTCACTTCATGCTGGCCTCTTTTGCAGGTATAGCTACAGTATGTAAAACATTAAAAAAAAGTGCCTATACTGTTCAAAATCCAGTAATACACTGCCTCATCATGCTCTACACATGCTCAGATACTCTCTATTTTTAGGCACTGTGCCAAATGTGCAGATACCAATCTGCTGACAGCCTAAAGATTTAATGCTGTTCAGGGGCTTTGGGCTTCAACAAAATGTCAGGCGGCAAGAAGAAACAGGAACAATGCTGGAGGCAACTTACAGTGCACACTAATTTTAGTAGCATAATTATTCAAGCGGAATGTATGTTCCTTGCTAAAGTACCGGTACATTATTTTTTATCAAGTTGTTATGGGTAAAAATGTGCTTTGATTCACTGTATATCACATAAACCCCCCATATCACCATAATCATATTGTGAATGACAATGTTCAATGTACTATATATAAGTGGCAAATTAAATAATGTTTATAATGTGTGAATGACACATCTTCAAAAGATGAGACTCTTCGGTACATTTAACCCATTCAGTGCTCCTCCAGCAGCACACCAAACTGCTTACCAAATTACTAGACCCCAAAATCACAAATGTCTAATAGCACTTAATGGTTTTCATACAATCCCTGCTGGGCGGCTGGATTAATCATTCCCCCACAAGAACAGCCTTTCCTGATCTCCAAAGATTAAAACTCAGCATGGAAAAGACACAGAACAGACCCCATAATGCAGTACAAATACCACTTTATTGAAGAAAGACAGGTATTTACAAACATAATAAAAAATAATCCAACATGTCTCAGAACCGCTACGCTCTCACCGGCAGGCGTGATGACATCAATGCTACACTCCACCCAGCTACCATACCTCCAGATGGGCAGATAGCAGGGGAGGACTGACCATTTGGAAACTCGGGCACTGCCCGAGGGCCCGGGGTTAGTAGGGGGCCCCATGAGATGCTCCTGGTACCTTTTGCATAGGCTTTTTTGAGTTTGGGCAAGGACACAGGGCCCCATGATCCCCTATTGCCCGGGGGCCCAATGAGTTGTCAGTCCGCCCCTGGCAGATAGTTACAAAGCTTGAGGAAGTATCAATGAACTACAAGATCACTCATGGTGCCCTTGGTTTAATGCAAAGTACAAGCTGTCTGCTACAGACAGAGACTTGTAGTTCATTTGTTCACAGATTTTTGTGAATGAATGAATGACGTGACTTTGTGGGCTGTTTTTGAAAAGTGACAGCTGGTGCAGAAGGGAGTGGAACCCCCACCTACTATCATGAGGGGTGCAGACCTGGAGAGTATTACACTTTACACACTAAATATAGGTACAACATGTAACATGCTCCAAAAAGCGAACCTATCCTCTAAAGTTCTGATCAGACAGATGTTCTGGTGCAATTACATACGTTATTTGCTTTACTGTAAATACAAAGGTTTAAACCTGTATGTAAGGTGGATCAAGGCATGGTGAGTGGCATTATGTAAAGTATCATATGCTGATGTGCAAACTAAAACAAACTGGACTATAGCAGGGTAGCTGATCAAAATGAGGGTTTTTCACTTAAGAACTGCTATACATCTGTTCAAAAATCTCAAGTTTGCATTTTCAAAATATTCTGAAAAAAATGTCTTGACAAATTCATCAACTGAGGTTAATTTACCAATGGTTCATGGATTTTTGTTTAAACATGATTGGTTTACTTAGATTGGAAGCCCCACAAGCAGGGCCCTCCTATTCCTTCTGTACTGAAATGTATTGTAATTGTACTGTCTCCCTTATATTGTAAAGCACTGTGAAAACTGTTGGCAATACATAAATCTGGTATAATAATAATAATTTAAATTCCCCCCTTATCCACTAAAGCATTTCTATGGTCAAAATGTAAAATCATATATCCATTTCCACATTGTATTTCAACTATTTCTATTCTACTCCTATTAATTTCATTGCAGACATCAAGGTTCCATGGGGTATGTATGTAGTACTACCCCCTTAGGTGTTGCTGAGTTTTGGGTCCCCCTACAGCTCTGCACAGCCAGGCAACATGCATTTTCTTCCACACAGTGCATTCAGAGTCAGTAAACAGTTCTTGTGCTTGGTTTTGTGATTTTATTAAAGGGGTTACTGACTTGGATGGGGTTTAGGGTGCATGGGATGCCCAAGAAAACTGCAAACTTGAGGATGTACTCCTTAGCAATTATGTACAGATGTTGACAAAATAGTCTCTCCTTTAAGAGCATTCCAGCTGTCTGGTGTACCTCCTCAGACCCCAGATGAATTCTCCTCTTCACCCAGCTTCACTGAGGGTATTCCCTTGGCAAGGGGGCCCAGAAACTGCCAAACTATCACAGCAGTCCTGTATGAGAAGCTACATGTATGTCTACTGCTGCTCAAGGTAGAGAGACTTCCAATCTCCAAGCACAAATCCTCCTGTAGGTGCTAGCCCAGCTCGTGTGCTGCTTACCCCATATAATGAATAAGCTCTGTCTTTAGCGTGAAATGTGTTTACATGCCAGTCCCCCACTGTATTTCCACTGTCTGTATTGGTCTTCTCTTGGTTCAGTAAAGTGGATTGTTTGGAGTGTAGCTGATTGGATGTCCTTTGTTCTCATGGATGAGAATCTAGTTGGGTTCTCCACCTGACTACACTCTCCCCTTATCCGGCCGAGGGGATGTAAGAGTACTCACACTGTCATTGGGTTGGTGGCTGCCTTTAGGCCTTTTGCTAGGCTGGTTCTTTTCCTGCTGCTCAGGATTGTCCTCCCTTGGATACTGTTGTACAGTGGAGAGCCTCTTCTCCAGCACCTGCCTGTAGGAAGCCCCCCCTCCCGGGCCCCTCCCAGCCTCTCACTCCATCTTCCACCCAACACTGCTCCATTCCACCCAGGCTCTCCTATACTTAAGGTTTGCCTTCGTCACCATGCCCAGCCTCCCACCAAGGGATTGGCCAAGGTTCCTCAAGTATGCAGATCCAGGTTTCCTCCCTTTCTGCACCCCTCCTTCAGAAAGCTCTTAGGTTTTTGAAGACTTGGGGAAGCTCCAGAAGCTCTGGCCTTTGGAACCTTGCTAGCCTGTCTTGAGGTGAACTCCTGCCTCACTGACAGGCTGACTCATCCCATACTGCTACTCAGCCTCTTCCTAGAAAAATAAAATAAACTGCTATTTAACTAACCTGGAGGGTGTTACATGTAGTTCTTAGAAATCAAAAGTAAACAGCCGAGGAGAAGCTGCAAAACATGCATGGAATCCAAGAAGCAGCACTCGCAACATGAAAGGAGATTTTCCATTTTCCAAATAAGTTTATATTGGATTGTTAAATATAATTATTGTTTGTATGACTATTACAATGCTGATGTTCTAAAATTAAAGTGTATGCTGTGACCATAGATGTTTTAAGTTCAATGAACATCCAGTTTGCTAAGTGAATAGTTTTTATTTCTTTGTTAAATCAACTCAAGTATTTTAAATATTAAACACATTTTCTGTGAATATCTCCTCTACAGATACTGTATATTATCTACATATTCTGTTATTATTCACTGATCATTACACAGTCTCATTCTAGGTTAGTATGCACACAATGACTATCATTTCCAATTTTTTGTAATTTTATTGGCAGCAAAAGTAAAAAAAAAATGATGCCATAGGAGCCAGGGGGTATCTGTGGGTTTTCAGACGTCAGAGGCTCCATAAACCCTAGCAAATGTTGATTTTCTGAGAGATGAGTAGCACTAGTAAATCTACCACAGCTTGCCATATACTATGTGGTTCCTGATGAACTGGCCCAAATTACCTCCTCTGGTGGCCCTGTGTCATGCACCTGGTTGGAGGCCGAAGTAATGAAAGGGCTTCCCTTGCAGCTAATCACCCCTGGAGGTGAAAACAGGAAAAGCAGGGCTCAAAGAAGGGCAGGCGCTGTTTAGGCTATAAAACTATATTCATTTATATATATTACACAAAATTGTTAATAAGCAGTGTGATAGATTTGCTTGTCCAAATCCAGATGTTAACGCATTTCACAATGGAATTGCTTCATCAGGACCAATGGGTATGAAGATGAAAGCTAAATGTGTTCTGCTTTCCTATCCAGTATTAGATATTGATGTGTTTTTTTTTAATCTTTGGGGACATTATTTTTGTTCCCAATATTTTAACTGTACTGTCTTTTAATGCAAACTACAATAAACTTATAAATGTTGTGGTGGTTTATGTAAGGATATATATTATTTATAAAGGGCGTGTCCCTTTCCCTTAGATGAAATATTACAGTGCCTCCAGCCGTTAAAATACGGCAAATATTTAGTAAACCAATAATTTGGACACCTTGACAATTTGATCACCACTTATTATTATACCTTGAATTCTTTTAGCCAATATGATTTCGTACCATACACACAAAATTTGCCTTATAATAGATAAATATAAAAATTTATTTATGTACAAAATTTATATATATATTAACACAAAACGCAAAAGACTGGTGATAAATGAATATTGGTACACACAATCAAAGATATAACCTACCAATGTAAGACACACTAATCAAGTTTCTAACTAATTACATCAATTACAATTTTTAAATGATATGATTATTTATTAAATTTATTAATAATTAATAATTTCGAATATCTCAAAGGTTATATTCTCGCACGCCGTGGCCATAGGATTGCAAGAAGTAAGCCCTTGATATGTGATACTCTGGTTATTAATATTCAATAAATTATGAAATATGGAAAAATTTATAATATGGCAATAAACAGTTTTTTTTAACAGTAACACAGTATCTGACTACAGATATCTAACTACCCAATATTGTTGTAATACACTAAGGTAATTTTATGATTCCACACAACAGAGAAAATAATTAATACAAAAATCAAATAAATATCTCACCACACCCGGAATTCAGACTAGGCAACTCTCCCGTGGATTTAGCTGGCAGTGGAACGCCTTTAGACTGATATATAGGCAAGTGATAGATTCAATAGGGGAGAATGTAGGAAGTTATAAGTTTAGAGGTTTAAAGTTTTAGGAAGTTTGAAAAGATGGAAGAGTAGTTATTTCAGCAGAGATCTTCTTCAGATGTCAGGTCTTTCCATGAGGTCTTTATGAGGGTTCCTCCTTTTTTCTTAAAGCACATGGGCTTTTATATCCACTAGTCCATTGTTCTAAGATACCTTCCCACCAGGCTTCCTGATTGGCTAGTTGAGAAATGTGTGTACATAAGCTATTTCTCACCTGCCCGCCAGGTGGCGGTCATGTATCACAGAACAATGTGAGTATTTGAGATGACTCATACCTTGGGTGGAATCTTCAGGTAATTTCAGGAATAAAATATACGGCTCTTTCCAGATATAGCAGTGATACCTATATTATTCTAAATAGGGACCATGGAATATAGGTGTATATTCGGTTATTCCTCCTTGAAGTACCATCCTGTTTGTTTCCTGATAAGACATGTAACTAATGCTAGTTTATAATACATCTTACTTCCCATCATCTCAATACTCAAGTTAGTGATATATAGTTCCCATTGCTGAGTATTTAGTGGTGTTTAAAGTCTATGACATCTTATTTATAATCTGTTTTTGTAATACATTTTTGTAATGATATACAGTGAACTTTTAGACTTAAATGTCCTGAATTTCACCCCTTTGTTTCAGAATCAACATTTTTCTCTGTGTAGGGAAAAAACTCTCTATTTGCATGGCCCTTGTATTGGGCTCATGGTAAACAATTGTTAATGCTTTCACCCTTGGTGAACAATAGTATATGGTAATAGTTTCAGAGGTCTGTTGGTTCATCACACTCTACAAGGTTTGGGTAAGCTCTCAGACAATCAGTTTGGTTCCTCTATTGTCATGTCCAGACCTTGTATATGTTTACCTGCTTATTGAAGTCTGAATAATGGTGTTTGATCACCCTTAGAACTTCAAAGTAGTATTGTCTCTAGGAGGAAAGAAAAACAATCCCTTCACCCATTCTCTCCAGTTCTTTAACTAGAATTCTTGGTGGTTCAACCAAGACAAAATTAACTCTTAACATCCGGTTATGCTGATCTGTTTGCCATATAATATTATGTCTTGATAAAAGTCATATTTTTGAGACATGATACAAAAGCCCACAACAAAATCCCCCTTTGTTTTTGGGGTATAGGCACGCGTAGAGGGGTGTCTGTATCGAAAAACATGAGTGGGACTTTTGGGTTAGAGTGATCGTTCGTCTTCTCTGGTGAAGGGAATGAAATTCAAAAAAAAAATTTCGATAATAAAATGGCAGCGGTCATGCTGGTTGTTCCTCAACTTGACTCGGCGTCTTTAGATGGACACTTCCGATGACGATCCTGGTCTTGTGATGAGGCCGGCCTGGCCTGGCACATCCACCTTGGGGTCCATGGGTCCTCCGCACGACAGGTCTCTTAGACGGTCTCCTAGGCGGGTCTTTCCCTCTGGACTGGCCCTTGGTGGCCTGGGACATCAGGTTATCGTCTCCGGGTCGATCTCTGGCATCTGGTCTTTCCCACAGGACATTATAGCTTCCTTCTAGGGTCCGGTCATTGACACCTCCGATCGCCGGTCTGGTCATAGTCTGGGCCTTCCTTTCTAAATTATTAAAATGAACAGTTTGAGTAATGGATATACATAAAATTATGTTACTGGATCCTGTAAGGCAAAAGATGAATTATATGTTTAAAGGAAATTTAATAATGATCTCAATATCTCCAGATAGGAATTGGTGGGTTCAGTCTTCCAACAACTGCAATTGAGACTTCGGCTGGCAAGCACGTAATTGATTGATGTGCACCCATCTATCACTGATTTCACCATACCGGGTAACCTGCAATTTATATGCGACCGGAGAGATTTTATCAATGATAGAGAACGGACCTTTCCAAGATGGAAGGAATTTCCGTTCCTTGATCTGGTCTCTTGCAAAGTTGTATAGATAGACCTTGTCACCAATCTCATATTCCTTCTTGGAGGTTTTGAGATCATAGTATGTCTTAGCACTAGTTGCAGCTCTTTCCAAATTTCGCTGGGCAAAGGCAAAAGCATATTGCAGATGTTTACGTAAATCCTCTATGTATTGGTGTGTGGTGGTAGCATTGATCAAATTTTGATCTGTAGTGCGATACAATAAGTGCTGGGGCAGTACCATCCGTCTACCTGTCATCAGTTCAAAAGATGACATTTTTGTAACTGTATTCGGAGTAGCCCTCAATGCCATCAGGACCAGTGGCAGTTTGACATCCCAATCTTTGCCTGTTTCCTTAACAAATTTCTTAAGGACATTAACGATGGTCTGATTGTATCGTTCTACACCACCACTAGAGGCTGGCCGATAGGCGATATGCAATTTCCTTTTAACCCCCAAAATTTTCCACAATTTGGCCATCACTTCGCTAGTGAAGTGCAATCCTCTATCAGACTCTATCCTCTGAGGTAAACCAAAACGTGAAAATACATGATTTATCAGCAATGCAGCACATGTCTCGGAGCTGTTATTTGGTGCTGGTATACATTCGACATACTTGGTGAATAAACATGTAACTGTTAACATATACCGATTTCCTCGTGAAGATTTTGTTACTGGCCCAATAAAATCCATCTGAAGGTCTGACCAAGGCATACATATCCCCCTCTTCTGGAGAGGTGCTCTGTGAGTTGGCTTGGTAGGTTGAAATTGGGGACATATTAGGCAACCTTGGCAGTATTCCTTCACATCACGTAACATATGAGGCCAGTAGGCATAATCCCGCAGGATCTCATACGTGATCTTTTCCCCACGATGACCGGAAGTGGGAGCATCATGGGCATGCTGTAGCATCAAACCTCTAAATTTAAGTGGGACGACCCATTGTTGTACGCCACCCTTTGAGGTTCGTATCAACAATCCCTGGTATAAAGAGAATTGGGATTTGGATTTCATTAAGATACGTAAATCCTCCTTCCCACTATATACTTCCTTATTTATGGGATTTTGGTTGGGATTTTCTATATGACTATAAAACAAGCCAATTATTGGGTCTTCTTTTTGGGCAGTAATTAAATCCTCACTAGGAGAATCGTGACTCCACTGTAATGCATTCGGATCACCAGCTGTTCTGGCCTGTTGCCTGGTGACAGCTTCAACCTGTACGGTACCTAAAAATTGATCAATGTCTAACAGTTCACCGGTGATTGCCCCTTCCTTGGCTAGAGAATCGGCCAGATCGTTCCCTTCTTTCTCGGCACCTAGAACCTTGGAGTGGCCTTTGGTCTTCTTGAAGTGCAGGGTGAGATCATTGGACCTTACCAGTTCATCGATGTGACAAAAGAGCTTACCATGTTTCACGGGTTTGTGATTACTCTTGTTCATGTTGTTTCGCTTCCACCTAGGGAAATACTCCACAAAACTATTCCTGACATAATTGGAATCGGTTATGATGGCACACTCTCTGATGTTGAACTCTATAGCCATCTCAACTGCTCTAAGAATTGCAGTAAGTTCAGCAACCTGACTGCTTTTTGGTCCAAGTTTGTATCCCACAGAAATTGGGGTGACACCTTGGGTCCAAACGATTCCAATACCTGCCACTAGTTGGAGCTGTTCCCCATCCTTGTGATGAAAAGCACAACCATCCACATATACACACGGCAGCTGTTTACAGTATTCTTCATCGTAAACCTTGTAGGGAGAGAACAGTTGTTCTTCCAGAAAGTCAGTGTCCGGGCCCTCCATAGTAGGCGTAGTTGCGGAACAATCATGGAGCTCGGCTAGGCCCTGGGCTACTGGACTTTCCTTGTTCTGTTTGTACCGAATTTCAAGAGGCCACCCTTGCAAAGACAAAGTCCAAGCAGTGATGCGGCTATTAGACACATTTCCTCCCTTGATACGTTCACTCTTTAAATACTGTAAAGGCTGGTGTGCCGTTTCAACAATGATTCTCTCTCCCTGAATGTAACTGCGGAAATTCTGTAATGCCCACACGGTGGACAATAGAGCTTTTTCACAGTCACTGAACTTTACTTCAACCGGGGACAAAGTTTTACTGGCATAGGCAATCACCTTACTGACATCATCACGTTTCTGGTAAAGAACAGAACTCATACTTACCTGCGTAAACCCTGTCTCTAGATAGAAATTTTTACCCCCTTCGGGATATCCGAGACACGGGGCTTGTGTGAGACGTTCCTTTAATTCCTTCATGGCGTCCTCCTGTTTCTTACCCCACGACCATTCGACATCCTTCTTCAGTAGGTGAAGCAGTGGCTTGCTTATCTCGGCGTAATTATCAATAAACTTACGCGAGTAGTTTACCATACCTAGGAAGGATCTCAATTCTTTAAGGTTAGTAGGGACTTTACAATTCAGAACCGCCTCAACTTTCTTCTTTTGTGGGTTCAAACCTTCAGCAGTAACTTCATGGCCTAGGAAGTTTACCTTCGTGCGACACCACTGGGCTTTTTGTAAGGACAGTTTTACTCCTGCTGCTTTTAATTGGCCCAGGACATGCCGAAGTTCTGTAATGTGTTTGGCCATATCCGTACTTTTGATCAGGATATCGTCCACATATGCCAACGTCCCCCTTTCGAAGGCGTCTGGCATGGCCTTGTGCATGAACACAGCAAATTCATGTCCGGAATTTATGAATCCGAAAGGCATTCGTACCCAACAATATTGTCGATTTCCAAAACTGAAAGCCAGTTTGTATTGGTCTTCCTCGCTCACCTTAATGGTCCAAAACCCCTGTGCACAATCCAAGGCTGTAAAAACTTGGGATCCTTGGAGCTGGGCTAGACATTGGTCTATGTATGGGACAGGCCATCCTGACATGTACACACGTTTGTTCAGCTGACGGAGATCAGCGCACAAACGCCATTGTCCATTGGGTTTTAAAATACCCAGGATCGGGTGGTTGTAGGAGCTGTGGATGGGCCGAATTATACCCCTTTCATGTAACTTCCTGATAATCTCAGCTAGAGATTCATAGGAAGCTAATGGTAACCTATACTGTCTTACGAATACTGGTGGGGCATCTGGATCTGTTTGGATCCTAGCGATGTGTAGGTCAGTAGTCCCACAATCGTAAGAATCCTTGGCAAAGATTTCTTGGAATTCAAGGAGAAGCTCTCGGAGCAATTGTCGGTCGAGATCACTGGCACACGCGTCGGCGAGGGCCACCATCTCTTCCACTAACTCCTTGAATCCAGGAAAGCTTTCCGGCTGACCTATCTCATATGCCTCTTCAAGTTTTGTGGTGAGGTCATTGGGTATGTGATGTGTGTGTGTGTTCTCCTGCCATCCAGGTTCTTTGGGGTACTCTTGTTCTTTGATTGGGTGATCAAAGACAATTGATGTCTCTTCGATTCGACAGGTGCCATCTTTAGAATCGAATGGATAAATGGACTCTATGGTGAAAATACCCTCTGGTAATGAATGGAATGTTTGTTCAATTAATTGTTCCTCCGACAAATATTCATCGGGGATGAGTCCAATCACCTGGTTAGTAACCCCAAAGGTATAATATTCAGTCTCTACCGCTAGACCAATAAGGGTCTCTTTGGGTAAGACGATGTCCTGATTGGACAGATTATGTATGTAAATGTACATCGGGGATTGATGTGTGTTGACTAGGGGCGTGTGTGTAATGTTCAGTCCCTCCCCCTTCATTTTATGGGAGAGGCATACCAATGCATCTGACCCCTTCAGTCTATGTCCCTTTTTAACTTGGATGGGGAGTATGAAGTTATTTATGCCCTTAGGAATTGTAATCTTCTGGGCTACCTGGACTTCAACAGCATAAGGCATCGGTTGCTGGGATTTTAAAGCTAAGTCCAGATTTTGGTATTTTTCGGGGTCCCCCTTTAGTCGACTCCATAAACAGTCATTAATTAGGTCAACTTGCATTGCAAAGCGATGTAATACATCGTTGCCAAAATAAATTTTAGTTTGGGGATTATCCAAGACTAGGAACATATGGGTGGCTGTTTTGTTTCCTACAGTGACGTTTAAGAGACACCTAGCCATTGAATTGTGATCATCAGAGTCATCAAGGGAGTCTGAAATCCAATGACGCTGAGGTGTGGAGAAACGGATCATTTCCATTTCGGTTAGGTGTTTTATCAGCCCATGGCTTACAAAGCTGTGTTCCTGTCTCAAATCTAGTTTGGCATATTTTGACCTATTAAGACCATTTATCCGGATGGGGATAAACAAGTCGCTGTTAACCCTTTCAATACCTGTCAAGAATTGGGTATGATCTCCCCCTTTTCTTGGTTTATCCTCCTGATGAAAAGATATCGTAAGGATGTCATCTTGGAGGGAAATATCTTTTATTTTATCTTGGGGAATTCTAAAAATGTGTTCCTCATCTCTTCTGATAGGGTTATGGTCATCAGGTTTGATAACCGTTACATCAGGAAGTTGGCTGTTCCTGAAATGGATTTCTAATGATCCAGGCCTTTCTTCCACCAGGTGGCAGTGTTGTCGGGAATGGGGAGTTTTAAGTTTCCCATATTTAATTGGGGTATTTACCTGTGACCACAGGACTTGGTTCACACAGTCAACTATGGTGTTCAGCCTTTTTAGGAAGTCCATCCCAATTATCATGTGGTGCTGGGAGATACTGGCAATGATGATGGGGTGTCTCAGTTCCTTATTACCCAGTTTCAATTTAAGCCAGGCGGTACCCATGACTTGTAACGGGTCTCCACCTACACCAATCAATGAGCTGTCAAAACTTTTAAGTCTCGGCTTGGTGGGCATGACATTCGCCACTTTGTCAAAATGTTCCTGTGACATGATGGTTGCTTGGGATCCAGTGTCTATTAAGCCGACAATCGAAAGATCACTGGCATCCTGCACCTGCACCGTGGCATAATATCTCCCATCAGATTCAGTCAGCTCACACATGAAATTAGTGTGGTTGAAGATCTGTGGGCCCTTCAATAACCTATGACTAGCTCTTATCTCACCGCATGTGGTGGACACATCACCCTTATCCTCCCTGGTGGGATTCTTGGACTGTCTCAAGACAGAAGCACAACTAGAAGTTGGCGCTCCGTCTGGCTTGTCAATCCTGATGACTTCCGATGCCGCGACTATATTAGGGGCAATAGATGGACACTGAATAACAGGAGAATCATTAATAACCAACAACTGGTCCCCCTTTGCCTGAGAACTAGCTTCTCCATTAGTAGGCGTGTCAGGGACGGGGCACACATCTCCTGTCATTTGACTCAGTGTCCTCCCCTGTTGGTTTAAGGCTTGGTTGCCTGTTAATTCTGTGACCCTTGGTTGGTCACAGGAGCTGCTCCTAAAAAAGGATTGGATGGAAATTGAGTGACAAGCCTGTCCATTTGTTCAGCCATTTTGCTGACCTGTGCCTCTATTTGTCCAATACGCTCAGAGGAGTCATTCTGTTGATTCTCCCTTTTCCTATACTTGCGCTTGTATTTTGGACGAGACTGGTAATGAGACTCAGAGTCAGAACTACTGCTCTGATCCCGACGCCATTGTTCTCTCTGAGGTTTTGGGGTCTCCCTGTTATTAAAGGGAGCCTGGGGTACTGTATCCCCCCTTTGAGCCTGAGGGTGTTCTTGGCGTGGAGGAAATCTTTGGAAATCGGAGTTTTTATTAAAATTGGGATTCTTATTGTAATTATGGGGCCTGTTGAAATTGGGGTTCCCATAAAAGTTCCCATGTTGGTTTTGGCGAGGATAATATAACCTCTGAGGATACCATTGACTCCTTTGATTCTCCTCACTGTACTGACCCTTACCATACTTTTTATTCTTCTCACTTCCACTACCGTAGTTTCCTGGCTTTTGTCTATCCTTTCTCACCCACTGGTTTTGGGGTGCAAAGTTATGGACCTCCTTCACTTGCTGGGTTTGAGGTACAAATCTAGGGGAACCATTGGTTTTACCCCCACGGACTACTTCCGCATATGATTTCTTCTCTGCCTGCAAATTTGGATTTGGAGGGGAGACGGTAGTGGCTGCTACTATCTTGGGGCTATTTTTAGGTTCTCTTTTTATCCCGCCCTCACTGGACTGTTGGATCGAGAATAAATAGTCACTCTCTCTCACCAACCAATCAAGAGAGCATCCCTTTCTGTAATCCTTTGCAAGTCCCAATTTTATGTAAGCAGGTAATGCTTCATAGAATAGTGTCTTGAATTCTGGCTGGTTAGGATTGGGATCCTTTTCAGCCAGGAAATAGGCATTTCTGAGGACAGCCAGAAATTCTGCAGGGCTTTGGTGAGGACCACACTTTAAATTGTAGGCCGCAGCCTTGGCAGAGGTTACAGTTTTATAAGGCCCAAATTCCATGTGGCACTTATGTTTAGCCTCTCTCCAGGACTGATTGGAATAGGCCCTCAAGGTCTCAAAGAATTGCCGGTATTTCTCTTCAAACACCCATGGCAGCAATTCTATTTTGGTGTGGTCATCTCTAATGCCCAGAATCTCTAACGTCTGTTCATATGTTCTCATGTGTTCGGTGATCTCAAGGGACCCTTTCTTAGAAAACATAGGAACAGTGTCCTTCAGGAACTTAATAACCTTTGGGGTGTCATATCTCCTGAATGACCCCTGGGATTTCCCTTCCTGCCTATATGAAACCTCATATTTTTCTTCAGAGCGCTCTGGAGTGTATCTTGAAAGCTTAGGAGGTGACCTATATTCTGACCCTGACTCACTATCAGATACTTCGCTGTGATGCGGGTATCTCCGCTCATCAGCCTCTGGCTTGACTGGGTTGGTCCGTCTTTGGACCCCAGAATTTATTTGGGCCGTCAACCTTATAATCTGCTCCTCCAGAGTTTTCTGCTCAGATTTTATCAAGGTAAGTTCTGACTGGTCATGCTTATCCCCTGGGTGAACTTTAATTTTGACAGGAGATAACCTCTCTGATCTGAAGTACTCCACCTCATCTTTTAAGTCCTGATACTTCTTTTGAAGTTGTTTTAATTCCTGAAAGTTTCTTTCATATAGGTCCTGAGCACTTCGAAAGTCTCCGACTAATCTATCATAATGTTTCTCGGATTCGTCTAAACGAACACCGGCATGACCAAGCTTCCCTTTCAAAGACTCAATGTCCTGATTTTTGCTTTCTAACAAGAGGCGGGCCTCTGACAACTCTTCCCTTAGAGTCATGGTCCGCTGGGCAGCTCCAGCGGTCATGAACCATAACATGGGCCAAGCTTCTAGGAGAAGTCTGTCACGGCTTCTATCACTTTCTGCTCCAGCAAATGCTATTAAAAACCCAACAACCTGGCCCTTTTGGTTGAACAGGTCCTCAAAGGTGCTAATAGCCTGCTCTTTCTCTTCATCCACAAATTCATTATTGCTATCCCCCAAATTCAATTTCTTGCGGAGATAATTTATTACTTCATTTTCAACATACTTCTGCCAAGCACCGGCAGCTTTCCGAGCTGGCTTCATAACTTCCTGCTCAATGCCTTGAGCCGCCATATTTTCCTCGTTATGCTTGGAAGAGGTGGATCCGTGATTACTGGATGCCATTTTGATACAAAATATATGTTTGATAAAGTGTACAAATATACAATCACCAGTGCGTTTTGTGTTATGGTACGATTTCTATGGATCTCAGCAGTGCCTCCAAATTTATGTTGTGGTGGTTTATGTAAGGATATATATTATTTATAAAGGGCGTGTCCCTTTCCCTTAGATGAAATATTACAGTGCCTCCAGCCGTTAAAATACGGCAAATATTTAGTAAACCAATAATTTGGACACCTTGACAATTTGATCACCACTTATTATTATACCTTGAATTCTTTTAGCCAATATGATTTCGTACCATACACACAAAATTTGCCTTATAATAGATAAATATAAAAATTTATTTATGTACAAAATTTATATATATATTAACACAAAACGCAAAAGACTGGTGATAAATGAATATTGGTACACACAATCAAAGATATAACCTACCAATGTAAGACACACTAATCAAGTTTCTAACTAATTACATCAATTACAATTTTTAAATGATATGATTATTTATTAAATTTATTAATAATTAATAATTTCGAATATCTCAAAGGTTATATTCTCGCACGCCGTGGCCATAGGATTGCAAGAAGTAAGCCCTTGATATGTGATACTCTGGTTATTAATATTCAATAAATTATGAAATATGGAAAAATTTATAATATGGCAATAAACAGTTTTTTTAACAGTAACACAGTATCTGACTACAGATATCTAACTACCCAATATTGTTGTAATACACTAAGGTAATTTTATGATTCCACACAACAGAGAAAATAATTAATACAAAAATCAAATAAATATCTCACCACACCCGGAATTCAGACTAGGCAACTCTCCCGTGGATTTAGCTGGCAGTGGAACGCCTTTAGACTGATATATAGGCAAGTGATAGATTCAATAGGGGAGAATGTAGGAAGTTATAAGTTTAGAGGTTTAAAGTTTTAGGAAGTTTGAAAAGATGGAAGAGTAGTTATTTCAGCAGAGATCTTCTTCAGATGTCAGGTCTTTCCATGAGGTCTTTATGAGGGTTCCTCCTTTTTTTCTTAAAGCACATGGGCTTTTATATCCACTAGTCCATTGTTCTAAGATACCTTCCCACCAGGCTTCCTGATTGGCTAGTTGAGAAATGTGTGTACATAAGCTATTTCTCACCTGCCCGCCAGGTGGCGGTCATGTATCACAGAACAATGTGAGTATTTGAGATGACTCATACCTTGGGTGGAATCTTCAGGTAATTTCAGGAATAAAATATACGGCTCTTTCCAGATATAGCAGTGATACCTATATTATTCTAAATAGGGACCATGGAATATAGGTGTATATTCGGTTATTCCTCCTTGAAGTACCATCCTGTTTGTTTCCTGATAAGACATGTAACTAATGCTAGTTTATAATACATCTTACTTCCCATCATCTCAATACTCAAGTTAGTGATATATAGTTCCCATTGCTGAGTATTTAGTGGTGTTTAAAGTCTATGACATCTTATTTATAATCTGTTTTTGTAATACATTTTTGTAATGATATACAGTGAACTTTTAGACTTAAATGTCCTGAATTTCACCCCTTTGTTTCAGAATCAACATTTTTCTCTGTGTAGGGAAAAAACTCTCTATTTGCATGGCCCTTGTATTGGGCTCATGGTAAACAATTGTTAATGCTTTCACCCTTGGTGAACAATAGTATATGGTAATAGTTTCAGAGGTCTGTTGGTTCATCACACTCTACAAGGTTTGGGTAAGCTCTCAGACAATCAGTTTGGTTCCTCTATTGTCATGTCCAGACCTTGTATATGTTTACCTGCTTATTGAAGTCTGAATAATGGTGTTTGATCACCCTTAGAACTTCAAAGTAGTATTGTCTCTAGGAGGAAAGAAAAACAATCCCTTCACCCATTCTCTCCAGTTCTTTAACTAGAATTCTTGGTGGTTCAACCAAGACAAAATTAACTCTTAACATCCGGTTATGCTGATCTGTTTGCCATATAATATTATGTCTTGATAAAAGTCATATTTTTGAGACATGATACAAAAGCCCACAACATAAAGAATTTTAATAATGTGTTTCGTGATGTGCCAATAAAGTCCGTTAGTTGTTGGTGGCAGAAGGTATTATATACCCTCTCGGCTCTATTTTTTTAAGTTAATATTTGGATGTGGCATTTTGGAAGTCTTTATTGATTTATAGCCCTTCAAAATTATATACCCCGAAGCACCCCATTCTAAGATGTGAAAAACGAAACTAATAGTTTTACATAACACAGCAACATCCACACACATAGAACATCCAATATTAGAGGAGACTTCTTCCAAAGTAAATACACCTTTGCACACACTGACTAGTATTCCAATGTTCTGCTTCTCCCTCAGCCTTTCTCCCTCACTCAGCTAGTGTGACCCCAGTGCTGATGGAGAGGGGTAAGAGTGGCAAACAAAGATGCTGCATAGGCACCCAATGTCCTCCTTATCAACCGATGACATCATTGGTTGTTAGGATACTGGCAGGTGGAAGGTTGCAATGGTACATAATGAAAATCTGTGGCTTTGTGTAGCTAAAAGACAGGCTTGATCCACTCGCTGGCTTGTATACAATTTTTGGGCACTTTTTAGGCATTTTGCCAAGGCACCCCTATAGAAACATGAAGGTACTCTGGTTGAAAAAGGTTGGTTTTGCAACTAGATTAGTACACTTCAAATCATTATTTCAGTTTTGAGTGGACGACAGCAGGATCAATCGATCAATCCCTAGCTTACATATCTTGAGTACATCTCTCTCATAAATTCTTATATTTGCACACCTGAAAGTGAGATGACGTAGTCATACTTTCCCTGATAGATGTTTCATCTAATATGATGTAACATAAGGTTGAGTAGAAATTTTGATATTACACTTGTGTGGACCTCCTAAAGAAAAACTCCACTGTGAAAAAACATATCAAATATGTGGTTCAACTTAAAGGGCATTTCTTTTTTTTTTAAAGTTAACTATGCAACTATGTAAAATGTCTACACACGTCGTATTATAATTAATCATTAATAATACTGTACAATAATTAACAACAAAATGTAAATTGTATAAAAATGATGCAACAATATTAGTTTTCATTAACATAATAAAAAATATATTTCATTGTGAGATATATATATTGTATGTGTAAAATATCAAAAGGTTGCAATGTAATGGCAAGTGTATCATGCACCTGTACACTAAAGGTAAAGTAGAACTAAAAGGTAAAACTTTTTTTTAATTTTGTTAATTTTTTGCTACCTGTGTCCCATTAGATGCAGGTGGCAAGGGCTATCCCTTCTGGAAAGAGGAAATTCCCCCACAGTGATGGAATCCATGGTTGTAATCAGGAACAACAGAACTAGTGTCCCTATTAGAAGATTTCCTCTCTATTCCTGTTCTGGTGACAACCCACAATTTGGGATTTTCTTTTTCTTTCACTTTCCGTGATAACAGTAAACAGGAAAATTCGAGAGAATGGATCTCTCTAATGGGGGCAAAGTTGGCAATAAAAACTCGATAGGGGTTGTAATCCCTCTCCACTCTATCCCAAACAAAAACAAAAAGTTTTGCCTTTATTTATACTTAAAGGATACATTCAACTTTCAGAACATTACATTTTACACTTATATTCAGGATGTAACATGTCAAATCTGTCATATTTTTTAAAAACGTGGCCTTGTGGGCCTCTGCCTGCCTGGCCACGTCACTCACTGGGTTCTTTGAGTGAGAAACTACAAGTCCCTACAACCTTAGCGGCTGTCGGCTTGTAGTCCTCAATGAACTACCACAGCACTGTGGAGTGCCATGGTAGTTCATTGAGGCTTCCTGTCAGCATATCTGCTTGCCCATACATCCCGTACAGGCAAGCAGATATACTGACAGACCTGCATGGCACCAGGTATAAAGGTGAACTTATCCTTTAAACAAATAAATGAATCATTGATTGTGACTCCTTTACATTGATTGAAATCTGTCTTCTTTTCATGTAACACATTCATAGGCCTTCGCTGTAAGTATGTAGAATGGTCACAACATTAGAGTTCACTGGTGTAGATGCAATATAAATTTGCAAAAGTCTTTGTATAAGAATATGACTATCAGACCTTGTGTTGGAAGTCTAAATGTAGAGGCTCTGGAGAGTTTGTTTCTACAAAGGAGCTTGATAGTCCTAGAAAATTCCAGCATGCACACAACTCTGGATCACCTAAGACCTCCAAAAGTCAAAGAGGAGATTTTCCCATGGTTATAGGTCCAGAAAATATGTCCTATTTTGTATGCATTTAGGCAGAATCAGGGTCGGACTGACAACTCATGGGGCTCCCGGCCAATAGGGGATCATGGGGCCCCTGTGTCATTGCCCAAACTCAAAAAACCCTATGAAAAAAGGTACCAGGGGCATCTCATGGGGCCCCCTACTGACCCCGGGCCCTCGGGCAGTGCCCGAGTTTCCAAATGGTCAGTCTGCCCCTGGGCAGAATCTTTTTCATTTAAACTTGATCCAAATTGTTCTGATTAAAGTTGTGTGGTAGCATGTTTGTTGCTTCATTGCTGACACTCGGTACACAGTGAGGACAATTTTTAGAACATATATGAATACTTTCATCAAGAGTCCAGGTGGAAAAAAATGGTAATAAAGGCACTTTATTTAGTGATGCATCTTCAAATTTGTAGAGAATGTGGCCATCACTATCGTTAAAGAAAAGGAGTTTACACTTTTCCACATTTAAATAGACCTCGACTATTTGTAGTGTCCCAGAGATTTGGATTGAGACGTTCATATTAGCCAGTGCTTTGTATTCTTTATCCATTCTTTCTATTGTCCAAAATCCTTCATTTGGTAATAGATTTATCTTCCCTATCCTGATTACATTATCACGGGCAACACCAATAGTCCAGTGAGCTGCATTTTGCACATTCACTTGCCAATAGCATTTTCCTTTTCTCAAAGGTTCCGTACCTAGTACATAAAGCCGTGTGTCAAATCTTTTGTCATTCATCTGTACATCTTTTTTGTTATATGTACGAGACAAGCGTTTATGGTCCGCTGATACTTCCAGCTCTGGGTGTGCAGTGTCCGGATCAAGATTGACTTCAACTTAGAATAGGAAAAGAAAACATATGTTAAAAGTAAAAATTACAAAAGCATAAATCCACCCACACCATGCTATTGCCAAAAATAATTGAGATTTTATTTAAAAAAAATATATATATATATATATATCAATTTCAAACAGTTTATTGATATTAATTATTTATTTTTACTGTGTATCCCAAAGTTGTTGTTTTTTAACATGTAACTAGCAGCAGATGACTAGTAGCTCCTCTGCTACTGTCTCCCTGCAGACAGTCTGGAAAAGACCTGAATCATCTGTCTATCAATTAGGTAAAAGGTACTTCGATATTTTGTTTTATTAAAATAATTACAGTGTCATCATTCACAAAAAGAAAAGGGATAATGTAAATGAAACAGTGTGTGTTTAGTCTCACTTTAAGTTCTACTTTAAAGTTGCATGTTGTGTTATGGAACTACATAATTTTCACAGATAGTCTTAGTCAGAGTAGCAGAGCATATTTGTTTGTGGATTATTTTTCTTCTTTTTTTTTCGCTTGGCATACATACATGTATACATCAGCAGCACCCTTACCCCTGGTTCACACTGATGCAGTGCGGAATTCACAGCATTTTCTGTGTGAATTCCGCACCGCATCAGAAACGCACCCCGTTCATGCAAACCGCTGCAGGTGTGTATGTTTACAACATCCCGAACGTGGTCCGCAATACGCGGTGCAATGTGCAGAATCAAATTGCATGGGTGTGAATACCCATGTGATCTGACTCTAGTGTGGTCCTAATTAAAAAGGTATGAGCTAATAACAAACTTATACAAAAGGTGTATATCATCATCCAAAAATAAATAAATAATTATAGTGACCAAACATAAATTAGTGTCCAAAAAAATATATATTAGTGTCCAAAAAAATATATATATAGATCTTCAGTAACTTAAACCAATTGTGAAAAATCCACCACCAAAAGGAGATTAAATGAACTCACCAGAGCTAATGGCTGGTCAGATTATAAACCAGCAACAGCACTTGTGCTCTGGGAGCAATGAACCCAATGTCCAAATAGATATGGTGATGTTTCAGACACTTCCGGATAGTAATAATCACAGTCAAACAACTTTGCAGCCCAAGCTCTTATGATGAACTTCTCCACTCTCTCATATCTCCATGAGAGCATACAGTACAAAACAAGGTGTCCAACAGACACCAGCTTCAATCGCAAAAAAAGGTGAGATACAATTACCGCTCACCGCGGATCTCTCCCATACAGCACAGACCAGCAAGGCTCTCAAACGTTCACATCGTGTAGGCCACCCCTTGATGACGTCGGTTTGATGAAACCGGTTGGGCGTGGCCTACACGATGTGGACGTTAGAGAGCCTTGCTGTTCTGTGCTGTATGGGAGAGATCCGTGGTGAGCGGTAATTGTATCTCACCTTGTTTTGTACTGTATGCTCTCATGGAGGTATGAGAGAGTGGAGAAGTTCATCATAAGAGCTTGGGCTGCAAAGTTGTTTGTCTGTGATTATTACTATCCGGAAGTGTCTGAAACATCACCATATCTATTTGGACATCGGGTTCATTGCTCCCAGAGCACAAGTGCTGTTGCTGGTTTATAATCTGACCAGCCATTAGCTCTGGTGAGTTCATTTAATCTCCTTTGGTGGTGGATTTTTCACAATTGGTTCAAGTCACTGAAGATCTATATATATATTTTTTTGGACACTAATATATATTTTTTTGGACACTAATTTATGTTTGGTCTCTATAATTATTTATTTAAAACACTAAATGTTTTTTTTTTTTTTTGGATGATGATATACACCTTTGTATAAGTTTGTTATTAGCGCATACCTTTTTAATTAGGATTATTGTTGCCAAAATTTATTTTGGGTGGGATATGCTGCTGACACTTTGGTGTTTTTTTGTAAATGGCGCTTTTTTCTTTTTTAATTTGGTATTGACTCTAGTGTGGATCTAAAAAAGGGTCCAGCACCTTTTTGATGTGAGTGCGGTGCAATTAGAGCCATACAAAATGAATGGCTCCAATCGCACCGCACACAAATCGCATGTGATTTGCACAGGAATGCGGTGTGCATCCTGTGCGAATCACATGCGATATACTGCACTGCATATATGTGAACCCAAGATAACTCAGTTTAAAAAAAAGACCCTTTTCAGGTAGTTTCACATGCTTTCTCATTAAGGCCTACTTTGAACAGCAGATAAAAAATTGGCCAGCAGTTCTCTGAGCTTTTTCCTATTCTCACTAATTCAAAATTATACTACTGCTGGCCATTTTCTATCAAACTCTTATAAAAAAAAATTAAAGCTCTTAGTTTATAAAAGTGCGTAAAATCAGTCAGGAGCAGAACAATTTTAATGAGAAAGACTAGGCCAAAATATACTAGCGATACAGGACACAAGCAGTGGTTTTATTTAAGAATTAGGAAGCTGCAGATGATGAGTGGCCAATAATGAGGGCCTTGAATGGGCAATCCCCTCACTATAAAAAGGGGGGCTCAGAGAGCATGGTATCTGAGGGCCATAGTTCATCTAACCAAAAAGTCATATCTGTCCCAGCAGCAGCTTGATTGCTACATTGTGGACAATTACGCCCTTTGATGCCTTCATTTTTTAAGGGTTCTTTTTACTGGGGGGGCTTTTTTAAACGTATTTTAGTTTAGCTGCTGTCCTGTAATATTAACAAACTGCTATCTGTAAATTTGCTGCAATTCTTTCCTTTTGTCATTTTGATTTGGGGGTAGTATTTTGGGGTTTCCATTTTTGAACATATGTTGGTTTTCCTTTTACATAGGCAGGGTTTTTTTAATTTTCATATGCTTGAAGTGCAGCACTCACTTCTTGCTGACCATTTGTACTAAGAGCAGCTTTTTAACCGCAACTTGTTTAAAAGAAAAACAAAAACAGTGTGCATCTAAATCACATCACATTATATTGCTTATATTCACTTCTCTAACCTGTACTGGATAGTTTTACTCTGCTTTATCATATGCTATCTAATTAGAGAACAAAAGCACCTGACTCTGCCCTGTATCTCTAGTACATTAGGACCTAGTCTTCTTACTTAAATATGTCCTGCCACAGGTCAATTATTACACTGCTTTATTATCTGCAGTCTCTTACTTCTTAATGAAAGTTTATTAGAAGTTGACCAGTGGTAAAACTATTTTTCAATAGCAAGAACAGAGACAGCCTCAGAGAACTGCTGGTTAATTTCTGTTTGCCATTTAATGTAGGCCTATTACCACTTGATTAAAAACAACACGTATGGTTGCTGAAACAAAACAACCTGATAAAGCTTTTTTTGAACTGGAATTAAATTAGACTGGGGTGTGCTTTTGTATGTAAGCCAAGATAATTGTAGGAGAAAAAAAATACACAACCAAATGTCAGAATATGTTGTAACTGCAGCTATCCATTAACACTGAACTGTTCAATAAAACGATTGACAGCTTTAAGACTAAGACACCCCCACCCCCCATTGCCAAATCTGTAATTTAAAAGTTTTGTGGCTTTCCATGTTGTCCTTAAAGTCACATGAAAAAAGACCATCTCCATGCTGTATATGATTTATTTTTTAAAAACTTTGCCATTGGTACATGTGCCCCATAACAGTGCCCAGCTTCCCATTTTTTACAATAGTATCCTATTACCCCTAAAAATTACAAGAATTTACACACAAGGTTTTCCCCACCTTTTAATTTAATAGGATTTGCTGCTAAGTTTAGATTCTCAGAATTTCTCAAATTGGATTCACCAAACTCCCCATGAATTGAACCAGGGCAAGTTCACTTATCACTAGTAGAGATGAGCGAATTTTTCAAAAATTCGATTCGGCTGATTCGGCGAATTCCAGGAAGAAATTAGATTCGATGCGAATTAATTCGCTACGAAGTTAACTTATAAAAAGGGTTTCTAGGCTTCAGAGAGCCTTTAAATTAGTGCAGAACACTGTACCTTTAATTTAAATGCCCTTGGAGATGAGGAAGGAGAAGGAGAAGGAGAAGGATGAGGAGAAGGAGAAGGATGAGAAGAAGGAGAAGGATGAGAAGAAGGAGAAGGAGAAGGATGAGAAGAAGGAGAAGGAGAAGGATGAGAAGAAGGAGAAGGATGAGAAGAAGGAGAAGGATGAGAAGAAGGAGAAGGATGAGAAGAAGGAGAAGGAGGAGAAGGAGAAGGAGGAGAAGGAGAAGGATGAGAAGAAGGAGAAGGAGAAGGATGAGAAGAAGGAGAAGGAGAAGGATGAGAAGAAGGAGAAGGATGAGAAGAAGGAGAAGGAGAAGGAGAAGGATGAGAAGAAGGAGAAGGATGAGAAGAAGGAGAAGGATGAGAAGAAGAAGAAGGATGAGAAGAAGGATGAGAAGAAGGAGAAGCCTGAGAAGAAGGATGAGAAGAAGGATGAGAAGAAGGATGAGAAGAAGCAGAAGGATGAGAAGAAGGAGAAGGATGAGAAGAAGGAGAAGGATGAGAAGAAGGATGAGAAGAAGGATGAGAAGAAGGAGAAGGATGAGAAGAAGGACAGTTCTGTGACAGTTTCTGTCTATTTCTGACAGTTCTGTGACATTCACTCCATACAGCGGTTTCAACCGCTGTATGGAGGGAATGTCCCAGAACTGTCAGAAATAGACTATTTCTGACAGTTCTGGGACATTCCCTCCATACAGCGGTTGAAACATTGTATCTATTTGTTTCCATAAATGGATCCATTTATGGAAACAAATAGATACAATGTTTCAACCGCTGTATGGAGGGAATGTCCCAGAACTGTCAGAAATAGTCTATTTCTGACAGTTCTGGGAAATTCACTCCATACAGCGGTTTCAACCACTGTATGGAGGGAATGTCCCAGAACTGTCAGAAATAGTCTATTTCTGACAGTTCTGGGACATTCCCTCCATACAGCGGTTTCAACCGCTGTATGGAGGGAATGTCCCAGAACTGTCAGAAATAGTCTATTTCTGACAGTTCTGGGACATTCACTCCATACAGCGGTTGAAACATTGTATCTATTTGTTTCCATAAATGGATCCATTTATGGAAACAAATAGATACAATGTTTCAACCGCTGTATGGAGGGAATGTCCCAGAACTGTCAGAAATAGTCTATTTCTGACAGTTCTGGGACATTCACTCCATACAGCGGTTTCAACCGCTGTATGGAGGGAATGTCCCAGAACTGTCAGAAATAGTCTATTTCTGACAGTTCTGGGACATTCCCTCCATACAGTGGTTTCAACTGTCAGAAATAGTCTATTTCTGACAGTTCTGGGACATTCCCTCCATACAGCGGTTTCAACCGCTGTATGGAGGGAATGTCCCAGAACTGTCAGAAATAGTCTATTTCTGACAGTTCTGGGACATTCACTCCATACAGCGGTTGAAACATTGTATCTATTTGTTTCCATAAATGACATTCTGCAGATACACTTAGAGGAGCTCTGCAGATACACTTTTTGCCGGCTTGGAATTATTCTTATTTTCATCCTACTTCTTCTTCTTCTTCTTCTTCTTCTTCATCCTCATCCTCATCCTCTTCTTCTTCTTCTGAGGATGAGGATGAGGATGAAGAAGAAGAAGAAGAAGTAGGATTAAAATAAGATTAATTCCAAGCCGGCAAAAAGTGTATCTGCAGAGCTCCTCTAAGTGTATCTGCAGAGCTCCTCTAAGTGTATCTGCAGAATAGAGTTACTCTGCACATACACTTTTTGCCGGCTTGGAATTATTCTTATTTTCATCCTACTTCTTCTTCTTCTTCTTCATCTTCATCCTCTTCTTCTGAGGATGAGGATGAAGAAGAAGAAGAAGTAGGATGAAAATAAGATTAATTCCAAGCCGGCAAAAAGTGTATCTGCAGAGCTCCTCTAAGTGTATCTGCAGAATAGAGGAACTCTGCACATACACTTTTTGCCGGCTTGGAATTATTCTTATTTTCATCCTACTTCTTCTTCTTCATCCTCATCCTCTTCTTCTTCTTCTGAGGATGAGGATGAGGATGAAGAAGAAGAAGTAGGATGAAAATAAGATTAATTCCAAGCCGGCAAAAAGTGTATCTGCAGAGCTCCTCTAAGTGTATCTGCAGAGCTCCTCTAAGTGTATCTGCAGAATAGAGGAACTCTGCACATACACTTTTTGCCGGCTTGGAATTATTCTTATTTTCATCCTACTTCTTCTTCTTCTTCTTCCTCATCCTCTTCTTCTTCTTCTGAGGATGAGGATGAAGAAGAAGAAGAAGAAGAAGATGAAAATAAGAATTCCAAACCGGCAAAAAGTGTATGTGCAGAGTTCCTCTATTTCTGACAGTTCTCTGACAGCTTCTTCACATGTACAGCGGTTGAAACATCTGTATCCTAAATGGAAACTAATAGATACAATGTTTCAACCGCTGTACATGTGAAGGAACTGTCAGAGAACTGTCAGAAATTGCGGAGCTCTCTGCAGGGACACTTTTGCCGGCTGATCGGGAAAAATCCGATTCGCGCACCCGAAGTAGGCAAATATTCGGATTCGCCGCGAATCAAATTTTTCCTGAAATTCGTATCGAATTCCGGTTCGCCTGGTTCGATTCGCTCATCTCTAATCACTAGTACTGACATTTTTCCTCTAAGGGCAGTCATCTTCTTCACAGACTTTATGGACAATACAATGCTCCTTCCATGAACCCATAGGAGGGGCAGTTGCAGTGCTTTATGTAAAATGTTATACTCTTTTGAAACCTAACAGAAATATGATTTCATTAAACATACCTGAATTTTGTGAGGCTTTCGTAAATTCTATGGGCAAGATAAAAACATTGAGTTAAACAAACTGGATACAGCAAGTCACTTCCGATGGTGTTTTAAATTTATTATTATTATTATTATACAGTATTTATATAGTGCCAACAGTTCGCTCAGTACACTTAAATGTACTGTACAATTAAATTCAACATTAGGTCTAAGAAAAATTGGCTGACACCATAAAGCAATTAAGGCAATTGCTTTCGTACTGTCGTACTTTAAAATACTTTCAGTAACACAATAAAAGGTACGAAAAACAAGATGTAGAACTTCTGGTCACACACAAAACAAAAAGTCACTTTAGTTCACCGAACAAATGATGACTGAATTCCAAAAGATTGTATTCATTCTAATGATTTTCGCATAATTTTCAGGCATACATGCAATGTTTTTTCTTCATCATTTCAAACAGACATGGTTAAGGGTTAGAATGAGAGGCTTAGCTAGCCAGCTGAGAACTGTATTTAACCTTTTCACCATTTATTACAGGTATTATTATATATATTGTGCCAACAGTCACTTTTGCAGCAGTTGTTTTCTTATTCCCAATCACAATCCTGTGCAATGTCCTTTTGTCTTGTTTGGTCAGTTGACCATGTTGACTGCACTTATGCTTATCAGACGGCGTTTTCCCGAAAGCTGTATATGCCATCATAACCTATGATACTGTACCTCAGGACACGGCATATACTGTAAATTGGGAACTTCAGTCACAAAGCCACCAGCTAATTAGCACCAACAATTTGACCTCTTTGAAGCTCAGTAAGCTCCGACATGACTCCGTATTACTATATGCGCATGCAGTGAATGATGAAAGTGAGGCTTCCCACTTGTTAGCTAGGTGCCTCATTACACAGGGGAAGCAAAAGAATGTTACATCACATCCGCTTTCAATGTAAAACATGTCGTCACTTTCATACCTGCAAATCATGTAGTCTGTTTTTGTCTAACCCCTGTATATTTTGTACATTCTTACAATCCTAACTTAACTAGGCTCCTGTTGTGTCAAGCTGGACCCTACACCTTGCATATGCTATGGCTTTTTTACATCTCACAGGTCCTAGATTTGTGCATGATTAACTTTTTTGGAGTGTTTAGCCCCTAAATTGTTCTCTTTCTTCAGAATATCCCCTCAGTGCTGGAGGACTTGCTTGTTTGAACCATAATTTATTATATATGTGATGCTACCCTTACAGGGTGTACCAGGAACACTGATATTATGCACTTCTTGAACTTCTTCAGAGCAGAGCTATTTCATGTTTAGCGGGCCTCCCTGCTGGGGGTTCCTCCTCCCCAGAGAGCATCTCTATACTTTTGCAACATAGTGTATTGTGGTCTTGCCCTAAGCTCAATTACTTCTGGATGGAGGTGCACAGAATTTCACATAAATTTACAAACTACTAGATTCTGGAAGTTCCCTCTTTTTTCTTCTGCATGTCTCGGACATTCCAGCCAAAACGTACAAAATACCCATCCTATGGCATCTTCTTATTGCAGCCAAGTCATGCATTGCTCTTAGGTGGAAAGATGCACATTCCCCTTCCATTGAGCTCTGGCCTAATAGAGCAGAAGAGTTAAACCAGATGGAGGACCCTGTGCTTTCCACTCAAACAAAGGTTAGCTGCAATCCATAACCTGGCTTCACTGGAATATGTTTACCTGTTCTGAGAAGGGTGAGACCATTTTCGAGACAGGCCCAAGCAGACAGTGAGTTTCTGCCTTGACTCCATTGGTATTTTTTGTATTAACCCATCCTTGGCCCTCCCTGGTCTTCTCCTCCCTTTTTTTGTTTGTCTAAAAATACAGTGTACTTCTCTACTACGGCCATCTCCTTGAATTTGAGACATGAAACCTTATAGACCACTTCACAAATGGAAACAGAGATCACAGTGAAACCCTGCCTCTGGTGTTTCAGTCTAAGTATATGTCTACTTTATTGTACTGGGTTTTACCTATCAATGGCATTGTTCTTTTTTTATATTGGTGGGGTTGTATTGTTACCTAACAATGGGCTATATAAAACAGATTGTATGGTTGGATACTGCAATTCCTAAATCTCATAGTAACCTGTTAATACAAGTTGACCATAGTTTTTGTCTTACCTAAACCATTCACTCAAAATTTCACATTCATCACTTTCAACCACTAGAACCTAAATGATTGCTATAAAAGAGACAAAAACAATCCTAAATGACTTCTTGGAGCACAATTCTTAGCTTGCTCAATCCAATGGAATGGAGGCCAGAAACAGACAACTATATTTGATATATACATCCTCTTTTTTCCTCTAGAACATAAAAAATGTGGTCTTACCATATAGTGTTCTTTCTAAAAAGAAAAGAAAAAATGCACTATTATTTTTGATACTAACATTTTGTATAATACCACTTTACCCCTTATTCTCTATGTTCATATTTTTATACTTCGAATATGCAATTTCTACCCGGGTGTCTAGATGTCTATTTTCTATTGAATTATGAGTGCAATTTTTGTGCTTGCTTCAACAAAGTTACACTGCTCAAGTTTGGAGGAAATGTAGTGGTTGACCAATGAAACACTGGAGAGTTTTTCAGCCTTCTTTGAAAATTAACCAAAAATCTGAGCATTAAATGGCAAGTTTATGTTTTGGAGCATTTTACATGTTACACCCATATTTAGGTTGTAACATATAACATGCTCCTATCCACCCACCTCCTGCCATCAGCGCTCCCCTTCTGTGACAGTGGGCAGGGTATCCTGTCCCTGCACCCACTGTCACAATTTGAAAACAGCTGTGAGCTGTGTAATGTGATCAGATGCAGGCAAAGCACTGCATTTTCAACCAGCTTTTTGGGTGTCATTTACTTACCATTGACCCCCACTGCAGATCGCTCATGCAGACTAGAAGGCTTGATTTCTGCTTGCTATCAGAACACTGGTCACTCTGTACTGCTGGTTACAGACAGTATGAATTTATGAAACCACATGTCTTCTCTAAAAATTGAATATACAGTATTCAACATCAGCTTTGGGTGGAGAAAATCATTAGCAGTAACTACTTACGTTTTTTACGTTTTCTTTTGTGTAAGGCATCTCTTACATATAACATTATTGCAAATATTATTGGGAGTAGTACGTTTATACTGATGGATGCAATTAATCCTGAAGTTGCAGGAAAAACAGAGTCTAAAAAAATATTTGGATGTTACTTAGTATGCATAAATTAAATAAAAAACTGCATTTACAATGTATGTTTTTTGTATGTCAAACTAACGATACATCTACAGTAGATAGACTTTCACTTATCAGAAAGTCAATTTAGATATACACTATATTGCCAAAAGAATTGGGATGCCTGCCTTTACACGCATATGAACTTTAATAGCATCCCAGTCTTAGTTCGTAGGGTTCAATATTGAGTTGGCCCACCCTTTGCAGCTATAACAGCTTCAACTCTTCTGGGAAGGCTGTCCAAAAGCACATTTGTGAGGTCAGGCACTGATGTCGGACAAGAAGGCCTGGCTCTCAGTCTTCATATCACATACCTGGTGATGGAGGCCAATGGAGAGAGGGCTTCCCTTGTGGCTAAGTTCTGGACTCCCCTGAGAGTGGGACAGCGGGAGTCAGGCTCAAAGTTGCACAGGTCACCTGTAGGAGTGCTGGTTGGTGGTCCACTCAGCAGCACAGCTGGTGCACGGGCATAGGTCTGCAGACTGGAGACGCCTGTGAGTGGTATGCAAGCCTTCCGGGATTTGGATGTTTGCTGGTTAGTCAGTTCGAGCCAAAGTCAGGTGGGATAGCCGAGGTCATACACTGAGGAGCGAGAGAGAGAGAATCCTTTAGCCAAGCTGAGGTCAGAAAAGGGGTTCAGTAGAGCAGACAGGTCCAAGTACAAGCCACGTCAGAATCAGGAAGTCACAAGCCACAGGAAACAGGAACAAACCACGAGGAGCTAGAGATCATCCAGCAACCAGAGGAAGTGATGAGCCTCCTTATAAAGGCCGTCTGGCACCAGACTGAGGCTGATGTGTCCTTCTGCGGCCATGTAAAGTATTGGCATAAACACCAGAACTTCTGCTGTGGACAGGACCCTGACACTCCACTCTAATTCATCCCAAAGGTGTTCTATCGGGTTGAGGTCAGGACTCTGTGCAGGCCAGTCAAGTTCCTCCACCCCAAATCGTTCATCCATGTCTTTATGGACCTTGCTTTGTGCACTGGTGCGCAGTCATGTTGGAACAGAAAGGGGCCATCCCCAAACTGTTCCCACAAAGTTGGAAGCATGAAATTGTCCAAAATGTATTGGTATGCTGACGCCTTAAGAGTTCCCTTCACTGGAACTAAGGGGCCAAGCCCAACCCCTGAGAAACAACCCCACACCATAATCCCTGTCCACCGAACTCTACAAATGGCAAAATGCAGTCAGGCAAGTACCGTTCTCCTGGCAACCACCAAACTCAGACACGTCCATCAGATTGCCAGACAGAGAAGCGCAATTTGTCACTCAAGAGAACACATCTCTACTGCTCTAGAGTCCAGTGGTAGTGTGCTTTTCACCACTGCATCCAAGCTTTGCATTGCAATTGATGATGTAAGGCTTGGATGCAACTGCCTGGCCATGGAAACCCATTCCATGAAGCTCTCTACACACTGTTGTTGTGCTAATCTGAAGGCCACATGAAGTTTGGAGGTCTTTAGCTATTGATTCTGCAGACAGTTGATGACTTCTGCGCACTGTGCGCTTCAACATGCGCTTACCTTGCTCTGTCATTTTACGAGGCCGATCACTTCAAGGATGACTTACTCATTTCCAGTTTGTTATAATACCACTAACAGTTGACCACAGAATATTTAGTAGCTAGGAAATTTCAAGGATGAATTCATTGCACAGGTGGCAACCTATTACAGTACCATGCTTGAGTTCATTGAGCTACCGAGAGCGGCCCATTTTTTTACAAATGTTTGTAGAAGCAGTATGCATGCCTAGGTGCTTGATTTTATACACCTGTGGCCATGGAGGTGATTGGGACACCTGAATCCAATCTGATTTGGAGGGGTCCCAATACTTTTGGCAATATAGTGTATTTACTGCATATAAGCTACTACTGCAGCTTACTGTATTTTGCAACATTTGAATAAGTGACATTTTCTACATTTATACCCAACCATGTGCATGGGAAATTTTAAAAAAACTGGATTTTTGCTTGCACATTATTGAATGATTGATGTCAGCACAGTTTCAATGCATTTACTAAACTAAGTGAAAATTTGGTTTTCAAAGTGAACACTCTAAACTCCTTTGGAAAAATAACCTCAGCCTTTCATTTATTTTTTACACTTTGTAAAGTAAGGCAAAATATCTATATAAAGGACCTACAATAACTAGTAAGCATTAAGAACAGAAAATTTATTTTTTACTTGGAGTAGTTTCTTCTGTGTTATTTAAGTTTAGGTTACCTATAATGCTACCACCTCCCCCTCACTCCCCCTCTCTGTTGGGGTCCCTCAAGGCTCCGTCCTCAGGCCCCTTCTCTTCTCCATCTACACCTCCTCCCTATATGCCGACGACACACAAATCTCTCAACCCCCCACCTCAGTCTCCGCCCGAATCACACACCTACTGAGCGACATATCAGCCTGGATGTTGCTCCACTTCCTTAAACTGAACCTCTCCAAAACCGAGTTTTTTGTCTTCCCCCCAGTCCGGACACTACCCCCCACTGACTTCTCCACGTCCAACAACGCCACCATCAAACCCGCCCTGCAGGCCAGAGTACTTGGTGTCATTCTGGACTCCAAACTATCCTTCCAGCCCCAAGTCCAATCTTTAACAAACTTGTGCAGACTCCACCTCCGCAACATCGCCAAAATCCGCACGTTCCTAACCCCAGAAACCACTAAACAGCTCATCCACTCCCTCATCATATCACGACTGGATTACTGCAACTCCCTCCTTACTGGCCTGCCTTGCCTCTGGCTATCCCCACTTCAGTCAATCCTGAATACGGCTGCCAGACTCATTCACCTTTCCAACCGCTCCATTTCCGCCACCCCCCTCTGCCAATCCCTCCACTGGCTTCCGATTGCGCAACGGATCAAATTCAAAAATCTTACACTGACGTACAAAGCCGTCCACCATACTGCCCCGAACTACATCTCTGACCTAATATCCAAGTACCGCCCAGCACGCACACTCTGCTCCTCACAAGACCTCCTTCTCTCTAGTTCCCTGGTCTCCTCCTCCCATGCCCGCCTCCAGGACTTCTCCAGGGTGTCACCCATCCTCTGGAACTCCCTGCCCCAACCCATCAGATTATCACCTACTCTCCTCTCCTTTAGGCGCACCCTGAAAACCCATCTCTTCAGTGAAGCCTACCCCACCACCTGCTAACTTGCTGACCTCCTCCACTCTTCCTACCACTCCATCCCTCCTCCTGTGCCACCATCCCCTCCCTCCTAGATTGTAAGCTCGAAAGAGCAGGGCCCTCGATCCCCTCATGTTTTGCTTTGTATTGTTGTTGTTCTGTCACATGTTCTGTCCCCCTTTGTAATGTACAATGCTGAGCAAACTATTGGCGCTTTATAAATACTGTATAATAATAATAATAATTTGCATATTTATGAAATCTTTAGTAGAATGAAACTTGCTTGCACAAAAAACAAAAGAATCAAAGCAAAATTAAAATAAATTATACACTGTCCTGAAACCGGAGCCATGGGACACATCTTTACCAGAAACCATGAAGGGCCCCCCTGACCTTCAGCTTGGGGCCTTTCCCTTCCAGCCTGGTGGGGGAACACCATGGCCCAATTGCAAGTGCTCCTTTGTGACCCTAATAGTTCCACCACTGGTGTCAGTAGTTTTTTTTTTTCAATTTCAATAATTTTTTTACCATTATATATATTTTTTTATTTACAATTTACAAGAACTGGCAACTATGTTTCATCTTGATCAGCTGTGTCATTGGACACAGCTGATCACATGGTAAAGGGCTCCTGTGATTGGCATATGACACCCTCCCAAAACTTGATAACCGTGCTAAACCTGTCATTTGGCTACAACTTGGTCATCAGGTGGTTAAGGGCTGTCACTGAATCTGGAGAATGCAACAGAAATTGTATAACTATAACATGAGTAAGTACACTGGTGCTAGAATTCAACAAGAGATATACAAACCATGGTGTGATTTGTCCCATCCTCCACCCATAAGTAAAATAAATTGTGCTTCCCAAAAAAAATCAGTAATACATTTTCACTGTAAAAACTAAACGAATAAATAACTCACCTGCAATATGAATGGAAGCTACTTTTAGGCCTCCTGGCTGTTGAATCTCAATCAAGCAAGATATCTTTTTTGCAGTTTTGTTAAAATATATAGATGTGTTAACATCGTACATATTGGCCTCATTGGCAGTCACTGCAATTGAATGTTCCTTCAGTCTTTTACTGTTGCTGTCAATCCAATATGCTTCTGGTTTTGGATACCAATGGGAAGAGAAACATGACACTTTCATTTTTTCATTTGAACGGGATTCAATTTTGAAATCCGGCCCTGTGCCAATTGCTTTAAGAAGAAAAAAATAATAAGTATTTATATATTAGGTTACCGTTGTAGTTTTCTTTCTTTTCTTTTTTTTTGGGGTGGGGGGGGGATCAAAACTCATAATCAAATCAGGAAAATTAATAATCTGCTTTACCTAAACATCTGCATATAGACCTGGTTTATCTGCAGAGGATCACATGCAATCATACTGAGTTGTGTGATCAGAGATGCCTGAACAAGAGGGGCATCTGTGACATCTGCCTTATTTCCAAAAATCCAAGGGGCAACTCTCAGTCCCTCAGTCAGTCCTTTGCAGGGTCTCTGCAGAGCAATAATCATCTTGGCCGCACTATACAGGAATACAGTGCCCTAGCTACAGCAGCTCTTGCACCAGAGAGAACCAAGGAAGTCTCTTCACCATTGATATGCCATATGACATAGGAGAGGAAAAGCCAAGGAAATCAACCACTCATGCTGCATGGCACAGGTGAGTGTCTATGGAGGGAGGGGATAGTTTTGTTTCTACTGAGAAGACGAGGAGAACATGTCTGCTTGGGAGTGGGATGGAGTATGTGTGTACTTTGCATACTCCTGACCTCTGCGCTGTGTATGATATACTCCAGACCCCTACACTTCATGCTTTTCATAATTCAAATCTATTCACTGTGTACACTGGTCTGTACTTTACATATTTCTTGTACAATAATTTTTATTGTTTTTTCAAAATGTTCATGGTTAAGACAATATCAGAGTACAATTGGTAAGAAAAAAAAGGAGCCTCCCAAGGGACCAATTGTCAGATAAGCAGTGCAAACAGCAACATATAAACAAATAGCCATCAATAAGAACACGCCCCAAATAGAGCTTGAATATTAGCTCTGATAAGTCATGGTGGAGAGCTGTGGGGAGGGTGGGGAGGAAAAAGGAGAGAGAGAGAGAGACAATCTTGTGGAAGAGCAAGGAAAAAGGGAACACAGGTGAAAAGAGAGAAAGAAAAGGTCAGGAATAAACAAAAGTAATGATATGGCCTGAGCATGGGGGTCCTCCCCAGGGGCAGACTGACAACTCATGGGGCCCCCGGGCAATAGGGGATCATGGGGCCCCTGTGTCCTTTCCCAAACTCAAAAAAGCCTATGAAAAATGTACCAGGGGCATCTCATGGGGCCCCCTACTGACCCCGGGCCCTCGGGCAGTGCCCGAGTTTCCAAATGGTCAGTCCGCCCCTGCTCCTCCCTAATATTGGTGCAAGCCTAAACTGTATTCAGGAATGGAAGGGTGAGCGTATGGATCATGAGGGTGGTCATAATTGTTCTCACCTCCGTAAACTGAACAGTTGGCTTCTTCCAGGCCCTAGCAAAGGCCCTTTTAGCTGCTACAAAAAGAAAGGTAGCCAATCTGTGCTGTTATTAGGCCAGGAAGTGGGCAATGGAGGAGCACACAGATCTCTATATAAGGTTTAGTGGAAAAGGGATGACAAAAGACTATATACTCTGCACCAAAAGACCACCAACCGTGGACACGTTCACCATATGTGAAGTTCTTCTCAACGGATGTACTTTACATATTTCTGACATCTGAGTTGTACATTAAATACTCCAACCCCTGAATTACGCCTTGCTCACTGACAACAATACTAAAGAATTATTTCCTTCCTCTGGCTACTCACTCCCTGGAATTTTTTTCCCATTTGCCACTAAACCCAGGCATTTCCCCCCCCCCCCACCAATTCCCAAACATTCCAAAAAGGAACACCATCTAATTTGTTTATTGGAGCTGGCGGCCTCTGTGCTGTTTGGAAAAGGACCAGTTAATATCAGCGGCTTCTGCGGGGGGTGACACTATACAGTATTAGGGGAAATTATAATAGCTCTTTTATGCTCCTTTTTTATTACTTACCCACTGGAAGTATTTCTGTTGTGTCTTCATCAAACATATATTCATTCTGAAAGTAACATGTGTAGGAGCCTTCATCTGAAACTTTAATGTTCTGTATCCTCAGGGAGATATTTCCTCTCTTTATTTCATCTTTAATTAATTGGATACGACCATAAAAATCTGGGTTCACAGTTTCATCCCTTCCATTGCGATAGTGATTTACCAGAGATGCATCTTGAGATCTTAGCCATTTAATCTCCATGTTCTCAGCATTTATTTCTGGCTTCAAGTAACAGTTGATAAGTACATCTTCTCCAACAGAAACCCTGACAGATTTTGTTTGGCTGTAAACAGTAAATGTTGCTACGAAGGAAAAAAAAAAAGTTTTGATATTGCATTGGATGCACTCAATGCTATTTATTGTTATCGGTGTACAATATGGTATAAGCAGATGATAGCACAAGAACTTGCAATCTAAATAGATAACTTCTATCAAATATAAAAGGTACAATGTCACAATTATACAGTAAATGGTACAATGTAGCAACTCGACCAGATATCAATTATTTTCATTTGAAACTTTACTGGTACCAATAGATTCCAGAACTAAAAAAAAGTTGTATATCTTGTTGAGTTAACGTGGGATGTGGGTACTGAGTCAAAGTTTGAGATTCCAAAACCCCAAATGGAATTTGGTGTACAGGGGTTAGACAAAAATACGGAAACATTACATGATTTGCAGGCATGAAAGTGATAACATGTTTCACGTTGTAAGCGGAAGTGATGTAACATTCTTTTGCTTCCACTGTGTGATGAGACACCTAGCTAACAGGTGGGGAGGCTCACTTTCACCATTCGCTGCATGTACTGCTAGTAATACGGAGTCATGTCAGAGCTTACTGAGTTTCAAAAAGGGCAAATTGTTGGTACTTGTTTAGCTGGTGCCTTTGTGACTGAAGTTGCCAATTTATTTGCGGTGTCATGAGGTACAGTTTCAAAGGCTATGACGACATGTACAGTTTCAGGGAAAATGTCTGATAAGTATCAGCGCAGTCAACATGGTCAACTGACCGAAAGAAACAAAAAGAACATTGCGCAGGATTGTGACCTGGAATAAGAAAACAACTGCTGAAAAAGTGCCTGCAGAGCTCAATCTCAGTCCCATGAATAAATTGGCAACTTCAATCACAGGGGCACCAGCTAAGTGGCCACCAACAATTTACCCTCTTTGAAGCTCACTAAGCTCTTACATGACTCCATATTACTAGCAGCGCACGCAGTGAATGACAAAAGTGAGGCTTCCCACTTGTTAGCTAGGTGTTTCATCACTCAGGGGAAGCAAAAGAATGTTACATCACTTTTGCTTTCAACGCAAAACATGTCATCACTTTCACACCTGCAAATCATGTAGTGTTTCCATTTTGCTGGCTAACTCCTGCATATACAGTATTTGTGTAACACACTGCACTGTTACTGTTTGCAGGATGTTGTATGACCACAAGATGGTGGTGTTTCGCAGTTTAGCTATTACAGACTTGAGTATAGCAAAGTATTGTTGAACTTGTATACTGAAGGCAGGACTGTTGTGCCGGACAGGCTGAAAGCAGACTACATTTCCCAGAGGAGCTCAGGAACCTCCTGGAGAGAGGAAAGAGACTCTGGGAGGGTGAGGATGTGTGCTGGATGCAAGTGCAGGACTCAGAGGGCCCCTCTGTCACATCAGAGAGCTGGAAAGAAGGACTACAAATCAGTGGTATTGGTGACAAGCAGGACAGTCTGCCAAACAAGCTGCTGATTAGGCCTTTGTTTTTAATTCACACTAGAATAAATACCATTGTAGGTCCAGTTCACTCCTGGTCTGTTCACTTTATTGCCAGTCAAGCCCTAATGAAGGGGGCACTTGGACCCCCGAAAACGTGTTGGATACTCCTCAAATTATACCCCTGACATTTAATGGAATAAATTTGTATCTAAACAGTGGTGTGGCACTTCAATTTCAACTTACAACACACTACAAGCCAAGGAGACTGTGGAGATCATCTGGGGTTTAGAAACTGCCTGCCCAAAAACCAGATCATTGACACCAACATGATATCTTAAGATAAAAATACCAGTGGAGTGTTACCAGTACTACCAATACCGGTGACCTGCGGGTCCAGCACTATGTTTCCACTTTCCTCAAGCAAGAGAGTCGACTCTGCAGGCAAGCAAATTGAGGAATCATGACCAGTATTGCTTCACTTTCAGAGGGACCTAGAGGACAAAGGGGCCCCCAACCAATAGACTGTCCATTCTGCTAAGACTACAGACTGGATGAGAGGGTTCCACACCCCAAATCATTTTCAGTTACCAGAGATCCTGCAGTTTTCTCAGTTATTTCAGTTCAATACATTTGCATCACAGTCTACCACTTAAAATACCAACTTCTTAGCCCAATTCAGTACTGCAGCATACAGCTTTAGTGCCCCCCCTTCCTATTCAATTGCCCTGAATGCAGGTCTCCTTCTGCAGCGCATGTGTTTTTGCAGACAGTAATACTGTTGAAACCTCATCTCCAATATATTTTAGCTGTAAAGGAACTTGCTTCATCAAGCCAATTCCCTACCAATTGAAATTCAAAATCTACTGGAGTCTGCTCCTGCCCCTTCCTCTACTATATCAGTCCTTGGTATCACCTTCTTCCACAAAGGGACACTTTCAAGTTCCGCTACCATAAGTCAAGGGGGGGGGGGGGTTTCTTACTAAGGTACTTTTTCTTCTTCAGGGAATCAAGCTTTTACATAAAAAGGACCTCAACCCTGATGTGCACCAACTAGGACCCATCAAGCAAGCAGAATAATTTCTTTATATACTTTGAAGTGATACTAAAGGGGACATTATTATTTGAAAATTCATCTGTAGAGTTAAACCCTGTTCTCAGCCATTGAGAACCCAAAGGTGAGTTAGGCCAATTTCTTGATAGCCTATTTCAGCTCATTTGGGGAAAAATATCTCAGTGCGGGAATTAGCATTTAAACTCTCGTCCTGCAAGGCAATTGGATTTGTTTAAAATGGTACCATGCATGATTACTTTACTAAGCTTTTCACAATCTAAAATATATTGAATAACTCAAGCGCAAACTAAGGTGAAATAAAAACAAAAAATTACAATAAATTGCTATAGTCGCTAGTGCACACAACCCATGTCTCAGTGGGGCAAATTATACAATCATAAAGTGAAGTGAAAAAATGCTGCGCTACATAAACCAATTGTACAAACCATTAGATTACCAAAAAACAAAGTGAAAAAATAAATAATTATTAGAAGAAAAAAATAGTAGTAGTACAAATGTTAAAATATATATATATACATATATATATATATATATATATATATATATATACACACATATATATATATACATATATATATAAAATATACATATAAAAGACACACAAAAATAAAATATAAAAATTAAGAATATTTTAAGTATGAATCAAATAAAAGTCAATCAAAAATTAAGTTCAATCAATAAAGTGTTAATTCAGTGAACCCTACTTTGGATAACAAAAAATATGTGCATCTGTCATCAATCCCCATTCAAAGACATCCTCCACCATATATCTGCTCACCTCACGCAGTGTGACCTCACATTATACAATATTACGGTCAAACTGTACTTTTGGTCCCATATGAACTCAGAAGATCAGCTTGCTGAATGAAGACTTCAAAGTAAGCTCCCTCCAAAAGAGTGTCTTTGTATCAGCCCCATTCCTCATTAAAAAGAACTCGACATAGTGCTGTATCCTTGTAAACTTTTATTCATCAATTAAAACATAAGAAATACACTCATGTTCCGGAGGTGTATTCTGCACCTGGTATGATGAAGAGCCTGTGATGTACTGATTGAACACAAGATGGCAGTATCATCTCAGCAGCAGAGTCCTGTACATTCTCCTGCTTTGCCTTGCAATTTATTACAGATGGTGTCCGTTTTGAGCAATTACAGGACTCTGCTGCTGAGATGATACTGCCATCTTGTGTTCAAACAGTACATCACTGGATCTTCATCATACCTGATGCAAAATACACCTCCGGAACATATATATGTGTATTTCTTATGTTTTAACCTCCCTAGCGGTATGATTATTTCAGATTTTTGGTGCTGAAAGTGGTACCATTATTTTGCATGGAAATATGTAGTTTTTTTTATTGTAGGCTGTAATATTTAGGAATAACTCACTGAAATCTGTCCGAACAAGAGTCTATTAAACATCCCAGGTATGATAAAATTTGAAACACAAAATCATAGAGACTGGAGGGGGGAGGAGCCTGACCATGGCGGCAGGGGAGAGAGCGATGTGAGCGCTCTCCTTGGGACAGCCACCCTCACCCCATCGTTCCTAAGAAACATGCTGCCGAGGAGCCCAGCTAAACCCTACCTTTGAGAGGGGGTCCCGCCTGAAGAGCGGAGAGGACGGAGCTTTCGGGGACCATGGCAGTGGGACGGACTAAGCCTCTCGTCGGATGCAGCGGGTTGCTGGGAGACTAGGGGACGTGAGGCGGTCACGTGACCTCCCGCAAGGGAGTACTGGGAGGAAGAGAAGCCGGCTATCTCTCCTAGTCAAAGGGAGACGCCGCCTCTCTCACTGACAGGCCACGAGGACCCAGCTTTGGGAGAGCAGCAACGCTGTGAGTCGGACGGCGTTCTAAGGAACCGGGGAAACACCGTCCCAACGAAGGGGAGTCCTGTATTGCTGGCCACCTGTGGAGGAGGGGCGCAAAGGATAAAGAGAGGAACCCGGAGGAATCCCCCAAAAGAGGAAACAAAGCCTGAAGGGACCCCTGAATAGAGGACAACGAGCCTGAAAGGCAGCCTTCCTGAAAAAGCAGTCGGAGAAGGGTGAGTGAGAGTGGCTGAATTACACATTAAATTTGTATATGGACTGTAAAATATGGAAGCAGGAGAGGAATAAATAGGGGGGATTCCCAAAGGGGCAGAATAAATGGACCTTCTTTAAAAGGACGTATTACAGCATATGCCCTAAAGGTTTAAAGGAGAGAGACAGGACCTACAGAAAATATGAAGAGTAAAAATAGTAAAGGGAGCGGTCCCAAGCACTCCCAATCTGGAACAATTAGAAAATATACATCCCAGGGTAACGTGACCCCAGAAAGAACTCAGGGGATATGTGAAAGAAGTATAATGGAAAATAGTATGGATAAGAGCGTCAGGTCATCTGTGGAAATGCATAATAATAGCCAATTAATACTAGAGGGAACAGAGCTGAGAGAAAATGAAGGAGAACTACAAATCCCAAATAAAAAGGAGATGGCAGAAATGTTTAGAAATTTGGAAAAATCTATTAAACAAGAGATGGGAATTATCCGGAATGATTTAGGACATTTATTATCAAGACTAGAAGAAACAGAAGAAAAAATTAAAACACATGATCAAGCTATCCCTGAATTGAGAAATCAGATAAAGGAGATAAGGAAAGCACAAAATAAGCTGTGGCATAAGCTGGAGATACAAGGTAACATGCATAGAAAAAATAACCTCAGAATAAAAGGAGTCCCGGAACCTGCACAAGGAGAAGATTTAAAAGGGACAATACATAAAATTTTAAACTATATTATGGATAAATCTAGCACAGAGACATGTGAACTGGATAATGTATACAGAATAGGAAGGCTCCAACGAGAGCAGGTGGAAGAGAGACCGAGAGATGTAGTTGTACAATTCCATAAAAATGGAGAGAGAGAAGAAATATGGAAGATAAAAGGAAGAACTAGTATTAAATATGAAGGGAAAAATATACAAGTTTTTGCAGACCTGACAGCTGAGACATTAAGGAGAAAGAGATCATTGAAACCACTATTAGAACAGATGAAAAAACAGAATATACAATATAGATGGAGTAGCTCGATGTGTTTAATCGGATGGAAGAATGGAGTTACCGCATACTTAAGATTTCCTGAGGAACTGAGAGACCTTTTTGACAAACTTAACATCCAGAGAATAGAGATTCCAGGTTGGGGGGAGGAAGAAGGAGGGATATATGCTGGGGGAAAAGAGGAATGGCAGCAAGTTAAAAAGAGAAATAGAGAATTGATAGATAAGGGAACTTTGGGGGGAAGGTGAACTGTACAGGGTCAGAGTTTAACCCCAGGGTCAAAAATCAAACGTGGCACTAGGTCCACAAATGATTAGAAGGCAATCAGTAGGCCTAATGGGGGGGTGGGAGGGAGAGGTGGGGGAGGAGAGGGGGGATGGGAGTCGGGTTGGAGGGAGGGAGGGGAGGGGCTACTGGGTTAATACTCTGCATGATAGTAGGGATAAAGAGGAAGAGGCATTTTGGAAGAGAGATAGAGCGAACTAAGAAGGATGGAAGAAATACAGTTTATAACCTATAATGTGAATGGGTTGAGTTGTCCAGGGAAAAGATTTAAGTTGTTTAAGGAGTTACATCATAGGGCAACGTCAGTGGTATTTTTACAGGAGACACATTTTGAGATAGAGGCAAATGTGAAATTGAAATCTAAATATTATCCAACATGTTATTACGCTGACTCTCCAATTAAAAGAGCAAAAGGGGTTGCAATAGGATTGGCAAAGAATATGAGATTTGAGTTGGAGGATAGAAGGACCGATCCTGAGGTTAGATTTTTATTCTTGAAAGGTAAACTTCAGGGGATTGAGTGTACATTAGCCAATATATACTGCCCCAATAAGAAACCGGAGATGTATATGAAGGGTCTGTTGAAAAAATTGATAGAATTTAAAAAAGGGCGTTTGATAGTAGCAGGAGATTTAAATTTCTGCATGGAACCACAAAAGGACGCTACCTCTTCTGTGCAAAGAGAGGGGGGTAGGTCTCTGAGAGCTTTGAAAAAAGTGATTCACGAGTATCAACTAGTGGACACCTGGAGAATAATGCATATGAAAGACAGAGACTAAACCTTCTTCTCTAATGCACACGAGACATACTCGAGACTAGATTATATTATAATAGACCATCAACTCATTGAACTTGTGGTTAAAATAGAAATAGAGACAAGAACGTTCCCTGATCATGCTCCTGTCGTAATGAAAATGGGATGGGGAAGAAGGTGGACTGGAGGTTTAGGGTGGAGGTTAAATGAGGCTCTTCTTCTGGATGAGGATATAGCTCAGAGGATCGGGAAAGAGATTGAGGTATATTTTAAGGAGAATGAAACAGAGGAAGTATCGATAGCTACAGTTTGGGAGAGTCATAAGGTATTTATAAGAGGAATTTTGATTGCGGCAGGAGCCAGGAAGAAAAAAGAAAGAAGAGAGAGGGTCAGTGGGCTTCTAAAAGAAATACTGGACCTGGAGCAGATCCATAAGAAGAAAATAACAAAAGATACAAGACAGAAGTTAATGGATAAAAAAGTTGAGCTAGAGATGTTGATGGATGAGGAGAAGAGTATATAACAAAGTCTTAAGCGAGAGATATAGATGGGGAGATAGACCAGGAAAATACTTAATGAGAGCTTTGAATAAAAAGAAAAATAGGAATTATATAGAAAAGATAAAAAGTCCTAAGGGGGAGTTGGCCCACTCAACTAAAGAGATTATTAAAGTGTTCACGGAGTATTATAGAAAGTTATATAATATTAGTCCCCAAGGCTCTCCAAAAGAAGCTCGAGAGGGAATTAATGAAAAAAGGATGATATATTTAAAAAATGCGGGACTACCAAAACTAAGTGAAGCACAGTTGAACTCCTTGGACATGGAAATTTCCCAGGAAGAAATTAAAGCAGTATTAAGAAGTACAGGGGGAGGAAAAAGCCCAGGACCGGATGGCTATACAGTTAGGTATTATAAAAAATACAGTGAATTACTGTTACCCAAGCTGAAGAAGTATATGAATGCTCTGGGAGGTGGGATGGAGGTGAGGAGGGAATCTTTACAGGCCCATGTAGTACTTATTCACAAGGAGGGAAAAGTTCCCTCTCAGTGCTCCAGCTATAGACCAATTTCATTATTGAACACTGATACCAAACTGTACGCAAAGGTTCTAGCAAACAGGTTGAAAGATCTAATGTCTGATTGGATACATGGTGATCAGGTGGGCTTTGTACCAGGGAGAGAGGGTAGAGATAACGGTTTGAGAACCCTGATGCTTATTCAGAAAAGTAGAAAAGGGAAAGTCCCGGTGGTGCTCTTGTCAATTGACGCAGAGAAGGCATTTGATAGAGTGGACTGGGGCTTTATGATAGACAACTTAAAAGCGCTGGGGATAGGAGATAGAATGCGTGAGTGGATAAGTAAATTACCGCAATCATCACGGTAAATGGGGAGAGATCAGACCCCATTGGGATGTCTAATGGAACAAGACAGGGCTGCCCACTGTCCCCTTTACTATATGTTTTGTCACTGGAACCTCTGTTGTCAATAATAAGGAATAGTGGAGCGGTAAAGGGAATTCAAATAGAAACTATAGAACATAAAGTAGCGGCCTTTGCGGACGACTTATTGTTCTATGTGGGGAATCCCCGAATAACACTCCCAAATATAATGAAGATCCTGAAGGAGTATGGTGAATTATCAAATCTAAAAATTAACCCAACAAAAACAGAGATTTTGAACATTAATATACCAAAGAACGAAAAAGAAAAGCTACAAAAAGAATTCCCCTTTATATGGAGAGAAAAAGATATAAAATACCTAGGAATAAAACTCACTGTCTCATCTAAGCATTTATATAGATTAAACTATATTTCGTTGATAAACGAGATCAGGGAAGAATTAAACATATTAGGAGGAAACCCATCCTGGATAGGACGTATAAACCTAGTCAAAATGGTAATTATACCTAAAATATTGTATAGATTTCAAATGGTACCAATTAAAATCCCAGAGGCCTTCTTTAAGATAATAAAAAAAAATGTTAAGATATATATGGAAGAATAAAAAACCAAGATTATCATATGAAACATTAAGTAGGATTAAAGAGAAAGGGGGAATGGGTCTGCCAGATGTCAAGAGATACTATAAAGCAGTGGTCTTAGCAAGAATATAAGACTGGACATTTAACCATAAGGGGAAAAGTTGGGTAAAAATTGAAAATGATCTTAGTGGAAACAGATTGAGTAAGATGATATGGGTTTCGGCACAGTTTAGAGGAATTAAAGAAAGCACAAGTATCTACACTTTAAATGTTTTAAGGGTATGGGACAACTTACACAAAAACATGAAATGGGAATTTAATTCTATATTAATGCCTCTTACAAACACTGAATACTTTCCTCCGGGAAAGGATAAGATATCAGGGAGATGGTTTAGAAAGGAAGATACCCAATTGAGAGATGTTTTGGTAGAGGGGGAATTGAGACCATTTAAAGAATTAATAGAGAAGAAGAGAGATATCTTCACTAGAATAGATGAGTGGAAATATCATCAATTAAAATGTTTTATTGGAAATCTCCCGAAACCCCTGAGATTAAAACAGGAGTGGAATATGTCTGAAAGGCTATTAGAAACACGAAGGGATGGGAAGCACGGTATTGCGAAAATTTATAGAATACTCACAGAATTAGACACAAACACAAAGTTAACTTTTATAACAAAATGGGAAAGGGATATGGAAGTAGTGTTTGATGAGGAAAAACAGAGAAAGATATTTAGACTGATACACGAGAATGTTAGTATGAGAGAGGTTGAGATTAATTATAAGTGTGTGACACGATGGCATATTACACCGAGTGTTGAGCATAAGATGAGTGGGGAAAGTTCAAAAATGTGTTGCAGAGGATGTGGAGAGATAGGCACGGTGTTTCACATATGGTGAGAATGTCCGAAAATCCAAGCTTTCTGGAAGATAATAGTCAAATTGATTGAAGAAATAACTGGAAACGACATAGGGTTAGACCCAACGACGTGCCTCCTACATAATGTTGAGACATCAGTAAATAAATACAAAGAGTCAGGCGTATGGTACTACTTAAATGCGGCGAAAGGTTTGATACCCAAGTTTTGGCAGAAAACTGAGGTACCGAAGGAGGAAGACTGGATTAATAGAGTAAACCAGATTGGTAGAATGGAAAAATCATACCATATGCAGGAAGATAGAATGGCAGTATATTATAGGAGATGGGAAAAGTGGGAAAAAGCAGGATTGAAAGAGAAATATAGAAAACTATAATCTAGGATGTTACCTAAAGTTAATAAGCCTCGAGAGATCAGAATGGGTTAGAGCTTGCAGAGGGGGAGGAGGGGGGAGGGGGGGTGGGAAGGGAGGGGGTGGGTTGGGAAAGAAAAGAGTTTTTAGAAGGGGAAATGTTATAAATGTTTATTTATATGTGAACTGTTTCCCTGCATGGATATTTGTAATAATATGAAAAATTAATAAACATTTAAATTTAAAAAAAAAAGAAACACAAAATCATAAATTATAATGTAATAAATAATCATAAAAAATAATAATATAATAATAATAATACATTTAATTCAATAATATAATCAAACCAAAAACACTGAAATTTGAAATATAGCGCCAAGTTCGCACATCACTGAGCAAAGTCGCAAAATTGTTTTCAGTGTCTGATGACGAATTTCTCCACAAATCATCACTCAATTCTGCAAGTGGTTCTGATTTACTATCGCTGTTCTCTAGCTGATCTAAACCCGCTTTTGACCTAAAGGGACGCTTTTTGGACGTCATGGACTTTTCTAAGTTTCCAGGCAGAAAGAACAGTCAAAATGCAGACAGGGGACAGGACAAAGCACTAGGGACAAAATATATGTGAAATGCTTTGAAACAGCAATGTTTTACTATGTAAAATTCATTTTGAAAAAAATGACTTTTTTTAAAATTTTCAAATTTCCCGCCGTCGGTGGCACCCGTACGTCCCGACGTCACAGGGACAGGAACACAGAAGCCGGATGCCGGCATCAGCCGGAGGAGATGGCCGGGGACGCTGCAGGGGACACATCGCGGGAGCGAAGGACAAGGTAAGCTCTGCAGGGACTCCCTATGCAGCGCCGCATGGTAAGCCAAGTGTAGCTCGGGGTTACCGCTTTTGGCACTGACATTTTACCCCGAGCTACACTCGGGAATACCGCTAAGGGGGTTAATTGATGAATAAAAGTTTATAAGGATAAAGCACTATGTTGAGTTCTTTTTAATGCAGAATACGGCTGATAAAAAGACACTTATCAGGAGGGAGCTTACTTTGGAGTCTTCACTCAGCAAGCTGATCTTCATATGGGACCAAAATTGCAGTTAGACCGTAACATTGTATAATGTGAGGTGACACTGCGTGAGGGGAGCAGATATATGGTGGAGGATGTCCTCGCATGGGAATTGATGACAAATGAACATATTTTTTGTTATCCAAAGGAGGGTTCACTGAATGAACACTTTATTGAATGAACTTGATTTTTGATTGACTTTTATTTGATTTATACTTAAAATATTCTTAATTTTTATATTTTATTTTTTGTGTATTTTTTATATGTATATTTTTTATTATATATATATATATATATATATATATATATATATATATCATATATCTATATTTTTATTCCAATAGTAATATTTTTTCTACTACAATTTTTTCTTCTAATAATTATTTATTCTTTCACTTTGTTCTTTGGTAATATAATGGTTTTGTAAGGGACCACCAGGCGGTACCACTAGCACTCCACTGGCCAGGCGTCCCCAGCGCACGGTATCTAAGCCCCAGGGTACGTGTTCACCAGAGCCCCTGATGGTGGGGATGGACTTGAAGTACCCCGAGACCAGGTCGTGGCTACTGAGCACACCCGTCAGTGGTAGCGGTATTCGCCAGGGGCTCCCGCAGGGAAGAGCCTGATGTGAGGAGGTCGGGTGATCCCGTCGGGATGGATGGATGGATGGCTGAGCAAGTGCGGGGTCAAACGGGCCGGGTCGGTAACAGTGGGGACGGAGCAGTACAAGGCAGCGGGCAGAGAGTAGTCGGGTCACACGCCAGGTCAGCAACGGAAGGTCAGATCCAAACAGGGGCATTCAGGAGAGAGGTCAGGCAAAGCAAGGGTCTGGGCAGGAGAAGGCAACAAGGTCAGGTATAATCCGGGTCAATAACTTACTAGAACAGGTTCGCAGATACAGGATACAAGGAAAGACCAGAAGGCACTGAATGACAGCTCAGGGCCGTTTAAATATCCCGCCCTGCGCTGCCATTGGTGCCACGCGCGCGCCCGCGGTCCCCACTGCGCATGCGCGAACTCCCTCGCCGCGGACGGCCAGGTCTCAGTGCCCGCATTCTGACACGGAGCGGTGCACTGCGCCTGCGCCGAGCCCGTCGCAGCGGGGATTCCTGACATTGCCCCCCCCCTACGGGCAACCTCTGGGTGCCCACCCGATCTCTCCACCACGGGTGATCACGAAGGAACCTCCGGACAAGTCGGGGTGCATGGACATTATGGGCTGGTTCCCATGAATTATCCTCAGGGCCATAGCCCTTCCATTTAATAAAAAATTGGGTCTGACCCCCCCTCCTTCGGCACTTCAGGATTGATTCCACCTCAAATTCTTCTTCACCTTCGACCGTTATGGCCTCCGGAGGTCGAGATTCTCGTTCTGGGAAGGCATCGGGGATTACTGGTTTCAGCAAGGACACATGGAAGACCGGGTGTATCTTGAGTGTGTCAGGGAGGACAAGTTCGTATGCCACCTCATTGACCGCCCGCTTTATGCAAAAGGGGCCTATGAACTTTGGTCCTAATTTCTTTGATGGACATAGCATTTTCAAGTTCGTTGTTGCCAACCACACTTTATCCCCGGGCTGCAGCACCAGGTCCCCTCTTCGTCTTTTGTTAAACGCCTTCTTGTAGTCCTCCTGGGCCCGAGCAATAGCCTCCTGTAGTATCTTATTGTTGGAGGAGAAGAAAGCTAGCGTGTCCTGTGTCGCCGGAACTGGGCATTCAGGGACCAAGTCAGGGAGAAAGACAGGGTGAAATCCGTAGTTTGAAAAAAACGGTGATTGCCCTGTTGCGGAATGGTTGGCGTTGTTGTACGCGAACTCCGCCAGGGGTAGGAGTGGTAGCCAATTATCCTGTAGGAAGGATGTGTAGCAACGCAGGTACTGTTCTAGGGTCTGGTTGGTCCTCTCGGTCTGTCCATTGGTCTGGGGGTGGAACGCAGAGGAGAGGGATAATTTGATATCCAAGGCCTTACACAGTGCCCTCCAAAATTTAGACGTGAATTGGACCCCTCGATCCGAGACGATGTCCTCCGGAATTCCATGTAGTCTTATAACTTCCTGGATAAAAATTCGCGCAGTCTCGGCTGCTGACGGAGTCTTCTTTAACGGTAAAAAGTGAGCCATTTTCGATAACCGATCAATGACTACGAGGATCGCGGTGTGGTCTTGAGACGGGGGGAGCTCGACTATAAAGTCCATTGCGATCCTTTGCCAAGGTCGCTCGGGGATCGGCAAGGGCCGCAGCAGCCCCCAGGCCTTGTTCCTCGATGGCTTGTTCTTCTGACAGATGGTGCAAGATTTTACGTAGAGCCTGCAATCCTTGGCCATGTTTGGCCACCAAAAGGAACGTTGGAGAAGTTCCAGGGTCTTCGCTGGGCCAAAGTGTCCCGCCATTGGATGGTCATGACACTGCCCCAAGACAAGGGTTCGGACCTCTTCGGGTACCATGATCAATCCTTCCTTCCAGAGGAGTCCCCCCTTGTTTTGGAGGGGTACCCCAGCTGGGGTCACTGTGGTCGTGGATGCATCCATTAGTTTGGACCGAAGGTCAGTTTGGAGAGCCAAGAAATTCCCTGAGGACAGAATAGTATCAGGTACCGGTTCTTCTTTGGAGTCTTCGAACATGCGTGATAGCGCATCGGGTTTTGTATTTTTGGACCCTGGCCTGTAAGTGATATGGAATATGAATCTGGAGAAAAACAGTGCCCATCTTGCCTGCCGCGGACGTAACCGTTTGGCAGTCCTCAGGTACTCGAGGTTTTTATGATCAGTGAAGATCAAGATGGGGTGTGAGGCCCCTTCCAGCAAGTACCTCCATTCTTCCAGTGCCGTTTTGATGGCTAACAACTCCCGATCACCAATATCGTAGTTCTTCTCGGCTGGGGTGAGCTTCCTCGAGAAGAACGCTATGGGGTGGAGTAATTCTTTGGTGCCTTTTCTCTGGGACAGGATGGAACCCACCGCATTCTCAGATGCGTCTACCTCCAGTACGTAGGGCAGGGAAGCGTCTGGATGGCCCAAAATGGGTGCCGTGGTAAATAGTTTTTTCAAGGCCTCAAAGGCTTCCTGAGCCTCCGGCGTCCATCTGAAGCGGGTTCCAAGTTTGGTTAGCTGAGTTATGGGGGAGACCAGACCTGAGAAGTTCCTAATGAATTTCCGATAGAAATTCGCAAAGCCTATAAAGCGCTGGATGCCCTTTTTGTCTGTGGGCACAGGCCAATCCAAAATTGCAGAGACCTTCTGAGGGTCCATTGCGATTCCCGTGGTGGAGATAATCAACCCCAGAAACGCGATGCTGGACTGCTCGAAACTGCACTTATCTGCTTTGGCGTATAACCCATGCTGGCGCAATCGACCCAAAACCTTTGTCACGTGTATTCTGTGATCCTCCAGAGAGGATGAGAAGATCAGTATATCGTCTAGGTAAACTATTACAAAAACGTCAAGGTAATCCCGGAAAATGTCGTTTACAAAATGTTGGAATGTGGCTGGGGCATTGCACAGTCCAAATGGCATTACCAGATATTCGAAATGCCCAAACCGGGTACGAAATGCTGTCTTCCACTCATCCCCTTCCCTTATGCGAACCAAGTTGTAGGCCCCCCTGAGATCTAGTTTAGTAAATATTGTCGCAGCCTTCAGGCTCTGAAATAATTCGGGTACCAATGGCAGAGGGTAACGATTTTTAATCGTGACTCTGTTCAGTTCACGATAGTCAATGCAGGGTCGCAGAGATTTGTCTTTTTTCTCTACAAAGAAGATCCCCGCTCCGGCTGGTGAAGTAGAGGCACGGATGAACCCCTTCTGGAGACTGTCCTCTATGTATTCCTTCAGGGCCCCCAATTCTAGCTCAGACAGGGGAAAAATCCGTCCAAAAGGGATCTCGGAGCCGGGCAACAGATCAATTGGACAGTCATACGGGCGGTGGGGGGGCAAGGTGTCTGCCCCCCGTTTACTGAATACATCTAAGAATTCGTGGTATGCTGCGGGAATAACCTGTTTCAGGTCGGAGTCTCCCTCGGAGCACAGGAGGACCTGGGGGGCTGCAGAGCCCGCAGTGTGACAGTGTTCCTGACAATACAGGGACGGGAACAAGATAGACCCGGTTTCCCAGTCAATTTGGGGGTTATGGGCCCGCAACCAAGGGAGTCCCAAAATGACTGGAAAAAGAGGTGACGCAATGGCATCTAGGCGGAGGAATTCCTGATGCTGGTTAGCAATGGTAGTGGCGATAGGGGGAGTTTCCTGGTTAACTACTCCTGACTTTATCTGGGAGCCATCTGCCAGAAATATGGTAAAGCCCCGTTTTCTGGGCTGGAGGGGAATCCCCTGCTGATGAGCAAAATCTAAATCCAGGAAACAACTGCATGCCCCTGAATCAACTATGGCCGTCACCTCCACGGTCCTTTCTGGAAGCTGAAAGGAGAGGGGCACCACTAAGTATTGGGACGGACTGACCTTGCCAATAGCCAGAGAAGAAAAAGAGGTGCACTTACTCATTTTCTGAGGGCAGGATCGTACCATATGATCGGCTTCACCGCAGTAGAAGCAGAGGTTCAGAGAGCGTCTCCGCTGGCGTTCTTCTGGCGATAATTTAGGCCGAGCCAGGCCTAGTTGCATTGGTTCCTGCGCATCTCCTGGCAGTGGGTTCTGGATCTTTGTTCTGGTTTGTTGGCTGGGGCCTGGAATTGGACCCCATGCATTTCCGTGACCCTGACCGGACCTCTCCAACCTGCGTTCCCGCAGTCTACGGTCTATTTGAATCGTCAGGGCTATTAGGTCTTCTAGTGACTCGGGAACCCCCACTCGGGCCAGCTCATCCTTCAAGGGCTCTGACAGACCCATACGGAACTGGTGTCGCAACGCGAACTCGTTCCAGCGTGTGTCCCCCATCCAACACCTAAATTCAGAGGCGTATTCTTCTGCCGCCCGGCGGCCCTGCCGAAGCGTGGATAACATTGCTTCAGCAGAGGCTGCCCGCTGTGGATCATCATAAAGGATGGCCATAGCTTCAAAAAAACCGCTGACCGTTCCCAGGTGAGGGTCATGGTTTGCCCTTAACCGATGGGCCCAATCTTGGGGTTCACCCTGCAATAGTGAAATTAAAAATCCCACTTTCACTGATTCCGTTAGGAAGGTGCGGGGTTGCAATTCAAAAAACAGGAGGCAGGAATCCCGAAAAGACCTGAAGCGTGTTCGGTCCCCGTGAAAACGCTCAGGCAGTGGTACTCGGGGTTCAACCCTCGGTAGAGGAGCAGAGGCCCCTGAAGCTGGCCCCAGAGCTTCTTCTACCGGGGGAGCGGAAACAGGGGCCTGTGGAGCAGGGCCAGATGCAGGGCGGGTCTGGAAACGGTTTTCCAGGTGCGTGCATTTGTCCTGCAAGGTTGCCACAGCCTGTGTCAGGGCTGATAGGTGCCTGCAAATATCTCCCAGCGGGGCTGACCCTCCTCCAGGCTCAGTCATGGCCTTCTGGTACTGTAAGGGACCACCAGGCGGTACCACTAGCACTCCACTGGCCAGGCGTCCCCAGCGCACGGTATCTAAGCCCCAGGGTACGTGTTCACCAGAGCCCCTGATGGTGGGGATGGACTTGAAGTACCCCGAGACCAGGTCGTGGCTACTGAGCACACCCGTCAGTGGTAGCGGTATTCGCCAGGGGCTCCCGCAGGGAAGAGCCTGATGTGAGGAGGTCGGGTGATCCCGTCGGGATGGATGGATGGATGGCTGAGCAAGTGCGGGGTCAAACGGGCCGGGTCGGTAACAGTGGGGACGGAGCAGTACAAGGCAGCGGGCAGAGAGTAGTCGGGTCACACGCCAGGTCAGCAACGGAAGGTCAGATCCAAACAGGGGCATTCAGGAGAGAGGTCAGGCAAAGCAAGGGTCTGGGCAGGAGAAGGCAACAAGGTCAGGTTTAACCTGGGTCAATAACTTACTAGAACAGGTTCGCAGATACAGGATACAAGGAAAGACCAGAAGGCACTGAATGACAGCTCAGGGCCGTTTAAATATCCCGCCCTGCGCTGCCATTGGTGCCACGCGCGCGCCCGCGGTCCCCACTGCGCATGCGCGAACTCCCTCGCCGCGGACGGCCAGGTCTCAGTGCCCGCATTCTGACACGGAGCGGTGCACTGCGCCTGCGCCGAGCCCGTCGCAGCGGGGATTCCTGACATTGCCCCCCCCCTACGGGCAACCTCTGGGTGCCCACCCGATCTCTCCACCACGGGTGATCACGAAGGAACCTCCGGACAAGTCGGGGTGCATGGACATTATGGGCTGGTTCCCATGAATTATCCTCAGGGCCATAGCCCTTCCATTTAATAAAAAATTGGGTCTGACCCCCCCTCCTTCGGCACTTCAGGATTGATTCCACCTCAAATTCTTCTTCACCTTCGACCGTTATGGCCTCCGGAGGTCGAGATTCTCGTTCTGGGAAGGCATCGGGGATTACTGGTTTCAGCAAGGACACATGGAAGACCGGGTGTATCTTGAGTGTGTCAGGGAGGACAAGTTCGTATGCCACCTCATTGACCGCCCGCTTTATGCAAAAGGGGCCTATGAACTTTGGTCCTAATTTCTTTGATGGACATAGCATTTTCAAGTTCGTTGTTGCCAACCACACTTTATCCCCGGGCTGCAGCACCAGGTCCCCTCTTCGTCTTTTGTTAAACGCCTTCTTGTAGTCCTCCTGGGCCCGAGCAATAGCCTCCTGTAGTATCTTATTGTTGGAGGAGAAGAAAGCTAGCGTGTCCTGTGTCGCCGGAACTGGGCATTCAGGGACCAAGTCAGGGAGAAAGACAGGGTGAAATCCGTAGTTTGAAAAAAACGGTGATTGCCCTGTTGCGGAATGGTTGGCGTTGTTGTACGCGAACTCCGCCAGGGGTAGGAGTGGTAGCCAATTATCCTGTAGGAAGGATGTGTAGCAACGCAGGTACTGTTCTAGGGTCTGGTTGGTCCTCTCGGTCTGTCCATTGGTCTGGGGGTGGAACGCAGAGGAGAGGGATAATTTGATATCCAAGGCCTTACACAGTGCCCTCCAAAATTTAGACGTGAATTGGACCCCTCGATCCGAGACGATGTCCTCCGGAATTCCATGTAGTCTTATAACTTCCTGGATAAAAATTTGCGCAGTCTTCGCTGCTGACGGAGTCTTCTTTAACGGTAAAAAGTGAGCCATTTTCGATAACCGATCAATGACTACGAGGATCGCGGTGTGGTCTTGAGACGGGGGGAGCTCGACTATAAAGTCCATTGCGATGCTTTGCCAAGGTCGCTCGGGGATCGGCAAGGGCCGCAGCAGCCCCCAGGCCTTGTTCCTCGATGGCTTGTTCTTCTGACAGATGGTGCAAGATTTTACGTAGAGCCTGCAATCCTTGGCCATGTTTGGCCACCAAAAGGAACGTTGGAGAAGTTCCAGGGTCTTCGCTGGGCCAAAGTGTCCCGCCATTGGATGGTCATGACACTGCCCCAAGACAAGGGTTCGGACCTCTTCGGGTACCATGATCAATCCTTCCTTCCAGAGGAGTCCCCCCTTGTTTTGGAGGGGTACCCCAGCTGGGGTCACTGTGGTCGTGGATGCATCCATTAGTTTGGACCGAAGGTCAGTTTGGAGAGCCAAGAAATTCCCTGAGGACAGAATAGTATCAGGTACCGGTTCTTCTTTGGAGTCTTCGAACATGCGTGATAGCGCATCGGGTTTTGTATTTTTGGACCCTGGCCTGTAAGTGATATGGAATATGAATCTGGAGAAAAACAGTGCCCATCTTGCCTGCCGCGGACGTAACCGTTTGGCAGTCCTCAGGTACTCGAGGTTTTTATGATCAGTGAAGATCAAGATGGGGTGTGAGGCCCCTTCCAGCAAGTACCTCCATTCTTCCAGTGCCGTTTTGATGGCTAACAACTCCCGATCACCAATATCGTAGTTCTTCTCGGCTGGGGTGAGCTTCCTCGAGAAGAACGCTATGGGGTGGAGTAATTCTTTGGTGCCTTTTCTCTGGGACAGGATGGAACCCACCGCATTCTCAGATGCGTCTACCTCCAGTACGTAGGGCAGGGAAGCGTCTGGATGGCCCAAAATGGGTGCCGTGGTAAATAGTTTTTTCAAGGCCTCAAAGGCTTCCTGAGCCTCCGGCGTCCATTTGAAGCGGGTTCCAAGTTTGGTTAGCTGAGTTATGGGGGAGACCAGACCCGAGAAGTTCCTAATGAATTTCCGATAGAAATTCGCAAAGCCTATAAAGCGCTGGATGCCCTTTTTGTCTGTGGGCACAGGCCAATCCAAAATTGCAGAGACCTTCTGAGGGTCCATTGCGATTCCCGTGGTGGAGATAATCAACCCCAGAAACACGATGCTGGACTGCTCGAAACTGCACTTATCTGCTTTGGCGTATAACCCATGCTGGCGCAATCGACCCAAAACCTTTGTCACGTGTATTCTGTGATCCTCCAGAGAGGATGAGAAGATCAGTATATCGTCTAGGTAAACTATTACAAAAACGTCAAGGTAATCCCGGAAAATGTCATTTACAAAATGTTGGAATGTGGCTGGGGCATTGCACAGTCCAAATGGCATTACCAGATATTCGAAATGCCCAAACCGGGTACGAAATGCTGTCTTCCACTCATCCCCTTCCCTTATGCGAACCAAGTTGTAGGCCCCCCTGAGATCTAGTTTAGTAAATATTGTCGCAGCCTTCAGGCTCTGAAATAATTCGGGTACCAATGGCAGAGGGTAACGATTTTTAATCGTGACTCTGTTCAGTTCACGATAGTCAATGCAGGGTTGCAGAGATTTGTCTTTTTTCTCTACAAAGAAGATCCCCGCTCCGGCTGGTGAAGTAGAGGCACGGATGAACCCCTTCTGGAGACTGTCCTCTATGTATTCCTTCAGGGCCCCCAATTCTAGCTCAGACAGGGGAAAAATCCGTCCAAAAGGGATCTCGGAGCCGGGCAACAGATCAATTGGACAGTCATACGGGCGGTGGGGGGGCAAGGTGTCTGCCCCCCGTTTACTGAATACATCTAAGAATTCGTGGTATGCTGCGGGAATAACCTGTTTCAGGTCGGAGTCTCCCTCGGAGCACAGGAGGACCTGGGGGGCTGCAGAGCCCGCAGTGTGACAGTGTTCCTGACAATACAGGGACGGTAACAAGATAGACCCGGTTTCCCAGTCAATTTGGGGGTTATGGGCCCGCAACCAAGGGAGTCCCAAAATGACTGGAAAAAGAGGTGACGCAATGGCATCTAGGCGGAGGAATTCCTGATGCTGGTTAGCAATGGTAGTGGCGATAGGGGGAGTTTCCTGGTTAACTACTCCTGACTTTATCTGGGAGCCATCTGCCAGAAATATGGTAAAGCCCCGTTTTCTGGGCTGGAGGGGAATCCCCTGCTGATGAGCAAAATCTAAATCCAGGAAACAACTGCATGCCCCTGAATCAACTATGGCCGTCACCTCCACGGTCCTTTCTGGAAGCTGAAAGGAGAGGGGCACCACTAAGTATTGGGACGGACTGACCTTGCCAATAGCCAGAGAAGAAAAAGAGGTGCACTTACTCATTTTCTGAGGGCAGGATCGTACCATATGATCGGCTTCACCGCAGTAGAAGCAGAGGTTCAGAGAGCGTCTCCGCTGGCGTTCTTCTGGCGATAATTTAGGCCGAGCCAGGCCTAGTTGCATTGGTTCCTGCGCATCTCCTGGAAGTGGGTTCTGGATCTTTGTTCTGGTTTGTTGGCTGGGGCCTGGAATTGGACCCCATGCATTTCCGTGACCCTGACCGGACCTCTCCAACCTGCGTTCCCGCAGTCTACGGTCTATTTGAATCGTCAGGGCTATTAGGTCTTCTAGTGACTCGGGAACCCCCACTCGGGCCAGCTCATCCTTCAAGGGCTCTGACAGACCCATACGGAACTGGTGTCGCAACGCGAACTCGTTCCAGCGTGTGTCCCCCATCCAACACCTAAATTCAGAGGCGTATTCTTCTGCCGCCCGGCAGCCCTGTCGAAGCGTGGATAACATTGCTTCAGCAGAGGCTGCCCGCTGTGGATCATCATAAAGGATGGCCATAGCTTCAAAAAAACCGCTGACCGTTCCCAGGTGAGGGTCATGGTTTGCCCTTAACCGATGGGCCCAATCTTGGGGTTCACCCTGCAATAGTGAAATTAAAAATCCCACTTTCACTGATTCCGTTAGGAAGGTGCGGGGTTGCAATTCAAAAAACAGGAGGCAGGAATCCCGAAAAGACCTGAAGCGTGTTCGGTCCCCGTGAAAACGCTCAGGCAGTGGTACTCGGGGTTCAACCCTCGGTAGAGGAGCAGAGGCCCCTGAAGCTGGCCCCAGAGCTTCTTCTACCGGGGGAGCGGAAACAGGGGCCTGTGGAGCAGGGCCAGATGCAGAGCGGGTCTGGAAACGGTTTTCCAGGTGCGTGCATTTGTCCTGCAAGGTTGCCACAACCTGTGTCAGGGCTGATAGGTGCCTGCAAATATCTCCCAGCGGGGCTGACCCTCCTCCAGGCTCAGTCATGGCCTTCTGGTACTGTAAGGGACCACCAGGCGGTACCACTAGCACTCCACTGGCCAGGCGTCCCCAGCGCACGGTATCTAAGCCCCAGGGTACGTGTTCACCAGAGCCCCTGATGGTGGGGATGGACTTGAAGTACCCCGAGACCAGGTCGTGGCTACTGAGCACGCCCGTCAGTGGTAGCGGTATTCGCCAGGGGCTCCCGCAGGGAAGAGCCTGATGTGAGGAGGTCGGGTGATCCCGTCGGGATGGATGGCTGAGCAAGTGCGGGGTCAAACGGGCCGGGTCGGTAACAGTGGGGACGGAGCAGTACAAGGCAGCGGGCAGAGAGTAGTCGGGTCACACGCCAGGTCAGCAACGGAAGGTCAGATCCAAACAGGGGCATTCAGGAGAGAGGTCAGGCAAAGCAAGGGTCTGGGCAGGAGAAGGCAACAAGGTCAGGTATAATCCGGGTCAATAACTTACTAGAACAGGTTCGCAGATACAGGATACAAGGAAAGACCAGAAGGCACTGAATGACAGCTCAGGGCCGTTTAAATATCCCGCCCTGCGCTGCCATTGGTGCCACGTGCGCGCCCGCGGTCCCCACTGCGCATGCGCGAACTCCCTCGCCGCGGACGGCCAGGTCTCAGTGCCCGCATTCTGACACGGAGCGGTGCACTGCGCCTGCGCCGAGCCCGTCGCAGCGGGGATTCCTGACATTGCCCCCCCCCTACGGGCAACCTCTGGGTGCCCACCCGATCTCTCCACCACGGGTGATCACGAAGGAACCTCCGGACAAGTCGGGGTGCATGGACATTATGGGCTGGTTCCCATGAATTATCCTCAGGGCCATAGCCCTTCCATTTAATAAAAAATTGGGTCTGACCCCCCCTCCTTCGGCACTTCAGGATTGATTCCACCTCAAATTCTTCTTCACCTTCGACCGTTATGGCCTCCGGAGGTCGAGATTCTCGTTCTGGGAAGGCATCGGGGATTACTGGTTTCAGCAAGGACACATGGAAGACCGGGTGTATCTTGAGTGTGTCAGGGAGGACAAGTTCGTATGCCACCTCATTGACCGCCCGCTTTATGCAAAAGGGGCCTATGAACTTTGGTCCTAATTTCCTAATGCAGAATACGGCTGATAAAAAGACAAAAGCAAGCTGATCTTCATATGGGACCAAAATTGCAGTTAGACCGTAACATTGTATAATGTGAGGTGACACTGCATGAGGGGAGCAGATATATGGTGGAGGATGTCCTCGCATGGGAATTGATGACAAATGAACATATTTTTTGTTATCCAAAGGAGGGTTCACTGAATGAACACTTTATTGAATGAACTTGATTTTTGATTGACTTTTATTTGATTTATACTTAAAATATTCTTAATTTTTATATTTTATTTTTTGTGTATTTTTTATATGTATATTTTTTATAATATATATATATATATATCATATATCTATATTTTTATTCCAATAGTAATATTTTTTCTACTACAATTTTTTCTTCTAATAATTATTTATTCTTTCACTTTGTTCTTTGGTAATATAATAGTTTTTACCATTATTTTATGCAGCGCAGCATTTTTTCACTTCACTTTAAGCTTTTCACAATGTTTAACTTTTGTACACCATTATTTCTATTTTATTGGATCGCCTTAAACTGTGTTATTATTTTGAGTTTCAACCCCAGAGGATTCTCCAAGTCAAGATTTTATGGTGGTGTCAGCAGGGGCTGTGCTCTCAAATCAGGCTCAAAACAGACAAGGAACCCACAATACTCAGCGGCTCTTAAGGGGATGATGCTACATTTGTAAGTCATTTGTGTAATGGTATGTGTATGTCAGACTACAATGGCTATCTTCTATATTGTAAACGACAAAATCAGAATAGAGAAAAGCAGGACAGTCCCCCACTTCCAACATGAAATCACCGCACCCAGCTGCCCCATCTCACCCAATAAAAGAAAATGTGACCGAGATGGTCCACCCAAAAAGTGGTTACCTATAAAGGGACTATTGTGATATACCAGATATCTATAAAAAATGATTTATTGAGGTATCAAAATATTCTAAAACTGTACATAACAGACAATGTAAGGCACATCCATTTCCTTAACCCGGACAATGTTGTCTGCCCCAATTAAAATAGGAACAAATCCATCACCTGTGGCCACTAAACTGCGATATCACCAGAATGTGGTAAATCTAATACCTCGTGGGAGGAGAGATCTCTCAATAAGTGAACCAGCCATTTAGGATAGGTGGATACAGTAAAAATGTATGCAGTAAATAGCAATTTGCGAGAGAAAATAAGTCTACTGTGCAAAGTGTATACAGAAGTGTATGCAGCTGACAGTGTCTGTCCAAAGTCACTATGATCTATAATAGCATAAACCTGTCAGTCACAACTGAATTCAATGGAAACAAGAGTATAGGCTCATTATGCTAAGCAGCCTCTGTACATTGTTACATTGATGGATAATGTCCTGCAATAGTAGTAACTATATTGGGAACTGACAGCAGTTAAAAAGGTGAAGCTATGGATACTGTATATAGGCAGGTCAGTAGAGAAAGCAAGTTTAGTGATCAGCGTAGCATGATTTTCATTAAAAGTCCCATTCAGCCATGCTGGACATGCTCCACTGCCAATGCACATAGCCCTCTGTCTTTATAGGTCAAGTCAGTGTCCGTCAGATATGTGCGGCCGTATAGGGTGACTTGCCGCTGTACAGAGAAGTTGGTCAATATCCCTTTTTTGCATACATCGTATCCACATGGCAGGATCGGCTATCCATTACCCACGGGTATGTGCAGCCACACGTGATGTCACTGACATGATGTCAATGCGTTTTGCAGATGGACATATCTCTCCCACCTTCATCAGGACCAATAGGCTGCTTCTCTATGCAACACTTTATAACTGTGGCTTCACCCACCTCTAGCTGTCCTTGTGTCTTACAGCAACATGAATATATTAATTCAATAGGGACATTTTTATGGAACATATCCTATAGACATTACCAATTTTTTTTTAATGATAGTTTACTAGAAGGAACATTTGTTTATTTATTGTTTGCAGTGGTTCCCCATGGCATTGCTCAATAATATCTTGCCTAGTCAAAAGTGTAGAATTATTTTGCCAATCCCTCCACTGGCTTCCAATTACCCAAGGCATAAAATAAAAAAAAAAACATTAACGTACAAAGCTGTTCATAACACTGCCCCAAACTACATCACCGACCTGATATCCATCTACCAACCAAAACGCACTTTCCGATCCTCACAAGACCTCCTTCTCTCCAGTTCCCTGGTCTCCTCCTCCCATGCCCGTCTCCAGGACTTCTCCAGGGCTTCCCCCATCCTCTGTAACTCAATACCCCAATCCATCAGACTGTCACCTTCCCTCCTCACCTTCGCACCCTGAAAACCCATCTCTTCAGAGAAGCCTACCCAGCCCTCACCTAATCTGCTGATCTCCTCCGCTCTTCCCACCACTCCATCCCCCACAGCTATTTCCTCCTGTACCACTCTCCCCTCCCTCCTAGATTTTAAGCTCCAAGGAGCAGGGCCCTCGAACCCCTCGTGTATTGTATTGTTACTGTACTGTCTCATATATGGTCTCCCACTATAATGTACAGCGCTGAGCAAACCATTGGCGCTATATAAATACTGTATAATAATAATTTTGGTGATGGACAAAGAAATACCCGAAGGTAAGACACCTCCATATGACTGATTTTAGCTAAATTAATTTTCCAAAAATATCTGGAGATTTAGCTCTACATTTAAGCCCTTTAGATGTAAAATGTCTAACTTATTTTTTCACATTTTTTCATGTTTTAATAATTCTCTTTCAAAACCTTCTCTTCTTTTTGAAAAATTGAAGGCATAAAACCCTTTTATTGTGGCCCCATCCTACTTTCCTTGTCCCAGCCCAGCATGTTGGTGTATAATTGGGGATCATATAAGGGAAAAAGCATTTTGACATACAGTGCACCATATTTACAAAAAATGAAAATAAAAGATATAGATTTTCTCACCTGACACAGACAGATTAAGGTTTAGGATGTTGATTAGGAAAATGAAACACAACAGCATCATTCTGTAACATAGTAATACAAAAAGGGGATTGTCAATAGCATGTACATCCTTGGATGCATTGTTGACTAACTGTAAACTCAATCTAAACTGACAAAAAGGGTGTGAACATATTTCAGCATTTTTATAAAACGTAATTAAAGTGTATGTCGATCTTAAATCTTCTTTCTCCTTTTGAACAGAGTCACTGCTACCCATGGCTGTGTTAAATAGATTTACTGCCAATTTTTGTCCGGCTAACAATGAAGACAGGAAGTGAGAGAAAATCTGCAACAGGAACACAGACAGAAGTAAAAATCTGACTGGGATGTGAGCCTTCACCTATTAAAATAAAGAAAGGTATTTTATTTCTATGTTACTTTTGGAAACCCTTACTTCCTGTCTGGAAAAACACTGTCAGGAAGACAAGAAGGGGTTTATTTACTGAACCTGGTTGACTCAGAATCTTGGGCACCTGTGCATGGTAGCCAATCAGCTTCTAACCTTAGCATGTTCAGTTAAGCTTCAGCAATAAAACCTGGAAGCTGATTGGTTTTTATGCAGAAGTGGACAAGATTCTGAGTCAACCAGGTTTAGTAAATAAACCCCAAAGTGTCATCACTCTAACTAGGCCCAAGACAGCAGTGAAACCTGATAGCAGTTCTAACCTAGTTCTAAAACCAGAAAAAACATTTTGGATTGACACACACTTTAGTGTGGATTCACAGATTTAAGATTTGCAGATTTAAGCTCAGGTTTCACAGCTAATTGACACAGTAGTTGTTCAGCAGTTTAGGTCAGGTTCAGGTCAGCTTTACATCAGGTTCAGGTCAGGATTAGATCAGGTTCAGGTCAGGATTTTCTTCTGTTCACAACTGAAGACATGTGCAGTTTAGAAACGGTTCCCATAGAAGTCAATAGCCTATAATCCGCCCCTGAACCTGTAGGCACTACTCAGAAATCGGACAAGCCTCTTTTTCAATCAGCACCGAATCTGCACTTCCAGTGCACCGGACATATGTGAACAGGCACCATAAGAAGCAATGTTATTTCACATGTCATGCGGATTGGATGCAGTTCAAACTGCATCCAATCAACATTAATGTGAACCGCCACTAAAAAGCGGAGCTCCACCCACTCCTTGTTAAGGTTTGGCACTTTTGGGGAGCAAAATTGACAGGTACCCTCTCCCACTACCTAGGTGATTGGAAGTTGTCCCCCACTCCCTCCCCGAAGAAGACTACGGGACCATTCAAAAAGCACAGTGCTACTTACGCATGCACAGTGGGCACCCGGCTGTGATGCTGCAAGCTGTCAGATCCCAATGCCCACACTGAAGATGCCAGTGCCGGGAACACAGGAAGGCTGGTGAAATGGGAGAACACTGCAGGATCGTGAGACAGGCGAGTGGCTGTTTTTAGAAAGTCAGCAGCTACAGTTTTTGTAGCTGTTGACGTTTATTTTGCTGTTGACTGGAACTCCACTTTAATGTGTTTTCAGTGTGTTTCTACATAATTCTGTTGGATGCAGTCGTACATACACTAACTACCTAAAAATAGCTGAAGGTATGTCTGGAAATACACATACATGCACTCGCACTAATGTAGGCCCATTGAACCCCTTAGGGAGAGGGGCCTTGACTGATGGACGCATGAATACACAATTGGCATTGATCTGATGCAGGGAGGCTAAATGGCTCCTTCATGGCTACAAGGACATAAAACAAAGCGGCAAAGCTTGGACTTTAGAAAAAGACTATGCTGAGGCATCCCTATAACCGGAAAAAGTTCAGCATTCAACAGAGTTGCCCACATGACTGTTCTGTGATCATTTGCCACAGATTTATTGTCAGTTTGACTTTGCAAGCAATTAAGATGTACAGAGGCAAAGAGTCATGCCTGTGCTGGATTTTTGCATTTTTTTTGCACACGTTTAAAATATAATTTTAGGCCTAAAGAATACATAATCCCCCACCCAAAAAAATATTATCCCTTGAATTTATAAAGACTGGCGCAGACAGAAATAAATGTGTCTCAGAGGCAGTGACAAATTCATGTACCTGTACAGAGACCAGGTACACTATATCGGTGCAATACTTTTCTATTTGTTTCATACCTCTTCTAAGTAAAACTGGTCTTCACTACTTATACTTTGGCACAGATGCAGATTTTTTTGTTGCATTTTTCTTCTGAGCAGGAGCGGACTGACAACTCATGGGGCCTCCGGACAGTAGGGGATCATGGGGCCTCTGTGTCCTTGCCCACATTCAAAGCATATCCAAAAAAGCCTATAAAAAAGGTACCAGGGGCATTTCATGGGGCCCCCTACTGACCCCGGGCCCTCGGGCAGCGCCCGAGTGCTCGAATGGTCAGTCCGCCCCTGCTTCTGAGTAACTCTGGCGCATTTGAGCTTTCTATTGTTTAGGTGCATTGCTGGTTAAATGTTGCAGGCTCTTTGAAGAGGAACTAAAGCACTATTTATTATTTATTTATTTCAGGTGCTTATATAGTGCTGTCAATTTACGCAGAGCTTTATATATATATATTGTACATTCACATCAGTCCCTAACCCTCAAGGGGCGTACAATCTAAGGTTCCTAACTCACATTCATACATACACATACTAGGGCCAATTTAAACAGGATCCAATTAACCTACCAGCATGTCTTTGGAGTGTGGGAGGAAACCGGAGTACCCGTAGGAAACCCACGCAGGCACAGGGAGAACAAGAAAACTCCAGGCAGGTGGTGCCGTGGCTGGGATTCGAGCCAACGGCCCCTAATACTGCCAGGCGGAAGTGCTAACCATTTAGCCACTTTTCTTTTGGGCCAGTTTGTTGCTGGGCAGATTAAAAATGCAAAACACATGAAAACGCACTACATGCACACACTCACTACATGCAGCATCTCCACTGAAGCCTGTTAAGTTTCTATTTCTATTGTAAGCTTTCTATTGTACACTCACTGGCCACTTTATTTGGTACACCTGTTCTATTGCAGGATAACACAAATTGCTAATCAGCCAACCACATGGCAGCAACACAATGCATTTAGGCATCTAGACGTAGTGATGATGAATAGCTGAAGTTCAAACCGAACATCAAAATTGGGAAGAAAGGAGATTTACGTGACTTTGAACGTGGCATGGTTGTTGGTGCCAGATGGACTGGTCTGAGTATTTCAAAAACTGCTGATCTACTAGGATTCTATTGGTTCTATAGACTTCAATGGGAATGCAGAAAAGCATGTATTGCATTTTTGCTGCGTTTTGCATTTAAAATCTGCCTAGCAACGAGAATTTTTTTTTTTCAATTTAAAAATCCTGCAAAACACAGCAAAACGCAATGCAGAAACGCATCAAATGCAACCTGCATAGGTGTGAACCAAGACTTACATGTTTACACATCTTTGAGGATCTATTCTGACCTACATGTCTCTGTGCACCAAAAGAGAGTTGGTCTTATTGCCAGTTCACACTACAAAATGCACTCTGGATGCATTCCGGATTCATTTTTGCTTACAGTTCATACCACACGCAGTTCTGATGCAGTTTGCTATGTTCCAGTACGGTTCTGTGCAGAAAAAATGCAGCATGTACTACTTTTTCTTCTGCACCAGAAACTGACTTAAACTGACTGCACTAATGTGAACCAGGACCATTGAAATACATGGAAAACACTGTGCATGCATTTTTGATGTAGAAGAAAAGCGCACTGAACTGCATCTAGTGTGAACTAGCCCTTAGAGCCAGTTTACACTAAAAAATGCACTTCGGATGTATTCCGGATACATTTTTACTTACAGTTCACACCATGCACAGTTCAGGTGCAGTTTTGATGCAGTTTACTATGTTCCAGTTTCGGAAACACCAAATTTCAATAACAATTTTTTAAATTACCCAGTTTTTGGTAAAATATAAAATATGAGGTTCCGTAAGTAAACAGATACCCAGCAGGTCAAACTTTAAATTTGTGTGCACCCGTGAAATGGTGACATACTTCAGTACCCTATATTTTCTATAGGCAATGCTTTAAAAGCCCCTAGAGGTCATCAGTTTAGTGTTGCGGAGACGTTCTGGTGCTAGAATTATTGCTCTCACTCCAGCGTGCATGGCAATATGTAACATGTGTAACACAATCACCGTTTTCATGCGTATGTGCATTTAGGTTTGTACATACTTATATGTGGGGGTGGCCTCAACTTTTTTTGGGGGGGTTTATGTGCTTGGGTGTAACTTAAATGTTTTACAATTTAAACAATTTTTTTTAAATGTAACTTTTTTTTTCATCACATGGGGACAAAAAGTCCCCTATGTGATGATTTTTTTGGTGACAGATTCTCTTTATTGAGACATCCGGGGGTCTACAAGATCCTGCATGTCTCCTCTGGGCTTCACTGACTGTAATGCAATGCAGATCATAGGCATGCTGGCTGGGGAAATGGACTTGTAAGTAATGTCAATCATGTATTTTTGTCCACTCTCCTCCCTCTCCTCTACCCACTGGCAACCACTATGTAGGTCCCAGGTCTGCAGATGGGCAAGCAGAGCCCAGGATACATGCCGTGGGATCCAAAGCCCTCATACACATTGGACGTTTTGATAATGCTGGTAATGTTAGCTGTGTAAAGTCATGTTAAAAAATTGAGTTTTTCAGGGTTTTTTAGCATTTTTTCATTAGCGTTTAGCTGCGTTTTGCCGCGATTAGCAGCGTTTTCCAACACTTGTGTTTTTTAGCATTTTTTTGACCTACAAATCTTTTTGATCAAACATCCAAAACCACTGGTTTGCTGCATTTTACAGTGTTTTACCACGTTAGAGCATTTTTACAGCTAAAAAACCCGTCTAGAAACCCACTAGTTGTTTTTCCGGCCAAAACATTGATTACAGTCTGTGTGTGCATGGACACATAGGATAACATGCTGGAGGGTTTACTGGCTGTAGGAAAAAAAAAACAGCCAAAAAGAGCCGCTGTAAGAACGTAAAGTGCGCATGAGGACTAATACTGTGAAAGGAATCGGAAGCACAGCCACCCAAATGCTTCCACCTGACAGGCAGGAGTCTGCTTGTGAGATTTACACACAATGGGTTTGATTTACTAAAACTGGAGAGTGCAAAATCTGGTGCAACACTGCATAGAAACCAATCAGTTTTCAAGTTTTATTGCCAAGGCTTAACTGAACAAGCTGAAATTAGAAGCTGATTGAACACCATGCACATCTGCACCAGATTTTGCACTCTCCAGTTTTAGTAAATCAACCCCAATGTGTGTAAAACCCTTTGCTGTCAGGTCTGTACGATGTATGGACCTGCAGCAAAAGGGTTAACTTTTATTACCTATCCCAAATTTATTTAAAAATGTCAGATATCATTTCCTAGCAATGATACATTGCATACCCTGCTTGTGATGGCTCACTGCTTATTCTAGAAGGAGCTTTTTACATTTTTTGGTAGGATACTTTTTAAAGTTCAGGGACATAGACATTGCATATTTTCTCATTACAGTGCTCAGGTGGTTATCAGGAGGGCTGACTCTCCCATCAAGTTCAGCCTGGGTTCACACTGATTTGGTGCAGAAATTTGCACTGGTTTTTCTGCGGATTCCACACTGCATCAGAATTGCACCCCATTGATGCGAACCCATGCGGGTGTGTATGTTAACAACACCCAAAAATCGGTCCTCAAAACACTGTGCGATGTGCAGAATCGGATCGCATAGGTGTGAATACCCAAGTGATCTGATTCAAGTGCGAACCAAAAAAAGGGTCCTGCACTTTTTTGGTGCAGATGCAGTGGGATTTGAGCCATACAAAATGTATGGCTCAAGTCACACCGCACAGAATTTGCATGTGATTTGCACAGGAATGCGGTGCGGTTCCTGTGCAAATCACATGCGATATACTGCACCGCAGAAGTGTGAACCCAGGCTCAGAAGGAACATGGTAAAACAAACAGCAGAAGGTACTAATCTTGCCCTTTATATAGTTCACCTGAAGGAATTCTTAGAGCATCTGACCAACTTGGATAGTCCATGGAATCAAATATGTTTAAAATAATAACAAAAATAATGGGTACTTACTTTGTTTTTTGTATTTCAGAAGTCAAGAACCTTCATTTGCAACCCAGCAATGGGAGTAATCCAATGGAACTTAAACAAAACACTTCATAAAAGTCTGTACTTTCCCTTCATTCCAAGGTCTACATTTCAGCGGGAGAAAGCAATAAAATTAAACAAACAATAATAAATGAAAACAAACAATAAAAATAATACACTTATCAGCTAAAAATACGGTACAGGTCCACATGTATCATACCATGTAGAAAATGTAGGTTCAGTAAATGAAATGTTTCCTCTAAGTAGTTTAAGAAGTATGCTGGATATGTATTCGTTATAAACTGATGTGTAGGAAAAAAGAAAGTTTGTCTATCATAAAGTTACACATTTTCTTAGACTTTGTTCTTTGCATATAAGGTGGTTACAAAGTTTATTGTCAATCAGTGATAGAATGCCTATTCACTTCTTTGGAAGTTGCCATTTTATTGTTTTATTATCAAAGATCATTGAATATACTGTAATTATTAGTTTTGTTTCTTCACAGATTAAAAGAAATAGACTCTTACCACACTACTAACATATTTTTGCTGTCAAATAGTACTTTTTTTTCTAGTTAGGAGCCCTGCTCTAGGCTTCTAATGCCAAACTAAAACATAAATTAATGTTTCTTCAGCATGGGGTATTGTGCTGAGCAAAATGAATCTACAATCTCTGGAAGGCACATAGTTAAACCATTCTGTTATTTTTAAAGGTAGTCGACTAGGTCAGATTGACCAAAAAGCCTATTTTTACTTTTAGAAACCATGTTGGGATGGCGGGTGATTTTACTGTAAGGGTCACCAAGAAGTGTTGGGCTGAACACTCCCGTGAATGAATGTTTGACTACAAACTTAATGCAAGTTTATGGGACCTGAACTTGTAAATTCAAAAGTGCTCATTGTGAAGGTTTATTGTCCATAAAAGTGGTATGGGGACCAGGGGCGGACTAATTATTTGGAAACTCGGGATCGGTAGGGGGCCCCATGAGATGCCCCTGGTACCTTTTTCACAGGCTTTTTGAGTTTGGGCAAAGACACAGGGGCCTCATGATCCCCTATTGCCCGGGGGCCCCATGAGTTGTCAGTCCGCCCCTGATGGGGACGCAGGTACTACTCTGAGGGACATGAATCAGTGAAAATTTTTAAAAAGTAGGAGGAGAAAAAAGGGGAAGCCCACCTCCAAACAATGGGGGGAGGGGGGAGTACATGGGGTTCCCCCTAAAAGCCATACCAGGCCCCTTAAGCCTGTTAGGACTTTTAAGGGGAACCCCACCTCCACAAAATGGGGAAAAAAAGCATGGGAGTTCCTCTTAAATTCCTTTCAGATCTTTGATCTTTGATCAAAGCACATGCCTGCAGGCCAGGATGGGGGGGGGGGGCGAATGAGCACCACCTTCCCTCCTGAACCATACCAGGCCACATGCCCTCAACATGGGAGGGGTGCTTTGGGGGGGCTCCCCCCAATGCACCTTGTCCCTATGTTGATGGTGAGATGGGGCTCTTCCCCACAACCCTAGGCTGTGGATGTGGGGGTCAGTGGATGGTGACTTATCAGAATTTTGATGCCCCCTTTAATGAGGGGGTCCCAGATCCCTACCCATGCACCAAAAAAGTGTATAATGTGAATAAAAACACAAGTTTTTGACACGTCCTTTATTAAAAAAGAAAGCTCAAAAAAATAGTTCTATCTTGCCAAAATTAAAAAAAAAACCTACACCCGCCGACTCATCTGCACCTGCCAGGCACTCGCTGCATGTGACAGGTCTGACTTTTGCCAGTCAGATGTAAACAATTGGGTGTATCTAGCGGTGACATCATTGCTAGCTCTGCCCAATTCTGCTGTGATTGGCCAAAGCATTGCACTTGACCTGTGTGAGGTGCATTGCTTTAGGACTTGTCGGAGATTGTGATCATGTTATAATAGTTATTGGGACATGCTTCAGAAACATGTCAAAGACTGAAGTCAAATTATATGGGACTGCTAGAGATTACTGCTATTACAGGACATAGGAAACACAGATGGAGGGTTCTCAAGGGCCACACAAAAAGTGTCAAAGGAACACAGGTTGGGCACCAGGGCTGTAGATCATTATTCACCATACAAAGAACTGTGCTACATGTGATACATCAAGCTCTTACATAAATGTACAGTCTCATTAAAAAAAAGTTAGAGAGCAATTTCTATCTCAAGCTCCCAATGTGCTGCTGTCACTCCATGTGCTAGAGAATAAATCAAGCCAGATGACATCTTGAGCTCATCTAAATAAATCAAGTGAAATATTTATTGACAATGAGATTTTAGTGAATTGTATAAGATCTGATCAATGTATGGTTAAAAGCAAGGTCTAGTCATTTGTCCTTCCACCCCATTGGATGCATTGTGTTTTTGTTACTTTAGCCCTTTTACCTTTACTTTATAGGTATGAAATACTGCTGAATACATTGTTAATAAATTGCATATATAAATCTTTTTTTCCACAACTTATCATTCTGAGTGATTCTACCATATTTTTGTACTGTAAGAATAACTATGATAGATTATATACAGATAAATAATACAGATTCAGCAATTTTACACAAAAACATATCTGTAATCAACTTTGTCTTGGCTGGTTTGACAAACCAGGAAGGACTAAATGAATTTCTGTTCTTACTGTTCTTCTTGCTGTACATAATAAATGTATCTGTGAACATCTCTGTTATGAGCTTCATCATTTTAGATAGCAGTCTGCATACTCCCATGTATTTCTTCTTAGGAAATTTATCCTTTCTTGATATCTTTTATTCCTCAGTAGTTGTACCCAGGATGCTGGTTAATTTTCTATCTTATAAGAAGACTATATCATTTAGTGGGTGCATGTCGCAAATCCATTTCTTCCATTTCTTGGGCAGTACAGAAGTAATACTTTTCTCCGTTATGTCGTATGACAGATACGTGGCTATTGGACATCCTTTGAGATACTCAACAATCATGAGTCAAAAGGTGTATGTAATTTTAGCACTCAGTTCCTGGACTATTGGATTTTTTCTTTCCTTGTTGCATACCATGATGACTGTAAAAGTAAAATTTTGTGAAAATAATCTAGCAGAGAGATACAAAGCAGCATGTCTCCCAAGTAAAACAGCACACAATGTAAAACACGCACATCACACAGTTAACCCTTTGATTGCCCCAGATGTTAACTCCTTCCTGCCCAGTGCCATTAGCAGTGAACACTGTATCAGTGTCACTGGGGATGTCAGTGGCAGTTAGTTCCCATCCAGTGTCAGAATGCCCGCCACAGTCCCGCTATACATCGCTGATCGCCGCCTATACTATTACTAGTATAAAACAAAAAAAAAATTCCAGTCTAATTTTTTAGACTAGCCTAAATTTATGGCGAAATTAGATTTTTAAAATGTTTTTTTATTGGATATGTTTTATAGCAAAAAATTATTTTTTTCAAAATGGATGGTAATTTTTTGTTTATAGCGCAAAAAATAAAAACTGCAAAGGCAATCAAATACCACCAAAAAAAAGCTCTATTTGTGGGAAAGGAATCAAAACGCATATGTGGAGGAGGGGCATAGGGTTCATATACCCTCTGGAGGTACCATTCTTCAATATTTATGTGAGACAACAGCACTTAGAGTTGGGACTGTAAATGTTCCTCCCGAGGTATATAACAAGAACAGATATGTGGGAACAGAAAGGATATACATTTAATATATATACAGCGTTGCATGACTGTGCAATTGTCAAAGTAACACAGTGCTGTATTGCAAAAATTGGCCTGGTCAGGAAGGGGGGGTAAATCCTCTGGAGGGCAAGTAGTTAAATATACCATAGAGCTTCATTACCTACAGTATATCCTTCTGGACCTCTACCACTGGGAAAATTACCATTATATATATTGTGGATAAACAGCTAACAGCACATTCTAATCCGGAATCAGAATGGTACTGTAACCTCATATTCTGCATTTAAAAGGGAAATTCAAACAGCCTTTTTTAATGGAAAGAAAATATTTATGTTGATAGTACAATAATTTGACAAAAACTAATCAGCCTTTCTGTTGTGTTGCAAAGCATTAAAGCGGTATTAAACCCAAAAACAAACATTAGTCCTCATGCACACTGGATGTTTTTACAGCGGCTGTTTTTGGCTTTTGATGTTTCTTCTACAGCTAGTAAACCCCCCAGCATGTTATCCTATGTGTCCTTGCACACAGACTGTAATCAATGTTTTTTGGCAGGGACGTATTTTGGCTGGAAAAAAAAAACAGGACTAGTGGGTTTCTAGTGGAGTTTTTTAACTGTAAAAACGCTCTAGTGCTGAAAAACGTGGTAAAACATAGCAAACCAGCATTTTTTAGACTTTTTTGACCCCCCCCCCCCCCCAAAAAAAAAGCAGAAAAACGCTAAACACAAATGCAAAAATGATAAAAAAAAAAATCAAGTTTTTAACGTGACTTTACACAGCTAATGTTACCAGCGTTATCAAAACGCCCCTTGTGCATGAGGACTTATTATATGGCATCTTACCAATTCATAGATGTAATGGCTGCATTCGTTTTTTTTTCCCTCTCTTTTATTCTCGCCTGGTGATCCTGCCAGTAGGTCTGTTATTTTTCAACAGAACAAGCTGTCCTGTGAATGTAGCAGTTAGAGGGTTGAGACAAACCATTTACCACTGGCAGGGTTGCTTTCAATAAGCAGCTTTTATTTAAAACCTTTCTGCCAAAAGGAACAAAACTGTTGCTGTAACTTCTTAAAGTGTTAGCTGAAGTTTGTTTTCAGTTTGTTAGTGTATCTATATCAGCTAGTACAGCTCCCCTCCCCCCTGGGCTAGCAATGCTGCCATCCAGAGGTCTCTGTTGCTCCTTCATCTAGAGTGGGGGCACTCTAATACAGGTAGTGTGTTACTGGCCAGATCACCAGGTGAAAACAGAGGGGGAAAGCCTAAAAACAGAAAAAAATACTAATGCAGCCACCACATCTAATGATTGGTAAGCTGCAATATATTGCATTTTTGTTTTTTTATTTAATATCTCTTTAAATGTCAACTACTGTATGTTATTATACTTTGCTTAATTATGTAACACATATACCCAATTGTACACAGATCAAAGCACTACGGATTTACAGAAATCATGCATTGGTCACCACATCTATAGGGAGAAAAAAATGCTCTCATAATGAAATATTTGGAAAGATGTTAAAAAGCTGCAGTGGTGTGTCATAAAACTACTGTTAATATATCGAGGTATGGTTCGGCCTGATCTATTGACCATGTCCTATCAAAACTCGAAGCCCAATCTTGGAATCCCATATCTTTAACATGTCAATGTGATCTCAAAATGGGAGCAATGACAGACAGCCGTCATTGAAGAGCATGCATTACCCACATGGAAGAAAAATATATATGAAATACTAAAATTTTGGCCAAATTCAATATATTGCAAAATATATTTCAATTAAAAAAAATTGTATATATATATAATTTATTACAGGTACTTATATAGCGGCGTCAATTTGTGCAGCGCTTTACATATATATAGTACATTCACATCAGTCCCTAACCCTCAAGGGGTGTACAATCTAAGGTCCCTAACTCACATTCAAACATACACATACTAGGGCCAATTTAGACAGGGTCCAATTCACCTACCAGCATGTCTTTGGAGTGTGGGAGGAAACCGAAGTACCCACATCTCTGCATTTTCACCCGATGCATTTTTTGGAAAGGGTTAGGGATTTTTTTTGAATGCAGAAAGTTGCATTTTTGGTCCTATAGACTAAAATGGAAACCCTGCAGAAAAGCATGTAGTGCATTTTTGCTGCGTTTGTGCTGCAGTTTTTATGCGTTTTGCATCTGCCTAGCAACAAGAAAAAATAAAAAAATGCGGCAAAGACGTGTCAAAAATGCATGTGCAAAATGCACAGCAGAAACGGATCAAATGCAAACTGCCTAGCCTTACTGTAAAACCAATCGCTGGCTGAAGAAAAAAAAATGATACCAGGTTCCTGGCTGCAGCTAAAATCCTGATATAACCACTTGCTGCCCAGGCCATATACAGGGAGTAGACAGAAAAATGAAAACCCTACATGTTTTGTGTTGAAAGTGGAAGTGACGTAACATTCTTTTGCTTCCACTGTGTGATGAGACATGGTAGAAAGCCTCACTTTTGTCATTCACTTTGCGCGCCGGTAGTTATACGGAGTCACATCAGAGCTTCAAAGAGGGCAAATTGTTGGCACCCCCTTAGCTGCTTACTCTATTACTGAAGTTACCAATTTATTTGCCGAATCAAAGGTTATGATGGCATACTGTATATAGTTTCCAGGAAAATGTCTGATGAGCATGGTCAACTGATTGAAAGAGACAAAAAGGACATTATGCAGGGTTGTGATCCAGAATAAGAAATACACTGCTGCAGAAGTGACTGCAGAGCTCACTTTCAGTCTTCACAGGACTGAGATTGAGCTCTGCAGTCACTATTGCAGCAGTTTTCTTATTCCGGATCACAATCCTGTGCAACATTCCTTGCCCAGCTTTAGTGCTTTGGGTGGTTGACCCTCCATGATGTCTATATACTGAATGGTGGCATTCTCGAAAAAATGCACCCATGCTGGCTATAGCTGACCTTGTAAAGGGAAGCACAGAGGCATGCAGGATCTTCAGGAATGGCAGTAGTATAGTTCAACAGTGGAGTGCTAGGTAGGACTCAGAAATCTAGTAATGAGCACTCACTGCACTAGGGCTCATAGCTCACAAGGAGACAGGAGTGTCTTAGCAAACATAGGCAACTGAGCTAACAGGAACACAGAGGTAACAATGAGATGCTTGAAAGTGCATGGAATCCCAAGGAATGCAAGCACACAGGATACAGTTGAGGGGAACAAATGGTCTAGGACAGGAAGGATGACTTGGTACCAGGGGCGGACTGACCATTTGGAAACTCGGGCACTGCCCGAGGTCAGTAGGGGACCCCATGAGATGCCCCTGGTACCTTTTTCATAGGCTTTTTTGAGTTTGGGCAAGGACACAGGGGCCCCATGATCCCCTATTGCCCGGGGGCCCCATGAGTTGTCAGTCCACCCCTGCTTGGTACTGAGTTGGGAGAACCCAGCCAGCCCACACATAAAGCAGAGGTGAAAGCTCTTGGAAGATCACACTGGAAGGCACTAGGTGACTCTTGGAAACAGACACCAGGAAAAAGGGGGATACAGCTACTGGATCTCCAAGATCCTCCCACGACATTGAATACTAGGAGTATAGGGTTCACTTTAAAACTTCTCACAAAGCCAGGGACACTAGGATATGTCTGCACTACAAATGGGGGACCACCAGGAAATTATTTAGAAATTTTTTTTAATTCTTTTATTGTAAAATTTCGAAAAACAAAATTTCAAACATTAACAACAAAATTTCTATTTACAGATTCCATCATCAAACATCAAAAGAAAGAACAAAGAACATCATACAGTCACAGGAGCAAAAGGTCACAAAAAACATATTATACAGAACATACATAATAAAAAAATTTAATTTACACAAAACAAAACCAAATAAAGTAAATAAAACATGAACATTAAAACATCATGTGTCATGTGTTTTTTTTTTTTGTTTTTTTTTTAAAACAAAAATATATACAACAAAAAGGCAACAAAAGGAAAAAAAAACACAGGAAAATCATTCCATAATTCTCCAGAAAGAAGATTTTCATATTCATAATCTCCAGATTTTCCTCCAAGACTTTGCCAAGTTCCATTCTCCTGAGACTTTACTTTTGAAGCATGAAATTCCAAACTCATACATATCCCTACCACCAACTATACATAAAGATTCCTAAAACTGTCCCTCACGAATTTTCATGAACCACCACTTGCGTGATGGCCTATAACAGAAGCAGAAAAGACATTAGATCTCATGAAACACAGACAAAAAAAAATATTTCACATAACCTACAGGCAGATATTCTATCCCCACATTCTGCTTAACTGCACCAGACCCACAGAAAAAAAAACCTCCAAAAGAAAAGTACAAAAGGCACAAGAGTTTTACCGGTAAGTTTTCCACAACCTATCCCAGCCATGTCTTCCAAGCTTTAAAATGCCAACATTTCTCCGCCTCTTCTGCCCCCAGTTTCACCCGATCATAATGACCATACCTATATACACGTCCACGGACCATGGCCGCACACTCATCCACGCTCAGCCACTCCTTCTTATATACACCTATATTTCGCACATCCCACAAACACTCTTTCACGCAACACACCAACATCCATAACACACGAGCCTCCTTCTTCCCCAACTTCCATAATCCAAACAACACCATCTCATACGTCAAACCACCCACACCACTCAAACCTTCCACCATCCTTTCCAAGCACTTCCACACTTCCCTTGCATACACACATTCCCAAAGCAGATGATATACAATCTCCACTCCCATGCACCCCGCTCTCGGACATCTTTCAGTATCACTCATCCCTCTCCTCCTCTGAAACATTCGCACTGGCAGACATCCATGCACCCCCATCCACGCTACGTCCTTCTGCCGATTTTCAACCTCCTTCATGCCTGCATTCTCCCAAGCCACTTTACACTCCTCCACATTCAAACCACCAATCCACTCCATTTCTTCCCTTGCATCCATCTCTTTCGCCACCCTCTTACAATCCCCCCACCATGCACTCTCAAAATCAGTCACCCCAAACTTTTCCATCCCTCTCACAACTCTCACATAGAACCACGGCGCACTAAAACACACAGGCTTCCTTAAATCACTCTCAAACCACCCATACTTCCGCCACACGCTCCCACCTACATACCGCAACATACAACCCGCCAAACTCTCATGCCTACACATTCTCGCACACATCCCCACATATTTCACAAACAAAAATCGCTCAACATTCACCATACCTTTCCCACCATTCAACTTTCCTTTTACAACTTTCACCCGCTTTAACTTCTCCGCCTTGGATGTCCAGAAAAACTGGAAGACCATACGAACTACTTTCCTCATGGCTCTATCCTGAGCCGGGAAGACCAAGTACAAAAAAAGTAGCAATGGCATAATAACCGCTTTGACTACCAAAACTTTCCCCTCAAGGGAGAGAGTCCTGAAAGACCAGAAATCAATTTTCTTTTTCACCTTCACCAACGCATCCTCCCAACTTTCACGCCCAAACAAACTACTTTCAAACTTTATACCTAACACCCTCAGACTTCCCTTACAAACCTTCCAATCACACCGATCACCCTCTCCCCACTCACCAAAAAACTTACATTCGCTCTTTTCCATATTCACTCTGAACCCACTTGCCATACAAAAAATATCAATCAGCAACCTCGTACGCCTCAGACTTCCCATATCCTTGCACACCACAGTCACATCATCCATATACCCAATCACTTTCAAACATCTTCCTCCACTCCCAGGTACCGTCAAACCATTCACACGCTTATCTCTCGCCAACATTCTCATTAAAGGTTCTATTACACAAACAAAAAGCACGGGGGACAGCGAACACCCCTGCCTCACACCTGCTCTCACAGCCACCCCCTCAGTCACCCACCCATTCACCTGGATCTTGCTCACAATCCCCTCATACAAACACCTCACCCACTTCACCATTCTGTCCAGCACCCCCATCCTCTCCAACACTCGAAACATAAACTCATGCGCCACCCTATCATACGCCTTCTCAAAGTCAACAGTCAAAACAGCCGCCCTCTGCTTCCGATCCTTGCAATCCCACAACACATCACGCAGCCCAATCAAACTCTCAGCAATCGCTCTCCCAGGCACAGCACACACTTGCTCTTCCCCAACCATACTCTCAATCACTCCACGTAAACGATTTGCAAGTACCTTAGCGATCAGTTTATAATCTACATTAAGTAACGTAATTGGTCTCCAGTTTTTCAAGTCCCTTTTTTCACCTTTCTTATAAAGCAAAACGATCAAACCTTCCATCATACTCTTCGACATCCTCCCACATTCTAACACTGCCACACACACTTCATACACACATACTCCAATAACATCCCAGAAAACCCTATAAAACTCAACTGGGAGGCCATCCAACCCAGGAGTTTTTCCTTTTTTCATCTCACTCATACCTTTCTCCACCTCAATCATACTCATACCCTCACACAAACTCATTCTGTCCTCTACACTCAGCTTCCCCTCAATCTCCCCCAACACATCCTCTTCAACCTTCTCATCTCTCTTGCTTACAGAAAACAAGCTCCCATAAAACTTACTCACTTCTTCTAATACCCGCTCATTCCCACTCACCTCCCCTCCCCTTTCATCCAACACACTCACCACCTCATTCTTACCCCCATACACCTTCTTAAAAAAATAACTTATCCTTTTCTCTCACCACAATTCTCGCCTGCGCCATCAGAGCTTTCCCTTTTACATCCAAAAACCTAGCAACCTTCACACGCGCCTCAGCTATCTCATTCTTCACATTCTCCCCCCACCCACTCACTTCTTCCAAATAACTCAAGCGCTTCTGCCACCACTCATACTCCTCCTGCTCCCTTCTCACTTTTTCACACCCCTTTCTTACAAAAAAACTCTTCACTCTCACCTTCATCCAATCCCACCATTCGAGCACACTTTCAAAATCCAATTTTTTCCTCTTCCATTTCTCAATCATCACCCGAAACTCCCTTCTCACATTCTCATCCTCAAGTAAGTCAACATTAAGTTTCCATGTACCTTTCCCATGCGCTCTCTCAGTCTCCATACTTACAGTACACTCGATCCGGCCATGATCCGTGAACGCTACCGGGCATATAACATAAGACGTTGAAGAAATATCCCTGGAAGACAGAAAAAAATCAATACGGGAACACACCGTACCGCCAGCAGAAAAGCAGGTATGACCCTTGTCTTTTCCAACATCCATTAATCTAAACTCTCTGCACAGCTCCGCAAGGAGCTTACCTGACCTATCCATATCCCCACCACCATCACCACCACTCCCCCCCCCTCCCCCCCCTACATTTCCTCCCCCCCCTCCCAACCCCTACCCCCCCACCACCCCCCTTCCCCCCCTGACCCGCCCCTCCAACACACAGTTAAAATCCCCTACAACAATAGTAGGGTCCCGACCACCCAAAAAAAACCTCAATTTCTCCAGCAAGGCCAGACGCTCTTGCTTTTTGGGAGATGCATAGACATTCACTAATTTAAACCTCAAACCATCCCCCTCTACTACACACAGAACCGCCCGCCCTCTAACAATATGTACACATTTTGTTACTTTGAAACGCCAGCCTCTAAACAGAATACCTATCCCCGCATTCCCCTCCAACCCCCTAGACCATACAGCAGGGCCATGCGGCCATTCTTCAGGTAGAGGCTCCTCTCTTAAATTACATTCCTGTAAACACAGGATTTCGCTAGGCAACAACGATAAATACTTTAGGATCGCAGTTCTCCTAGGTGCCGCCTGTAAGCTCCTTACATTAAGAGAGGATATGTTCACTGGCATTCAAAACTAACAAAAAAAAGGAAAAAAAAACACATTTAAGTAAACAGAAACACATCAGGTACAAGGCTTTTTCTCTTTACATTTCCGCCCAGTACTTTTCCGCCTTGACCCCCCTTCCACCTTGCTCCGTGTCTCCATACCACTAGGGCCCGGCCTAGGCCGGGCAAAGCTCTTCACACTTCGTAGACTCTCAATTTTTTCACTACTTGCGAAAGATTCTGTAGACCGTATAGAGGAGTCTGATTCCACATCTGAACTGACAAATTCAGAGATCACCTGGGAACTTTCCTCCCCCACTTTCCTCCTCTTTAAGGTGTCACATGAAAGGTCCATTTCACCAGGAGGATCCGCCCCACCACCCTCCACTGCAGTAGCGTCAGAAGACACTCCAGCCTCCACTACAGGGGCCAGTGACTCCACTACAGCTTCATCGGGCTTGGGCTCTACAGGTGGCTCACTTTCACTCATGGAGACTGTAACCTGGCCAACCTGAACTGTCCCACCAGTCACATCAGCAGAAGATACACCACTCTCCTGGGCAGTCCCCACCACCTGATGTTCCAAATCCTCAGAAGACCCCGCAAGGTCCGGACCTGAGACTGCAGCCTGGCCAACCTGTACTGCCCCGCTGGCCACATCAGCATAAGATACGCCCCTTTCCTGAGCAGCCACCACCACCTGATGTCCCGAGTCCCTGGAAAACCCCGCAAGGTTCGGACATGCCCGGGCTAGGTGGTCCCCCCCTCCACATAAATGGCATTTGCGACCTGCAGGACACTCGGCAGTCCCGTGACCCTGCTGGAAGCAATTTCTGCAAGTTATGCCTGCCTCACAACTGTCCCGGGTGTGCCCAAAGGAGAAGCAATTTCTGCAAAATTGTGGCTGTCCTGGGTACCATAATACCCCACGATTGGCTCCAATGGAAAAAGCCTGAGGGGGGTGGGCGCAGCCCCCAATACCCCCATCATCCTTCCGCAGCTGTATGTAGTACCTCCTCTGCCCGTTAAACGTGCCAAGAATGTTAGTTTGTTTCACACCAGAGGACACTGATGAACAATATCTGTTCAGAAAAGCATGAATCTCCTCTTCTCTAACAAAAGGATTATACAATTGCAGTGTAAGGGGTATCCTCCGTCTGTATTCATTGCTCAGAAACGTGAGCCCATCCATCAAAGGATCCTCCGCCTTTTCCCGGCTTCTCAACATGCATGTCTGGATATCCGTGGCAGTAAAAAAAGAAAAATCAAAAAAGCCACTCGTTGGAAATGCCTGCACACAAAAAATAGAATCCAAAGGCATGGCGAGAAGATCCATCACAATCCGTTTCTGCAAGTAGTAAAGGCCACAGACTCCTCTTCGATCCTCTCTGACACACACCCGGATGGTGTTTGGCGCATCGAACGGTACGAACGGCATACCTCCACAGCAACAAGGTCCCCAGACGTTCACCAACCCCTAAGGGAAGGTTCGGTCCGGCGATCCCCCTCGAACGGGTTCAGGTGAGCGTAACTCCTAATGGCAGCATGGAAGGCTTGGGAATACCCTCCAAGGCAAAGAGCACTGGTCACCTTACTACCTACCTTCCGACTGCAACCCTAAGATCGCAGCCAAAAGGCCCTCCTGTACTGTGTCCGCAGTCTCTGGTCATCTCCTGTACTGTGTCCGCAGTCTCTGGTCATCTCCTGTACTGTGTCCGCAGTCTCTGGTCATCTCCTATACTGTGTCCGCAGTCTCTGGTCATCTCCTGTACTGTGTCTGCAGTCTCTGGTCATCTCCTGTACTGTGTCTACAGTCTCTGGTCATCCCCTGTACTATGTCCGCAGTCTCTGGTCTTCTCCTGTACTGTGTCCGCAGTCTCTGGTCATCTCCTGTACTATGTCTGCAGTCTCTGGTCATCTCCTGTACTGCTGTCCGCAGTCTCTGATAATCTCCTGTACTATGTCCGCAGTCTCTGGTCATCTCCTGTACTATGTCCACAGTCTCTGATCATCTCCTGTACTATGTCCGCAGTCTCTGGTCATCTCCTGTACTATGTCTGCAGTCCATTGGTTCCGAATATTTATTTTCCTGTTTTCTGCCTCTAAAACCTAGGTGCGTCTTATGGTCAGGTGCGTCTTATGAAGCGAAAAATACGGTATATATATTTTATGAGACTTAGACTGTCAGCCCCTTCCTCCTCACACTTAGTTTCACTTTCTTCTTGTGCAGATCTATTCCACTCCAAACAATCAGAAAAATATTGTTTCTATTCTATTCACACTGAACTTCTTGAAACTTAGCACTGAAGGGGTTGATTCTGTATTCATAGGTTTGTAGAAGTTAGGATGAAGGTCTTTTTCTTAACTCTGTTCATGTTATAACATTTTTGCTGTGAAGAAGAGGCATGTGATCTCCGCTGAGTCAGATTCAGTTTTGAGAACTGCAAAAGTAAACCGAGCATCTGTGATAATATCTTGTAGGCAGAGAAACTGCCCAATAATCTTACAAAAACCTCTGGAAGAGCATGACATTGTGAATGGATTCATGGAATTTATTTACCAAAAAAACTAAACATATACAGCCTTATTCTACATAATTAAAAAACTAATCTATATTTCATGATGGAATAACCTTTGGATGGTAATCTATTTTCCTCAAAAGTCATTTTATTTAAAAAAAATCTGATTTAAATAAAAAAAAATCCGATTTAAGTCAAGAAAATCCGATTTTTTTAAAATAAAATCATTTTTATCCACCCTGCGCACAGGTAAATATTGGATGATTTTACAAACTGTCCCTAAAGTTACAGGCGGTTGGCAACTCTGACGCCATGATGAAATCACCCTCGGAGCCACTGCAACATTCAGCTGGAGGAATCTTTCTTTATGGGCAGCACAGTGGCTAAATGGTTAGCACTTCCGCCTGGCAGTACTAGGGTCGCTGGTTCAAATCCCAGCCACGGCTCCACCTGCCTGGAGTTTGCATGTTCTCCCTGTGCCTGTGTGGGTTTCCTCCGGGTACTCCGGTTTCCTCCAAAGTCATGCTGGTTGGTGAATTGGCTCCTGTCTAAATTGTCCTAGTATGTGTATGTATGAATGTGAGTTAGGGACCTTAGATTGTATGGCCCTTGAGTATTAGGGACTGATGTGAATGTATAATATATATATATAAAGCGCTGCGTAAATTGACAGCGCTATATAAGTACCTGAAATAAATAAATACATAATATTAATAACTATATATACCAAGGGGCACGTGCACAATTTCACCAGGACCCCTATTGGGCCCTTTGCTGGGGAAACCTGTTTGTATGTAGGATGCATGCACTGTTATTAATCTTTTCTTATATAAAGCTTGTATTACTTTGATACTGGTGTGTATCTATATATGAGGGGCATTCAAGTCAAACCAGGACTTTTAGTTTTACAGGTATAAAAAGGGATGTTAGCATGGTGGTACTACATGCAGCAGTAAGGGAAGTGTGTCCTATGACTGATAGGCAGCGCACATCGTGGGCCAGTGCAGAGATTGTAATACAAGATGGCAGACAACAGTGTTAGTGCGTGCATGGAACAGCGTGTGCTGATGAAGTTTCTTGCGAACAAAGGCCTAAAAACTGTGAATTTCTGCAGAATACTTCAAGCACAGTACGGTGATGAGACGTTCAGCCACAGTATGACTTTTGAATGGTGTAAACATTTCAAAGATGTCCATACATCCGTTAGTGACAGTCCCGGCCGTGGTCATTCATGTGGATTTTCGACCCTGTGGTGCCACTATCAACAGTGAATGTTCTGAGTAATGTGCAAGCGCATCTGTTGAAAAAATGGCCTGATTTGATCACTAAGGGCATGCTGTTTCTCCAGGATGACGTACGGGCTTATGCTGCTCACCGCACTAGGTGCACATTATAGCAACTTGGCTGGGAGGTATTGCCACGTCCCCCTGCAGCCCGGACCACCTGTTTGGACTCCTAAAAGAGTTCCGTGGAGGTCAGCATTTCAGCACTGATGATGAGGTGAAGCCGGCTGTCCTAGGATGGTTCAGACATACTGACATATCTTTCTATGCTGAAGCTTTCAAGGCATTAAATGCTGAGATAAGTGTATAAATGTAGCAGGGGAGTATGTAAAAAAAATAAATGCAGTTTCCATTCCTTGAAATTTGTTTTTATTATACACTCACCAGCCACTTTATTAAGTACACCTTGCTAGTGCCAAAAAAATATCCCCCACCCCATTACATCACCACCTCCTGCCTGAACCATGAGTACAAGGCAGGATGGATCCACTCTTTCATGTTGTTTATGCCAGATTCTGACCCTACTATCTGAATGTCACAGCAACCAGTCTGCTCATTCTCCTCTGACATCAGTAAGGCATTTTCATCCACACAACTGCCACTTATTGGATATTTTCTCTTTTTCAGACCATTCTCTGTAAACCCTAGAGTTGGTTGTGCATTAAAATCCCATAGATCAGCAGTTTTTGAAATATTCAGACCAGCCTGCCTGGCACCAGCAATCATGCCCTGTTCAAAGTCTCTTGAATCCCCTTTCTTCCCCATTCTGATTCTCAGTTTGAACTTCAGCATGTCATCTTTACCACGTCTAGATGCCTAAATGCACTGAGTTGCTGCCATGTGATTGGCTGATTAGCACTTTGTGTTACCAAGCAATTGAACATGTGTATCTAACAAAGTAGCTGGTGAGTGTATAATCTCAAAAGTTCTGGTTTGACTTGAATGCCCCTCATAGTTATGGTTAAAGTCAGGACCAGAGTAAAGGAAAAGAAGAGGCATAGACATAGGGCCAACATGATTGGGTTAAAAGGGGTTTGGAGTCACTGGGGATTAAATGTAAATAGTTTAGGGGTACTGTCCAGATTAGTAAAAAGGAATGGAGCATGTGGGGCTTTAGGAGCTGGATACATGGGAGGGTCTTCAGTTGGAAGAGAGCCTGGAGAGGACAACTTCCCACCTCTCCCGCCCTTGGAGGTTTGCAAGTTTGGTTTGTTAGCTCTAGTGGAAGGTCTGTGTCTTTTTTTGTCATGGCAGCTGGCAGGGCACGAGGTCCTTGGATGTGTTATGATTAGGGGCAAAAAAGGTAAATTTGTAGGGACCCATCTTGGGTATGACTCCCATTATTCTGACTGTGCTACCTGCAGTACCGGTTTGTCTCCTAGTCAGTGTTTCTGCAGCTGGAGGCCAAGATAGTGGTGTACGCAGGAACTTAAAGTACTTTGGGGACCCTTGAATACTGTCTGTATGTTTATATGGTGATATGTTTAATGTGTTATTTGTATTTGGTTAACCACTTGCCCTCCTAAGGAGCCTGTGTTTGAGCATTTGGGCCTGAGCACTGCATTGTGGGAGAAGGTCAATTGCTCCCCTATATTATAAGCACTGTGTATATTAACCACTTGCCCTCCAGAGGATTTACCCCCCTTCCTGACCAGGCCATTTTTTGTGATACGGCACTGTGTTACTTTAATTGACAATTGCGCGGTCATGCAACACTGCACCCAAATAAAATGTACATGCTTTTTTTTCCCTAGAATTGAGCTTTCTTTTGGTGGTATTTGATCACCTGTGCGTTTTTTAATTTTTTGCGCTATAAACAAAAAAAGACCGACAATTTTGAGAAAAAAAACTATATTTTTGACTTTTTGCTATTAAACATGTCCAGTAAAAAAAATAAAAAAAAAAAAGTAATCATAAATTTAGTCCAAAATGTTCTGCGGCATGTCTTTGCTAAAATATGTACATGAAAGTTATAGCGTTTACAAATGTTTTTTTCCTTACTAGTAATGGTGGCAATCAGAGACTGCAGTGGGCATTCTGACACTGGATGGAACTTATTTGCTGTCACCAGGGTGGATCTGATTTAAATCAAACTCCCCTGACTCCTACCCGGAACTACAAAATCGTGTATATATACGTGATTCTGCGCACCCCAGCTGCCTTGTAGCAGTATCTCTGGTATAGGGAGGAGGGGAAGCAGTTCATAAAAGGCTGCTATGGCCATTTAAACTCCAGTTGGTGTCATGTCTGGTCATTCTTGGTAGTGGCTGAGGATGGGGGGGGGTGTTGGGTCAGGTAGCATGGTCAAGGCGTCTTTTATACCCTAGCCACATTGTATGCTGTTTGCAGTAGTCATTTTGCACCCAATTACTTTGGTTAGATTACTGATTAATTTCCAGGAATAGAATCCCCTCTGCTCACAGAGGCCCTGTCCTGGGTGGAGGCTCTGCAGGGGCGGACTGACCATTTGGAAACTCGGGCACTGCCCGAGGGCCCGGGGTCAGTACGGGACCCCATGAGATGCCCCTGGTATCTTTTTCATAGGCTTTTTGGAGTTTGGGCAAGGACACAGGGGCCCCATGATCCCCTATTGCCCAGGGGCCCAATGAATTGTCAGTCCGCCCCTGGGCTCTGCCAACATTATTATCAAACCCACTCTTCCACTTAGCAAAGAAAGGTTCTGATTCTCTTATTTACCTACAGGTTTAGTGCAATATCCTGCTTGGGGAGGGCCATTTCTTATTACCCCCCGTAAAAAGAGGGGCTACATAACCTTTAGTTTTTTTCTTTGTAAGTAAATGTGGTCACAATAATGACAAACCATTTCCTGTATTACCATGGGCTTTTATTCTACTGTGATCAATATGAACCACTTCCCCTCCACCCTATAGCAGAAATATTGCTACAGGGTGGCAGTGGTGCCCAAATCACGTGTGAGTGTGCGTGTGTGTATATATATATATTTATTGCACACGTGATTTTGCTGTTCCGGGTAGGGGGCACGCGCCCTACCCGCGCCTCGGCTGTCACTCACCGGGTCCCAGCCAGTGATTGCCGAGTATTACCGACGGGGGAGAGAACTGTATGTAAACAATATGGTTCTCTCCCCTGTCAGCTCCTGCACACTGCTTTGTATGGCTCTGCATAGTAGAGCCATGCAAATCAGTGTGCTTAACAGTGAAGCACACAAACAGTAAAACAGCACACAGTTAACCCTTTGATCGCCCCCCACATTAACCCCTTCCTGCCCAGTGTCATTAGTACAGTGTCAGTGCTTTTCATTAGCACTGATCACTGTATTGGTGTCACTGGGGATGTCAGTGACACCAAGTCAGATCCCCCCAGGAAAACTATAGAATGCCTGCCGCAGTCCTGCTATAAGTCACTGATCACCGCCATTACTAGTAAAAAAAAATGTTTTAAATTCCAGTATCTATACCGCCATTTGTAAACGCTATAACTTTCATGTAAACCAATTAATTTACACCTGTTGGGATTTTTTTTTTAGCAAAGACTGGTCGTAGAATACATTTTGCCCTAAATTTATGCTGAAATTTGATTTTTTAAACTTTTTTACTGGACATGTTTAATAGCAAAAAGTAAAAAAAAAAATTTTTTCAAAATTTTCATTTTTTTTGTTTATAGCGCAAAAAATAAAAACCGCACAGGCGATCAAATACCACCAAAAAAAAGCTCAATTTGTGGGGAAAAAAGGACGTAAATTTCATTTGGGTGCAGCGTTGCATGACCGCGCAATTGTCAGTTAAAATAAGGCAGCACTGTAACACAGAAAATGACCTGGTCATGAAGGGGGGTAAATCCTCTGGAGGGCAAGGGGTTAAATAAGCCCTTGTTTACCATGTCATTGATAAATGTACCTTGGTAGACAAGGTGTTAAAATGTTCTTGTTGAAAACGCTAAAGTAAACTCTGACTGAGAATATAAACAGGAACATTCCAGGTAAGGCAGAAACTCCCAGCTAGTGAAAGTGAAACCTTCCCAGTCATGCTTTTTTTTCTTTAGACTCGCCCAAGATTCTCCATCTTTCTGTGTTCCGAGCTGCCAGAAGTTCACTTCATAAATCATCTGATCTGGAAGGTAAGGACAAATGTAACCCTGTGTTATATAGTAGGGTAATACACAGGGCTAGAGGCAGGGGCGGACTGACAACTCATGGGGCCCCCGTGCAATAGGGGATCATGGGGCCTTGCCCACACTCAAAAAAGCCTATTAAAAAGGTACCAGGGGCATTTCATGGGGCCCCCTACTGACCCCGGGCCCTCGGGCAGTGCCCGAGTGCTCGAATGGTCAGTCCGCCCCTGGCTAGAGGGGATCCTCCAGATATGTAATTATAGAGAATGGTATGTTGTAAGGTCCTGGAATCACTCTGTTTACATTTGAGGCTTATGGTGATCAACTAAAAACTTCTGTAAGCCCCCGATCACATCGGGTGCGACTTGGCATGTGATTTGCATGCCATGTGACTTGCAAATTGCATGCCAAGTCGCACCCTGTTGTCCGAAATTACAACGGTCATATTGGTGCGGTTTAGACTTTCGGATCCGCACCGATTTCTAAACTAGTACATGCACGACTTTTGGTCTGATTTGCATAGACATCTGTGTCAGATGTCTTGAAAATCGCACCTGAAATCTGCATGTCCCCCGACTTTGAAATTGTGCGACTTCACTGTAGGTCGCACGATTTCAAAGTCGGGCTTGATGTGACCGGGGTGTAAGATGTTGTTTCCTGATCTGATGTCGCCTCTAAGAAATATGTGTGTTAGGACTTGTTCACACTTAACTATAGCATTAGGCATTTTACAAGCGTTAAAACGCTCCCTAAATGCCCTATGCGCGGTTTTGAAGCGTTTTAAAGGCATTTTACAAGCATTAAAACCGCACCACAAATGCCTATAATGAACTTAATGGTATTAACGCCCTGCTAACGCCTGCCAGGCGTTTGAGAAGCGTTGCCATGTACTTGAATGGGCGGCGTTGAAAGACTTCAACTCCTGACTGGACATGAGGCATCAATTTTGACGTGCCGTGCCGGTAACGCTTCAACGTGAACAGCACTGTGTGCTGTCTTGTGTATAGTTTTCATAGGCGTTCGAGGAGAGTTAAAAATGCCCCACAAACATCTGCTTTCAATGCAAGTGTGAAGTGAGCCTTAGGCTACGTTCACACTAGCCTTGTCAGCAAGCAGCAGACAGGCGTTTGGGAAGCGTTTTTACCGTTTTCCAAACGCCTCGGAAAATTCTGCACAATTCAGCACATAGTGTGTGTTCACCCGGAAGCGTTAGCGTCGCGTCGTGGCAAAATGGATGCCTCTGGTCGAGTCAGGAGTTGAAGCCTCCTATTCAAGTCTATGGTGCCGCTCCGCAAATGCCCGGCTGGTGTTTGCGGTGCGGTTGCGAGGCGTTTGCGGAGCATTAACACCATTCTAAACTTCATTATAGGCGTTTGTGGGGCGTTTTTAATGCTCGGCAAACGCCTAGCAACCTCCGCTAAACCGCGCATATGGCATTTTTGGAGCGTTTGACAAGCGTTGGTCTGGCTTTGCGGAGCATTTTTAACGCTCCGCAAACGCTATAGGGGCGTTTGGCAAGAGTTGGAAAAAAAGTAAAGTGTGAATGAGCCCTAACTGTGACATTCTTTAGTCCTCATATACACTGGATATTTTTACAGCTGCTTTTTTGGGCTTTTGACATTTTTTTCTACAGCCAGTAAACCCCCCAGAATGTTATCCTATGTGTCCATGCACAATAGACTGTAATCAACAGTTTTTGGCTGGAAAAACCCAGGACTAGTGGGTTTCTAGAGGAGTCTTTTAGCTGTAAAAACGCTCTAATGCTGAAAAACGTGGCAAAACCAGCGTTTTTGGACTTTTTTTGACCAAAGAAAATTTTTTTTTGTTAAAAAAAAGCTAAAAGATGTGGTAAAACACCTCTAATCACAGCAAAACGCAGCTAAACGCTAATGCAAAAGTGCTAAATAAAAGCTTAAAAACATTTTTAATGAGACTTTACACAGCTAATTTTACCAGCGTTCTCAAAACGCCCCGTGTGCATGAAGCCTTATAGTTTATGTACTTTTTATCTGAATACAAAGAGCTGAGACTAAAGCCAGGGAAAATGAGCAGAAGCTAATCATTCCTAAAAGCTAAGCTGGTCATAGACAGTTTATTTTTTTGTTCAGCCAGTCATGGCTGATTTATGACAATCCGGGTCAAAGCACAAAAGAAGGCAGCGTAGTCAGGGTCAATCAGGGTCAAATGCAGGTACAGGAACTCAGTATCACAGATAGACCTTGCGGCGATTAGTGACAGTGCAGGGCATCTTTAAATATTGCGCCCTGCACTGTCATTGGCCGTCCAGGATGCGCCCCCGGGCTGCCATTGGCCGCCCGAGGCGTGTCCGCGGCTCCTACTGCGCATGCGCGGCGTCCTGTCATCTGCGGCCCGCGGGGACCTGGTGCTTGTGTCCCATCGTGAGCCGTCGCCAGTGCGCGTGCGCCGGACGAGGAGATGCCGCAATCCCTGACAGGCTGATCGAGAGTATGAAGAGATTTGTCTGATTTGTCCTGGATACAGGAGGCCAACCGCCTTGTTCGGAGCTTGGATCAAGTGCGGGCATTGTGGAGAGCCGCTCAAAAAGCTGATGCCCAGTGATCTGGAACCTCGCACCTACCATGTGGATCTGCAGTCAGGCCTGTGTATGGAGAAGCTGGAGAGTCAGAGAGCAGAAAAGTTTTTGGAGCATGGAATGCAGAGCAGGGTTGAGTCCCAGGACTGTGACTCCTCTGCCCTGACAGCAGACACCTGCAGTGGAGAAGATGCTGCTGAAGGGTCGGTGCCCACTAGTGCTGCCCAGCAGGAACCAGCAAGTGTCCCAGGGAAACTAGTTATACAAGTTCACCTTGTCACCCTTGCTCAAAAGGAGCTGGATCCAGATGACTCTTCTTTGTCAGGTGAGCTGGTGGTGAGTGACAAAGGTTGTGAACCATTTTGGGGTCTAAAAGTACTCTAGTCAGAGTTCCTGACCTCAACACTCATATTACTGAGAACATGGACCTTATCCTACTGCTTGCCATGGGGCCATGTGCTGTTGCTTCTCTATAACTTTCACTTTGTCTCGGTCTGAGAGGAATTTTTTTCTATTCTTTCCTCATCAAATTCCAGGGGTGAGAGGGGGAGTCTGTGACACAGAAGGTTTTCCACTGTAGCCTCCCTAGCGGTCTGATTATGTCCATATTTCTGTGCTCAAAGCGGTACATTTTTTTGTATGAGAATATGTAGTTTTTTTTATTGTAGGCCTGTAATTTTTAGGAATAACTCACTGAAAACTGTCCGAACAAGAGTCTAGTAAACATCCCGGGTATGTTAAAATTTGAAACACAAAATAATAAATTATAATTTAATAAATAATCATAAAAAAATAATATAATAATAGATTTAATTCAATAATATAATCAAACCAAAAACACTGAAATTTGAAATATAGCTCCAAGTTTGCACATCACTGAGCAAAGTCGCTAAATCGTTTTCAGTGTCTGATGACGAATTTCCCCACAAATCATTATCACTCAATTCTGCAAGTGGTTCTAATTTACTATCGCTGTTCTCTAGCTGGTCTAAAACAGCTTTTGACCTAAAGGGACGCTTTTTGGACGCCATGGACAGTAAAAATGCAGGCAGGGCACAGGACAAAGCACTCGGGACAAAATGTATGTGAAATGGTTTGATACAGTAATATTTTACTATGTGATTTTAGTGAATGTCACTTTTTGACATTTTTAAATTTCCCGCCAGTTCCGTCCCCGTATGTCCTGACGTCGCAGGGAACGGAACCCGGAAGACAGATGCCGGCATCGGCCAGAGGACATTGCCAGGGACACTGCAGGGGGGACATCGCGGGAGCGCAGGACAAGGTAAGTGCAGAAGGGATCCTGGAGCAAAGCTGCAGGGTATTCCCGAGTGTAGCTCGGGGGTTTCCGCTTGTGGTGCTGAGACTTTACCCCGAGCTACACTCGGGAATACCTTCAAGAGGTTAATGCATAGAATAAATTATAAAAAATACCATTAGGAACCACTTTAAAGGAATGCACATCCTTAGCAAAGTTTTTTTTATTCAAAGAATTTTATGTGATATACTGTATTTAATAATACAAAGAGCATTCAAGGCAAACTGGGATTTTTGAGTTCATATAATAAAATAACAAAATTTCAAGGAGTGGAAACTGAATTTATTTTTCGTCTTACTCTCATGCTACATTTATAAACTTATCTCAGCGTTTAACTAATGCCTGGAAAATTTGGATTTGTAGGGAAACCTGCCAAAATTTTAAAAAAATGATGTGCCCCCCCCAACCAAAATCATATCAGACCTTTAGATCTGGTATAGATTTTGAGGGGAACCCCATGTCAATTTTTTTTTTAAATAGCGTGTGGATCACCCAATATCCATACCAGACCCTTATCCAAGCATGCAGCCTGACGGGTCATGAAAGGGGGGGTGAGCAAGCACCCCCCCTCCTGAACCATACCAAGCCACATGCCCTCAGCATTAGGGGGCTTTGGGGTAAGGGGGCTCCCCCCAAAGCACCATGTCCCTATTTTGGGTCTGTTGGTGGGGATCTTATCAGAATCTGGAAGCCCCCCTTTAACAAGGGGGCCCGCAGATTCTCTCCCCCCCATGTGAATGAATATGGGGCACAAAGTCCCCCTATGCATTCACCAGAAAGGTAAACAAAATTAATAAAAAAAACATACGTTTTTGACAAGTCCTTAATTAAAATATCAAAAATAAAATAAATTCCCCCAGTGTAGATTCATCATCAATCACGATGCCTGCTGCCACCGCTGACCCAAAAAAAAAAACCCCTCTGGTCCCGACGAAGGCTCCCTCCATCTGACAGCTCTTAAATAGCTAAGCCCCACCCCCTTGTGACATCATCTTCCAGGTTCCCCACGCCATTTAAAAAAAAAAATTGGAGTGGCCTTTCCAGCCAGCTCCTTAACAACCAGCTCCTTAACAACCGGCTACCTTGTGATAAATTACCACATAAAATATGCATTAATTAATTCAATACTGTTATTTTACTACATGAGCTATTTACCACCAAATTCTTAGTGAATTGAATATTTGTTCAATTGTTTCTGCATGCAATATTTTACTGCATTTTTTCAGTCGATATTTAGCTCTTAGGGCTCGTTCACACTTGGCTGTTTTACCAACGCTTGCCAAACGCCCCTATAGCGTTTGGCAAGCGTTGGTCCCGCGTTTGCGGAGTGTTTTTTTAACGCTTGGCAAACGCCGCATGTGCGGTTTACTGGCGGTTGCTAGGCGTTTGCTGAGCGTTAATAACGCCCCACAAACGCCTATAATGCAGTTTGAGTGGTGGTACCGCTCCGCAAACACTCCGCAACCGCACCGCAAACGCCGGCTGGGCGTTTGCGGAGCGGCACCATAGACGAGAATAGGAGGCTTCAACGCCTCCTGACTTGACCAGAGGCGTCCGTTTTGCCACAACGCAACACAACACAAACGCTACCGTTAGAACAGCACCATGTACTGTAATGTGCAGAATTGGCAGAGGCGTTTGGGAAGCGGTAAAGACGCTTCCCAAATGCCTCTCTGCCGCCTGCACACAACGCTAGTGTGAACGTAGCCTAAGTGAACTGAACCCATTGTTTCATGCACTCACTAACACTGTTGTCCGCCATCTTGATTAACAGTCTCTGGACTGGCCCGTGACATGTGCACCACCTATCAGTAATAGGACACACTTGCCACTTACTACTGCCTAAAGTATCGCCACGCTAGCCTCCCTTTTTATACCTGTGAAATCAAAGTCAAGCTTTTACTTGAACTCCCTTCATATATCGGTGATTTATTTGTTTGTAGAATCTAAAGTTTCATGTTTTGTTTAAATTTGTAATTACAATGCTTGCATTTAAAATGTTTATTTAAATTTTTATTTAATTAATGTGTGTCTATTATATCTGCCTGGAGATCAGTAAAAGCTGTCTCCGGTTTTTAGTTTTGGAAGTATATTTTTAAAAAGAAAGTTCCATAAGCCTAGTAGCCTTTAGTCATAATGTATCTCTGTGTCTAGGTGTGACATGACATGACTGGGATTCATCTGTAACACAAAGAGTGTAAAAAGATGGCGAAGAGTTGGAGAAGAGCCTTCAAAAATGTATTGGGGCAGCAGAGAAGAGTCATCATTCCCGGTAATCAGAGATCAGTCATGGCTTATCTTTTATATGTATGAAAAATAATCTATTGCTATACATAATACTTTTACATAAATTATATCTACATTAGTGCAGCTGTGTTTGCTCATTATATACACTGCCAACCATAACTTTATGACCACTGACAGATAACGTGAATAACACGGATTGTCTCTTTATAACGGCATCTGAAAGTGGGTGGGATAGATTAGGCAGCAAGTGAACATGTTGTCCCTGAAGTTGAAGTGTTGAAAGCAGAAAAAATTGGCCAGGCAGAAAAAAACAACTCCAAACTCTCTGAAATGGTGGAGATGGATACCTTTTAGCACACAGTATGTAGGCAAATATGTTCCTGCTGCAGCACTGATTACAGGGACCACAAAGATCTAATATCCAGAAAAGTTCCTTTTTTACCTCTGTTTTTTCTTTATATTGGCAATTCAAAATAACAAATGCAGTAATACAGAGATAGGATAAATCGTCTAGTCCAAGATAACACTTTTGGTAGCAAACTAGTACACGTTGTATAGGAATGTACACATCAAACTAAAAAGAGGGACAACTGAGGCATTACAAGGGACAAAGGGATGTTGACTCAAAAGAGGGACAGTGTGTAAGGAATTGAGTGAATTTGACAAGGGTCAAATTGTAATTATTAGACAGTTGGCTCAGAGCAACTCCAGAACTGCAGCTCTTGTGGGATATTCCCGATCTGCAGTGGTCAGGACCAACCAAAAGTGGTCCAAGGAAGGAGAACTGGTGAACGGGTGACAGGGTCATGGGCAGCCAGGATTCCCTGATGCACATGGGCTGCCCTATGTAATGTAGTCCAATCCAATAGAAGAGCTACTGGAGCTCACATTTCTAAAAAAAAAAATGAATACTGGTTCTGATACAAAGGTGTCAGAACACACAGAGCATCGCAGTTTGTTGTGTATGGGGCTGTGAAGTCGCAGATCGGTCACGTTGCCCATGCTGAACCGTGTCCACAACTAAAAATGCCTACAAATCAAAACTGGACTGCAGAGCAATGGAAGAAGGTGGCCTGATCTGATGAATTACATTATCTTTTTCATAATGATGATGGCCGGTTGGGTGTGTGTCACTTACCTGGGGAAAGGATGGCACCAGGATTAAATATGGGAAAAAGGCAAGTGGGCTGAGGCAGTGTGATGCTTTGGGAAATGTTCTGCTGGGAAACCTTGGGTCCTGCCATTCATGTGGATGTTAGTTTGGAGTCCATTCTTCAACAGGCCAGGGCTATTTTGGTGACAAAAGGGGACCTACATAGTATTATGTGGGTGGTCATAATAATATGGTGGGTAGTCGGGCTGTTTGTTGTTTAGAAATGATGTACAGTGACTGGGTTTTACTGTTTCTCTTATCTCTGTAGAAATCTATGGACAGCTCTGTCAGAGGACGTCATTAATAGTGGTGTGATCATAGGGGTAGATACTTCAAGAATGAAGAGAGATTTTAAGTTTATTACAAGTCATTGAATAGCCGAAATCTGAAAAGCTGAAATATTCAATATTAGTACACATGAATTAATATGATTGGCTCTGCTTAGACAGATTTTCTCTGAAGTGTATGTATAGCCAAAACCTTTTTTTTTTGTTTTGGAGGAAAGCAATAAATCCTTTTTAGGCTATTAATGTTTGTGTGCCATTTTGGAAGTTTCCAGCCACTTCATGTCCTATTGACACAACTGTTATGAGAAATGTCCTAAAAAAAAATAAAAGTCTCCTCTGACAGTTTTCCCCAGAACAAGTGTCCCTAGTGGAAGATTTCCCCTCACTTTTTTCACTGGTGACCAGTGTTAATTTAATTGACAAAAATATTTTCATTGACAAAATTAACACTATTTTAGTCGACTAAAACTGAAACAATTCAGATTACTAAAATGGGAGACTAAATGGGAGATAGGTCTTCGTATTATGTTCTATTGACCATTTTACATGTGTACTGGGTAGTATTTATGTGCCACCCCCATTCAGTGGGGTTCCCTTCCTGGTGATAGGGGACTTTAGTGCTGTATGCAATCCTATTAAAGATTGTAGCCCAGCGGGAGCACAAACAGAAATACCCTTTTCTCTCCAGATTTCTGAAACTTGGCCTCGGAGATATATGGAGACTACGTAACCATACTAACCTTCAATACACATGATTTTCCAGTACGTATCAGTCTCTTTCCCAACTGGATTTGGCTTTAGGCTTGATTTTATTATGCCCAAGGTTTCTGACATTTCCTATCAGTCCACCCACATGGAAGAAAAATATTTTTGAAATATATTTTAAAAAATATTCTTCCCAAATATATTGACATATATTTGAAATGCTACAAGTTTGGCCATATTCAATATATTTTAAAAAAAAAAATTACATATATATATACAGTGGGGCAAAAAAGTATTTAGTCAGCCACCAATTGTGCAAGTTCTCCCACTTAAAAAGATCAGAGAGGCCTGTGATTGGCATCATAGGTAGACCTCAACTATGAGAGACAAAATGAGAAAACAAATCCAGACAATCACATTGGCTGATTTGGAAAGAATTTATTTGCAAATTATGGTGGAAAAGAAGTATTTGGTCAATATCAAAAGTTCATCTCAATACTTTGTTATATATCCTTTGTTGGCAATGACAGAGGTCAAACGTTTCCTGTAAGTCTTCACAAGGTTGGCACACACTGTTGCTGGTATGTTGGCCCATTCCTCCATGCAGATCTCCTCTAGAGCAGTGATGTTTTGGGGCTGTCGCTTGGCAACACGGACTTTCAACTCCCTCCAAAGATTTTCTATGGGGTTGAGATCTGGAGACTGGCTAGGCCACTCCAGGACCTTGAAATGCTTCTTAAGAAGCCACTCCTTCGTTGCCCGGGCGGTATGTTTGGGATCATTGTCATGTTGGAAGACCCAGCCACGTTTCATCTTCAATGCCCTTGCTGATGGAAGGAGGTTTGCACTCTCACGATACATGGCCCCATTCATTCTGTCCTGTACATGGATCAGTTGTCCTGATCCCTTTGCGGAGAAACAACCCCAAAGCATGATGTTGCCACCCCCATGCTTCACAGTAGGTATGGTGTTCTTTGGATGCAACTCAGCATTCTCTCTCCTCCAAACACGACGAGTTGTGTTTCTACCAAACAGTTCTATTTTGGTTTCATCTGACCATATGACATTCTCCCAATCCTCTTCTGGATCATCCAAATGCTCTCTAGCAAACTTCAGATGGGCCCGGACATGTACTGGCTTAAGCAGGGGGACACGTCTGGCACTGCAGGATCTGAGTCCCTGGCGGCGTAGTGTGTTACTGATGGTAGCCTTTGTTACGTTGGTCCAAGCTCTCTGCAGGTCATTCACTAGGTCCCCCCCTTGTGGTCCTGGGATTTTTGCTCACCGTTCTTGTGATCATTTTGACCCCACGGGGTGAGATCTTGCATGGAGCCCCAGATTGAGGGAGATTCAGTGGTCTTGTATGTCTTCCATTTTCTAATTATTGCTCCCACAGGTGATTTGTTCACACCAAGCTGCTTGCCTATTGCAGATTCAGTCTTCCCAGCCTGGTGCAAGTCTACAATTTTGTTTCTGGTGTCCTTCGACAGCTCTTCGATCTTCACCATAGTGGAGTTTGGAGTGTGACTATTTGAAATTGTTATCCGTATAAAAGACACCTGTCCACAACCTCAAACAGGTGCCATTGATACAGGTAATGAGTGCAGGACAGAGGAGCCTCTTAACCTCCTTAGCAGTAATCCCGAGTGTAGCTCGGGGTAAACTTTCTATACCGAGAGCAGTAACCCCGAGCTACACTCGGCTTACCCTGCGGCGTTGCTCTGGGGGTCCCTGCAGCACTTACCTTGTCCTTCGCTCCCGCGATGTGTCCTCTGCAGCGTCCCCGGCCATCTCCTCCGGCCGATGACGGCATCCGGCTTCTGTGTTCCGGTCCCTGTGACGTCGGGACGTACGGGCGCCGGAACCGGCGGGAAATTTGAAATTTTTAAAAAATGTCATTTTTGCTGTCATTGCTATTTCAATGCATTTCACATATATTTTGTCCCTACTGCTTTGTCCTGCGCCCTGCCTGCATTTTGAATGTTCTTTCTGCCTGGAAACGTAGAAAAGTCCATGGCGTCCAAAAAGCGTCCCTTTACGTCAAAAGCGGTTTTAGAACAGCGATAGTAAATCAGAACCACTTGCAGAATTGAGTGATGATTCGTGAGGAAACACTGAAAACGATTTTGCGACTTTGCTCAGCGATGTGCGAATTTGCCTCTGTAATTCAAATTTCAGTGTTTTTGGTTTGATTACATTATTGAATTAAATTTATTATTATATTAATTTTTATGATTATTTATTAAATTATAATTTATGATTTCGTGTTTAACCATTAGCCGCCCGGCCAATGGCCGTTTGGCGCCTTCAATTGTGTCCCTGCATTCCGGGTGCACGCCATTTGGCGTGCTCCCGCACATGCGCCGTTTGCGCTAATGCAGAGTGGCGCAGCAGTGCGATCTGTCACCGCCCGTGCACCTCGGACACGGCCGATGACAGATCCGAGTGCCGGCTCCAGTTGCTGGTACCATGTGACCTGCTGTGACCAATCACAGCAGGTCACATGACAGTTGTATACAATGGATGGCTTCATTCATGATGCCATCCATTGTATACTAGTGCCTAGCTGTGAATGGTCACAGCTAATCACATGCACATGTCATGTGATTAGCTGTGACCAAATCACAGCTAAGCACAAAAAAAAAAAAAAAGAAAAGCTGAATGAATCGATTTCATTCAGGTAAATGCTTGCTTATAGCAAAGTAATTCTTTGCTATAAGCAAATTATGTAAAAAAAAAAAAAAAAAAATACTGATCACTTCCCCAAAGTAGTACAATGTTACTATGGTAACATTGCACTACTTTGGTCAAAGTAAAATATGAAAAAAAAATCTTAAAAAAAATAAAAAAAAATGTAATAAACAATTAAATATAATAAAAAAAAAAAAAAAAAAAAATATATATATTTTTTTTCATACTGTCACCAGTCAGTGTCCCTGTTCACCGCCATGCCAGTTATATGATGACGCTGTACTGCACTGGTGACAGTATGTAAAAAAAAAAATAGTGAAAATAATTTTTTTAATTTTTTCATTTTCGAAAAATTATGACAAAAAAATACAACTTCAAAAAACTCGCCATGCCTCTTATGAAGTACGTCGGACTGTCTACTCTACAAAAAGGGGTCATTTGGGGGATATCTGTACTGTTCTGACATTCTTGGACCTCAAGAAATTAGATTGGCTGTCAGTACTTCAGGATTGATCAATATTCAGATCTATACCATAGTTTGTGAACTCTATAACTTTCCTACAAACTAAAAAATACATCCTAATTTGGGTTATTTTCACCAAAGACATGTAGCAGAATACATCTCGGCCTAAATTTATGAAGAACATTTATTTGTAAACTTTTATAACAGAAACAAAGAAAAATGTGTTATTTTTCAAAATTTTTGGTATTTTTTTGTTAATTTAGCAAAAAATAAAAACCCCAGCGGTGATTAAATACCACCAAAAGAAAGCTCTAGTTGTGTGAAGAAAATTATAAAATTTTAGTTTGGGTACAATGTTGTATGAGCGCGCAATTGTCATTCAAAGTGTGAGAGTGCTGAAACCTGAAAACTGGCCTGGGCAGGAAGGTGTAAAATTGCCCGTTATTGAAACGGTTAAAATTTTATCATACCCGGGATGTTTAATAGACTCTTGTTCGTACAGATTTCAGTGAGTTATTCCTATAAATTACAGCCTACAATAAAAAACTACATATTTCCATCCAAAAAAATGGTACCGCTTTCAGCACAAAAAAATCGGAAAGAATCATACCGCCGAGGAGGTTAAAGAAGAATGTACAGGTCTGTGAGAGCCAGAAATCTTGCTTGTTTGTAGGTGACCAAATACTTCTTTTCCACCATAATTTGCAAATAAATTCTTTCCAAATCAGCCAATGTGATTGTCTGGATTTGTTTTCTCATTTTGTCTGTCATAGTTGAGGTCTACCTATGATGCCAATTACAGGCCTCTCTCATCTTTGTAAGTGGGAGAAACTTGCACAATTGGTGGCTGACTAAATACTTTCTTGCCCCACTGTGTGTGTGTGTATATATATATATATATACACATACATACATACATACACACACACACACATATATATATACACACACACATATATATATACCGTATTTTCCGGCGTATAAGACGACTGGGCGTATAAGACGACCCCCTACTTTTCCTGTTAAAATATAGGGTTTGAGCTATACTCGCCGTATAAGACTTCCCCTCTTCCAACGCACACCAAATAAAAAAACATCAGATTTGATTTCAATATGGTATGCTATTTCAGTATGGTATTCCAATGATGGGGTGCTATTCCTCCCACTGACACCAATGATGAGGCACTACTCCTCCCACTGACACCAATGATGGGGCACTATTTCATCCACTGACACCAATGATGGGGCACTATTCCTCCCCTGATACCAATGATGGGACACTATTCCTCCCACTGACACCAATGATGGTGCCCCATCATTGGTGTCAGTGTGTGAGGAATAGTGCCCCATCATTAGTCAGTGGGAGGAATAGTGCCCCATCATTGGTGTCAGTGGGAAGAATCGTGCCCCATCATTGGTGTCAGTGGGAAGAATCGTGCCCCATTATTGGTGTCAGTGGGAGGAATAGTGTCCCATCATTGATGTCAGTGGGAGGAATAGTGTCCCATCATTGGTGTCAGTGGGAGGAATAGTGCTCCATCATTGGTGTCAGTGGGAGGAATAGCGGCCCATCATTGGCATCAGTGGGAGGAATAGCGCCCCATCATTGGTATCAGTGGCGGGAATTGCACCCCATCATTGGTGTCAGTGGGGAGGAGGAATAGTGCCCCATCATTGGTATCAGTGGGGAGAATAGTGCCCCATCATTGGTGTCAGTGGGGAGGAGGAATAGTGCCCCATCATTGGTATCAGTGGGGAGAACAGTGCCTCATCGTTGGTGTCAGTGGGGAGGAGGAACAGTGCCTCATCGTTGGTGTCAGTGGGGAGGAGGAACAGTGCCTCATCGTTGGTGTCAGTGGGGAGGAGGAACAGTGCCTCATCGTTGGTGTCAGTGGGGAGGAGGAACAGTGCCTCATCGTTGGTGTCAGTGTGGAGGAGGAATAGTGACCCATCGTTAGTGTCAGTGGGGGAGAGGAGCGGCTGCTCCTTCTTCCAGTGCGGCCGCTCGATTTTCGCGGGGCCGCTCGGCTCCGCCTCCTCGCCGGTGATTGGTCGCCTGTGTGCCTTTCCAGTGCTGGCGCCCAATCACCGGTGAGGAGGCGGAGCCGAGCGGCCGCGTGACCATCGAGCGGCCGAACTGAAAGAAGGAGCAGCCGCGCTTCCTGGACCGGATCGTCGTGGGACCGGAGCCAGGTAAGGTACAGCAGCCACTCTGCCCACCCCTGTACTTGGTGTCCGTTGGAGGAGGAGGGGGGGCGGCGCCGCGCCACCCCTCGAAAAAGTGCCGCCCTGACACCGGCTCGCACCGGCGTACAAAGTGTGTGTGTGTGTATCTTCTAATTGTGTGTGGTGTGTGTGTGTGTGTGTGTGTGTGTGTGTGTGTGTGTGTGTGTGTGGGTGTGTTGTGTGTGTTTATTTTACTCACTCTATCTTAGTCAAATACGAACTATCGGGGGTAGTGGGGGTGTATACACCCCTACACATATATAGGTCTATCTCTCGGTCTGGCCTTGACTATGTGTATCTCTATATAATATATAAGGTGTGTGTGTAATATATATATATCGGGG